>NC_083364.1:15000-1215000 GCF_030254825.1 Meriones unguiculatus
ACAGCCTTGCTCTTTCTCGGAGCTCCCCAACACTCTCTGGGCTCTGGCGTTTATTCTCTCTCCAGAGTCCTCGGATTTAAACAGGCTGCAGCTGGCAAAGAGCTCCGCTCAGAACCCACAGGAGACAAATCATGTGCATCTGTGGACTGTCTGAATCATTCTCACATCCCACTCCTGGGGTTAAAACAAAAACATGTTTATATCTACAACACACCTGACCCTAAATCCTGCTTTTTAAATAAACCTGTAACCTACCTCGTTACTGTTTCCATGGATACCACTTCACTTTAAGATACCACTTTAATTAAAAACTGTCAGGCAGGGTGGCAAAAGCTTTAATCCCAGCACACAGGAGGCAGAAGCAGATGGATCTCTCTTGAGTTGGAGGCTAGCCAAGGCCTTGTTTCAGAAAAAGAAAACATAACAAAAACCACAAACCAGCTCCTTTTCCCACACCCTTCGTAAGCCAGTGGACTAACTCATCCCTTCACATTCACTCCTGCTTCCCGGTCTCTATCCGTCACCTCCACCGTTTCCGTTTTCGTGTTACGTTTTGAGGCAAGACTCAATCAGCAGCCTGAGCTGGTCTCAGATTTGCTGCAGTCACCCTGTGTCAGCCTGCTAAATTCTGGGGTTACAGATGCATTCACCAAACCCAGCTCACAGCCTTCATCTTATACTATCGCTCTGACTGTATATAACCTGCCAAGTCCCTTTGCACCTTCGTGTGTCGTCTCTGTGCCGGGAATGCTCTCTCTTCCTGATTTGCACAACTTCTATTCACTCTAGGCTCAGTTTAACTATAATTTCTTAGAGTTTAAGGACTTCAGTAACGTAGCAAGACCTGCTCCAACTTCAAAAAATAAATATCTATCTATCTATCTATCTAGATAAATAGATAGTGATTTCATCTGGACATGTGGGCACAGAAAGTAAAGACGACATTTTCCACCCTACCCCGCTTGATAACTAGGTATCATAACGACTAAATTCTCCTGCGACAGTCTGCTGTAAGGAAAATAAATAGGTACCACATCCACAGAGTGTTCTTGGTTGAAGCATTTCTTTGTCCTTTCTGTTGGGTGGAATAGAAATATGATGACTGGAGGACAAGCCATCTTGGAACATGAGGGGGAAATCATGTTAAGTAGCAAGTAGGCAGAATTTATAAAACAGTTCTTTTGCCAGCCTTAGGATGTCTACCTTTAGATGATTTTTATTTTATTTTATGTTTTGTTTTTGTTTTATGTTCCAAATTCCAACCGATGAATAGTTTAGAACATATTGTTGACTAAGACAAAAGGTCAGGAAAGGAACTGTGACTGTAATTATGATCAGGTTTCCATGCAGATATAAAGGCCTAAAACCAAACAATCCCATTGCTCATATAATCGAGCCTAACAAAGCTTCCCTAACCTTTTCCTGCTTTAATTTCTTCCTCTGTGAAATGAACATGGCTGTCTACATATGGGTGTTTTTATATTGAACAGTGAATACTCTTAACAGAGGAGCCGTCTCTCTAGCCTCTAGACAAGTGGCTTTTGTTTTGTTCTGTTTTATTGGAAACAAGGACTGTATGTAGTCCTGGGGTATCCTGGAACCCTCAAATTCGCAAAGATCTTCCTGCCTTTGCCTCCAGAGTGCTGGGACTAAGGAGTGCACCATCAGAACCAGCTGTCGCCTGAGTTTTTGTAACCCCAACGTGCAGTTACTGTTGTAGGCCTCGGTGTAAGAAGCTAACTTAGAGGCCTGGCAGTGTCTGACAGCCTCTTGGCCACTCACCAAAAGCTGAAGAAGCTATAGGTGATGCCCACAGACAGTGGCAACTGCCCAGCGAGGAAGCAGCTTCCATCACTCTCTGGCTGTCTTTCTCTTCTTCCACTTCTATTCCATCCAGGCCCCTGCATTGTGAATGGAACTGTCTACTAGATTCAGGGGTTAGGGAGTGGTTCTCCCCTCACAGGAATACCCAGAAGTGTTCTTTATTAATCCTAAGTGTCTCTCAGTCTAATCAAGATGACAATATTAACTATCTTGAGCCAAAGGCAGGAGTTTCACTTGAGCCTAAGGATTTCAAGGCTCCTAAGGAGTTCAAGACTCCTGAGGCAGATACAGGATCTCTGTGAGTACAAGGCCAGCCTAGTCTACATAGCAACTTCCAGGTCCACTAGGGCAACACAGTGAGAATCCATCTTGTGAAGGGGCAGGGAATTCAACCTTGCTTACATGCCATTTGGGAGGGTGATCCCTGCTCTTCTAGACAAGCTGTTCTATGTTCCCTATGAGCCTGGATTACACCTTAATGGAGACATTCTCTTTTCAAGGAAAGCTTCCCTGAACTGTTGGAGGTTGGTCTGATGCATGTTACTGGCCCTCAAGATCTGGTTACTGAGTGGATATGCCTATCCTTGTTGTGTAAACCTGAGTGGCTAATTAAACAGTCTATACCTGGGCAGAGCAGAACGGGGTAGGCATGGCGAAGGTTCCCGGGCTTTTGAGGACAGGAGAATCACAGGAAAGAAATGGATGGGAAGAGAACACCATGATGGGTTAGTGTAAAGAAGGAATCAGGTGGGGCTGAAGGAAGGACTCCAATAATGATGTGAAAAGTCCCAGATGGAGAATAAAAGTATTTATGAGATTATAGATGGAAAATTGTTGATGATTATTAATATTTAATATTGATTTATCTTTTAAACAGCAGTTATTCTCAAACCAGCTGTATACCCAAATCACCACACAGAGACTAAGATTTATTTAATTAACTTAGAGCACAATGCTGCAATGCTGGGCAAAAATTACTCCCTCAAAGCTACAAGTCAGCATAGCTTACTCCCACTAAGATTTCCCACATTATACTTGCTTTTTAGTCATATCTTAGAACCCGTTCATTTCTCCTGATGTTTCCAGGTCCTCTCCTCTCAGATCTCTCCTCCCCTCCTTCTTTCTCCTCCCATCCTGACCAGGTTGTCTTATTCTTTCCATTGCTCATCATTGGCTGGTTGCTTTTATTGGCAATAAAGAAAATAAATGTTAGCATGTTTACACAAACTTGAGACAGGTGATGCCTGGAATAAGCAGCACAATGTAATGTCCAGATTGAAACCAGATAGTGGGGTAGAGAAATCAACATTTGAATGGACAAGGGTAAATTGTATACATTGCACAAGAACACTATACCAACAGAAGATAGCTCAGATGAGGATGGTTAAAGGAGGATGGCACTGAATGGCAGCTGGGAGGTGAATGTGGAAGTTATTGAGATAGCATAGGTGAAATATCTCCCCAGCCTAATAAAAATTAAACAATAATAAAATCTAACATGTGTCTGTGTCTTATTATTTGTGATAGTGGGCTAGATGATACTGCTGTGATAATCCCAGGGCTAATAATAAACATTATATAGTGCAACACTCATTTTCATTTACAACAACACTGAACCCATATGTGACACCTTTTTTTTTAATTTTTAAAAGATTGATTTATTTTATGTATACGAGTGTTGTATCTGCATTTACATCTGCCAGAAGAGGGAATCGGTTCACCTTATAGGTGGTTGTGAGCCACCATGTGGTCGTTCACTAGGAGTTGAACTCATGACCTTTGGAAGAGCTGAGCCATCTCTCCGGCCCCGCATCTGTGATAGCTTAGAGTTTGTCCAGGCTCTTATGGCCTTTAGAGCTTTTGCAGTTCCGCTAGGTCTACCCTTTATAGGTTGATCTGTCTTTTCCCCTTGCAGCTTTTAATAGGCTTTCTTGGCTTCTGTAGGTTTACTCTTTTGGCTAGTACAACGCCAAGGGAATTTTCTTTTCTGGTCTAGTCTATTTGGTATTCTGTGTGCTTCTTTTGCTTTGACAAGCCTCTTCTGTAGGTTAAGGACATTCTCTTCTATAATTTATCTGTTTTTGAAAATATTTTTTGTATTTTTTCAAGATCCTTGATTTATTGGCTGTTTCATAACTGGATTTTCTATTTGTTTCCTTGTTTCTTTCTTCTTTAACATTTTCTTTGAGCAATGTATCTATTCTTTCTTTGATATACCTTCAATGCCTGAGATTCTCTAATTCCATCTGTTGTATTCTGTTAGCCAGGTTTGCCTCTGAAGTTTCTATTTGAGTCCCCTACCCTTTTGTTTTGTTTTCCCACTTTCAGAAATTCCCTTGGTTTAGGTTTTCTTTATCTACTCTGTTTTATTTTTCAGGTGTTTGATTCATTTCCCTCCACAGTCTGTGGTTTCACAGATTTCTTGAAAGGCTCTCTTAATGTTCTCTTTTAGGAAGGACCTCTATCATATTTGTAAAGGCTATTTTAAGGAAGGTCTTTCTTCTTGTGCTTCGCTGTTGATGGGCTCTAGCAGAGACATATTGCCCTGGTTGGCATTGGTGGTGTATGCATCTGGGACTGGGAAGACTGTAATTCTAGGTGGTGCTGATAGCTGATATCTGGTTTTATCTTTGTCGTTTGGTCTTTGTTTTCTGTTTTCTCTCTGGCTTTTAGGAGCGTGTAGAGGTTGTGTGTCTTCTGGTAGAAAACTGGGTGTAAAAACCAGGTAAAATGAGACAGAGAGAGAGAAAGAGAGTCAGAGTGAGAGAGAGAGAGAGAGAGAGAGAGAGAGAGAGAGAGAGAGAGAGAGAGAGAGAGACTAGAAAGGCCACAGCAGAACGTCAGATACAGAGCTAGGGATGAGACTGGGGGACTGACTGGACTTGGAGGAATGAGGGGAAGGTGAAGATTTTCAATTAGCCTACTTAATTCCCTGGTCTGAGTTTTCAGTTTGCTATTTAGTGCTTATATATATGAACAGGAAGAAATTATGTATTATTTTAGTCTTCTGTAGTAGTATTAACAAGGCGTGACTGGAGCAAAACAAGACTTGTTACACACACACACATATATGTGTATATATATATATATATATATATATATATATTAATGAAAGATAAAGCAGGGGGCTGGAGAGATGGCCCAGTGGTTAGGAGCACTGCCTGCTCTTCCAAAGGATCCAGGTTCAATTCCCAGCACCCACATGGCAGCTCACAACTGTCTGTAATGCCAGTTCCAGGGCATCTGACACCCTCACCCTAATGCACATAAAATAAAAATTAAATAAATTATTAAAAAAATAGAAAGATAAAGGAGAAACATAGTCTCCCTAAATGGAGACTGTAAGAATGATTGTTTTTAGGAATTTTCTTTTCTGATATGCCCCCCAGCTTACTAGAGGCAACAGACTGGTCGAGGTCACATCTCGTATTGTCTCGACGACCCACCCCAAAGACCACCGAGGAGCCGATTCCGACAATGCAGGCGAAGTAGGGTCTTTTTAATGACCAGCAGGAGCTGGAGGGGGGGCGCCCCTCACACTCACCGATGCAGCTGTTAGGATTAGGGTTTGGGTTCTGTTAGGGTTAGGGTTATTCTTAGGATTATGCAGGGATGAGGGTGAGGGATTGGTTTAGGGTTAGGTTTGGGGTTTTGGTAGTTTTAGGGTTAGGGTTGTACTGGGGTACAGGTTAGGGTTAGGGTTTTGCTTGGGTTAGGATTAAGGTTAGGGTTAGGCTTAGGGTTGTGCTAGAATTAGAGTTAGGATTAGGGTTGTGCTAGGGTTAAACTTAGGGTTAGTGTTAGGGTTATGGTTGTGCTGGGTTTAATATTAGGGCGAGGGTCAGTGTCAACGTTAGGGTTGTACTAGCGTTAGGATTAGGATTTTGCTAGGGTCGGGGTTAGGGTTGTGCTAAGGTTAGATTTATGATTATGGTTATGGTTAATTTTGTGCTAGGGTTAGGGTTAGTTTTAGGGTTATGCTAGGGTTAGGTTTAGTTTTAGGGTTGTGCAAGTGTTAGCGATAGATTTAGGTGTTAGGGTTTTGTTAACGGTTAGGGTTAGGGTTGTGCTCGAGTTAGGATTAGGGTTAGGATTAATGTGCTAGTTTAATGTTATGCTATGGTTAGGGTTAGGGTTTATTCTTAAAGTTGTGCTAAGGTTAGGGTTAGTGTTCTTTTATAGTTGGGGTTAGGATCATACTAGGTTTAGGGTTAGGGTTGTGCTAGGGTCAGGGTTAGGATTAGGTTTAGTGTTAGGTTAATGCTGGGGCTAAATTTAGGTTTGTTCTCTGTTCAGGGATAGCATTATGGTTAGGGTCGTGCTACATTTCGGGTTCGTATTAGAGGTAGGATTGTGCTATGGTTAGGTTTAAGGTAATGTTTAGGATTAGGGTTAAGGTTATTATTGTTAGTGTTAAGGTTAGGGTTGGGCTAGGGTTAGTGTTAGGTTTAGGGTTAGGGTTGTGCTAGATTCAGTATTAGGGTTTGGATTGTGCTACTGTTAGTGTTATGGATAGGGTTGTGTTTGAGTTAGAGTTAAGCTTAGTGTTAGGATTATGTTTGTGCTAGGGTTAGAGTTAGGGTTCATCTTTGGGTTGTGGTAAGGTTGGGTTTAGGTTGGGTTACGAATAGGATTAGTGTTAATGTTGTGATAGCTTTAGGGTTGTGGTTGGTATGTTTAAGGGTTGCGTTTGTTCTAGGATTAGGGTTTGGGTTAGTGTTGTGCTAGGTTTAGGGTTAGGTTTGTGCTATGTTCAAGGTTAGGGTTTGGGTTAGCTTTGTGCTAAGGTAAGGTTTAGGGTTAGGGTTAGGGTTAGGGTTAGGGTTAGGGTTAGGGGTTAGGGCCAGGGTGAGGGTCAGGGTCTGGTTTAGGGGTTAGTCAGTGTCAGGGTTAGTTTACAGTTACGGTTAAGGTCAGGGTCAGTGGTAGGGTTAGGGTTAGGGTTAGGATCAGGGTCAGTGTCAGGGTTAATGCTTAGGGTCATGTTCAGTGTTCGGGTCAGGCTCAGGGTCAGGGTCAGGTTCAGGGGTAGGGGTAGAGGTAAGGGTAGGTTATGTATAGGGTTACGGGTAGGGTTAGGGTTAGGGTTAATGTTAGGGTTAGTGTTCTGCTACGGTTCACGGTTTTGCTGGTTTTAGGGCTATGGTTATGGTTAGGGTTAGGGTTGTGCTATGGTTAGGGTTAAGGTTAGCATTAGGGTTATGTTAAGGTTAGAGTTAAGGTTGTTCTAGGTTAAGGTTATGGTTGGGTTAGTGTTGTGATAGGCTTAGTGTTACCTTTAGGGTTAGATTTAGGTATAAGGTAAAGGGTTAGGTTTAGGGTTAGGGTTGTGCTAGGGTAAGGGTTAGGGTTATGGTTGTGCTGGGTTTAGGATATACGATAAAGAATAAATATAGAATAAATAAAACTAACTAAATACATAGTCTTTCCGTCATAGGTGTTGTTCCTGCACAATCTGTGAGTCCACATTTCATTTATTTCTATTTTTCTTTTTTTTTTTTTTGTTTGTTTGTTTCTGGTTTGGTGTTTAGTTTGCATGTAGTGGCTGTCCTGCCACTGCTCTGGAGACCAGTTTGGCCTTGAAACAAGGAAAAGCCTGCTTCTGCTTTTTCTTTTGTTTTGTTTTTTGTTTTTGGTTTTTTTCCTGACCCCAATCCCAAGACCTGGGTCTGTGCAATGGTGCTGAACCAGTTTGCTGTGAGCCTTCTTGTCTCTCCCTCTAGCTTGTTGCTGAATTGTTCTTCCTTGGTTGTTGTTGTTGTTGTTGTTTGTTTTTTAATATTATTGTTTATTTTTTAATATTATTCACAGGTTATTTACTTTGTATCCCAGCCGTAGCCCCCTCCCTCATTCCTTGGTTGATTTTGACTGTATTATTCATGTTGTGTGTGTGTTTGTTTTGCCCTCATCTGCCTGGCTTCTTGCCAGTATCCTTACAGCCCCAGTGTGTAAGTTTCCCATTTAGAGTTAGAATTTATTCAGAGAGATAGGTAATGTGCAGGCCTGTACTGCCACCACCAGCACAGACTCTAATTCATTGTGTTTTGTGTGTGTGTGTGTGTTTGCTTGCTTTATTTATTTATCCATCCACCCATTTATTTATTTGTTGCTCTGGATTTTTTCTGTTTTTGTTTTGTTTGTTTGTTTCCAGCCTTGGTAGCCTTGGTTTTGGAGACCAGGCTGGCCTGGAACTCAGAGAGATCCACTTGCCTCTCTCTGACTCCCCGAGACCTGGGATGACAGTCATGCTTCACCATGCCCGGCCTATGTTTTAATTTTATTTCTTGTGTTTTGTTGACACAAGTTTATGAGACGATGTCTCTCTGTATTGGCTGTTTTTCATACCGAGTAGATGCCTCGGCACAGTTTTTTTCACCCCTTGGAAACTTCTCTAGTTCTTTCTGAGTTTGTTTACTTATTGGTTTTTATTTCATGTGTGTTTGTGTGAGGGTGTCAGAAGATCTGGAACTGAAGGTCCTGAGCTGCCATGTGTGTGTTTTGAGTTGAGTGTGGGATCTTGAGGAGACCAGACCATGTGCTCTTAACCACTGAGCCAATACTCCAGCCACCAAATTGATTTATTTATCTATCTATTCATCCATTTATTATTTGTTTGGCTATTTATTATCTAGTTATTTATTTATTTGAGACAAACTCTCCATATCATCTCTCTGTCTCTCTCTCTCTCTCTGTATGTCTCTGAGAAACAGAGAGCTAGCTATATTTTAAAATTAAATAAGTGAACGAGAAATCAAAAACAAACAAGCTTTGGTTTTGTGTCTGTTTCTTTGTTTTGTTTTGTTTTGTTTTAGTTTATTTTTTCTCTCTCCAGATAGGGGTGGCTGCCCTGCCACTCACTCTGGAGACCAGTCTGGCCTTGAAACAAAGAGAAGGCCTGCTTCTGCTTTTGTTGTTGTTGTTGCTGTTTTGTTTTCATGCTTTTTGTTTGCTTGTTTGTTTTATTCTATGCAGTCAAGCAAGGGTTGACGGGGAGAAGAAAAAGAAAGACACACATCACACACAGAGATTCTATCTCTCTCTCTCAAACACATACCACAGAGGTGAGAGAGAGAGATTTTTGTAAATTTCACTAAATATATGATAAAGAATAAATATAGAATAAAGAATATAAACCAGAAGAAGAAAAACAAAATGCCTTCCTGGAATGAAGAAATACAAGGAAGCCAAACTGGGTGTGGTGGTGCATTCCTTTAGGCCCAGCACCCTGAAGACGGCAGAGGCAGGCAGATCCCTGAGTTTTAATCCTGCTTTGCAGATGATATTCTTTCTCGGGAAACCTTGTTTCAACTAACAACAAAAACATACAAAACAAACAAACAAACAAACATAAAACAAAAGAAAAACAAACAAAAACCGTCAACAAAAAATCTAGATACTAACCTTTTCTTAGTTCACAACACTGTCTTTTCTTACTTTGGAGACACCTTTATGTGCTCTTCTCAACTATGGTAGATATATCATTATTCTGTTTTCTTCTCATCTTAGTTCAGAAACACTGTTTCAGTTTTTCCTGTACTTCTCAATGCTGTGTTTTCTGTTTCGGTTTTTATCATGGAAATATGTATATATGCTTTTCTCTACTACCCTAGATATATCACTCTTCTGTTTTCTTCTCAACTTAGTTCAATAACATTGTTACCTGTTTTCATGTACTTAGTTCACAATGCTGTGCTTTGCCTTTCTTTTGTTAACTTGGAGATCCTTTTATGTGTTCTTCTGGACTATGTCAGATATATCACTTTTTCTTTTCTTCTCAACATAGGTCAGAAAAACTTTTTAATGTTTTCATGAACTTAATTTACAACGCTGTGCTGTCCTTTCTGTTCTTACCTTGGAGACATGTTCATGTGCTCTTCTGTACTATGCTAGATATAGCACTTTTCTATTTTCTTTCGTGTACTTAGTTCACAATGCTTTGCTTTGCCTGTCTGTTCTTACCTCGGAAACCCGTTCATGTGCTCTTCTCTACTAAGCTGGTTATATCACTTTTCTATTTTCTTCTCCACTTAGTTCAGTAACATTGTTACATGTTTTCTTGTACTTAGTTCACAACGCTCTGCTTTGCCTTTTTGTTCTTAACTTTTTTTTGATACGTTTATGTCTTCTTCTGTACTATGCCAGATATATCACTCTTCTGTTTTCTTCTCAACTGAGTTCAGAAACACCGTTACACATTTTCCTGTACTTAGTTCACAATGCTGTGCTTTAACTTTTTTTCTTACTTTGGAGATACGTTTATGTGTTGTTCTGTATTATGCCAGATATATCACTTTTCTGTTCTCTTCTCAACATATGTCAGAGACACTTTTTATTTTTAACATGTACTTAGTTTACAACGCTGTGCTTTGCCTGTCTGTTTTTACCTGGGAAATACGTTTATGTGTTCTTCTGTAGTATGCCAGATATATTACTTTTCTGTTTCGTTTTCAACACAGTTCAGAAACATTTTTTATTATTTTCATGTACTTAGTTCACAACGCTGTGCTCTCCTTTCTCTTCTTACCTTGGAAACACGTGTATGTGATCTTCTCTACTATGCTCGATATCTCACTTTTCTGATTTCTTCTCTACTTAGCTCAGAAACTCTGATACATATTCTCCTGTTCTTAGTTCACAACGCTGCGCTTTAACTATCTTTTCTTACTTTGGAAACATGTTTTTGTGCTCTTCTCTACTACGAGAGATATATCTCTGTTCTGTTCTGTTTTCTTCTCCACTTAGTTCAGTAACATTTTTACATGTTTACAGGTACTTAGTTCACAATGCTGTGCTTTGCCTGTCTGTTCTTAAGTTTTAGATGCTTTTATGTGTTCTTCTGTACTAAACCAGATACATCACTTGTCTGTTTTCTTCTCAACTTAGTTCAGAAACACTGTTACATAGTTTCCTGTGCTAGGTTCACAACACTGTGGTTTAACTTTCTTTTCTTACTTTGGAGACACATTTATGTGCTCTTCCCAACTGTGCTAGATATATCACTTTTCTGTTTTCTTCTCATCTTAGTTCAGAAACATTGTTTCGTGTTTTCCTGTACTTACTTCTCAACTCTGTGTTTTATGTCTCTGTTCTTACCATGGAAACACATTTATTTGCTCTTCTCTACTATGCTAGATATATCAATTTTCTGTTTTCTTCTCAACTTAGTTCAGAAACACTGTTTCTTCTTTTTCTGTACTTAGTTCACAGAGCTGTGCTTTCTGTTTCTGTTCTTACCTTTGGGACACATTTATGTGTTCTTCTGTACTATGGTAGATATATCACTTTTCTGCTTTCTTCTCAACATAGGTCATAAACACGTTTTGTTGTTTTCATGTACTTAGTTTACCACGGTGTGCTTTCCTTTTCGTTCTTACCTTGCTAACCCGTTCATGTGCTCTTCTCTACTACGGGAGATATATCACTTTTCTCTTTTTTTCTAAACTTAGTTCAGAAACATTGTTACTTACTTAGGGTGTGCTAGGGTTATGTTTAGGGTTGTGTTAGGATTAGGTTTTCGGTTAGGGTTAGTCTTAAGGTTATGCCTAGTATTAAGGTTGTGCTAGTGTTAGTGTTAGGCATAGGGTTAGGTTTTAATATTAGGGTTGTGGTAGGTTTAGGGATAGTGTTATACTTAGGGTTTTGCTAGGGTTAGAGTTATGGTCAAGGTTGTGATAAGGGTAGGCATAGGATTAGGTTGTAATATTAGCTTGTGCTGGGGTTAGTGACAATGTTATTGTTATGGTTCTGCTGGGTTTAGAGTTATGGTTAGGGTTGTGATTGGGTTAGGATTATTGATGTGCTACTGTTAGGATTAGGGTTTGGGTTCTTTTAGGGTTAGGGTTATTCTTAGGATTATGCAGGGATGAGGGTGAGGGATTGGTTTAGGGTTAGGTTTGGGGTTTTGGTAGTTTTAGGGTTAAGGTTTTGCTTGGGTTAGGATTAAGGTTAGGGTTAGGCTTAGGGTTGTGCTAGAATTAGAGTTAGGATTAGGGTTGTGCTAGGGTTAAACTTAGGGTTAGTGTTAGGGTTATGGTTGTGCTGGGTTTAATATTAGGGCGAGGGTCAGTGTCAACGTTAGGGTTGTACTAGCGTTAGGATTAGGATTTTGCTAGGGTCGGGGTTAGGGTTGTGCTAAGGTTAGATTTATGATTATGGTTATGGTTAATTTTGTGCTAGGGTTAGGGTTAGTTTTAGGGTTATGCTAGGGTTAGGTTTAGTTTTAGGGTTGTGCAAGTGTTAGCGATAGATTTAGGTGTTAGGGTTTTGTTAACGGTTAGGGTTAGGGTTGTGCTCGAGTTAGGATTAGGGTTAGGATTAATGTGCTAGTTTAATGTTATGCTATGGTTAGGGTTAGGGTTTATTCTTAAAGTTGTGCTAAGGTTAGGGTTAGTGTTCTTTTATAGTTGGGGTTAGGATCATACTAGGTTTAGGGTTAGGGTTGTGCTAGGGTCAGGGTTAGGATTAGGTTTAGTGTTAGGTTAATGCTGGGGCTAAATTTAGGTTTGTTCTCTGTTCAGGGATAGCATTATGGTTAGGGTCGTGCTACATTTCGGGTTCGTATTAGAGGTAGGATTGTGCTATGGTTAGGTTTAAGGTAATGTTTAGGATTAGGGTTAAGGTTATTATTGTTAGTGTTAAGGTTAGGGTTGGGCTAGGGTTAGTGTTAGGTTTAGGGTTAGGGTTGTGCTAGATTCAGTATTAGGGTTTGGATTGTGCTACTGTTAGTGTTATGGATAGGGTTGTGTTTGAGTTAGAGTTAAGCTTAGTGTTAGGATTATGTTTGTGCTAGGGTTAGAGTTAGGGTTCATCTTTGGGTTGTGGTAAGGTTGGGTTTAGGTTGGGTTACGAATAGGATTAGTGTTAATGTTGTGATAGCTTTAGGGTTGTGGTTGGTATGTTTAAGGGTTGCGTTTGTTCTAGGATTAGGGTTTGGGTTAGTGTTGTGCTAGGTTTAGGGTTAGGTTTGTGCTATGTTCAAGGTTAGGGTTTGGGTTAGCTTTGTGCTAAGGTAAGGTTTAGGGTTAGGGTTAGGGTTAGGGTTAGGGTTAGGGTTAGGGGTTAGGGCCAGGGTGAGGGTCAGGGTCTGGTTTAGGGGTTAGTCAGTGTCAGGGTTAGTTTACAGTTACGGTTAAGGTCAGGGTCAGTGGTAGGGTTAGGGTTAGGGTTAGGATCAGGGTCAGTGTCAGGGTTAATGCTTAGGGTCATGTTCAGTGTTCGGGTCAGGCTCAGGGTCAGGGTCAGGTTCAGGGGTAGGGGTAGAGGTAAGGGTAGGTTATGTATAGGGTTACGGGTAGGGTTAGGGTTAGGGTTAATGTTAGGGTTAGTGTTCTGCTACGGTTCACGGTTTTGCTGGTTTTAGGGCTATGGTTATGGTTAGGGTTAGGGTTGTGCTATGGTTAGGGTTAAGGTTAGCATTAGGGTTATGTTAAGGTTAGAGTTAAGGTTGTTCTAGGTTAAGGTTATGGTTGGGTTAGTGTTGTGATAGGCTTAGTGTTACCTTTAGGGTTAGATTTAGGTATAAGGTAAAGGGTTAGGTTTAGGGTTAGGGTTGTGCTAGGGTAAGGGTTAGGGTTATGGTTGTGCTGGATTTAGGATATACGATAAAGAATAAATATAGAATAAATAAAACTAACTAAATACATAGTCTTTCCGTCATAGGTGTTGTTCCTGCACAATCTGTGAGTCCACATTTCATTTATTTCTATTTTTCTTTTTTTTTGTTTGTTTGTTTGTTTCTGGTTTGGTGTTTAGTTTGCATGTAGTGGCTGTCCTGCCACTGCTCTGGAGACCAGTTTGGCCTTGAAACAAGGAAAAGCCTGCTTCTGCTTTTTCTTTTGTTTTGTTTTTTGTTTTTGGTTTTTTTCCTGACCCCAATCCCAAGACCTGGGTCTGTGCAATGGTGCTGAACCAGTTTGCTGTGAGCCTTCTTGTCTCTCCCTCTAGCTTGTTGCTGAATTGTTCTTCCTTGGTTGTTGTTGTTGTTGTTGTTTGTTTTTTAATATTATTGTTTATTTTTTAATATTATTCACAGGTTATTTACTTTGTATCCCAGCCGTAGCCCCCTCCCTCATTCCTTGGTTGATTTTGACTGTATTATTCATGTTGTGTGTGTGTTTGTTTTGCCCTCATCTGCCTGGCTTCTTGCCAGTATCCTTACAGCCCCAGTGTGTAAGTTTCCCATTTAGAGTTAGAATTTATTCAGAGAGATAGGTAATGTGCAGGCCTGTACTGCCACCACCAGCACAGACTCTAATTCATTGTGTTTTGTGTGTGTGTGTGTGTTTGCTTGCTTTATTTATTTATCCATCCACCCATTTATTTATTTGTTGCTCTGGATTTTTTCTGTTTTTGTTTTGTTTGTTTGTTTCCAGCCTTGGTAGCCTTGGTTTTGGAGACCAGGCTGGCCTGGAACTCAGAGAGATCCACTTGCCTCTCTCTGACTCCCCGAGACCTGGGATGACAGTCATGCTTCACCATGCCCGGCCTATGTTTTAATTTTATTTCTTGTGTTTTGTTGACACAAGTTTATGAGACGATGTCTCTCTGTATTGGCTGTTTTTCATACCGAGTAGATGCCTCGGCACAGTTTTTTTCACCCCTTGGAAACTTCTCTAGTTCTTTCTGAGTTTGTTTACTTATTGGTTTTTATTTCATGTGTGTTTGTGTGAGGGTGTCAGAAGATCTGGAACTGAAGGTCCTGAGCTGCCATGTGTGTGTTTTGAGTTGAGTGTGGGATCTTGAGGAGACCAGACCATGTGCTCTTAACCACTGAGTCAATACTCCAGCCGCCAAATTGATTTATTTATCTATCTATTTATCCATTTATTATTTGTTTGGCTATTTATTATCTAGTTATTTATTTATTTGAGACAAACTCTCCATATCATCTCTCTGTCTCTCTCTCTCTCTCTCTGTATGTCTCTGAGAAACAGAGAGCTAGCTATATTTTAAAATTAAATAAGTGAATGAGATATCAAAAACAAACAAGCTTTGGTTTTGTGTCTGTTTCTTTGTTTTGTTTTGTTTTGTTTTGTTTTAGTTTATTTTTTCTCTCTCCAGATAGGGGTGGCTGCCCTGCCACTCACTCTGGAGACCAGTCTGGCCTTGAAACAAAGAGAAGGCCTGCTTCTGCTTTTGTTGTTGTTGTTGCTGTTTTGTTTTCATGCTTTTTGTTTGCTTGTTTGTTTAATTCTATGCAGTCAAGCAAGGGTTGACGGGGAGAAGAAAAAGAAAGACACACATCACACACAGAGATTCTATCTCTCTCTCTCAAACACATACCACAGAGGTGAGAGAGAGAGATTTTTGTAAATTTCACTAAATATATGATAAAGAATAAATATAGAATAAAGAATATAAACCAGAAGAAGAAAAACAAAATGCCTTCCTGGAATGAAGAAATACAAGGAAGCCAAACTGGGTGTGGTGGTGCATTCCTTTAGGCCCAGCACCCTGAAGACGGCAGAGGCAGGCAGATCCCTGAGTTTTAATCCTGCTTTGCAGATGATATTCTTTCTCGGGAAACCTTGTTTCAACTAACAACAAAAACATACAAAACAAACAAACAAACAAACATAAAACAAAAGAAAAACAAACAAAAACCGTCAACAAAAAATCTAGATACTAACCTTTTCTTAGTTCACAACACTGTCTTTTCTTACTTTGGAGACACCTTTATGTGCTCTTCTCAACTATGGTAGATATATCATTATTCTGTTTTCTTCTCATCTTAGTTCAGAAACACTGTTTCAGTTTTTCCTGTACTTCTCAATGCTGTGTTTTCTGTTTCGGTTTTTATCATGTAAATATGTATATATGCTTTTCTCTACTACCCTAGATATATCACTCTTCTGTTTTCTTCTCAACTTAGTTCAATAACATTGTTACCTGTTTTCATGTACTTAGTTCACAATGCTGTGCTTTGCCTTTCTTTTGTTAACTTGGAGATCCTTTTATGTGTTCTTCTGGACTATGTCAGATATATCACTTTTTCTTTTCTTCTCAACATAGGTCAGAAAAACTTTTTAATGTTTTCATGAACTTAATTTACAACGCTGTGCTGTCCTTTCTGTTCTTACCTTGGAGACATGTTCATGTGCTCTTCTGTACTATGCTAGATATAGCACTTTTCTATTTTCTTTCGTGTACTTAGTTCACAATGCTTTGCTTTGCCTGTCTGTTCTTACCTGGGAAACCCGTTCATGTGCTCTTCTCTACTAAGCTGGTTATATCACTTTTCTATTTTCTTCTCCACTTAGTTCAGTAACATTGTTACATGTTTTCTTGTACTTAGTTCACAACGCTGTGCTTTGCCTTTTTGTTCTTAACTTTTTTTTGATACGTTTATGTCTTCTTCTGTACTATGCCAGATATATCACTCTTCTGTTTTCTTCTCAACTTAGTTCAGAAACACCGTTACACATTTTCCTGTACTTAGTTCACAATGCTGTGCTTTAACTTTTTTTCTTACTTTGGAGATGCGTTTATGTGTTGTTCTGTATTATGCCAGATATATCACTTTTCTGTTCTCTTCTCAACATATGTCAGAGACACTTTTTATTTTTAACATGTACTTAGTTTACAACGCTGTGCTTTGCCTGTCTGTTTTTACCTGGGAAATACGTTTATGTGTTCTTCTGTAGTATGCCAGATATATTACTTTTCTGTTTCGTTTTCAACACAGTTCAGAAACATTTTTTATTATTTTCATGTACTTAGTTCACAACGCTGTGCTCTCCTTTCTCTTCTTACCTTGGAAACACGTGTATGTGATCTTCTCTACTATGCTCGATATCTCACTTTTCTGATTTCTTCTCTACTTAGCTCAGAAACTCTGATACATATTCTCCTGTTCTTAGTTCACAACGCTGCGCTTTAACTATCTTTTCTTACTTTGGAAACATGTTTCTGTGCTCTTCTCTACTACGAGAGATATATCTCTGTTCTGTTCTGTTTTCTTCTCCACTTAGTTCAGTAACATTTTTACATGTTTACAGGTACTTAGTTCACAATGCTGTGCTTTGCCTGTCTGTTCTTAAGTTTTAGATGCTTTTATGTGTTCTTCTGTACTAAACCAGATACATCACTTGTCTGTTTTCTTCTCAACTTAGTTCAGAAACACTGTTACATAGTTTCCTGTGCTAGGTTCACAACACTGTGGTTTAACTTTCTTTTCTTACTTTGGAGACACATTTATGTGCTCTTCCCAACTGTGCTAGATATATCACTTTTCTGTTTTCTTCTCATCTTAGTTCAGAAACATTGTTTCGTGTTTTCCTGTACTTACTTCTCAACTCTGTGTTTTATGTCTCTGTTCTTACCATGGAAACACATTTATTTGCTCTTCTCTACTATGCTAGATATATCAATTTTCTGTTTTCTTCTCAACTTAGTTCAGAAACACTGTTTCTTCTTTTTCTGTACTTAGTTCACAGAGCTGTGCTTTCTGTTTCTGTTCTTACCTTTGGGACACATTTATGTGTTCTTCTGTACTATGGTAGATATATCACTTTTCTGCTTTCTTCTCAACATAGGTCATAAACACGTTTTGTTGTTTTCATGTACTTAGTTTACCACGGTGTGCTTTCCTTTTCGTTCTTACCTTGCTAACCCGTTCATGTGCTCTTCTCTACTACGGGAGATATATCACTTTTCTCTTTTTTTCTAAACTTAGTTCAGAAACATTGTTACTTACTTAGGGTGTGCTAGGGTTATGTTTAGGGTTGTGTTAGGATTAGGTTTTCGGTTAGGGTTAGTCTTAAGGTTATGCCTAGTATTAAGGTTGTGCTAGTGTTAGTGTTAGGCATAGGGTTAGGTTTTAATATTAGGGTTGTGGTAGGTTTAGGGATAGTGTTATACTTAGGGTTTTGCTAGGGTTAGAGTTATGGTCAAGGTTGTGATAAGGGTAGGCATAGGATTAGGTTGTAATATTAGCTTGTGCTGGGGTTAGTGACAATGTTATTGTTATGGTTCTGCTGGGTTTAGAGTTATGGTTAGGGTTGTGATTGGGTTAGGATTATTGATGTGCTACTGTTAGGATTAGGGTTTGGGTTCTTTTAGGGTTAGGGTTATTCTTAGGATTATGCAGGGATGAGGGTGAGGGATTGGTTTAGGGTTAGGTTTGGGGTTTTGGTAGTTTTAGGGTTAAGGTTTTGCTTGGGTTAGGATTAAGGTTAGGGTTAGGCTTAGGGTTGTGCTAGAATTAGAGTTAGGATTAGGGTTGTGCTAGGGTTAAACTTAGGGTTAGTGTTAGGGTTATGGTTGTGCTGGGTTTAATATTAGGGCGAGGGTCAGTGTCAACGTTAGGGTTGTACTAGCGTTAGGATTAGGATTTTGCTAGGGTCGGGGTTAGGGTTGTGCTAAGGTTAGATTTATGATTATGGTTATGGTTAATTTTGTGCTAGGGTTAGGGTTAGTTTTAGGGTTATGCTAGGGTTAGGTTTAGTTTTAGGGTTGTGCAAGTGTTAGCGATAGATTTAGGTGTTAGGGTTTTGTTAACGGTTAGGGTTAGGGTTGTGCTCGAGTTAGGATTAGGGTTAGGATTAATGTGCTAGTTTAATGTTATGCTATGGTTAGGGTTAGGGTTTATTCTTAAAGTTGTGCTAAGGTTAGGGTTAGTGTTCTTTTATAGTTGGGGTTAGGATCATACTAGGTTTAGGGTTAGGGTTGTGCTAGGGTCAGGGTTAGGATTAGGTTTAGTGTTAGGTTAATGCTGGGGCTAAATTTAGGTTTGTTCTCTGTTCAGGGATAGCATTATGGTTAGGGTCGTGCTACATTTCGGGTTCGTATTAGAGGTAGGATTGTGCTATGGTTAGGTTTAAGGTAATGTTTAGGATTAGGGTTAAGGTTATTATTGTTAGTGTTAAGGTTAGGGTTGGGCTAGGGTTAGTGTTAGGTTTAGGGTTAGGGTTGTGCTAGATTCAGTATTAGGGTTTGGATTGTGCTACTGTTAGTGTTATGGATAGGGTTGTGTTTGAGTTAGAGTTAAGCTTAGTGTTAGGATTATGTTTGTGCTAGGGTTAGAGTTAGGGTTCATCTTTGGGTTGTGGTAAGGTTGGGTTTAGGTTGGGTTACGGATAGGATTAGTGTTAATGTTGTGATAGCTTTAGGGTTGTGGTTGGTATGTTTAAGGGTTGCGTTTGTTCTAGGATTAGGGTTTGGGTTAGTGTTGTGCTAGGTTTAGGGTTAGGTTTGTGCTATGTTCAAGGTTAGGGTTTGGGTTAGCTTTGTGCTAAGGTAAGGTTTAGGGTTAGGGTTAGGGTTAGGGTTAGGGTTAGGGTTAGGGGTTAGGGCCAGGGTGAGGGTCAGGGTCTGGTTTAGGGGTTAGTCAGTGTCAGGGTTAGTTTACAGTTACGGTTAAGGTCAGGGTCAGTGGTAGGGTTAGGGTTAGGGTTAGGATCAGGGTCAGTGTCAGGGTTAATGCTTAGGGTCATGTTCAGTGTTCGGGTCAGGCTCAGGGTCAGGGTCAGGTTCAGGGGTAGGGGTAGAGGTAAGGGTAGGTTATGTATAGGGTTACGGGTAGGGTTAGGGTTAGGGTTAATGTTAGGGTTAGTGTTCTGCTACGGTTCACGGTTTTGCTGGTTTTAGGGATATGGTTATGGTTAGGGTTAGGGTTGTGCTATGGTTAGGGTTAGGGTTAGCATTAGGGTTATGTTAAGGTTAGAGTTAAGGTTGTTCTAGGTTAAGGTTATGGTTGGGTTAGTGTTGTGATAGGCTTAGTGTTACCTTTAGGGTTAGATTTAGGTATAAGGTAAAGGGTTAGGTTTAGGGTTAGGGTTGTGCTAGGGTAAGGGTTAGGGTTATGGTTGTGCTGGGTTTAGGATATACGATAAAGAATAAATATAGAATAAATAAAACTAACTAAATACATAGTCTTTCCGTCATAGGTGTTGTTCCTGCACAATCTGTGAGTCCACATTTCATTTATTTCTATTTTTCTTTTTTTTTTTGTTTGTTTGTTTCTGGTTTGGTGTTTAGTTTGCATGTAGTGGCTGTCCTGCCACTGCTCTGGAGACCAGTTTGGCCTTGAAACAAGGAAAAGCCTGCTTCTGCTTTTTCTTTTGTTTTGTTTTTTGTTTTTGGTTTTTTTCCTGACCCCAATCCCAAGACCTGGGTCTGTGCAATGGTGCTGAACCAGTTTGCTGTGAGCCTTCTTGTCTCTCCCTCTAGCTTGTTGCTGAATTGTTCTTCCTTGGTTGTTGTTGTTGTTGTTGTTTGTTTTTTAATATTATTGTTTATTTTTTAATATTATTCACAGGTTATTTACTTTGTATCCCAGCCGTAGCCCCCTCCCTCATTCCTTGGTTGATTTTGACTGTATTATTCATGTTGTGTGTGTGTTTGTTTTGCCCTCATCTGCCTGGCTTCTTGCCAGTATCCTTACAGCCCCAGTGTGTAAGTTTCCCATTTAGAGTTAGAATTTATTCAGAGAGATAGGTAATGTGCAGGCCTGTACTGCCACCACCAGCACAGACTCTAATTCATTGTGTTTTGTGTGTGTGTGTGTGTTTGCTTGCTTTATTTATTTATCCATCCACCCATTTATTTATTTGTTGCTCTGGATTTTTTCTGTTTTTGTTTTGTTTGTTTGTTTCCAGCCTTGGTAGCCTTGGTTTTGGAGACCAGGCTGGCCTGGAACTCAGAGAGATCCACTTGCCTCTCTCTGACTCCCCGAGACCTGGGATGACAGTCATGCTTCACCATGCCCGGCCTATGTTTTAATTTTATTTCTTGTGTTTTGTTGACACAAGTTTATGAGACGATGTCTCTCTGTATTGGCTGTTTTTCATACCGAGTAGATGCCTCGGCACAGTTTTTTTCACCCCTTGGAAACTTCTCTAGTTCTTTCTGAGTTTGTTTACTTATTGGTTTTTATTTCATGTGTGTTTGTGTGAGGGTGTCAGAAGATCTGGAACTGAAGGTCCTGAGCTGCCATGTGTGTGTTTTGAGTTGAGTGTGGGATCTTGAGGAGACCAGACCATGTGCTCTTAACCACTGAGTCAATACTCCAGCCGCCAAATTGATTTATTTATCTATCTATTTATCCATTTATTATTTGTTTGGCTATTTATTATCTAGTTATTTATTTATTTGAGACAAACTCTCCATATCATCTCTCTGTCTCTCTCTCTCTCTCTCTGTATGTCTCTGAGAAACAGAGAGCTAGCTATATTTTAAAATTAAATAAGTGAATGAGAAATCAAAAACAAACAAGCTTTGGTTTTGTGTCTGTTTCTTTGTTTTGTTTTGTTTTGTTTTGTTTTAGTTTATTTTTTCTCTCTCCAGATAGGGGTGGCTGCCCTGCCACTCACTCTGGAGACCAGTCTGGCCTTGAAACAAAGAGAAGGCCTGCTTCTGCTTTTGTTGTTGTTGTTGCTGTTTTGTTTTCATGCTTTTTGTTTGCTTGTTTGTTTTATTCTATGCAGTCAAGCAAGGGTTGACGGGGAGAAGAAAAAGAAAGACACACATCACACACAGAGATTCTATCTCTCTCTCTCAAACACATACCACAGAGGTGAGAGAGAGAGATTTTTGTAAATTTCACTAAATATATGATAAAGAATAAATATAGAATAAAGAATATAAACCAGAAGAAGAAAAACAAAATGCCTTCCTGGAATGAAGAAATACAAGGAAGCCAAACTGGGTGTGGTGGTGCATTCCTTTAGGCCTAGCACCCTGAAGACGGCAGAGGCAGGCAGATCCCTGAGTTTTAATCCTGCTTTGCAGATGATATTCTTTCTCGGGAAACCTTGTTTCAACTAACAACAAAAACATACAAAACAAACAAACAAACAAACATAAAACAAAAGAAAAACAAACAAAAACCGTCAACAAAAAATCTAGATACTAACCTTTTCTTAGTTCACAACACTGTCTTTTCTTACTTTGGAGACACCTTTATGTGCTCTTCTCAACTATGGTAGATATATCATTATTCTGTTTTCTTCTCATCTTAGTTCAGAAACACTGTTTCAGTTTTTCCTGTACTTCTCAATGCTGTGTTTTCTGTTTCGGTTTTTATCATGTAAATATGTATATATGCTTTTCTCTACTACCCTAGATATATCACTCTTCTGTTTTCTTCTCAACTTAGTTCAATAACATTGTTACCTGTTTTCATGTACTTAGTTCACAATGCTGTGCTTTGCCTTTCTTTTGTTAACTTGGAGATCCTTTTATGTGTTCTTCTGGACTATGTCAGATATATCACTTTTTCTTTTCTTCTCAACATAGGTCAGAAAAACTTTTTAATGTTTTCATGAACTTAATTTACAACGCTGTGCTGTCCTTTCTGTTCTTACCTTGGAGACATGTTCATGTGCTCTTCTGTACTATGCTAGATATAGCACTTTTCTATTTTCTTTCGTGTACTTAGTTCACAATGCTTTGCTTTGCCTGTCTGTTCTTACCTCGGAAACCCGTTCATGTGCTCTTCTCTACTAAGCTGGTTATATCACTTTTCTATTTTCTTCTCCACTTAGTTCAGTAACATTGTTACATGTTTTCTTGTACTTAGTTCACAACGCTCTGCTTTGCCTTTTTGTTCTTAACTTTTTTTTGATACGTTTATGTCTTCTTCTGTACTATGCCAGATATATCACTCTTCTGTTTTCTTCTCAACTGAGTTCAGAAACACCGTTACACATTTTCCTGTACTTAGTTCACAATGCTGTGCTTTAACTTTTTTTCTTACTTTGGAGATACGTTTATGTGTTGTTCTGTATTATGCCAGATATATCACTTTTCTGTTCTCTTCTCAACATATGTCAGAGACACTTTTTATTTTTAACATGTACTTAGTTTACAACGCTGTGCTTTGCCTGTCTGTTTTTACCTGGGAAATACGTTTATGTGTTCTTCTGTAGTATGCCAGATATATTACTTTTCTGTTTCGTTTTCAACACAGTTCAGAAACATTTTTTATTATTTTCATGTACTTAGTTCACAACGCTGTGCTCTCCTTTCTCTTCTTACCTTGGAAACACGTGTATGTGATCTTCTCTACTATGCTCGATATCTCACTTTTCTGATTTCTTCTCTACTTAGCTCAGAAACTCTGATACATATTCTCCTGTTCTTAGTTCACAACGCTGCGCTTTAACTATCTTTTCTTACTTTGGAAACATGTTTTTGTGCTCTTCTCTACTACGAGAGATATATCTCTGTTCTGTTCTGTTTTCTTCTCCACTTAGTTCAGTAACATTTTTACATGTTTACAGGTACTTAGTTCACAATGCTGTGCTTTGCCTGTCTGTTCTTAAGTTTTAGATGCTTTTATGTGTTCTTCTGTACTAAACCAGATACATCACTTGTCTGTTTTCTTCTCAACTTAGTTCAGAAACACTGTTACATAGTTTCCTGTGCTAGGTTCACAACACTGTGGTTTAACTTTCTTTTCTTACTTTGGAGACACATTTATGTGCTCTTCCCAACTGTGCTAGATATATCACTTTTCTGTTTTCTTCTCATCTTAGTTCAGAAACATTGTTTCGTGTTTTCCTGTACTTACTTCTCAACTCTGTGTTTTATGTCTCTGTTCTTACCATGGAAACACATTTATTTGCTCTTCTCTACTATGCTAGATATATCAATTTTCTGTTTTCTTCTCAACTTAGTTCAGAAACACTGTTTCTTCTTTTTCTGTACTTAGTTCACAGAGCTGTGCTTTCTGTTTCTGTTCTTACCTTTGGGACACATTTATGTGTTCTTCTGTACTATGGTAGATATATCACTTTTCTGCTTTCTTCTCAACATAGGTCATAAACACGTTTTGTTGTTTTCATGTACTTAGTTTACCACGGTGTGCTTTCCTTTTCGTTCTTACCTTGCTAACCCGTTCATGTGCTCTTCTCTACTACGGGAGATATATCACTTTTCTCTTTTTTTCTAAACTTAGTTCAGAAACATTGTTACTTACTTAGGGTGTGCTAGGGTTATGTTTAGGGTTGTGTTAGGATTAGGTTTTCGGTTAGGGTTAGTCTTAAGGTTATGCCTAGTATTAAGGTTGTGCTAGTGTTAGTGTTAGGCATAGGGTTAGGTTTTAATATTAGGGTTGTGGTAGGTTTAGGGATAGTGTTATACTTAGGGTTTTGCTAGGGTTAGAGTTATGGTCAAGGTTGTGATAAGGGTAGGCATAGGATTAGGTTGTAATATTAGCTTGTGCTGGGGTTAGTGACAATGTTATTGTTATGGTTCTGCTGGGTTTAGAGTTATGGTTAGGGTTGTGATTGGGTTAGGATTATTGATGTGCTACTGTTAGGATTAGGGTTTGGGTTCTTTTAGGGTTAGGGTTATTCTTAGGATTATGCAGGGATGAGGGTGAGGGATTGGTTTAGGGTTAGGTTTGGGGTTTTGGTAGTTTTAGGGTTAAGGTTTTGCTTGGGTTAGGATTAAGGTTAGGGTTAGGCTTAGGGTTGTGCTAGAATTAGAGTTAGGATTAGGGTTGTGCTAGGGTTAAACTTAGGGTTAGTGTTAGGGTTATGGTTGTGCTGGGTTTAATATTAGGGCGAGGGTCAGTGTCAACGTTAGGGTTGTACTAGCGTTAGGATTAGGATTTTGCTAGGGTCGGGGTTAGGGTTGTGCTAAGGTTAGATTTATGATTATGGTTATGGTTAATTTTGTGCTAGGGTTAGGGTTAGTTTTAGGGTTATGCTAGGGTTAGGTTTAGTTTTAGGGTTGTGCAAGTGTTAGCGATAGATTTAGGTGTTAGGGTTTTGTTAACGGTTAGGGTTAGGGTTGTGCTCGAGTTAGGATTAGGGTTAGGATTAATGTGCTAGTTTAATGTTATGCTATGGTTAGGGTTAGGGTTTATTCTTAAAGTTGTGCTAAGGTTAGGGTTAGTGTTCTTTTATAGTTGGGGTTAGGATCATACTAGGTTTAGGGTTAGGGTTGTGCTAGGGTCAGGGTTAGGATTAGGTTTAGTGTTAGGTTAATGCTGGGGCTAAATTTAGGTTTGTTCTCTGTTCAGGGATAGCATTATGGTTAGGGTCGTGCTACATTTCGGGTTCGTATTAGAGGTAGGATTGTGCTATGGTTAGGTTTAAGGTAATGTTTAGGATTAGGGTTAAGGTTATTATTGTTAGTGTTAAGGTTAGGGTTGGGCTAGGGTTAGTGTTAGGTTTAGGGTTAGGGTTGTGCTAGATTCAGTATTAGGGTTTGGATTGTGCTACTGTTAGTGTTATGGATAGGGTTGTGTTTGAGTTAGAGTTAAGCTTAGTGTTAGGATTATGTTTGTGCTAGGGTTAGAGTTAGGGTTCATCTTTGGGTTGTGGTAAGGTTGGGTTTAGGTTGGGTTACGAATAGGATTAGTGTTAATGTTGTGATAGCTTTAGGGTTGTGGTTGGTATGTTTAAGGGTTGCGTTTGTTCTAGGATTAGGGTTTGGGTTAGTGTTGTGCTAGGTTTAGGGTTAGGTTTGTGCTATGTTCAAGGTTAGGGTTTGGGTTAGCTTTGTGCTAAGGTAAGGTTTAGGGTTAGGGTTAGGGTTAGGGTTAGGGTTAGGGTTAGGGGTTAGGGCCAGGGTGAGGGTCAGGGTCTGGTTTAGGGGTTAGTCAGTGTCAGGGTTAGTTTACAGTTACGGTTAAGGTCAGGGTCAGTGGTAGGGTTAGGGTTAGGGTTAGGATCAGGGTCAGTGTCAGGGTTAATGCTTAGGGTCATGTTCAGTGTTCGGGTCAGGCTCAGGGTCAGGGTCAGGTTCAGGGGTAGGGGTAGAGGTAAGGGTAGGTTATGTATAGGGTTACGGGTAGGGTTAGGGTTAGGGTTAATGTTAGGGTTAGTGTTCTGCTACGGTTCACGGTTTTGCTGGTTTTAGGGCTATGGTTATGGTTAGGGTTAGGGTTGTGCTATGGTTAGGGTTAAGGTTAGCATTAGGGTTATGTTAAGGTTAGAGTTAAGGTTGTTCTAGGTTAAGGTTATGGTTGGGTTAGTGTTGTGATAGGCTTAGTGTTACCTTTAGGGTTAGATTTAGGTATAAGGTAAAGGGTTAGGTTTAGGGTTAGGGTTGTGCTAGGGTAAGGGTTAGGGTTATGGTTGTGCTGGATTTAGGATATACGATAAAGAATAAATATAGAATAAATAAAACTAACTAAATACATAGTCTTTCCGTCATAGGTGTTGTTCCTGCACAATCTGTGAGTCCACATTTCATTTATTTCTATTTTTCTTTTTTTTTGTTTGTTTGTTTGTTTCTGGTTTGGTGTTTAGTTTGCATGTAGTGGCTGTCCTGCCACTGCTCTGGAGACCAGTTTGGCCTTGAAACAAGGAAAAGCCTGCTTCTGCTTTTTCTTTTGTTTTGTTTTTTGTTTTTGGTTTTTTTCCTGACCCCAATCCCAAGACCTGGGTCTGTGCAATGGTGCTGAACCAGTTTGCTGTGAGCCTTCTTGTCTCTCCCTCTAGCTTGTTGCTGAATTGTTCTTCCTTGGTTGTTGTTGTTGTTGTTGTTTGTTTTTTAATATTATTGTTTATTTTTTAATATTATTCACAGGTTATTTACTTTGTATCCCAGCCGTAGCCCCCTCCCTCATTCCTTGGTTGATTTTGACTGTATTATTCATGTTGTGTGTGTGTTTGTTTTGCCCTCATCTGCCTGGCTTCTTGCCAGTATCCTTACAGCCCCAGTGTGTAAGTTTCCCATTTAGAGTTAGAATTTATTCAGAGAGATAGGTAATGTGCAGGCCTGTACTGCCACCACCAGCACAGACTCTAATTCATTGTGTTTTGTGTGTGTGTGTGTGTTTGCTTGCTTTATTTATTTATCCATCCACCCATTTATTTATTTGTTGCTCTGGATTTTTTCTGTTTTTGTTTTGTTTGTTTGTTTCCAGCCTTGGTAGCCTTGGTTTTGGAGACCAGGCTGGCCTGGAACTCAGAGAGATCCACTTGCCTCTCTCTGACTCCCCGAGACCTGGGATGACAGTCATGCTTCACCATGCCCGGCCTATGTTTTAATTTTATTTCTTGTGTTTTGTTGACACAAGTTTATGAGACGATGTCTCTCTGTATTGGCTGTTTTTCATACCGAGTAGATGCCTCGGCACAGTTTTTTTCACCCCTTGGAAACTTCTCTAGTTCTTTCTGAGTTTGTTTACTTATTGGTTTTTATTTCATGTGTGTTTGTGTGAGGGTGTCAGAAGATCTGGAACTGAAGGTCCTGAGCTGCCATGTGTGTGTTTTGAGTTGAGTGTGGGATCTTGAGGAGACCAGACCATGTGCTCTTAACCACTGAGTCAATACTCCAGCCGCCAAATTGATTTATTTATCTATCTATTTATCCATTTATTATTTGTTTGGCTATTTATTATCTAGTTATTTATTTATTTGAGACAAACTCTCCATATCATCTCTCTGTCTCTCTCTCTCTCTCTCTGTATGTCTCTGAGAAACAGAGAGCTAGCTATATTTTAAAATTAAATAAGTGAATGAGATATCAAAAACAAACAAGCTTTGGTTTTGTGTCTGTTTCTTTGTTTTGTTTTGTTTTGTTTTGTTTTAGTTTATTTTTTCTCTCTCCAGATAGGGGTGGCTGCCCTGCCACTCACTCTGGAGACCAGTCTGGCCTTGAAACAAAGAGAAGGCCTGCTTCTGCTTTTGTTGTTGTTGTTGCTGTTTTGTTTTCATGCTTTTTGTTTGCTTGTTTGTTTAATTCTATGCAGTCAAGCAAGGGTTGACGGGGAGAAGAAAAAGAAAGACACACATCACACACAGAGATTCTATCTCTCTCTCTCAAACACATACCACAGAGGTGAGAGAGAGAGATTTTTGTAAATTTCACTAAATATATGATAAAGAATAAATATAGAATAAAGAATATAAACCAGAAGAAGAAAAACAAAATGCCTTCCTGGAATGAAGAAATACAAGGAAGCCAAACTGGGTGTGGTGGTGCATTCCTTTAGGCCCAGCACCCTGAAGACGGCAGAGGCAGGCAGATCCCTGAGTTTTAATCCTGCTTTGCAGATGATATTCTTTCTCGGGAAACCTTGTTTCAACTAACAACAAAAACATACAAAACAAACAAACAAACAAACATAAAACAAAAGAAAAACAAACAAAAACCGTCAACAAAAAATCTAGATACTAACCTTTTCTTAGTTCACAACACTGTCTTTTCTTACTTTGGAGACACCTTTATGTGCTCTTCTCAACTATGGTAGATATATCATTATTCTGTTTTCTTCTCATCTTAGTTCAGAAACACTGTTTCAGTTTTTCCTGTACTTCTCAATGCTGTGTTTTCTGTTTCGGTTTTTATCATGTAAATATGTATATATGCTTTTCTCTACTACCCTAGATATATCACTCTTCTGTTTTCTTCTCAACTTAGTTCAATAACATTGTTACCTGTTTTCATGTACTTAGTTCACAATGCTGTGCTTTGCCTTTCTTTTGTTAACTTGGAGATCCTTTTATGTGTTCTTCTGGACTATGTCAGATATATCACTTTTTCTTTTCTTCTCAACATAGGTCAGAAAAACTTTTTAATGTTTTCATGAACTTAATTTACAACGCTGTGCTGTCCTTTCTGTTCTTACCTTGGAGACATGTTCATGTGCTCTTCTGTACTATGCTAGATATAGCACTTTTCTATTTTCTTTCGTGTACTTAGTTCACAATGCTTTGCTTTGCCTGTCTGTTCTTACCTGGGAAACCCGTTCATGTGCTCTTCTCTACTAAGCTGGTTATATCACTTTTCTATTTTCTTCTCCACTTAGTTCAGTAACATTGTTACATGTTTTCTTGTACTTAGTTCACAACGCTGTGCTTTGCCTTTTTGTTCTTAACTTTTTTTTGATACGTTTATGTCTTCTTCTGTACTATGCCAGATATATCACTCTTCTGTTTTCTTCTCAACTTAGTTCAGAAACACCGTTACACATTTTCCTGTACTTAGTTCACAATGCTGTGCTTTAACTTTTTTTCTTACTTTGGAGATGCGTTTATGTGTTGTTCTGTATTATGCCAGATATATCACTTTTCTGTTCTCTTCTCAACATATGTCAGAGACACTTTTTATTTTTAACATGTACTTAGTTTACAACGCTGTGCTTTGCCTGTCTGTTTTTACCTGGGAAATACGTTTATGTGTTCTTCTGTAGTATGCCAGATATATTACTTTTCTGTTTCGTTTTCAACACAGTTCAGAAACATTTTTTATTATTTTCATGTACTTAGTTCACAACGCTGTGCTCTCCTTTCTCTTCTTACCTTGGAAACACGTGTATGTGATCTTCTCTACTATGCTCGATATCTCACTTTTCTGATTTCTTCTCTACTTAGCTCAGAAACTCTGATACATATTCTCCTGTTCTTAGTTCACAACGCTGCGCTTTAACTATCTTTTCTTACTTTGGAAACATGTTTCTGTGCTCTTCTCTACTACGAGAGATATATCTCTGTTCTGTTCTGTTTTCTTCTCCACTTAGTTCAGTAACATTTTTACATGTTTACAGGTACTTAGTTCACAATGCTGTGCTTTGCCTGTCTGTTCTTAAGTTTTAGATGCTTTTATGTGTTCTTCTGTACTAAACCAGATACATCACTTGTCTGTTTTCTTCTCAACTTAGTTCAGAAACACTGTTACATAGTTTCCTGTGCTAGGTTCACAACACTGTGGTTTAACTTTCTTTTCTTACTTTGGAGACACATTTATGTGCTCTTCCCAACTGTGCTAGATATATCACTTTTCTGTTTTCTTCTCATCTTAGTTCAGAAACATTGTTTCGTGTTTTCCTGTACTTACTTCTCAACTCTGTGTTTTATGTCTCTGTTCTTACCATGGAAACACATTTATTTGCTCTTCTCTACTATGCTAGATATATCAATTTTCTGTTTTCTTCTCAACTTAGTTCAGAAACACTGTTTCTTCTTTTTCTGTACTTAGTTCACAGAGCTGTGCTTTCTGTTTCTGTTCTTACCTTTGGGACACATTTATGTGTTCTTCTGTACTATGGTAGATATATCACTTTTCTGCTTTCTTCTCAACATAGGTCATAAACACGTTTTGTTGTTTTCATGTACTTAGTTTACCACGGTGTGCTTTCCTTTTCGTTCTTACCTTGCTAACCCGTTCATGTGCTCTTCTCTACTACGGGAGATATATCACTTTTCTCTTTTTTTCTAAACTTAGTTCAGAAACATTGTTACTTACTTAGGGTGTGCTAGGGTTATGTTTAGGGTTGTGTTAGGATTAGGTTTTCGGTTAGGGTTAGTCTTAAGGTTATGCCTAGTATTAAGGTTGTGCTAGTGTTAGTGTTAGGCATAGGGTTAGGTTTTAATATTAGGGTTGTGGTAGGTTTAGGGATAGTGTTATACTTAGGGTTTTGCTAGGGTTAGAGTTATGGTCAAGGTTGTGATAAGGGTAGGCATAGGATTAGGTTGTAATATTAGCTTGTGCTGGGGTTAGTGACAATGTTATTGTTATGGTTCTGCTGGGTTTAGAGTTATGGTTAGGGTTGTGATTGGGTTAGGATTATTGATGTGCTACTGTTAGGATTAGGGTTTGGGTTCTTTTAGGGTTAGGGTTATTCTTAGGATTATGCAGGGATGAGGGTGAGGGATTGGTTTAGGGTTAGGTTTGGGGTTTTGGTAGTTTTAGGGTTAAGGTTTTGCTTGGGTTAGGATTAAGGTTAGGGTTAGGCTTAGGGTTGTGCTAGAATTAGAGTTAGGATTAGGGTTGTGCTAGGGTTAAACTTAGGGTTAGTGTTAGGGTTATGGTTGTGCTGGGTTTAATATTAGGGCGAGGGTCAGTGTCAACGTTAGGGTTGTACTAGCGTTAGGATTAGGATTTTGCTAGGGTCGGGGTTAGGGTTGTGCTAAGGTTAGATTTATGATTATGGTTATGGTTAATTTTGTGCTAGGGTTAGGGTTAGTTTTAGGGTTATGCTAGGGTTAGGTTTAGTTTTAGGGTTGTGCAAGTGTTAGCGATAGATTTAGGTGTTAGGGTTTTGTTAACGGTTAGGGTTAGGGTTGTGCTCGAGTTAGGATTAGGGTTAGGATTAATGTGCTAGTTTAATGTTATGCTATGGTTAGGGTTAGGGTTTATTCTTAAAGTTGTGCTAAGGTTAGGGTTAGTGTTCTTTTATAGTTGGGGTTAGGATCATACTAGGTTTAGGGTTAGGGTTGTGCTAGGGTCAGGGTTAGGATTAGGTTTAGTGTTAGGTTAATGCTGGGGCTAAATTTAGGTTTGTTCTCTGTTCAGGGATAGCATTATGGTTAGGGTCGTGCTACATTTCGGGTTCGTATTAGAGGTAGGATTGTGCTATGGTTAGGTTTAAGGTAATGTTTAGGATTAGGGTTAAGGTTATTATTGTTAGTGTTAAGGTTAGGGTTGGGCTAGGGTTAGTGTTAGGTTTAGGGTTAGGGTTGTGCTAGATTCAGTATTAGGGTTTGGATTGTGCTACTGTTAGTGTTATGGATAGGGTTGTGTTTGAGTTAGAGTTAAGCTTAGTGTTAGGATTATGTTTGTGCTAGGGTTAGAGTTAGGGTTCATCTTTGGGTTGTGGTAAGGTTGGGTTTAGGTTGGGTTACGGATAGGATTAGTGTTAATGTTGTGATAGCTTTAGGGTTGTGGTTGGTATGTTTAAGGGTTGCGTTTGTTCTAGGATTAGGGTTTGGGTTAGTGTTGTGCTAGGTTTAGGGTTAGGTTTGTGCTATGTTCAAGGTTAGGGTTTGGGTTAGCTTTGTGCTAAGGTAAGGTTTAGGGTTAGGGTTAGGGTTAGGGTTAGGGTTAGGGTTAGGGGTTAGGGCCAGGGTGAGGGTCAGGGTCTGGTTTAGGGGTTAGTCAGTGTCAGGGTTAGTTTACAGTTACGGTTAAGGTCAGGGTCAGTGGTAGGGTTAGGGTTAGGGTTAGGATCAGGGTCAGTGTCAGGGTTAATGCTTAGGGTCATGTTCAGTGTTCGGGTCAGGCTCAGGGTCAGGGTCAGGTTCAGGGGTAGGGGTAGAGGTAAGGGTAGGTTATGTATAGGGTTACGGGTAGGGTTAGGGTTAGGGTTAATGTTAGGGTTAGTGTTCTGCTACGGTTCACGGTTTTGCTGGTTTTAGGGATATGGTTATGGTTAGGGTTAGGGTTGTGCTATGGTTAGGGTTAGGGTTAGCATTAGGGTTATGTTAAGGTTAGAGTTAAGGTTGTTCTAGGTTAAGGTTATGGTTGGGTTAGTGTTGTGATAGGCTTAGTGTTACCTTTAGGGTTAGATTTAGGTATAAGGTAAAGGGTTAGGTTTAGGGTTAGGGTTGTGCTAGGGTAAGGGTTAGGGTTATGGTTGTGCTGGGTTTAGGATATACGATAAAGAATAAATATAGAATAAATAAAACTAACTAAATACATAGTCTTTCCGTCATAGGTGTTGTTCCTGCACAATCTGTGAGTCCACATTTCATTTATTTCTATTTTTCTTTTTTTTTTTGTTTGTTTGTTTCTGGTTTGGTGTTTAGTTTGCATGTAGTGGCTGTCCTGCCACTGCTCTGGAGACCAGTTTGGCCTTGAAACAAGGAAAAGCCTGCTTCTGCTTTTTCTTTTGTTTTGTTTTTTGTTTTTGGTTTTTTTCCTGACCCCAATCCCAAGACCTGGGTCTGTGCAATGGTGCTGAACCAGTTTGCTGTGAGCCTTCTTGTCTCTCCCTCTAGCTTGTTGCTGAATTGTTCTTCCTTGGTTGTTGTTGTTGTTGTTGTTTGTTTTTTAATATTATTGTTTATTTTTTAATATTATTCACAGGTTATTTACTTTGTATCCCAGCCGTAGCCCCCTCCCTCATTCCTTGGTTGATTTTGACTGTATTATTCATGTTGTGTGTGTGTTTGTTTTGCCCTCATCTGCCTGGCTTCTTGCCAGTATCCTTACAGCCCCAGTGTGTAAGTTTCCCATTTAGAGTTAGAATTTATTCAGAGAGATAGGTAATGTGCAGGCCTGTACTGCCACCACCAGCACAGACTCTAATTCATTGTGTTTTGTGTGTGTGTGTGTGTTTGCTTGCTTTATTTATTTATCCATCCACCCATTTATTTATTTGTTGCTCTGGATTTTTTCTGTTTTTGTTTTGTTTGTTTGTTTCCAGCCTTGGTAGCCTTGGTTTTGGAGACCAGGCTGGCCTGGAACTCAGAGAGATCCACTTGCCTCTCTCTGACTCCCCGAGACCTGGGATGACAGTCATGCTTCACCATGCCCGGCCTATGTTTTAATTTTATTTCTTGTGTTTTGTTGACACAAGTTTATGAGACGATGTCTCTCTGTATTGGCTGTTTTTCATACCGAGTAGATGCCTCGGCACAGTTTTTTTCACCCCTTGGAAACTTCTCTAGTTCTTTCTGAGTTTGTTTACTTATTGGTTTTTATTTCATGTGTGTTTGTGTGAGGGTGTCAGAAGATCTGGAACTGAAGGTCCTGAGCTGCCATGTGTGTGTTTTGAGTTGAGTGTGGGATCTTGAGGAGACCAGACCATGTGCTCTTAACCACTGAGTCAATACTCCAGCCGCCAAATTGATTTATTTATCTATCTATTTATCCATTTATTATTTGTTTGGCTATTTATTATCTAGTTATTTATTTATTTGAGACAAACTCTCCATATCATCTCTCTGTCTCTCTCTCTCTCTCTCTGTATGTCTCTGAGAAACAGAGAGCTAGCTATATTTTAAAATTAAATAAGTGAATGAGAAATCAAAAACAAACAAGCTTTGGTTTTGTGTCTGTTTCTTTGTTTTGTTTTGTTTTGTTTTGTTTTAGTTTATTTTTTCTCTCTCCAGATAGGGGTGGCTGCCCTGCCACTCACTCTGGAGACCAGTCTGGCCTTGAAACAAAGAGAAGGCCTGCTTCTGCTTTTGTTGTTGTTGTTGCTGTTTTGTTTTCATGCTTTTTGTTTGCTTGTTTGTTTTATTCTATGCAGTCAAGCAAGGGTTGACGGGGAGAAGAAAAAGAAAGACACACATCACACACAGAGATTCTATCTCTCTCTCTCAAACACATACCACAGAGGTGAGAGAGAGAGATTTTTGTAAATTTCACTAAATATATGATAAAGAATAAATATAGAATAAAGAATATAAACCAGAAGAAGAAAAACAAAATGCCTTCCTGGAATGAAGAAATACAAGGAAGCCAAACTGGGTGTGGTGGTGCATTCCTTTAGGCCTAGCACCCTGAAGACGGCAGAGGCAGGCAGATCCCTGAGTTTTAATCCTGCTTTGCAGATGATATTCTTTCTCGGGAAACCTTGTTTCAACTAACAACAAAAACATACAAAACAAACAAACAAACAAACATAAAACAAAAGAAAAACAAACAAAAACCGTCAACAAAAAATCTAGATACTAACCTTTTCTTAGTTCACAACACTGTCTTTTCTTACTTTGGAGACACCTTTATGTGCTCTTCTCAACTATGGTAGATATATCATTATTCTGTTTTCTTCTCATCTTAGTTCAGAAACACTGTTTCAGTTTTTCCTGTACTTCTCAATGCTGTGTTTTCTGTTTCGGTTTTTATCATGTAAATATGTATATATGCTTTTCTCTACTACCCTAGATATATCACTCTTCTGTTTTCTTCTCAACTTAGTTCAATAACATTGTTACCTGTTTTCATGTACTTAGTTCACAATGCTGTGCTTTGCCTTTCTTTTGTTAACTTGGAGATCCTTTTATGTGTTCTTCTGGACTATGTCAGATATATCACTTTTTCTTTTCTTCTCAACATAGGTCAGAAAAACTTTTTAATGTTTTCATGAACTTAATTTACAACGCTGTGCTGTCCTTTCTGTTCTTACCTTGGAGACATGTTCATGTGCTCTTCTGTACTATGCTAGATATAGCACTTTTCTATTTTCTTTCGTGTACTTAGTTCACAATGCTTTGCTTTGCCTGTCTGTTCTTACCTCGGAAACCCGTTCATGTGCTCTTCTCTACTAAGCTGGTTATATCACTTTTCTATTTTCTTCTCCACTTAGTTCAGTAACATTGTTACATGTTTTCTTGTACTTAGTTCACAACGCTCTGCTTTGCCTTTTTGTTCTTAACTTTTTTTTGATACGTTTATGTCTTCTTCTGTACTATGCCAGATATATCACTCTTCTGTTTTCTTCTCAACTGAGTTCAGAAACACCGTTACACATTTTCCTGTACTTAGTTCACAATGCTGTGCTTTAACTTTTTTTCTTACTTTGGAGATACGTTTATGTGTTGTTCTGTATTATGCCAGATATATCACTTTTCTGTTCTCTTCTCAACATATGTCAGAGACACTTTTTATTTTTAACATGTACTTAGTTTACAACGCTGTGCTTTGCCTGTCTGTTTTTACCTGGGAAATACGTTTATGTGTTCTTCTGTAGTATGCCAGATATATTACTTTTCTGTTTCGTTTTCAACACAGTTCAGAAACATTTTTTATTATTTTCATGTACTTAGTTCACAACGCTGTGCTCTCCTTTCTCTTCTTACCTTGGAAACACGTGTATGTGATCTTCTCTACTATGCTCGATATCTCACTTTTCTGATTTCTTCTCTACTTAGCTCAGAAACTCTGATACATATTCTCCTGTTCTTAGTTCACAACGCTGCGCTTTAACTATCTTTTCTTACTTTGGAAACATGTTTTTGTGCTCTTCTCTACTACGAGAGATATATCTCTGTTCTGTTCTGTTTTCTTCTCCACTTAGTTCAGTAACATTTTTACATGTTTACAGGTACTTAGTTCACAATGCTGTGCTTTGCCTGTCTGTTCTTAAGTTTTAGATGCTTTTATGTGTTCTTCTGTACTAAACCAGATACATCACTTGTCTGTTTTCTTCTCAACTTAGTTCAGAAACACTGTTACATAGTTTCCTGTGCTAGGTTCACAACACTGTGGTTTAACTTTCTTTTCTTACTTTGGAGACACATTTATGTGCTCTTCCCAACTGTGCTAGATATATCACTTTTCTGTTTTCTTCTCATCTTAGTTCAGAAACATTGTTTCGTGTTTTCCTGTACTTACTTCTCAACTCTGTGTTTTATGTCTCTGTTCTTACCATGGAAACACATTTATTTGCTCTTCTCTACTATGCTAGATATATCAATTTTCTGTTTTCTTCTCAACTTAGTTCAGAAACACTGTTTCTTCTTTTTCTGTACTTAGTTCACAGAGCTGTGCTTTCTGTTTCTGTTCTTACCTTTGGGACACATTTATGTGTTCTTCTGTACTATGGTAGATATATCACTTTTCTGCTTTCTTCTCAACATAGGTCATAAACACGTTTTGTTGTTTTCATGTACTTAGTTTACCACGGTGTGCTTTCCTTTTCGTTCTTACCTTGCTAACCCGTTCATGTGCTCTTCTCTACTACGGGAGATATATCACTTTTCTCTTTTTTTCTAAACTTAGTTCAGAAACATTGTTACTTACTTAGGGTGTGCTAGGGTTATGTTTAGGGTTGTGTTAGGATTAGGTTTTCGGTTAGGGTTAGTCTTAAGGTTATGCCTAGTATTAAGGTTGTGCTAGTGTTAGTGTTAGGCATAGGGTTAGGTTTTAATATTAGGGTTGTGGTAGGTTTAGGGATAGTGTTATACTTAGGGTTTTGCTAGGGTTAGAGTTATGGTCAAGGTTGTGATAAGGGTAGGCATAGGATTAGGTTGTAATATTAGCTTGTGCTGGGGTTAGTGACAATGTTATTGTTATGGTTCTGCTGGGTTTAGAGTTATGGTTAGGGTTGTGATTGGGTTAGGATTATTGATGTGCTACTGTTAGGATTAGGGTTTGGGTTCTTTTAGGGTTAGGGTTATTCTTAGGATTATGCAGGGATGAGGGTGAGGGATTGGTTTAGGGTTAGGTTTGGGGTTTTGGTAGTTTTAGGGTTAAGGTTTTGCTTGGGTTAGGATTAAGGTTAGGGTTAGGCTTAGGGTTGTGCTAGAATTAGAGTTAGGATTAGGGTTGTGCTAGGGTTAAACTTAGGGTTAGTGTTAGGGTTATGGTTGTGCTGGGTTTAATATTAGGGCGAGGGTCAGTGTCAACGTTAGGGTTGTACTAGCGTTAGGATTAGGATTTTGCTAGGGTCGGGGTTAGGGTTGTGCTAAGGTTAGATTTATGATTATGGTTATGGTTAATTTTGTGCTAGGGTTAGGGTTAGTTTTAGGGTTATGCTAGGGTTAGGTTTAGTTTTAGGGTTGTGCAAGTGTTAGCGATAGATTTAGGTGTTAGGGTTTTGTTAACGGTTAGGGTTAGGGTTGTGCTCGAGTTAGGATTAGGGTTAGGATTAATGTGCTAGTTTAATGTTATGCTATGGTTAGGGTTAGGGTTTATTCTTAAAGTTGTGCTAAGGTTAGGGTTAGTGTTCTTTTATAGTTGGGGTTAGGATCATACTAGGTTTAGGGTTAGGGTTGTGCTAGGGTCAGGGTTAGGATTAGGTTTAGTGTTAGGTTAATGCTGGGGCTAAATTTAGGTTTGTTCTCTGTTCAGGGATAGCATTATGGTTAGGGTCGTGCTACATTTCGGGTTCGTATTAGAGGTAGGATTGTGCTATGGTTAGGTTTAAGGTAATGTTTAGGATTAGGGTTAAGGTTATTATTGTTAGTGTTAAGGTTAGGGTTGGGCTAGGGTTAGTGTTAGGTTTAGGGTTAGGGTTGTGCTAGATTCAGTATTAGGGTTTGGATTGTGCTACTGTTAGTGTTATGGATAGGGTTGTGTTTGAGTTAGAGTTAAGCTTAGTGTTAGGATTATGTTTGTGCTAGGGTTAGAGTTAGGGTTCATCTTTGGGTTGTGGTAAGGTTGGGTTTAGGTTGGGTTACGAATAGGATTAGTGTTAATGTTGTGATAGCTTTAGGGTTGTGGTTGGTATGTTTAAGGGTTGCGTTTGTTCTAGGATTAGGGTTTGGGTTAGTGTTGTGCTAGGTTTAGGGTTAGGTTTGTGCTATGTTCAAGGTTAGGGTTTGGGTTAGCTTTGTGCTAAGGTAAGGTTTAGGGTTAGGGTTAGGGTTAGGGTTAGGGTTAGGGTTAGGGGTTAGGGCCAGGGTGAGGGTCAGGGTCTGGTTTAGGGGTTAGTCAGTGTCAGGGTTAGTTTACAGTTACGGTTAAGGTCAGGGTCAGTGGTAGGGTTAGGGTTAGGGTTAGGATCAGGGTCAGTGTCAGGGTTAATGCTTAGGGTCATGTTCAGTGTTCGGGTCAGGCTCAGGGTCAGGGTCAGGTTCAGGGGTAGGGGTAGAGGTAAGGGTAGGTTATGTATAGGGTTACGGGTAGGGTTAGGGTTAGGGTTAATGTTAGGGTTAGTGTTCTGCTACGGTTCACGGTTTTGCTGGTTTTAGGGCTATGGTTATGGTTAGGGTTAGGGTTGTGCTATGGTTAGGGTTAAGGTTAGCATTAGGGTTATGTTAAGGTTAGAGTTAAGGTTGTTCTAGGTTAAGGTTATGGTTGGGTTAGTGTTGTGATAGGCTTAGTGTTACCTTTAGGGTTAGATTTAGGTATAAGGTAAAGGGTTAGGTTTAGGGTTAGGGTTGTGCTAGGGTAAGGGTTAGGGTTATGGTTGTGCTGGATTTAGGATATACGATAAAGAATAAATATAGAATAAATAAAACTAACTAAATACATAGTCTTTCCGTCATAGGTGTTGTTCCTGCACAATCTGTGAGTCCACATTTCATTTATTTCTATTTTTCTTTTTTTTTGTTTGTTTGTTTGTTTCTGGTTTGGTGTTTAGTTTGCATGTAGTGGCTGTCCTGCCACTGCTCTGGAGACCAGTTTGGCCTTGAAACAAGGAAAAGCCTGCTTCTGCTTTTTCTTTTGTTTTGTTTTTTGTTTTTGGTTTTTTTCCTGACCCCAATCCCAAGACCTGGGTCTGTGCAATGGTGCTGAACCAGTTTGCTGTGAGCCTTCTTGTCTCTCCCTCTAGCTTGTTGCTGAATTGTTCTTCCTTGGTTGTTGTTGTTGTTGTTGTTTGTTTTTTAATATTATTGTTTATTTTTTAATATTATTCACAGGTTATTTACTTTGTATCCCAGCCGTAGCCCCCTCCCTCATTCCTTGGTTGATTTTGACTGTATTATTCATGTTGTGTGTGTGTTTGTTTTGCCCTCATCTGCCTGGCTTCTTGCCAGTATCCTTACAGCCCCAGTGTGTAAGTTTCCCATTTAGAGTTAGAATTTATTCAGAGAGATAGGTAATGTGCAGGCCTGTACTGCCACCACCAGCACAGACTCTAATTCATTGTGTTTTGTGTGTGTGTGTGTGTTTGCTTGCTTTATTTATTTATCCATCCACCCATTTATTTATTTGTTGCTCTGGATTTTTTCTGTTTTTGTTTTGTTTGTTTGTTTCCAGCCTTGGTAGCCTTGGTTTTGGAGACCAGGCTGGCCTGGAACTCAGAGAGATCCACTTGCCTCTCTCTGACTCCCCGAGACCTGGGATGACAGTCATGCTTCACCATGCCCGGCCTATGTTTTAATTTTATTTCTTGTGTTTTGTTGACACAAGTTTATGAGACGATGTCTCTCTGTATTGGCTGTTTTTCATACCGAGTAGATGCCTCGGCACAGTTTTTTTCACCCCTTGGAAACTTCTCTAGTTCTTTCTGAGTTTGTTTACTTATTGGTTTTTATTTCATGTGTGTTTGTGTGAGGGTGTCAGAAGATCTGGAACTGAAGGTCCTGAGCTGCCATGTGTGTGTTTTGAGTTGAGTGTGGGATCTTGAGGAGACCAGACCATGTGCTCTTAACCACTGAGTCAATACTCCAGCCGCCAAATTGATTTATTTATCTATCTATTTATCCATTTATTATTTGTTTGGCTATTTATTATCTAGTTATTTATTTATTTGAGACAAACTCTCCATATCATCTCTCTGTCTCTCTCTCTCTCTCTCTGTATGTCTCTGAGAAACAGAGAGCTAGCTATATTTTAAAATTAAATAAGTGAATGAGATATCAAAAACAAACAAGCTTTGGTTTTGTGTCTGTTTCTTTGTTTTGTTTTGTTTTGTTTTGTTTTAGTTTATTTTTTCTCTCTCCAGATAGGGGTGGCTGCCCTGCCACTCACTCTGGAGACCAGTCTGGCCTTGAAACAAAGAGAAGGCCTGCTTCTGCTTTTGTTGTTGTTGTTGCTGTTTTGTTTTCATGCTTTTTGTTTGCTTGTTTGTTTAATTCTATGCAGTCAAGCAAGGGTTGACGGGGAGAAGAAAAAGAAAGACACACATCACACACAGAGATTCTATCTCTCTCTCTCAAACACATACCACAGAGGTGAGAGAGAGAGATTTTTGTAAATTTCACTAAATATATGATAAAGAATAAATATAGAATAAAGAATATAAACCAGAAGAAGAAAAACAAAATGCCTTCCTGGAATGAAGAAATACAAGGAAGCCAAACTGGGTGTGGTGGTGCATTCCTTTAGGCCCAGCACCCTGAAGACGGCAGAGGCAGGCAGATCCCTGAGTTTTAATCCTGCTTTGCAGATGATATTCTTTCTCGGGAAACCTTGTTTCAACTAACAACAAAAACATACAAAACAAACAAACAAACAAACATAAAACAAAAGAAAAACAAACAAAAACCGTCAACAAAAAATCTAGATACTAACCTTTTCTTAGTTCACAACACTGTCTTTTCTTACTTTGGAGACACCTTTATGTGCTCTTCTCAACTATGGTAGATATATCATTATTCTGTTTTCTTCTCATCTTAGTTCAGAAACACTGTTTCAGTTTTTCCTGTACTTCTCAATGCTGTGTTTTCTGTTTCGGTTTTTATCATGTAAATATGTATATATGCTTTTCTCTACTACCCTAGATATATCACTCTTCTGTTTTCTTCTCAACTTAGTTCAATAACATTGTTACCTGTTTTCATGTACTTAGTTCACAATGCTGTGCTTTGCCTTTCTTTTGTTAACTTGGAGATCCTTTTATGTGTTCTTCTGGACTATGTCAGATATATCACTTTTTCTTTTCTTCTCAACATAGGTCAGAAAAACTTTTTAATGTTTTCATGAACTTAATTTACAACGCTGTGCTGTCCTTTCTGTTCTTACCTTGGAGACATGTTCATGTGCTCTTCTGTACTATGCTAGATATAGCACTTTTCTATTTTCTTTCGTGTACTTAGTTCACAATGCTTTGCTTTGCCTGTCTGTTCTTACCTGGGAAACCCGTTCATGTGCTCTTCTCTACTAAGCTGGTTATATCACTTTTCTATTTTCTTCTCCACTTAGTTCAGTAACATTGTTACATGTTTTCTTGTACTTAGTTCACAACGCTGTGCTTTGCCTTTTTGTTCTTAACTTTTTTTTGATACGTTTATGTCTTCTTCTGTACTATGCCAGATATATCACTCTTCTGTTTTCTTCTCAACTTAGTTCAGAAACACCGTTACACATTTTCCTGTACTTAGTTCACAATGCTGTGCTTTAACTTTTTTTCTTACTTTGGAGATGCGTTTATGTGTTGTTCTGTATTATGCCAGATATATCACTTTTCTGTTCTCTTCTCAACATATGTCAGAGACACTTTTTATTTTTAACATGTACTTAGTTTACAACGCTGTGCTTTGCCTGTCTGTTTTTACCTGGGAAATACGTTTATGTGTTCTTCTGTAGTATGCCAGATATATTACTTTTCTGTTTCGTTTTCAACACAGTTCAGAAACATTTTTTATTATTTTCATGTACTTAGTTCACAACGCTGTGCTCTCCTTTCTCTTCTTACCTTGGAAACACGTGTATGTGATCTTCTCTACTATGCTCGATATCTCACTTTTCTGATTTCTTCTCTACTTAGCTCAGAAACTCTGATACATATTCTCCTGTTCTTAGTTCACAACGCTGCGCTTTAACTATCTTTTCTTACTTTGGAAACATGTTTCTGTGCTCTTCTCTACTACGAGAGATATATCTCTGTTCTGTTCTGTTTTCTTCTCCACTTAGTTCAGTAACATTTTTACATGTTTACAGGTACTTAGTTCACAATGCTGTGCTTTGCCTGTCTGTTCTTAAGTTTTAGATGCTTTTATGTGTTCTTCTGTACTAAACCAGATACATCACTTGTCTGTTTTCTTCTCAACTTAGTTCAGAAACACTGTTACATAGTTTCCTGTGCTAGGTTCACAACACTGTGGTTTAACTTTCTTTTCTTACTTTGGAGACACATTTATGTGCTCTTCCCAACTGTGCTAGATATATCACTTTTCTGTTTTCTTCTCATCTTAGTTCAGAAACATTGTTTCGTGTTTTCCTGTACTTACTTCTCAACTCTGTGTTTTATGTCTCTGTTCTTACCATGGAAACACATTTATTTGCTCTTCTCTACTATGCTAGATATATCAATTTTCTGTTTTCTTCTCAACTTAGTTCAGAAACACTGTTTCTTCTTTTTCTGTACTTAGTTCACAGAGCTGTGCTTTCTGTTTCTGTTCTTACCTTTGGGACACATTTATGTGTTCTTCTGTACTATGGTAGATATATCACTTTTCTGCTTTCTTCTCAACATAGGTCATAAACACGTTTTGTTGTTTTCATGTACTTAGTTTACCACGGTGTGCTTTCCTTTTCGTTCTTACCTTGCTAACCCGTTCATGTGCTCTTCTCTACTACGGGAGATATATCACTTTTCTCTTTTTTTCTAAACTTAGTTCAGAAACATTGTTACTTACTTAGGGTGTGCTAGGGTTATGTTTAGGGTTGTGTTAGGATTAGGTTTTCGGTTAGGGTTAGTCTTAAGGTTATGCCTAGTATTAAGGTTGTGCTAGTGTTAGTGTTAGGCATAGGGTTAGGTTTTAATATTAGGGTTGTGGTAGGTTTAGGGATAGTGTTATACTTAGGGTTTTGCTAGGGTTAGAGTTATGGTCAAGGTTGTGATAAGGGTAGGCATAGGATTAGGTTGTAATATTAGCTTGTGCTGGGGTTAGTGACAATGTTATTGTTATGGTTCTGCTGGGTTTAGAGTTATGGTTAGGGTTGTGATTGGGTTAGGATTATTGATGTGCTACTGTTAGGATTAGGGTTTGGGTTCTTTTAGGGTTAGGGTTATTCTTAGGATTATGCAGGGATGAGGGTGAGGGATTGGTTTAGGGTTAGGTTTGGGGTTTTGGTAGTTTTAGGGTTAAGGTTTTGCTTGGGTTAGGATTAAGGTTAGGGTTAGGCTTAGGGTTGTGCTAGAATTAGAGTTAGGATTAGGGTTGTGCTAGGGTTAAACTTAGGGTTAGTGTTAGGGTTATGGTTGTGCTGGGTTTAATATTAGGGCGAGGGTCAGTGTCAACGTTAGGGTTGTACTAGCGTTAGGATTAGGATTTTGCTAGGGTCGGGGTTAGGGTTGTGCTAAGGTTAGATTTATGATTATGGTTATGGTTAATTTTGTGCTAGGGTTAGGGTTAGTTTTAGGGTTATGCTAGGGTTAGGTTTAGTTTTAGGGTTGTGCAAGTGTTAGCGATAGATTTAGGTGTTAGGGTTTTGTTAACGGTTAGGGTTAGGGTTGTGCTCGAGTTAGGATTAGGGTTAGGATTAATGTGCTAGTTTAATGTTATGCTATGGTTAGGGTTAGGGTTTATTCTTAAAGTTGTGCTAAGGTTAGGGTTAGTGTTCTTTTATAGTTGGGGTTAGGATCATACTAGGTTTAGGGTTAGGGTTGTGCTAGGGTCAGGGTTAGGATTAGGTTTAGTGTTAGGTTAATGCTGGGGCTAAATTTAGGTTTGTTCTCTGTTCAGGGATAGCATTATGGTTAGGGTCGTGCTACATTTCGGGTTCGTATTAGAGGTAGGATTGTGCTATGGTTAGGTTTAAGGTAATGTTTAGGATTAGGGTTAAGGTTATTATTGTTAGTGTTAAGGTTAGGGTTGGGCTAGGGTTAGTGTTAGGTTTAGGGTTAGGGTTGTGCTAGATTCAGTATTAGGGTTTGGATTGTGCTACTGTTAGTGTTATGGATAGGGTTGTGTTTGAGTTAGAGTTAAGCTTAGTGTTAGGATTATGTTTGTGCTAGGGTTAGAGTTAGGGTTCATCTTTGGGTTGTGGTAAGGTTGGGTTTAGGTTGGGTTACGGATAGGATTAGTGTTAATGTTGTGATAGCTTTAGGGTTGTGGTTGGTATGTTTAAGGGTTGCGTTTGTTCTAGGATTAGGGTTTGGGTTAGTGTTGTGCTAGGTTTAGGGTTAGGTTTGTGCTATGTTCAAGGTTAGGGTTTGGGTTAGCTTTGTGCTAAGGTAAGGTTTAGGGTTAGGGTTAGGGTTAGGGTTAGGGTTAGGGTTAGGGGTTAGGGCCAGGGTGAGGGTCAGGGTCTGGTTTAGGGGTTAGTCAGTGTCAGGGTTAGTTTACAGTTACGGTTAAGGTCAGGGTCAGTGGTAGGGTTAGGGTTAGGGTTAGGATCAGGGTCAGTGTCAGGGTTAATGCTTAGGGTCATGTTCAGTGTTCGGGTCAGGCTCAGGGTCAGGGTCAGGTTCAGGGGTAGGGGTAGAGGTAAGGGTAGGTTATGTATAGGGTTACGGGTAGGGTTAGGGTTAGGGTTAATGTTAGGGTTAGTGTTCTGCTACGGTTCACGGTTTTGCTGGTTTTAGGGATATGGTTATGGTTAGGGTTAGGGTTGTGCTATGGTTAGGGTTAGGGTTAGCATTAGGGTTATGTTAAGGTTAGAGTTAAGGTTGTTCTAGGTTAAGGTTATGGTTGGGTTAGTGTTGTGATAGGCTTAGTGTTACCTTTAGGGTTAGATTTAGGTATAAGGTAAAGGGTTAGGTTTAGGGTTAGGGTTGTGCTAGGGTAAGGGTTAGGGTTATGGTTGTGCTGGGTTTAGGATATACGATAAAGAATAAATATAGAATAAATAAAACTAACTAAATACATAGTCTTTCCGTCATAGGTGTTGTTCCTGCACAATCTGTGAGTCCACATTTCATTTATTTCTATTTTTCTTTTTTTTTTTGTTTGTTTGTTTCTGGTTTGGTGTTTAGTTTGCATGTAGTGGCTGTCCTGCCACTGCTCTGGAGACCAGTTTGGCCTTGAAACAAGGAAAAGCCTGCTTCTGCTTTTTCTTTTGTTTTGTTTTTTGTTTTTGGTTTTTTTCCTGACCCCAATCCCAAGACCTGGGTCTGTGCAATGGTGCTGAACCAGTTTGCTGTGAGCCTTCTTGTCTCTCCCTCTAGCTTGTTGCTGAATTGTTCTTCCTTGGTTGTTGTTGTTGTTGTTGTTTGTTTTTTAATATTATTGTTTATTTTTTAATATTATTCACAGGTTATTTACTTTGTATCCCAGCCGTAGCCCCCTCCCTCATTCCTTGGTTGATTTTGACTGTATTATTCATGTTGTGTGTGTGTTTGTTTTGCCCTCATCTGCCTGGCTTCTTGCCAGTATCCTTACAGCCCCAGTGTGTAAGTTTCCCATTTAGAGTTAGAATTTATTCAGAGAGATAGGTAATGTGCAGGCCTGTACTGCCACCACCAGCACAGACTCTAATTCATTGTGTTTTGTGTGTGTGTGTGTGTTTGCTTGCTTTATTTATTTATCCATCCACCCATTTATTTATTTGTTGCTCTGGATTTTTTCTGTTTTTGTTTTGTTTGTTTGTTTCCAGCCTTGGTAGCCTTGGTTTTGGAGACCAGGCTGGCCTGGAACTCAGAGAGATCCACTTGCCTCTCTCTGACTCCCCGAGACCTGGGATGACAGTCATGCTTCACCATGCCCGGCCTATGTTTTAATTTTATTTCTTGTGTTTTGTTGACACAAGTTTATGAGACGATGTCTCTCTGTATTGGCTGTTTTTCATACCGAGTAGATGCCTCGGCACAGTTTTTTTCACCCCTTGGAAACTTCTCTAGTTCTTTCTGAGTTTGTTTACTTATTGGTTTTTATTTCATGTGTGTTTGTGTGAGGGTGTCAGAAGATCTGGAACTGAAGGTCCTGAGCTGCCATGTGTGTGTTTTGAGTTGAGTGTGGGATCTTGAGGAGACCAGACCATGTGCTCTTAACCACTGAGTCAATACTCCAGCCGCCAAATTGATTTATTTATCTATCTATTTATCCATTTATTATTTGTTTGGCTATTTATTATCTAGTTATTTATTTATTTGAGACAAACTCTCCATATCATCTCTCTGTCTCTCTCTCTCTCTCTCTGTATGTCTCTGAGAAACAGAGAGCTAGCTATATTTTAAAATTAAATAAGTGAATGAGAAATCAAAAACAAACAAGCTTTGGTTTTGTGTCTGTTTCTTTGTTTTGTTTTGTTTTGTTTTGTTTTAGTTTATTTTTTCTCTCTCCAGATAGGGGTGGCTGCCCTGCCACTCACTCTGGAGACCAGTCTGGCCTTGAAACAAAGAGAAGGCCTGCTTCTGCTTTTGTTGTTGTTGTTGCTGTTTTGTTTTCATGCTTTTTGTTTGCTTGTTTGTTTTATTCTATGCAGTCAAGCAAGGGTTGACGGGGAGAAGAAAAAGAAAGACACACATCACACACAGAGATTCTATCTCTCTCTCTCAAACACATACCACAGAGGTGAGAGAGAGAGATTTTTGTAAATTTCACTAAATATATGATAAAGAATAAATATAGAATAAAGAATATAAACCAGAAGAAGAAAAACAAAATGCCTTCCTGGAATGAAGAAATACAAGGAAGCCAAACTGGGTGTGGTGGTGCATTCCTTTAGGCCTAGCACCCTGAAGACGGCAGAGGCAGGCAGATCCCTGAGTTTTAATCCTGCTTTGCAGATGATATTCTTTCTCGGGAAACCTTGTTTCAACTAACAACAAAAACATACAAAACAAACAAACAAACAAACATAAAACAAAAGAAAAACAAACAAAAACCGTCAACAAAAAATCTAGATACTAACCTTTTCTTAGTTCACAACACTGTCTTTTCTTACTTTGGAGACACCTTTATGTGCTCTTCTCAACTATGGTAGATATATCATTATTCTGTTTTCTTCTCATCTTAGTTCAGAAACACTGTTTCAGTTTTTCCTGTACTTCTCAATGCTGTGTTTTCTGTTTCGGTTTTTATCATGTAAATATGTATATATGCTTTTCTCTACTACCCTAGATATATCACTCTTCTGTTTTCTTCTCAACTTAGTTCAATAACATTGTTACCTGTTTTCATGTACTTAGTTCACAATGCTGTGCTTTGCCTTTCTTTTGTTAACTTGGAGATCCTTTTATGTGTTCTTCTGGACTATGTCAGATATATCACTTTTTCTTTTCTTCTCAACATAGGTCAGAAAAACTTTTTAATGTTTTCATGAACTTAATTTACAACGCTGTGCTGTCCTTTCTGTTCTTACCTTGGAGACATGTTCATGTGCTCTTCTGTACTATGCTAGATATAGCACTTTTCTATTTTCTTTCGTGTACTTAGTTCACAATGCTTTGCTTTGCCTGTCTGTTCTTACCTCGGAAACCCGTTCATGTGCTCTTCTCTACTAAGCTGGTTATATCACTTTTCTATTTTCTTCTCCACTTAGTTCAGTAACATTGTTACATGTTTTCTTGTACTTAGTTCACAACGCTCTGCTTTGCCTTTTTGTTCTTAACTTTTTTTTGATACGTTTATGTCTTCTTCTGTACTATGCCAGATATATCACTCTTCTGTTTTCTTCTCAACTTAGTTCAGAAACACCGTTACACATTTTCCTGTACTTAGTTCACAATGCTGTGCTTTAACTTTTTTTCTTACTTTGGAGATACGTTTATGTGTTGTTCTGTATTATGCCAGATATATCACTTTTCTGTTCTCTTCTCAACATATGTCAGAGACACTTTTTATTTTTAACATGTACTTAGTTTACAACGCTGTGCTTTGCCTGTCTGTTTTTACCTGGGAAATACGTTTATGTGTTCTTCTGTAGTATGCCAGATATATTACTTTTCTGTTTCGTTTTCAACACAGTTCAGAAACATTTTTTATTATTTTCATGTACTTAGTTCACAACGCTGTGCTCTCCTTTCTCTTCTTACCTTGGAAACACGTGTATGTGATCTTCTCTACTATGCTCGATATCTCACTTTTCTGATTTCTTCTCTACTTAGCTCAGAAACTCTGATACATATTCTCCTGTTCTTTCTTAGTTCACAACGCTGCGCTTTAACTATCTTTTCTTACTTTGGAAACATGTTTCTGTGCTCTTCTCTACTACGAGAGATATATCTCTGTTCTGTTCTGTTTTCTTCTCCACTTAGTTCAGTAACATTTTTACATGTTTACAGGTACTTAGTTCACAATGCTGTGCTTTGCCTGTCTGTTCTTAAGTTTTAGATGCTTTTATGTGTTCTTCTGTACTAAACCAGATACATCACTTGTCTGTTTTCTTCTCAACTTAGTTCAGAAACACTGTTACATAGTTTCCTGTGCTAGGTTCACAACACTGTGGTTTAACTTTCTTTTCTTACTTTGGAGACACATTTATGTGCTCTTCCCAACTGTGCTAGATATATCACTTTTCTGTTTTCTTCTCATCTTAGTTCAGAAACATTGTTTCGTGTTTTCCTGTACTTACTTCTCAACTCTGTGTTTTATGTCTCTGTTCTTACCATGGAAACACATTTATTTGCTCTTCTCTACTATGCTAGATATATCAATTTTCTGTTTTCTTCTCAACTTAGTTCAGAAACACTGTTTCTTCTTTTTCTGTACTTAGTTCACAGAGCTGTGCTTTCTGTGTCTGTTCTTACCTTTGGGACACATTTATGTGTTCTTCTGTACTATGGTAGATATATCACTTTTCTGCTTTCTTCTCAACACAGGTCATAAACACGTTTTGTTGTTTTTCATGTACTTAGTTTACCACGGTGTGCTTTCCTTTTCATTCTTACCTTGCTAACCCGTTCATGTGCTCTTCTCTACTACGTGAGATATATCACTTTTCTCTTTTTTTCTAAACTTAGTTCAGAAACATTGTTACTTACTTAGGGTGTGCTAGGGTTATGTTTAGGGTTGTGTTAGGATTAGGTTTTCGGTTAGGGTTAGTCTTAAGGTTATGCCTAGTATTAAGGTTGTGCTAGTGTTAGTGTTAGGCATAGGGTTAGGTTTTAATATTAGGGTTGTGGTAGGTTTAGGGATAGTGTTATACTTAGGGTTTTGCTAGGGTTAGAGTTATGGTCAAGGTTGTGATAAGGGTAGGCATAGGATTAGGTTGTAATATTAGCTTGTGCTGGGGTTAGTGACAATGTTATTGTTATGGTTCTGCTGGGTTTAGAGTTATGGTTAGGGTTGTGATTGGGTTAGGATTATTGATGTGCTACTGTTAGGATTAGGGTTTGGGTTCTTTTAGGGTTAGGGTTATTCTTAGGATTATGCAGGGATGAGGGTGAGGGATTGGTTTAGGGTTAGGTTTGGGGTTTTGGTAGTTTTAGGGTTAGGGTTTTGCTTGGGTTAGGATTAAGGTTAGGGTTAGGCTTAGGGTTGTGCTAGAATTAGAGTTAGGATTAGGGTTGTGCTAGGGTTAAACTTAGGGTTAGTGTTAGGGTTATGGTTGTGCTGGGTTTAATATTAGGCCTACGGTCAGTGTCAACGTTAGGGTTGTACTAGCGTTAGGATTAGGATTTTGCTAGGGTCAGGGTTAGGGTTGTGCTAAGGTTAGATTTAAGATTATGGTTATGGTTAATTTTGTGCTAAGGTTAGGGTTAGTTTTAGGGTTATGCTAGGGTTAGGTTTAGTTTTAGGGTTGTGCAAGTGTTAAGGATAGATTTAGGTGATAGGGTTTGGTTAATGGTTAGGGTTAGGGTTGTGCTCGAGTTAGGATTAGGGTTAGGATTAATGTGCTAGTTTAGCGTTATGCTATGGTTTTGTTAGGGTTCATTCTTAAAGTTGTGCTAAGGTTAGGATTAGTGTTGTTTTATAGTTGGGGTTAGGATCATACTAGGTTTAGGGTTAGGGTTGTGCTAGGGTCAGGGTTATGATAGATATATCACTTTTCTGCTTTCTCCAGGTACAAGATGGACAGATCACAAAGACCTAAGTCATGAGCCAAAGAGACGGGGAGTAAGTCACGAACCAAAGGGAATTCCTGGAGGTCATGCCCGTTGAAATGTCCCCAAAATGTCCCCATAAACAAGAGAACCGGACCTCAAAGGAACAACTGGTCGACCTCATAAACTTGAGCGCGAGAGAGGAACATGACTGAAAGACAAGCACCCAGCAAGGGACCTACAGGACGCCGGGAATGCAGCGCTCGTAGAGTAAAGGAGGCGGGGGGGGGGGGGGGGGAGGGGCTCCGAGGCTCCGCGGATTCGGAGTCGGGACGGGGACAGTCATCCAGTTAGGCCGGAGACACAGCATCCTCTCGGGCTCGGGGTCCAGAGTCCCTCCACAGGGGACGGAGGACTCTTGGAGAGAAGGCGGAGGGGGGGGGCTCCTAGGATCCGCGGAGTCAGAGTCGGGCCGGGGACAGTCGTCCAGTTAGGCCGGAGACACAGCATCCTCTCGGGCACGGGGTCCAGAGTCCCTCCGCTGGGGACGGAGGACTCTTGGAGAGAAGGCGGAAGGGGGGGGGGGGGGGACTCCGAGGCTCCGCAGAGTCAGAGTCGGGCCGGGGACAGTCGTCCAGTTAGGCCGGAGACACAGCATCCTCTCGGGCTCGGGGTCCAGAGTCCCTCCGCAGGGGACGGAGGACTCTTGGAGAGAAGGCGGAGGGGGGGGGCTCCTAGGATCCGCAGAGTCAGAGTCGGGCCGGGGACAGTCGTCCAGTTAGGCCGGAGACACAGCATCCTCTCGCTCCTGGGATCCAGAGGCCGGCCGCCAGGCTCTCCAATTCAAAAACGAGCCTGGGTCGCCCCGGAGGCAACAGCTATAAGCCTTCTGGTCGACCTGCCTAAGCCTCCCTCCCCACATACTCGCTTTGGGACACCACTGTCACCTGTCACCTCCGCCAGTACTCTCCGGGTCCAACACTGTATACTCAGAGCGTTCTGAAACACGACACAACCCCCGGGACGCAGCCGCCTGCTCGCCGGGGCTCTCGTCACCCTGTCTGGCTCGTAGCAGGCAATCTGCTGTCCTTGTCATCCACCGGGAACCGGGCGCGTTACAGAAAATTGTCACCGCTAGGTGTCACCCGACCACCATCTCGATCGTCCAAGGCAGCAGCAACACACTCACAGATCGCTCACTAGCCGCACAGCCAGCACTCCGGGGCTCCGGTGGGGTCCTGCCTAGCTCTGGCGGACACGCAAGCACAGCAGAAGCACAGCAGAGCAGCTGTACCCACCACCAGAGTTACACAAACGGTGGCCGTTGTCCCGCCCGAACAAAGCAAACGCGGGCTGTTCTCCTCGGGCGGATCCCTCAGGCAGCCAAAACGAAAGTAGGACGGGAAGCTGTGCAAACAAGGCGAAATCTTACGCTCGGTCTCTAAGTGTGGGGGGGGGGGGGGTTTCCAGTAAAAGCGGGAAGTCTGTGACTGGCACAATTAGGGGAAGGTGACATCCCACCTCGATGTGGGGGAGGTAAGAAGAGGCGGCCTCAGTTCCATGCCAGTTAGGCCTCCTTTTACAAAACAAACACACCAAACCAAACCGCCTCGCCGCCGCTTGTGGCCGCCACCACCGCCACAAGCTTCCCCCCCCCCCAACCCCCCGCCCACCCACCCCCCCACCTCCGTTGTTCATTCTCGGACTAAATACACAGTTAGAGCTGATTAAAATAGTAGTGGAGTAATTAAAATTTCCGTTTTTGTTTTTTTGTTTTGTTTTGTTTTATCTCCAGGAATTCGCTTTATGTTTTGCTTGGTTTTACACGTTCGCACGTTTGTCAGGGGAAAAAAAAAATTAATAAAGAAAAAATAAAAAGTAACTACTTCAGAGGAAGGTCTCTTTTTGTCCAGGATGACTATTACTTGCGATGTTGCCGGAGATGTTCTTCGGATCCTTCTCTTTCCAGCTCCTGGGTGCTGGGATCACAGGCATGGCCAGCACCCCCACGTTTGTTTATGTGGTACCGAAAGGATGGTGCCCAGGGGCCTTTGAAGCACCCTAGGCCAGGGCTTCCCTTTCCCCTCATGTGTCCAGATCGCTGAGGCTTGCTGGCTACCAGATAAAATTAAACCAAATCTAATGTGATTCCAAGCACGTAACAATGTGACTAAGCAGGCCCCGTTAAGATTAAACCGGATTATCGGGCTCAAGTCTCCCAAGTCCCGGGTAGAGTTGAACTACCCTGAGCGGGGAACCACGTAATCTCCTGTTTCACGATTGTCCAGGAAGACGGCAGCCAGCCGTCACGGATCCTGACCTCCGCCACTATGGCGGCAGCCATGTGCCATACTTTCCAAGGCCCATTTTCGTTCTAGGTTGACTAGCCTGCCCACCCACGGGACCAGGATCTGGACCAAATATGCGCGTGCGTGCAACTCCTAATCTACACAGTACCCTTAGTGCAAGAAAAGAAAAACAACTCCCTGTCTTTAAAAAGAATACAAGAAAAACAGGAAAGGGAAAAAAAAAAAAAAAGACGAAAGGCCCAGCCCGGTCTCCAGTGTGAGTTCACCAGGACTACACAGAGAAGGCCTTGACTGCACAGAAAACACACACACCACACAAAAACAAACAAACAAACCAACAAAACTGAATTCCAGCACTTGGGAGGCAGAGCGGGAACTAGGCCAGAGGTCACCGATTCCAAAACTAAGACTATGGAGTCCCCCGCCCAAGGATTCGCCTGGAGAAAGCCCAGTAATATTTAACCATCACCCCTAGCAACGGCTACTCAGCGAATAACCTGGGACTTAACCCAGGTGTTCTTTACAAGAGGATGAGTAAAACAATTACGGTTTTGCCTGGGCGCCCCCCCCCCCCCACAAACATTTTCCCCGGGACACCCGATGATGCCTAAGTAAGTACCAATCAATCCTAAAATTTTCCCACACCTTGCTGTAATACTAAACAGAAACCCTCCTCCCCTTGAGCTCGGGGCTCTACTCTCAACTGCTGCATCGGTGAGTGTGAGGGGCGCCCCCCCCAGCTCCAGCTGGTCATTAAAAAGACCCTACTTCGCCTGCGTCGTCGGAATCGGCTCCTCGTTGGTCTTTGGGGTGGGTCGTCGAGACAATACGAGATGTGACCTCGACCAGTCTGTTGCCTCTAGTAAGCTGGAGGGCATATCAGAAAAGAAAATTCCTAAAAACAATCATTCTTACAGTCTCCATTTAAGGAGACTATGTTTTTCCTTTATCTTTCTATTTTTTTTAATAATTTATTTAATTTTTATTTTATGTGCATTAGGGTGAGGGTGTCAGATGCCGTGGAACTGGCATTACAGACAGTTGTGAGCTGCCATGTGGGTGCTGGGAATTGAACCTGGATCCTGTGGAAGAGCAGGCAGTGCTCTTAACCACTGGGCCATCGCTCCAGCCCCCTGCTTTATCTTTCATTAACATATATATATATACATATATATGTGTGTGTGTGTGTGTGTAACAAGTCTTGCTTTGCTCCAGTCACGCCTTGTTAATACTACTACAGAAGACCAAAATAATACATAATTTCTTCCTGTTCATATATATAAGCACTAAATAGCAAACTGAAACACTCAGACCATGGAATTAAGTAGGCTAATTGAAAATCTTCACCTTCCCCTCATTCCTCCAAGTCCAGTCAGTCCCCCAGTCTCATCCCTAGCTCTGTATCTGACGTTCTGCTGTGGCCTTTCTAGTCTCTCTCTCTCTCTCTCTCTCTCTCTCTCTCTGCCTCATTTTACCTGGTTTTTACACCCAGTTTTCTACCAGAAGACACACAACCTCTACACGCTCCTAAAAGCCAGAGAGAAAACAGAAAACAAAGATCAAACGACAAAGATAAAACCAGATATCAGCTATCAGCACTACCTAGAATTACAGTCTTCCCAATCCTAGATGCCTACACCACCAATGCCAGCCAGGGCAATATGTCTCCGCTAGAGCCCGTCAACAGCGAAGCACAAGAAGAAAGACCTTCCTTAAGATAGCCTTTACAAATATGATAGAGGTCCTTCCTAAAAGAGAACATTAAGAGAGCCTTTCAAGAAATCTGTGAAACCACAGACTGTGGAGGGAAATGAATCAAACACCTGAAAAATAAAACAGAGTAGATAAAGAGAACCTAAACCGAGGGAATTTCCGAAAGTGGGAAAACAAAACAAAAGGGTAGGGGACTCAAATAGAAACTTCAGAGGCAAACCTGGCTAACAGAATACAACAGATGGAATTAGAGAATCTCAGGCATTGAAGGTATATCATAGAAAGAATAGATACATTGCTCAAAGAAAATGTTAAAGAAGAAAGAAAGAAAGAAAGAAACAAGGAAACAAATAGAAAATCCAGTTATGAAACAGCCAATAAATCAAGGATATTGAAAAAATACAAAGAATATTTTCAAAAACAGATAAATTATAGAAGAGAATGTCCTTAACCTACCGAAGAGGCTTGTCAAAGCAAAAGAAGCACACAGAATACCAAATAGACTAGACCAGAAAAGAAAATTCCCTTGGCGTTGTACTAGCCAAAACAGTAAACCTACAGAAGCCAAGAAAGCCTATTAAAAGCTGCAAGGGGAAAAGACGGATCAACCTATAAAGGGTAGACCTAGCGGAACTGCAAAAGCTCTAAAGGCCATAAGAGCCTGGACAAACTCTAAGCTATCATCACAGATGCATGCGGGGCCGGAGAGATGGCTCAGCTCTTCCAAAGGTCATGAGTTCAACTCCCAGCGAACGACCACATGGTGGCTCACAACCACCTATAAGGTGAACCGATTCCCTCTTCTGGCAGATGTAAATGCAGATACAACACTCGTATACATAAAATAAATCAATCTTTTAAAAATTAAAAAAAAAAAGGTGTCACGGGTGCTAGCAGCCTAGAGTACTAAACTCAATGAAACTCGCAATCAATCGCTAGACATGGAGAAGATGAAGTGGTCCACGCACACGATCGCTTAAACGCAGAAAGACGACTGGACGAAAAGGAAAGGGAAAAACTTTTGGGTTTAACGTTTCATCTTTCAGGGCCTGGAGAGATGGCTCCTGGAGAGCGCTGTCGGCTCCTCCGAACGGACCCCGGTTCAATTCCCAGGACCCACATGGCAGCTCACAAGTGCCTATAACGCCAGTTCCAAGGGATCTGGCACCCTCACACTAACGCACATAAAATATGAATTAAATCAATTAAAAAAGAAAAGAACAAAACAAAACACACAGCCATGCATGTATCAAGGAAACCCTGTGTGAAGAGGAAAAGAACCCCCCCCACCAAAAAAAAAAAAAACAGAAACAAACCCAAACCCCCCAAAAAAATCCAAAGCTTCTTTGTTTTTAGTTTTTTTATTATCTTATTGTCCGTTCAATTTAATTTTAAAATATAGTTCTCTGACTCTCTGTCTCTCTCTCTCTTTGTCTGTCTGTCTCTGTGTCTCTCACAGACACACATACACAGAGAAACAGATAGAGAGAAACAGAGAGAGACAGAGAGATTGAGATTGAGAGAGAGAGAGAGAGAGAGAGAGAGAGAGAGAGGACGCGAACACTTTCCAAACATCTGTTTAATAAATATTCACACATCGATAACCTCGTTAGCTTCCGGAGAGTCGTAAGAACATCTCTTGTTGAAAGCACCGTGAATGCTAAAGAATGTGTCCTTTCGTCTTTTCTAAGCGTGTTAATGTTTCTGCGAGAAACGATCAACTCCAAGAAGACACCTAACTTTTCTTTAAGGTGTTTTCACTCACACACACACACACACACACACACACATCTTTGAACATGTCAGTACACTATTGTACAGCTGCTCCCGAACGCACTTTCCAAACATTTGTTATATTATCACTTATAGAAACCAAAGCACGTGGGATACGGTGGCAATGTTACTCCTGGCCACGGTGGGTGGTTTTTTCTAGCAATGAATCACGCTGAATGTCGGCAGAAAGCAAAGAGAGCCTTTTAACCAAAGCTCAGTATGCACACAAAACACTTGTTTGGGGTGTCCGGATACATCAGTGAACTTGTTAGGTGTCTTGCATGGATGAAATCACTCACTCCTGGGTGAAAGCAGAGTGAATACAGCCCCGTATCAGGATGAAAAGGAAAGAGAATAACAAAGAGAGCTCCACGCCATTCACTCCTCATGATTCGTTTATTTTATTCATGCACTTACTCGGTTACTTAGTTACTTAGTTTTTTTGAAACAAGGTTTCCCGAGAAAGGATACCATCTGCAAAGCAGGCTTAAAACCCAGGGATCTGCCTGCCTCTGCCTTCAGGGTGCTGGGCCTAAAGGAATGCACCACCACACCCAGCTTCTCTTCCTTGTATTTCTCTAATTCCAGGAAGGCATCTTTTTCTTCTTCTTCTGGTTTATACTCTTTATCGTATATTTAGTTCAATTTACAAAAGACTCTCTCTCTCTCTCTCTCTCTCTCTCTCTCCTCTGTGGTGCGTGTTTGAGAGACAGAGAGAGAGACAGACAGAGAGAGAGGGGATCTCTGTGTGTGATGTGTGTCTTTCTTTCCCTTCTCTCCCCCCACCCTTGCTTCACTGCCTAGAATTAAAAAAAAAAAAAACAAACAAAGAGCTTGAAAACAAACAACAGCAACAACAAAAGCAGAAGCAGGCCTTATCTTTGTTTCAGGGCCAGACTGGTCTCCAGAACCAGTGGCAGGACAGCCACGCCTGTTACAAAGAAACCCTATCTAGAGAGAGAGAGAGAGAGAGAGAGAGAGAGAGAGAAGCTTGATTTGCTTTTAATTTCTCGTTACCTTGTTTAATCTTAAAATATAGCTAACTCTCTGTCTCTCACAGACAGAGAAAGCAGAAAAGTGCTATATCTAGCTTAGTAGAGAAGAGCGCATGAATGTGTTTTCAAGGTAAGAACAGAAAGTCAAAGCACAGCGTTTCTAACAAAGTCCAGGAAAGTATGTAACAGTGTTTCTGAGCTATGCTGAGAAGAAACAGAAAAGTGATCTATCTATCTATCTGGCATAGTACAGAAGAACACATAAAACGTCTCTCCAAGGTAAGAACGGAAAGGCATAGCACAGCGTGGCGAACTAAGTACAGGAAAATATGGAACCGCGTTTCTGAACTCAGTTGAGAAGAAAACAGAAAAGTGATACGTCTAGAAGGTGAACCGATTCCCTCTTCTGGCAGATATAAATGCAGATACAACACTCGTATACCCAAAGTAAATAAATCTTTAAAAAAAATTAAAAAATAAAAAGACATCACAGGTGCTAGCAGCCTAGAGTACTAAACTCCATGTCAGTCGCTAGAGATGGAGAAGATCAAGGGGTCCACGCACACGGTCCATTACACAGAAAGATGACACGATGAAAAAAGAAAGGGAAAAAATGACTCTTGGGACCACATGGTGGCTCACAAACCATCTATCAGGTGAACCGATTCCCTCTTCTGGCAGATGTAAATGCAGATACAACACTCGTATGCATAAAATAAATCAATCTTTTAAAAATCAAAAAATAAAAAATAAGAAAAGGTATCACTAAACTCGATGAAACTCGCAATCGCTAGACATGGAGAAGATGAAGTGGTCCACGCACGCACACGATCACTTAAACGCAGAAAGACGACCCGACGAAAAGGAAAGGGAAAAACTTTTGGGTTAACGTTTCATCTTTCAGGGCCTGGAGAGATGACTCCGTGCTTAAGAGCGCTGTCTGTCGGCTCTTCCGAGCGGACCCGGGTTCAATTCCCAGGACCCACACGGCAGCTCACAAGTTCCAAGGGATCTGACACCTTCACACTAACGCACATAAAATACGACTATATCTCTGTCTCTGTCTCTCTCTGTCTCTGTCTCTGTGTGTGTGTGTGTGTGTGTGTGTGTGTGTGTGCGTGCGTGCGTGCGTGCGTGGGTGTCTCTGCATTTGTGCTCTGCATTGGTGCTCGGCATTTGGAGGTTCACAAATCGTTCCCTAAGAAGCATGTTTGTCTCTCTGCCTAAGCTTGTTAACGCAGACTCCTAGTCCAGGTAAAGCAGACTGTCCTCACATTCAACCCATCATCTCTGGGAAAATCTGAAAGGATGCAGCCGGGCAAGGTGACAGAGCGATGCCGGTCCCGGGAAGGGGGGATGGCGGGTGGATCAGGAGTTCGAGGACCGGGAAGCAGCATGTTAAGAGGTAGACGGTCAGCGAATGCGAATGTAAATATCTACCAGCAGTGGATGTGCTCGTTGTTAGAACTGCAATCCAAGTATCAGCAATCCAGCAGTTAGCCTGTACAGGCCAAGCAGGCCTGACTCGAGTCTCCAAAGGAGCCCAAGTCCTAGCTAGCAGTTCAAACTGCCCTGAGCAGGGAACCGCGAGCCTGGCTAGGGGTCCACGACCCAGCAGCGGCCACGATGGGGCCTGGGGGGGTGGGGGGGGGGTCGGCGGAGCGGGTGCTTCTTGCCTGCCTGCCTGCCTGCCTGCCGGGGGCGGTGCGGCTAGCGCCTCAGAGGATGACCAGGGGACAGAGGCCAGGCAGGGTGAGTGAGCTTTGAGCACAACTCGTCCGAGGTCACCTGACTCACACAGCAGCAGCCAGCTTCGGGCCACAGCAGAGCGCACAGCCCGCGCAGCAAGCGCCGGTGGGAAGGAGACAAAAGTAAACTTTAAATTCCAGCACTTGAGAGGCAGAGGCAGGCGAATCTCTTAGTGTGTGTCCAGCCTGGCCCATAGTTTTATCCGTATGCTCATGATGAGTTGAAAACAGAAGTTTATAATCTTGCAGGGCTGGGGAGAGAGAGAGGGAAAGAGGGGTATAGTCTAATTTGGCTAAATTCCTAAATTTGCTCAGCTGTTGACCACATGGCATCTTTGAAAACACAAATTAAACACACACACACACACACACACACACACACAGCCATGCTTGTTTCAGAGAAACAGAGAAAAGAAAAAAAAAGCTTTCTTTGTTTTTACTTTCTGGTGACATAGTTTTCCCTTCAACTTAATTTTAAAATACAGTTCTCTGACACACTCTCTGTCTCTCTGTCACACTCTCTATCTTTCTGTGTGTACACAGACAGCGTAGTCTAGTATAGAACTGACCTCTTCCGAAATTAAATAAATTAAATGAGTTTATGAATACAAATACATACAAATAAATACACATTTTAAATAAATATAAATTAACTAAAATTTAAAAACCACACAGCCATGCATATATCAAAGAAACCCTGTGGAAGAGAAAAAGAAACACCCCCCCACAAAAAAAATACAAACAAAACAAAAACCGAAGCTTCTTGTTATCCTATTGTCCATTCAATTTAATCTTAAATTAAACTGCACCTTCCAAACATCCGTTTAGGAAATAGTCATACATCGATAACCTCGTTAGCGTCCGGAGAGTCAAGTCGTAAGAACATCTCTTGTTAAAAGCACCGTGAATGGTACAGAACATGTACTTCTGTCTGCCTAAGCTTGTTAAAGCAGTTGACCGAATGTTGTCTCTGGGAGAAACAATCAACTCCAAGAAGACACCTAACTTTTCTTTAAGGTGTTTTCACACACGCACATCTTTGAACATGTCGGGACACTAATGTACAGCTGCTCCTGAACGCACTGTCCAAACATTTGCTTTATCACTTCTAGAAACAAAAGCACGTGGGATACGGTGGTAATGTTACTTCTGGCCACGCTGGGTGGTTTTCTAGCCATGAAATCATGTCGAATGTTGGCAGAAAGCAAAGAAAGCTTTTTAACCAAAGCTCAGTATGCACACACACACACACACACACACACACACACAAAACACTTGTTTATGGAGTCAGGATACATACTAATGTATGTATCATTCCTCAGAATGATAACATGAAAGAGAATAACAAAGAGAACGCCATGACAGTCACTCCTTATGATTTGTTTATTTTATTCATGCACTTACTTAGTTACTTAGTTTTTTGTTTTTTTTTTTTTTTTTTTTAGGTTATGTGAAACAAGGTTTCCCGAGAAAGGATACCATCTGCAAAGCAGGCTTAAAACCCAGGGATCTGCCTGCCTCTGCCTTCAAGGTGCTGGGCCTAAAGGAATGTACCACCACACCCAGCTTGTCTTCCTTGTATTTCTCTAATTCCAGGAATCAGGCTTTTTTTTTTTTTTTCTTCTTCTGGTTTATATTCTTTATCATATCTTTAGTTCTCTCTCTCTCTCTCTCTCTGGTGTGTGTTTGAGAGAGGGGGGGATCTCTGTGTGTGATGTGTGTCTTTCTTTCTCTTCTACCCCCCCCAACCCTTGCTTCACTGCCTAGAAGAAAACAAACAAGCAAACAAAAAGCATGAAAACAAAACAGCAGAAGCAGGCCTTCTCTTTGTTTCAAGGCCAGACTGGTCTCCAGAGTGAGTGGCAGGGCAGCCACCCATATCTGGAGAGAAAAAAATATATGTGAACTAAAACAAAACAAAACAAAACAAACAAACAAACAAAAAACCAAAGCTTGTTTGTTTTTAATTTCTTGTTCCCTTATTTAATTTTAAAATATAGCTAGCTCTCTGTATCTCACAGACATACAGAGAGAGAAAGAGAGAGAGAGAGAGAGAGAGAAGTGATGTAGAGAGAGAGTTTGTCTCAAATAAATAACTAGATAATAAATAACCGAACAAATAATAAACAAACAAACAAACAAATTCAGGGGCTGGAGAAATGGCTCAGTGGTTAAGAGCACATGGTCTGGTCTTCCTTCTCAAGGTCCCACACTCAACTCCCAGTCCCTACATGGCAGCTCAGGGCCTTCAGTTCCAGGTCTTCTGACACCCTCACATCAACACACATGAAATAAAGACCAATAAGTAAAAAAAAAAAAAAAAAAAAAAAAAAAAAAAAAAAACTCAGAAAGAACTAGAGAAGTCTCCAAGGGGTGAGAAAAACTGTGCCGAGGCATCTACTCGGTATGAAAGACAGCCAATACGGAGAGACATTGTCTCCAAAAACTTGTGTCAACCAAACAAGAAATGAAATTAAAACATAGGCCGGGCATGGTAGCACATGACTGTCATCCCAGGACTCGGGGAGTCAGAGAGAGGCAAGTGGATCTCTCTGAGTTCCAGGCCAGCCTGGTCTACAAAACCAAGGCTACCAAGGCTGGAAACAAACAAACAAACAAACAAAACAAAAGCAGAAAAAAACAAAACAACCAGTAAACAAAAGAATGGATGAATGGATAAATAAACAAAACAAGCAAACACACACACACACACACACACACACACACAAAAACACGTTGAATTAGAGTCTGTGCTGGTGGTGGCAGTACAGGCCTGCACATTACTTATCTCTCCGAACAAATTCTAACTCTAAATGTGAAACTTACAAACTGGGGCTGTAAGGATACTGGCAGGAAGACAGGCAGGTTGGCAGGCAAAACAAAAACACACACAATATAAATAATACAGTTAAAATCAACCAAGAAATTAGGGCGGGGTGGGGGGGTGCTACGGCTGGGATAAAAAGTAAATAACCTGTGATTAATATTAAAAATAATAATAATATTAAAAAAGAAAAACAACAACCAAGCAAGAACAATTCATCAACAAGCTAGAGGGATAGACAAGAAGGCTGACAGCCAACTGGTTCGGCACCATTGCACAGACCCAGGACTTGGGATCGGGGTCAGGAGAAAAAAAACAAAAAACAAAAAAAACAAACAAACAAAGAAACAAAAACAACAACAGAAAAGAAGAAGCAGGCTTTCTCTCTGTTTCAAGGTCAAACTGGTCTCCAGAGCTAGTGGCAGGATAGCTACTGCATGCCAAGCAAAAACCCAAACCAGAAAGAAAAGGAAAGGAAAAAGAAGAGGAAGAGTCCAGTCCGGTCTCCGGAGTGAGTTCCAGCACTACACAGGGACACCACTTACTGCAAAGGAAAAGAAAACCAAACAAAACACACTTCCAGCACTTGGGGCCTCAGATGCCAGTCAACCAACCTCCTCCGGGTCTGAGCCCATCCTAGTCTCCAGAGTGAGTTCCAGACAACCCTATCTGAAGAGAAAAAGAAAACCTGAAAACCAAAAAAACAACAAAACAAAAAAACAAGCTTGTTCGTTTTTAATTCATTACCTTCTTTAATTTTAAAATATAGCTCTCTGTCTCTGTTTCTGTCTGTCTGTCTGTCTGTCTCTCTGTCTCTCACAGACATACAGAGAGAGAGAGAGAGAGAGATTATGAAGAGAGAGCTTATCTCAAATTTTATAAATAGCTACATAATAAATAACTGAACAAGTAATAAATAAATTAATAAATAAATTTGGGGGCTCAGCGGTTGAGAGTACACACACCTAAAATAAAAAAGAACTAGAGATATCTTCAAGGCATGAGAAAACCTGTGTCAAGGCATCTACTCGGTATGAAAGACAGCCAATACAGGGAGACATCGTCTCAAAATCTTGTGTCAACCAAACAAGAAATAAAAACAAAACATAGGCCAGGCATGCATGGTAGCGCAAGCAATCAAACAAACAAACAAACAAACTGAAAAGCATATCGTCACGACAGGGCAAACCTAAGTCTGTAATGAACTGATGAATCATTCATGTTAATTTTAATTTTTATTATTTGTCATTAAAACATAAAAGGAAAAATACAATTGATTGTGCTGGAACAACACATTATTATTATTATTATTATTATTATTATTATTATTATTATTTGACTGGCCTCTGCCTCCCAAGTGCTGGCATCCTGGTTTTGTTTGTTTGTTTGTTTGATTGATTCCTGTACAGTCAGGGGTTTCTCGTCGTAGTAGTCCTAGAACTCCACCATTCTGTTTGGGCTTATTTGAAAGAAAGAGAGAGAGAGAAAGAGAGAGAGAGAGAGAGAGAGAGAGAGAGAGAGAGAGAGAGAGAGAGGGAGGGAGGGAGGGAGGGAGGGAACGAACTTTTTTTTTTCCACTAAATGTAACTAAATTTTAGTGTAAGCTTAAAATCGAATGGATGACAGATAAGAACACGCCGATCACCGCCCAGCTGTCTGGGAAAATCTGAAAGGATGCAGCCGGGCACGGTGACAGAGCGATGCCTGCCCCGGGAAGGGGGAGGTGCGGGGGGGGGGGTGGATCAGGAGTTCGAGGACGGTCTGGGCTCCGTAGTGAATTATTTTAAAGGCCAAAGAACGGAAGTTGAACCGATGAGATCTAACCGAGAAGCAGCATGTTAAGAGGTAGACGGTCAGCGAATGCGAATGTAAATATCTACGCCATTTCTAACCAGCAGTGGATGTACTCGTTGTTAGAACTGCAATCCAAGTATCAGCAATCCAGCAGCTAGCCTGTACAGGCCAAGCAGGAGCCCAAGTCCTAGGTAGCAGTTCAAACTGCCCTGAGCAGGGAACCACGAGCCTGGCTAGGGGTCCACGACCCAGCAGCGGCCACGATGGGGCTTGGGGGGGGGGGGGTGTCGGGGAAGCGGGTGCTTCTTGCCTGCCTGCCTGCCTGCCTGCCTGCCTGCCTGCCTGCCTGCCTGCCTGCCTGCCTGCCAGGGGCGGTGCGGCTAGCGCCTCAGAGGATGACCAGGGGACAGAGGCCGGGCAGGGTGAGTGAGCTTTGAGCGAGTGGCCAGCGCGGGCAGCGCAACTCGTCCGAGGTCACCTGACTCACACAGCAGCAGCCAGCTTCGGGCCACAGCAGAGCGCACAGCCCGCGCAGCAAGCGCCGGCGGGAAGGAGACGGGAGTAACAAAAGTAAACTTTTCCGAACTCCAAATAGTTCCCTAAGATTTTCTACGTCGGAGCCACCGACAAAAAGCACAGTTACCCAGCCTCGCTAGCTAAACAATCTATTGCTAGAGACCAACCATTTCCAGACCAACCATTTCCAGCACAGCACCTAGGGAAGCCACCCAAACCCGAACCAAGCAAACACAAAATTCCAGCACTTGAGAGGCAGAGGCAGACAAATTAAAGAAAGAGGGTTTTTTTTTATTTCAATGTTTTTCTAAGAAACAGGTGTCTGTCTTGTGTAGATAGCCATATATTGCTTGTTTTTATATTCATTATGTGAATAGAGAATATAGTCTATAGTGTATATTCTATGTGCAGTTTTTACACATGATTATAGAACAGTCTACAGTGACTGCGCAAAGAAACCCTTAAGCGCACAGAAAACCCAAATACCAAAGTAAACCAATGTACATTCATTAGGAAAACCCACAACACAACACAAAACAAAACTAACCTAACTAAACTAAACTAAATTCCCACTGGAGAGGCAGAAGAAAGTAAATCTCCAGCAAGCAGCTGACTCTAATCTCAGATTTGTCCCTTTGCTGGCTTCTGGATGTACCAAGGCATGCACAGCATTCAGACAGGCAGCTAGTAAAAATCTATGTAATCTTGAGGGGCAGAGGAGAAGAGGGAGGGAGGGTGAGATTGGGAGGGGATGGGGCAGGGGCTACAGTTGGGATACAAAGAGAATGCACTGTAATTAATAAAAATAAAACATTTCTTTTTAATGTTTGCAATCTTACCTGTACATTTTGCTGGAAGATATCTTTGGTGAAAGTATTTCATGGTTTCATGGTGAGCACAGTGAGACCTCTGCCTGCTCTTTCCAAGATTGCCTGCTGTTTCCATAAGCCTTCAGCTGACCTTGGAAGCAGATGATTCAGGACTCTTCCAAATTCACCGACTGATGATTTCGTTTGATCACATCTGTTGATAACATGACCTGAAAGGGAAAGCAGCTTTCAATGTGACTGTGTAGCCCCACCTTAGGCCAGGTGCATTTTCTTAATTTAACGACAGTGCTTTAAAATGCCTCCTAGGCTGGGAGAAGTTTTACAGGACTTTAAAACAATTAACGAGGAAGGTGAAGAAGGCAGACCTCTGATTTGGTGTAGTTACTGATCTCATAGAATGCCAGGACTACAAAGAAAGTGTTATGCTCAGATCTTTGGTCCCCAAAGACCACCAGGAGGAGAGCCTGACCACATATGCAAGAGCAAAGAACTTTATTAGGGCGTAAGCAGTCTCTGTTATTTAGGCATTGGACCAGGGAGAAGAGCCCCTCGAAGCTGCAAAGTAGGATTTTTGGGGGGGTTGAGGTTCAGCAAGGGCAAGCTGGTTACAAAGTGAATGCTAACTAGCATAACTGACACTGCAGCAATCCACAGACCTCAAGAATGGGAGCTATTTCCCCTGCCCAGAAAGTTCTACTACAAGGTGGGGCTGCCCAGCCTAGATGCCCCACCCTGAGATAAGATAATTTCCAGTTCTTGTGGGTTATCTCAAGGCTGTTTCTTGGGTGGAGGATTTTATAGTCTTGTTCCTGGAATTGGTGACCTCTGGCCTAGATTTTCTTTTAAAGCCAGGCATGGTCCAAGAATGGAGACAAAATAGATTTTATGTTGCCCTCTCAAAAGACCCTGTGTCAAAAAGAAAATTAAAAATAAAAAGGTCCCTGGGCACCTATGTTTATCCTCTGACCTTCACATACACACTAAGGAGCGCTCCCTGCACACAATAACTAAGTAATTAATTACACAAGGGGTCTCAGAAATGTGCTGACCATAGCCCTGAGCCATGTGTAAAGAATCCGGGAGTGGTGACACACGTGCCTGTGAACACAGAACCCTGGAGGCAGAGGTAGAGATCGAGGCAGGCTGTCTGCGTTCCAGGCAGTGCAAGTTCAAGGACGGCTAGAGCTGCACAAAACAAAACAGAACCCACCTCAAAAAAACCTGTGCCAGCAAAACAGAAAAACAAATGAAAACAAAAGGTCCCAAGTCAATGGAATTTAAAAACGGTGTTTTGGCGACCTCTTCTGGCCAATCTCCCCCCCTCTATCTTTCTCCATAGAATTTAATGGTCTCAAAGAGAAGTTCGATCGTGTTCAGAGATACCGGCCCCCGGCCACGCTCTCTCCTTGGACTTCAATGGAAACGATGTATTGTCCGGGAACCATGGCCATGCACATGCGAGATTCCCCCCGCAGAAAAGGAACAAGGCGGCTTGGAACTTTCCTGCGCAGCGCCCAGGATGACCGGCGCCCAGGAGGCAGCCTGTCCTCCATAGGTCAAACAAATGCACTTCAAGTCTTCCTGAGCAAAGCAACTAGGTGCCTCGGGGCACGTGCAGTGGAGTCCGGCTAGGGCAGGACACGCATTCAGAGGCACAGTCTGGGCTCCTCCTCTTGATGGTTTTGTGGATGTTGTTTGTTTTTCAAGTCAGGGTTTCTCTGTTTAGCCTTTGCTGTCCTGGACACGCCAGAAGAGGGCATCAGATCCCATTATAGACGATTGTGACGCACCATGTGGTTGCTGGGAGTTGAACTCAGGACTTCTGAGAGCAGACGGTGGGTGCTCTTAACCACAGAGCCACAGTCTCCACGCCCCTAGCTTCCACTTGTCTTCCCCCATGAGAAACACAAAGAGCTACGGCTCGAGTGCGCAGCCACAGTAACGTCTGGAGGAAGTCTGGGGTTCCAGGGACGCTCCTGCACTTGGGCTTGTTTGTCCTGTTTGTTGTTTTGTGTGTGCGGCTTTTCCAGACGGGGTTTCTCGCTGTCCCGGACTCTTTTTGTAGACCAGTTACCTAGAAATCAGAGCTCTGCCTGTCTCTGCCTGCCGAAGGCTGGGATTCAAGGCGTGCACCACCACTGCCTGGCTTGTTTGGTTGTTTTAAATAGGTGTTGTTAACCTGGAAGTCAGTTCCTTATGGCAGGCGGAGGCCAAAAACGCCCGTAGACTACAAAGAGAGGAAGAAGGGACGGGAGGTGGGCAAGCATGGATCTGCGTTTCAACCGCACTACAACGAACGAACAAAACCTTAGGCACGAAACGCTGGGTTCCTGTTTACTGCTTTGGAGCCATAAAAATGTCAGAATCAGGCAGCCAATCAGAATTACCAGCAACCAGATAAATGCTTTATTTACATAAAAGAATTGCATGATGGGAAAAGGTAAGCAAAGTTGCTCACCGTAACCATGAAAGACTCTTTCCGAAGGCTACCCCGGGACCACAGATCCACTGTTTGAAGGTTGTTTTTAGGTTGCTGAGGCCTGCTTAATCACAGCACTTGAAAAGTCATCTGCAGTTGCCGCTGGTGTTTTAATGTCCTAGTGGGTCGGCTAAACACTGAAGTCTGATTTTTACTTGTTCTAAGGCAGGGTTTCCTGACAAATCAGGAAGAAACCCCTCTCACATCATCTCTGTGTATACATTCTTTCTCTCTATTCCCCCCCGCTTCCCGACTAGGCAGGTCGAGTTTCAGTCAGAAATTTCCTTTCTAAGGCTCCATTCCCCTGAAACAGCCACAAATACCTGTTTTGTTTTTTTTTTTCAAATACTTAATTTTGACTAAACACACACAGAGAACTATTCTTTCTGTACTTAAATGGCAGTAGTACATAGATCACTTAGCCTAAAGTTGTTACATAAATGATACTACTTTCAAAGATATGGAAGTGATAGAGTGTTGGTTATAAATAAAAAAGCTATAGGATTCAAAATATTTAAAATAGAAGTAGATATAGTTGTACTTTGAAATAAAATACATGTAGACTTCCTAAACTATTTTTTCTAAATATTCATGATTATTATTATTTATTATACAATATTAAAAAAGATTTATTGATTTTTTAATACATAATGTGTTCTGTCTGCATGTACACCTGCACGACAGAAGAGGGCACCAGATCTCATTCTAGATGGCTGTGAGGCACCATGTGGTTGCTGGGCATTGAACTCTTGACCTCTGGAACAGGTGCTGGAACAGCTCTTAACCTTTGAGCCATCTCTCCAGTCCTTATCTTTATTTCATATGGAGTTTTAAAATCAAATGTTTCTGTTTGTTTACTAATTGGCCTTGACATAAGAGAAGAACTTGCAGGAGTTGGTCACAGGGATTGAACTCAGGTCCTCAGACTTAGCAAAAAATGCCCTTATGCTCTGAGCCATCTCAACAAACCTTATTTTTATTTTAGTTTTTAAGTAGTACAAGGTCAGCCAGTTTAGCTTTCAAGATATCATCTGTCAAACTTAGCTTTACATTTCTCTATTATTGTTTTCATCAGTTCTGTTCTTATCTGCCTGGTTGATCTGGTTTGATTTCTCATGAATGTTCTCTTGGCATAAGAAAACTTGATCTTACACTGTGCAGGGAGGGGCATGAGTCTGCAAAGACATGTTCATGTTGGTTGCTAAATACCAAAAATCCTATTTTGGAACAGAAGGTTTCTTTCTGTTTGTATTTAGCCTGGAGCTGTTCATGTAAACCAGGATTCCTACTGCTGCCACTACGAAGGGGAATTTCTTCTTGATGTCCTACAACCACAATTAACTTCCTATTAGATCATCATAAATATATTTGTTTATAGGAGCATGAATCTCACTTGAGGTCCACATGTGTCCTTCCTTTATGGGTTTCTTTGAGAGAGGGGAGGTGCTTGAGCTGAGAGTGATTCAGGTCACCGCCATCGCACTGTGGGAGGAAACCAAGATCAGGTGCACTAGCTGCTTTCTTCCACAAGGTGGCTCCCCACACCTGGTACGCATCGCCTCGTTTCTTCAGGACATGACCACCTTTGGCCGGAAGAGGTCGCAGCAACACCACCCTTCTGTTTCTACCATCGTGCCCCACCTCGGGGAGAGCACCCTGACAGACAGAATAGAACTGCGGTCAGAATGGAAGAAGAGTAATATGCTAAGACCTGCTACTACTATGAATTACAAATTAGCAAGGGCCCTATTCTAGCTTACAGCATTATGTTGAAGGCTTCTGTTGATACTTACTAATACAAAGGCATAAGAATCAAAAAGGAAGGGGTACGTTATTCTTATCTTCAGATAGTATGATAACATTTAGGAAAATCCCAAGGATATCAATGAAAAAGCCATTATCAACATTAACGAAAATTTTCAAGCTGATTGACTGTTGTTTATTATACATGAATTTTGTAGAAAAAAATCCAAGCAAAAGCTTATGCTAATGAAAACTGAACAAAAAGACTGCATGCATTTTTAGTTTAAAATTTTATTTCTATTTTACTCCGTGTGTGTGTGTTCATACACTTTGTACATGTGTAAAAGCATGAACGCCTCTATGAAATCTACAAAGTAAGACTGTCCTGAGAGATAAAAGAAATGATAGATGAGGTGAGGAAAAGGATAATAGCATTGTGGGGAGCGGGGGATATGCCCAGCATACAGTACATGCTTATAGGAAAATCGCACACTCAGACACACACTTGCGCAGTAGCAGCAGGTCCTTCTGCAGGTAAACAAACTTGCTGCTCAAGTGTGATGGCCTGAGTTCAATCCCTGAGAACCATGGAGGGCTCTAAGAACTGAAAACTGTGGACCATAAGAGAAGGGAAATGCACACGACATAGAGTAACAGATGAAACTTTGAAATTAGGGTTTCTATGGACAGCCCTGGCTGTCTTGGAACTTGCTCTGGCCTCAGAAATCTGCCTGCCTTTGCCTTCCAAGTGCTGGATTAAAGGCGTGTGCCGCCTCTACCCTACATTTCCATTTTCTTATATATGTTAAGATTTGCTTTGTGCTCCATGAGGTGCAGAGGATATATTTTCTTATGCAGTTGGGTGAAATGCTCTGTAAATATTGGTTTGGTCCATTTGATTTATAAACTCAGCTACAGCATTTCTCTGTATTCAGAATTATTGAATTTTGGTTTGTTAAAAACAAAACAAAACAGAAATAAGTCTGGCAGTGGTGGCACAAGCCTTTAAATCTTGCACTTGTGGGTGAGAGGCAGGTGTATATCTGAGTCTGAGGCCAGCATAATCTACACAGTGACTTTCAGCACAGCCAGGACTACACAGAGAAATCTGTCTTAACAACCCATTTCATTTTAATTCCAAGCAGGTGTGGAGAGATGGGGCTGCTTCAGATTGTCCACAGCAGCTAACTATGATTTGTCTTGTACTCTAGCAGGGTCATGATTTCTGTTAGATATGGGGAGTTTCTGCAATTGTGTGAATTAGGGTCCCTGAGAGGAAGGGTTTTTTGTTTGTTGGTCATTCAGTGGTTTATAATTTGGGTTTGTCGGTAGTCATGCTCAAAAAAGGAAGGAAATTAGATTCAAGGATCTCTTTCCTTTCCTTTCTCCCCTCTGTCATTTTTTTTCGCTCCTGTTTAGTGTTGGATGATTTAAAGGTGGAGGAAGAAGAACTCACGAGGTGGTAACGATCAGCTCTCAGTAAGGCGTTTAAAGGGTGGAGAAGGGTGAAAGAAAAAAGAACCCACACAGTAGCAAAGACGGGCTACATTTCTGTTTAGTTTTGGGCAAGATTGGGATATTGAAGTCTTCTGCTTTCGGTGTGTGAGCATCAATATGTGGGCATAGATGTTAAGAATTGCAATGTTCTCTTGGTGGATTTTTTTTCAGTGAGTATGTATTGTCCTTCCTGATCTCTTCTAATTAGTTTTGGTTTGAAGTTTATTTTGTCAGATATTAAAATGGCTGTACCAGCTTCCTTCTTAGGTTAATTTGCTTGGAATACCTTTTTTCTAACCCTTATTCTGAGGTGATGTCTATCCTTGATGTTAAGGTGTACTTCTTAGAGAGCTGAGACCACCTTTGGCTGGAAGAGGTCGCAGCAACACCACCCTTCTGTTTCTACCATCAGAAGAAAAATGGGATGTATCCTATTTTTATATTTCTTAGATTACTTCCTGTCTTTTTATTGGAGAACTGAGACAACTGATGTTGAAAGCTAAGAATTAACAGTGCCTGTTGATTTGTTATTTTGTTTTTAGTGTGTGTGTGCATGCTTTCTTTTTTTTTTTTTTTTTTTTTTTTTTTTTTTTTTTTTTGCTGCTCTAAGATTATTTATTTCCTGACTTTCCATGGTTGTAGTTCAACTCATTAGTTTGGAGTTTTCCTTTTAGCACCTTATATAGGGCTGGATTTGGAGACAGATACTGCTTAAAGTTTGTTTTATCATGGACCATTTTATTTTCTGCATCTATAGCGATTGAAAGTTTTATTGAGCTTAGTACTCTAGGCTACTAGCATCTGTAGTTTGTCCAGGCTCTTCTGGCCTTTAGAATCTTGGTTGAGCATTAACATACAATTCCAATAGTCTATCTTTATATGTTAATCTGTCTTTCCCCCTTGCAGATTTTAATATGCTTTCTTTGTTCTGTAGGTTTAGTGTTTCAGCTATTATAATAAGAGGATTTTCTTTTCTGGTCTAGTCTATATGGTAATTTGTGTGCTTTTTTTACTTTGATAAGCCTTTCATTTAGGTTAAGGACATTTTATTCTATAATTTTTTTGAAATATTCTTTGTACCTTTGACCTGATGTTCTTCTCCTTCTTCCTCTAGTATTCTTATCTTTCTTTCTTTCTTTTTTTCTTTCTTTCTTTCTTTCTTTCTTTCTTTCTTTCTTTCTTTCCTTCTTTCTTTCTTTCCCTAGATTTATTGACTGTTTTATAATTGGATTTTCTTTCTTTTTTCTTTTCTTTCTTTTTTTTAATATAATTTTTTATTCATTTCATATCCCAGCTGTATCCCAACCGCACCTCTCCAAATCCCACCCTTTCTCCCTCCCTCATCTCCTCCCATGCCCCTTCCCCAGTCCACAGATAGTGGAGGGCCTCCTCCCCTTCCAGCTGAACCTAGTCTAACAGGTCTCATAAGGACTGTAATTCATAGTCTTCCTCTGTGGTCTGGTAAGGCTTTTCCCCTCAGGGGGAGGTGATCAAAGAGCCAGCCATTGAGTTCATGGTAGACACAGCCCTTGTTCCCTTTACTAAGAAGGCTATACGCAGACTGAGCCCTCATGGACTGTATCTGTGCAGGAGTTTTAGGTTATCTCCATGAATATCCTTGGTTGGAATATCAGTCTCAGAAAAGAACCCTAGGCCCAGGTTTTTTGGTTCTTTTGTTGTCCTTGTGGAGCTCCAGACCCTTCCAGGTGTTTCTGTCTCACCATTATTCCATAAGATTCCCTGCACTCTGCCCAAAGTTTGGCTGCTAGTTTTCTTTTCCTTTTTCTTTCTTTTTTTATTTAACATTTTCTTTGAGCAATGTACCTATTCTTTCTATTATATTCTCAATGCTTCATATTCTCTAATTCCATCTATTGTGTTCTGCTAGTGAGGTTTGCCTCTGAGGTTTCTATTTGAATTCCTACCTGGTTTTTTTTTTCTTTTTTCTTTTTTTTCTGCTCCATTTCCTGAAATTCCTTTGGTTTAGGTTTTCTTTATTTATTCTGTTTCAATTTTTAGGTCTTCAACTGTGTTTTATTCATTTCTCTTCACAGTGTGTGGTTTCACAGATTTCTTGAAAGGCTCTCTTAATGTTCTCTTTTAGGAAGGACCTCTATCATATTTGTAAAGGCTATTTTAAGGAAGGTCTTTTTTTCTTGTGCTTCAATCATGTTGGAATAGTCAGGGCTTTCTGTGGTACTGTTGACGGGCTCTAGCAGAGACGCGTTGCCCTGGCTGGCATTGGTGGGGTCTTTATGCTGGCTTGTAGGCATCTGGGATTGGGAAGATTGTGATTCTAGGTGCTGCTGATAGCTGATACCTGGTTTAATCTTTGTCGTTGTGGAGCATTGTTCTTTGTTTTCTGTTTCCTCTCTGGATTTTAGGAGCATGTTTTTAGGTGGTATGTCATCTGGTAGAAAACTGGTAGACCCAGGTAAACTGAGACACACACAGAGAGAAACATAGAGAGAAAGAGAGACTGGAAAGGCCACAGCAGAAAGTCTGATAGAGAGCTAGGGATGACACTGGGAGATTAGGCTTTGTGGAATGAGGGAAAGGTGAAGATTTGCAATTAGCGCACTTAATTCCCTGGTTACATCAGAGGCCCCAGAGAAGAAGGTGCTGCTTTTGTTTCATTAGGCCAATATGATGGGTATATAAAATTGTCTTCTAATATGTGTGGCTCTGTGTATAGATTGTTGCTGTTGTTAGCTATAGTGAAAAGTCCACACAGTTGTTTTTATCATTGATGCATGTATACTGTGGCATGTGCATACCCACATACATGCAATATAACAAAAAATTAATTTTTAAAAAAAGACTTCTTTGAAGTATTTCAGATGACTTCACTTAAAAAGCTGGATGCAGCCGGGCACAGTGGTGCACGCCTGTAATCCCAGTACTCTGGGAGGCTGAGGCAGGCAGATAGCTGTGAATTGGAGGCCAGCCGTGTCTAAAAGTCAGTACAGGACAGCCAAGGCTACACAGAAATTCTGTCTCAAACGCAAACAAACAAACGAATCTGGGCACATACAATTCTCAACCATAGCAATAGGTATTTATACATTTTGCTTCTCATTTCCATTTTATGATTACAATTGATTTGTTCATAACAGTTACACACAAAAGACTGACATTCGTAAATCGTAGTGTTTACTGTTACAAAGCTATTACTGTTGACTTTGTTGGGGCACAGCTGCTGAAGTGCTTTGCTGTGATTTCTGTTTCTCAGGAAGATTCTAGGGATTGAGGACAGTGAGTTTGAAGCCAACCTTCATAATGAGCTCCAGGGAGCTTGGTCTATAAATGGAGACCTTTTCTGAAAAAATAAAAATAGGGACAGTAGAAATGGCTCATGGGTTAAGAGAACTTGCTGCTTATGAGTCAAGCATGTATGAATCTCTGTTACTCACAGGGACCCCAGTGCCTCAGACCAACTGAGGTTGGGAAGCCTTCCTGTCCAGGTGTGAATGTTGACAGAGCGCATAGAAAGAATGGGCTGCAACTTCCTCCTTGTAGATGTTTATAGGCTGAGACTGCTCCCCTACACAGACCTCCCATGGAGACTAGTTAAACTCATACCTACAGGGGAGTCAACCCTGGCTCTTAACTCACAGAGACACCCTTACTCCCCTCAACTCCACCTTAGGTAGTTGATTATTGTACTCTGGAGACTCCTTCATGGATGATTCTGTGGCCTAGGTCAACACAATCCTTTACCCAGGTCAGTCATAGGATTCCCAAGTCACTGTGTGAGACCCTGCAATGACCTGTCTCCATTGCTTTACTTGCTTTTTGTGACAACATACCAGACAGAAGGAACCTAAGAAGAAAAGCTCCATTTGGGACTATAGTTTCAGAAGATCACACTTCATGGCAGGGAAGAAATGCAGTATCTTATTTGTGGTGTCTGGAATATGTGACAGCAGCTTGTTCAACTGGTGCAGAGCAGCTATTACAGAGCCAGAGATAACATATCCCCAAGAATCTGTCCCCAGTGGCTACCTCCTCTGGCTCTGCTTCTCAACATAGCACCACCAGTCTGTTACCAAGTTTTCAGACACTAAGCTTGTGTGGACATTTCACATTCAAACCATAAGAGCTTTGTTCTCATTTCTCGACCTTTTATCAGAATATACAATGTATGCAGAAACTTTGTGAGTTGAGCGTTCACATTTTGGTGTATTTGCAGAAGTTGAAACTTCTGGGTGGTCAGAAGCCAGACAGAAACATCATTCAGTTGTCACACATATCTCCTACAGCTGTGCCACCTGCAAGAGTAACCACTCGCCTGACTACTCATACTCAAGATTGGCTGTCCAGGTTTGGCGGCTAGCATGGAACTATGTAGTGTTTATCATTTGTGGCTGCCTTCTTCCCCTTATCCTTGCTTGAGGAACTCTCACTTGAATTGTTGAATGTAACAGTACCTTGTAGATTTTTATTTCCATCTCTGTATTAGTCACATTAACATCACTGTGACCGAAGTTCCAAACAGAAAACACTTAGGAGAGAGGAAATTGATTCTGGCTCATGCTTTCAGGATATTTCAGCCTGAACATTGAACACTGAACTGAACATTGGGTTAGGCATGACGATATTTATGGCAATAAGAGCATGTGGCAGAGGCTCCTCCCAGTACAAAAGACCAAGATGCAGAAAGGACAGTGGAGCCAATAGCCAGTCTGTAACTTTCCACGTCCCACTGCTAGTGAGCCACGGTCACCAACGAGACCCCACCTCCCAAATACCGCCACCAGCAGGGGAACAGCTGCTCAGGTGTGAGCTGTACAGGGCAGTCAGCTGTGTGACGGCAGCACATCCTCCTAGAGTTTCCTTCCGTGTGTTGAGCTAGATATGGGATTCACCGGTCACTGGAGGTGCTTGGGTTTTACTTTGGCAACCGCTACGGAATCATCTTCCATAGTTGAGGCTCCTGAGAATTCTGCCCTACATCCTCACCAGTGTAAGCTTTGGCTCAGTGGTGTGCAGTATCACTCTTCTTATTTGTATATCCCTGATGGCCCATCAACATGTGTATATCACTGAACTTGACGGTGTTCACCTTTAAAATTATGATTAGGGAGGCAGCAGCAAGCAGATCTCTGTGAGTTCAAGGCCACCCTGCTCTGCATATTGAGTTCCAGAAAAGCCAGGGTATGTAGATAGATTCTGTCTTTAAAAACTTAAAAACAAAACAAAACATTTTTTATGGGCTTGGGGTCACTCAGATTCAACGTGACCATATTTTAATAAGAAGAGACTTTTTAGTTTAGATGCTGGCACACAAAATGATAGAGACCAGGTCTGCACCCGAGAGCACCCCCAAGATGCAGCCCCTAGCCTCATCAGCACAAGGGAAGTCAGACCCCACAAGATTACATGCATTTTGTCAATGTAGAGGCAGGGTCTAATTTTAATGTTATCTTAGTTAGGATTTCTATTGCTTCGACAAAACACCATTTGGCTTACACTGCAGCTTTGCTGTTCAACACTGCAGGAAGTCAGGATACGGACTCCAAACAGGACTAGAATCCTGTAGGCAGGAGCTGATGCAGAGGCCATGCGGGGGTGCTGCTGGCTGGCTTCCCGTGACTTGCTCACCCTGCTTTATTATAAAACCCAGGATCACCAGTGTCAGTATTTATTTAGAAATGATACCACACACACAACAGATATGATATGAAGGAGAGTTATTGGATGGAGGTGGAGAGATAGAGAGGAAAAAGAAAAAGAAAGACACGGTGGGGACCCCAGGGAAACAAGGCAGAGAGAGCAAGAGAGGAAAGTAAAAGAGGAAGGGAGAGAGAGAGAAGGTGGCAGGTTGGTCCTTTATAGCTTGTGCATGCACAGCTGAGCTGAGCCTGCCACACACCTGGTGGGCGACACATGATGACATCATAGGTTACTAGGCAACCCAGAAGCAGATTGCGTATATGCTGACAACCAGCCCAGGGATGGAACTATCCATAATAGGCTGGGTCCTCCCTGCCTGCTGGTCACTAATTGAGGAAAATGCTTTGCTCTATGGCAGCATTCCCTCGACTGAGGACTCTAGCTTGTGCACCAGCCAGTACATATGTCTTGCAGCTATACTAGTCATTTAGCAGAGTAAAAAAAGAATTAATTACAAAAGCAGAAATAGCAGTTAGTCTTATGACCTAGCTACCTCACAAGAAGAGCAGATTTTACAAGATCAGTTAACTTAAGAATAGTCTTCAACATCTGAAAAAAACAAAAAAAGAAGTGGGCTGCAAGAGAACAGTATACAATATAGGGGCATTCATGTTCGAGCTCTCAAGCACAGTCTAATCTTTAAATACAAAGTTAACCATCACAAGATGAACACCTCTCTCATCTGTGTTGATCATTTAGATGCACTCTTCTATGAAATGCCTAAGCAAAGCCTATGTATTAGTTAGTGTTCTATAAAGTTACAGAAACTATAATAGAATGAGTATAGATATATGGATATTAAAAGGGGAAGTTATTAGAGTGGCTGTGGTCATAGTAGTCCAATAATGTTTGTGTCCTGACAGAAAGGACCAGTAATGCAGGAGTTCGGTCTACAGGACAGGCTAGCTCAGCAGTTCCAATCTGGCAATGCAGTCCCTGGGAAATTCATGGAGGGCTGCATGCTTTGTGTTTCAAATAGCCCACTGATGATAATTCAGAGTATGCCTTTTCAGCCTGAGACCTTATATGGGAAGATGCTCTTCAGTCTCACCAAAATGCCTTTGATTGTTGTGAAAGAAAGAATCTCACTGTTTAGCTCACACTAGACTTGAGCTTGAAATTATTTTCCTTTGCAAACACTTGACCAATCAAAGGTTAGTTAGAAATCTTTGCTTAGAGAGTCAAAATGATGTTGTTACCTGGGTTCTTTTTGTTAGCACTCGTTGTTCCCTGGGCAAACCTTGTTACTTGGACACTCCATGAAGTCCCTCTATTATCCCCTAGATCAGCACCAACCAATCAGTTTATGACAAGCTTGCTTCTGCTAAATTTGAACCAATCATGTAACTGTCAGAGTTGGAAAGTCCTGTTCCCTACTCAAACCACAAAAACCAAATTTTGCAGCTACTCAGGGTTTGCTCCCTAATCCACTAAGTTGATGATGGGCTGGAGTCCCAGCTTTTTAATGCAAGAACAAAGAGCATGTATGTTCTTGCATATGTGCTCAGTCTCCTGGGGGTATTTGGGGTGTTTGCCATCTGGGCATAACAAGGCCCTCACTGTCCGCAAGCATAGACAGCTGCTTGTCTCTCTCCATGACCTGAAGGCTCATGGGAATGTCCAGAAACATCATAGCAGCCTCTAGACCACACAAGCAGTGATGTTGATCTGACCTAGTTCTGGTGAATTTCATTGCAACTTTTGTAAAATAACTGCCCTTGATGTTGCATTGCAACCAGGTTCTATTTCTTGGGGAAGCATGCATAGGTGACACAGGACACCCAGTTTGCAGAAACTTTTCAATTGACATAATGGCTCTTGTGGCCATCTTCAAAGATCTAAATGAAATAAGGCATGAAGCATGTTATTTTATGTGCATGTGTGATTATTTTGTTTTGAGACAGGATCTTGTTATGTACCTGACCTGGGTCAAACTTGTGCTCTTGCTCTGCTTTCCGAGTTCAGGGACTTTTGGGAGAACACTGCCACCCCAGCTGGGCACGAACTTTTGATTTTTGCTGTTTCCTTTGTGCTTGCTCTATAAAATCAAATTTAACATTTATAACTCAGTTTCTCATACAGAACTGATTTCTATAAATCAGCCTCCCATAGCAGAAGTAGCATATCTATTTCCTTAAACGTAACTCGACATCTTTATTTATTTATTTATTGGGACAGGGTTTCATGTAGTCCAGGTAGGACTTGGATTTACAATGTAGTCAAGGCTGGCCTTGAACTTTTAATCCTCTTGCTTCTGTTTGTGAGTGCAGCTGTGCATTTCTGGTATGGCAGACAAGCATTCTCCCCAGTGCTTGGACAGAGATTATGCAACAATTTTTTTTCAAAAAGGTTTGTGCTTTTATCTCATTCCTGACCTTTCAGTTTCTATGATTAGCCTATGTTAGTTATATAAAAAGGGGTAAGGGAAACAAATAGGTTTATTTAATCCCAGCTCTTTTTTTGTGTGTTTTCTCAAGACAGGGTTTCTCTGTGTAGCCCTGGCTGTCCTGGAATCACTTTGTAGGCCATAGACCAAGCTAGACTTAAATTCACAGAGATCCACCTGCCTTTGCGTCCCTGGGTTCTGGGATTACAGGCCTGCACCACTGTACACAGCTTTAATCTCAGCTATTAAAGGGTGCTTGAAAAAAGTATTGATTCACGATACCTAAGAGCAAATTCTTAGCACAAAGGAGACTTATTTGCCCTAGAGGGACAAAGGCTAGCGAATAAGTGGCAAACACAAAAGATAGATGGGGTGGGGCACAAGGGGCAGGGGTATTTGACCAGGAGGACAAAGGACTTACTGACTCTGGCTAGAGAGGAGACAGATGTTCTACACATCTGTAGCTTATGTGGTGGCTTATAAAGGTAAAATGGAAACCCTGTGTTAGAGTGAGGTATTTCATTTTAATTGGGCATGTTAATTAGGTGAGCCAAAGGGGCCTCAATATATATTTTTTTAATTTATTGTAGTCGCCCACGACCACCAATAGTAACCGCCTGCACAAGGGTCTGGGAATTAAAAGAGACAGAGAACACGAAGTGACGCCAAGACAGTGCTCTGATCAAGGCGCCATCTTTATTACAGAGTAAACTACTTACATAGGTTTCCAAGTAAATATATCCAAGCAAAACAGGAAACTTAACCAAGCAAAACAGGAGGCTTAACCAGGCAAAACAGGAGGCTTAACTAGGCAAAACAGGAGGCTTAACTAGGCAAAACAGGAGGCTTAACTAGGCAAAACAGGAGGCTTAACCAAGCAAAACAGGAGGCTTAACCAAGCAAAACAGGAGGCTTAACCAAGCAAAACAGGAGGTGTCTGCTGAAAACAACAAGAATAGCGAGCCAGCAGGACTTGCACCCACGTGACCATCTCAGGTCACATGGAATGGCTACCTCAATTTATTATGTATACAGTATCCTGCCTGCATGTATGCATGTGAAAGGGTTAGACTAACTTTGTAACCTGTATGTCTTCTAAAGCCTATAGTTTTGAGTTTTAGGTCCAGGTTAAGCTAAAGCCTCTTAGTACCTTTCCAGAGAATGGAGAAATGTGACCCTAAAAATGAGGACAGATAGAAAAAAAAAACAACAAACAAACAAACAAACAAAAAACAAAAACAAGCAAGCAATGACCTTCACTCAGCAAAAGAAGGACCAGACCCTTGTCCTTGAGATAGCGTTTCTTAGCAATGAACCCAGACTTCTTCTGAGTAGCTTTTGACCTCCAGCCAAGAGTCCGCAGCCCTAATCTTCAAGGATGAGCTAACCACCCCCACCTTAAATTGCAGCTGCATCCACACTTGGCAGGACTGGCCAAGCTCGAGCACCTAAGACTAACCAATTATCTTACTTTATAGCTTCCTCATCCATCCTAAATTGCCAAAACTGAAACTTCAAATTTCCCACAATTTTTCTTTTAAAAACCTAAAGCCTTTGTTTCCCGGTGCCAGTCTTTGCTGACCGGCAGGGGTGACCCCATTGCACAACGGTTAAATAAACCTCTTGCTTTTGCAATGAGTTGAGTGGTCTGTGAGAGTTTCTGGGAAGGGCGCGATCGATCTTAAACTCCTGAGCTGTGAGACCCCAGGTCTTACACATGCATGCCAGAAGACATCATTACAAATGGTTGTAAACCACTATGTGGTTTCTGGGAATTGAACTCAGAACCTTTGGAAGAGCAGCCAGTTCTCTTAACCTCTGAGCCATCTCTCCAGCCCCCAGGGAGGAGGAAGTGTTGTATCACAGCAATAGTAACCCTAAGACAAGCAGATACTGGGGGGTTGTTGGCCTGCCAGTCTAGCCAAATTGGTATGCTCCAGCTTCAACCAGAGACCCTGCCTCAAAACTAAGGTGGGTAGTAATAACCTTTTCTTTCAAAGTAATAAAGTAATTCAAACCAAATTGAGAGTATAAAGGCAGATTTATTGGGAGGCAGCTCTCGGGTGGGTTCTCTGATCTTATAGGTAGAAGTCAATGAAGTCACACACCCAGGCTAAAGCAAGGGGGTTTTATAGAGCTTAGATAAGGACTAATGACATGTCAGGTAGGAGCAGGGTTTGTGCCCAGATATGGTCAAATTCTGAAACCCTGGGCTGGCACTCTTTGGTGGGTTGCCAGAAAGAGGCAAAAGGTGATGATGTGTATAGATGTGTTTGAGGGAAAGTGAGCAGATGGAGTCCTTGCTTGTGCAGCAGAGGGCAGGGGTTCCAGCCAAACAGAGAACAACAGGGAAGACACCCATGTCAGTCTCTCAACTCCACACGTGCGCAAACACACACACATACACATTCGTACCCCACACATTCAAATAAAAAATATTAAAGCAAATTAGAGGAAACAGACTGCAAAGGAGAAAAACAACTAGGTATCCTCAGAGAGATAACATCTGAAAGAATCATTTCATTATGTAAACCTTTAGTGGTGCAAACCCGGGGCATTCTGTGTGATAGGCAAGTGCTCAACACTGAGCTACATCCTCATTTAAGACACGGGAGTGTTGCTTAGCTCACGGAACCTACAATTCGTTATCCTCCACCTTCAAATACTGGGATCAGTCATGAAGCAACAAGCTCTGCACTCAAATGCTATTTTGTCTTATTATTTTATTTACTGTTAATTCGTGAGTGCATATGAACACATGTGTGTGCATGCATGGTGTGTGTTCAAGGAAGCCAAAAGAGGCCACTGAATCCCCTAGAGCTGAAGTTACGGGTGAGGGTGAGCGGCCGGATTTGAGTGCTCAGCATCAAACTCTGGTCCTCTGGAAGAGCAGTAGGTACTCAAGTGCTGAATGATCTCTCCAGCCCAAAAGCTATTTTCATGGTGATGGAAACATAGCAGCATTAAAAAAAATTTATCTGGCATATTAAGGATACTTTATCTTATAAGAAAGACAAAATACTGTGTGTCTTAGAACATTAAGAACACCGTTAACGTGGTATTGAATAGGTCATTCATTAAAACATAGCTTCACTACTGACAGTTCTATACAAAATGCTCAAGTGGTGCCCTTGTCTGAGTCATCACATGCAAACCGCAGAAACAAATACCCCTCTTTAAATTGATTGATGAGGGTGATACTTTTACTGAGAAAGGGGAACAAACTAGCACACAGTACAGAAAAACAGAGCATCTTAATGCTGACAACATTAGGTATCATGTATTAAGGTACTAATTTGGAAAGCATCCAATGACTGTTCGCCTGAGTTGTATACTTGTAAGGTGTGTGTTACTAGTTTTATTACAATTCCATGACACCATTAGTTACAGTTGAAAAGTAGTGGCATTTCCTTTATTGTATGTGTGTGTGTACAGCAAAAGATACATTTCCTACACTTACCTAAATATTTTTGTTCTAAATTTTAGTTTTTAAAAATATGGTCACATGTTTATTTTTACAAAACTGTGTTTCTGTTTCTCTTTTAACTTGGCTATCACACAAATAATTGAGACCCTTTTATATGTGCTAAATAATAAGCATCACAACACATTGACTGAACAGTTATTACTCTAGTCTTAACCCTCTACATTAATTTCGTTTCCTCCTAGCACACATCCCAGAGATACTTGAATTTTGTAACTTCTTGCTGCAGATCCCCTCTCCTGTGTCTGTAAGAGCTACCAGCAGTATATCCCGGCTCCGCACCAAAGCTGTGGCTGATGGATACACGCACACTAGGTCAGTTCTTGCTGGCTCCATCTCCTGAGGTTCTCTATGGTTCCCACCTCCCTGAGCTGTGTGCCCTCACCAGCTAGGTCAGTTCTTGCTGGCTCCATCTCCTGAGGTTCTCTATGGTTCCCACCTCCCTGAGCTGTGTGCCTGTGTATTGCAGGCCTCTCTAGCAACCTAGTGCCTCAAACACAGCCCTCCCCTTGCCCACTTAGATCTGTAACTATACCAGGAGCCCCAGCTCTGCTGTCAGTATGTACCTCTTTGTGAAAAAAAAAAAAAATCTTGCTATGCCAAGGAGGGTTTTAGAAGTTTTTATGTTAGAAACTTCTTTCTCTCACATAGAAGAACCTAACGGATTCTAACTCTAGGCTTATGACCGACAATCTTGTAACACAAACAGAAGTGGAGATCAGGGGTGTCATTTGCCTAGCATGTACAAGACCCAGTGCACCATCACAGTGACAGATGGGTGAGTGAGTGGTAACAAGATAAGTGATAGCAGGTGGGTAAGTAGATAGATAGGTAGATAGATAGATAGATCATAGGTAGATAGGAGATAAATGACGAGTAGACAGAAAGGTAGATGATAGACCTGACTCAGAAAGACACTCTTTTTCTAGGCCTTTAGCAATCAAATGACCCTTTCACAGGGGTCGTCTAGCTTCATTTTTTACATCAGAAAACACAGATATTTACATTTTGTTTCATAATAGTAGCAAGATTACAGTTATGAAACAGTAATGAAAATAATTTTATAGTTGGGGCCACCACAATATGAGGAACTATATTAAAGGGTCACAGCATCAGGAAGGTTGAGATTCGTGTTCTAGGCTAGTGTCTGGCCCCTGAAGCTATGGGTGCCACAGATTCAGAGAGAAGAGACCATGAAAAAATATTAGGGGAATCATTACTCTGATTCTTCAAATGTTTGCCCCATGCCATTCACAGAAATTTCCAATTTGTGACTGAAGCTCCAGGCCTCTCAAAAGACGTTTCTATTTGTTTTAATAAATTATAGCATTACAAAAGTGAGCGTTTATTAGAAGTCAACATTCTCTTTAAAAATCTTAAATTTTAAACTGTTTGGAACATACATCCTTACAGACTCAACTCAAAACTATGGACTTCTTAGGGGAGGGGTATCAACCCAGTCTTTCCTATTCTGTTTCTGGGCATTCCCTGCACCTCCACATGAGTTGATCTGTAGATCAGAGTTTAAAAAGTGTGACATCCGTGATTTGTTCTAAGTTAGCAAAATTGCCTCCAGGAATGGTTTCTGAAGTCATTTGTGTCTGACATTTCCAGCAGAGTGTGGCAGAAGAAATGGCAGAAGCAGGCTGAGGGTGGACTCAGTCAGGCTGCTAATATAAGGCACACTGGGTCAGTTTCCCATTGTTGCTGCTTTTGTCATTAAATACCTGTGGCCCACTGGCTTCTACACATAAAGTATATGCTAAGAGGGCAGGCGAGTCGGGTTATGGAGTCAAAGATTTTCCCAAAGATGTCAAGTAAAAAAAAAAAAACAAAACAAAAAAACAGGGCCTCTCAACGAAAGTGCTTCGTGTATACTGAGATGCCAGGGGCCACCTGGTCATCCTCTGTAACAGCAGAGCTGCCACACAAACCTGGGATTCCATTTTGCTTGTTGCCAGCCCAGTCAGTTTTCTTTTTCTCAGCAGAGAATGTCAAGATGAAAACAGCCAGTGCTTTTAAGTGAGTCTGTTATAAAAGCTGTTTTGTTTGTCCCGGGTTTTCAGTTTTCAGGCCTTACCTGCGCCTTTTTAACAAGCGGCAGTTGCATAAATGGGTAAACAAAGTTAATCCTCACAAGCCTCCAACCCTGATCAAAAATGTAAACCACATCCGGGAAAGGAATCAATACTACCCGCCGGTGAAAGACCAAGGGCAAGACTGCAGGAAACTTCCTGCCTGCCAGCCCGAGGGACAAGAAACTCAAATCTCACTGCCAGGAGGAGCAGCAGGGCTGAGGACTGCAAACAAGGCCCCTGGTAGCAAAAAGTTAAGGAAAGTCCCCGCCCCGGTTGTAACAGCAGCCGCCCCTTGCCTGTGGGGTGCCCAGCACACCCGCGGAGAGCGGAAGTCAGCAGGCAAGAAGCCCGAAGAGGACTTCAGCCAGGTGTGGTGCCAGCTAACATCTGCTGCAGGAGCCGGCGGCTGCAGGCTGGGTCCAGTGTAGTAGGATCCCTAAAGCTCCCCCCAACCAGGCCCTGAGGCAACAGCAAGACAAGCCACTGCAAGGAGCACTCCTCTGGTACTGTGAGAAGCGAGAAGCGGCGCACTCTGAGCAGACTCAACGCTAAATCCAAGGAGTTTATTCAGAGTCTTCATCTTCTCTTCCTCCTCGGACTTAGACCTGAAGTTGAAAGAAACAGTACATCCTGTTCAAGGCTCAGACCACTACTGGGAGCAAGCAGAAGCTGAAGGAGGCCCCCAGCAGCAGCACCTTCCGGGCTTCTGTGGCCTCCATCAAGGCCAGGACCACCAAGGAGCTAGCGGAGCAGTTCTACACGCTGGCCACCGTTGGCAGGGACGAGGTGCTTTCTCCGCTAAAGGACAGCGATGAGCTCAGGTCTCTCTGGGTCAAAACTGAACTGACTCTCCTGAGCGCCCCTGTAAGCCAAGGACATTGCTAGTGAGTGCCTCCAACCAGCCATGCTTTAGACACATCTGCTGAAAAGACTTTGCAAGGAGGAGGAGCAGGCGCTCTTTTCAGTCGGGTGATGCTGGACCGTGGATTATAAACCGCTGTGTCTTCCAGCAATTGCATAAGCAGTGCTTACATGAGCAGTGGTTAAGTAGTGAGGAAGCGGCACCATACCGTAGAGCTGTAGATACCCAAGCACCGCTCCTGGCCCGAAGAAACATTCATAAAGGCAACGTTTCCTGAGTGTGCAGATGCGGGCTGAATGCTGGGCACAGGGGGGACCCCAGTCTTTGCTGAGAAGGACAGGGTAGTGTGGCTGGGGAGATCACACATCCACTGCAAAGCCTCAGGGAATTTAAGGCGTGGAAGATGAATAACAAGGTCTCTGAGGGCGTCCAAGATGACAGCTGCTTCTAGCAGTGTTGAGGAAAAGCTTCATGGTAGAGGAGGGCTGAGACTCAGACTCTAAGGAGGAAGGATGTTTGTAGCGGAATGAATAGGCTGAACTGGTGAAGCATGAATTGACAGAGGCAACTCTAGAACTGGAAAGCTGGGCCAGCCTCTGTCAGTGACTCAAGTACATAGCAGGCTTTGAAGGTTTCTAAGCGGGAAAATGCTTCTGACATAAAGCCAAATTTCAGGACTTAAAAAAAAAATCCTTTTAAAACTAGCTTGGAGGGTTGGAGAAATAGTATTTTATGTAATTATTTTTCTGGAAGTTTTGCTTGCCCCTTTTTACTCCTTATAGCTACTGGGGAGTATCTAATGTACGCTTTGCCATATTGGTCCTGAGTAAATGACACAGAGACACTATGTTTTATTATTAAGCTGTAGGCGCTATGCAGAGCAATTCTGAGACACACTAACCTTTTAAAACCCACATAAATGCCCATGCCTGGTCATCTGGTGACTCTGAGGCAGCTTCTGTGCCATTCAGTCTGCTGTCGGGGTGAACTTCTCTTGGCCATGTGCTCGCGGTCCATCCCAGTTGATAGTGCTCTTCCTGCCCCCTCTCTCCCTGGATCCCTGCAGAGGTAGAGACAGGCAGACCTCTGGGACATTCTCCAGTGTGCCCTAGTTCCCAGTAAGAGTCTAAACAAGATGAGTAGCACCTGAAGTCAAACTCTGACCTCTACGTGCACATGTCCACTTGTCCACACACGTCCACACACTCACACAAATAAACACACACACACACACACACACACACACACTGACTAAATGAGGTGACTTGGAAGTAGTGTTTATTAGATAGTTTTCCTGGTCAAGATGAAAGTATTCCTCATTTTGGAAGGGTATATATCAAAGGCATAGTCTCTTCCTGGTTACAGTAATTTTTTATTACCAGCAAGAGAATTTATTATATAGGCACAAATATGTTTAAACACATAGTAACATTAAACAGTTTATTGCTATAAAGTAGAATTTGAACCTTGGAAAAGAAAGACCTGCAAAGGGCAGCTACTTTGCTTGTTCTTGATACATATAAAAAGGCTTTCTTTTTCCAATGTTTTGGATGTGTATATGTGCTGGTGTATTTGTCACCCTGTGGTAGTCAGCACAAACTTGTGAGGGTCAGTTCTCTTTTTCCACTGGGTCCTAGTAATTGAATTAAGGTTTTCATGCTTGGCAGCAAGTGCCTTTACCTTGCAGAGCCAATTTGCCAATTGCCTGTGTGCCGAGAACAAGAAAACCATCTTCCCATTCAGTAGAGAACACTGCAGTTCCCATGTGTTGGGAGCCACTGCTCTGCCAGCCTGCTTTGTTATTTAGATCTAAGCAGAAAGACTGCTTTCACCGAGGCCTTCACTGGAGTCAGTGAAAAACTGCCAAGTCTGTCTCCTTTTGTCTGAGACAGCAGGTGGATGTCTTGGCAAAGTCACACCTTTCGCTTGACTTCCTTGTGAATTTACTCATTGTGCTGAGGTGTTCTTGCTGTGGCTTGAAAGGAGTCTGGAATAAAACAAGCTTACCCTGGAGTCTCTTGGAAAGAGCCCATGTGTTGTGTGTTGGTTTATTAATTTCAATCCTCATTCCCGAACCAAGAACTGTTCGACTCTGCTGGCGGCCTCTGGCAGTTTAGCCCATGAACGTAGGATTTGAGATACTGGGAATCAGTGAAGGACACTGCGGGTGTTGGCAAGCTTGAATGATAAACTGAAAAGAGTATGGTGAGTAAATCTGAGAATGAAAATGGGACAAGGCATGTTTTTTGTATGGAATTTAATTAGAGATAGTCTGTATATGTTGCACGGAACTGAGAAAGTTAAAATTTCAGGTTTAGAGAGAAAAAGGTTAGAAAGATGGGAGGCTTGGAGACAAAATGAGATCAGCTCCTTCAGATTAGTTATATGTCCCTCCTGATACTAATAATTTCTTGTTAGGAGAAGACTTTGAGGATGACTTAGATCCTGATGAAGTTGCAGAGTTGGAAGAAGAACAAGCTGGGCAGAAAGGAGAAGATATAACTGAGTTTTACGGTTTTCCAACTATGAAGCAAGCTGATGGGCAGGGTAATACAGTGACAGTCCATGAACCTATATCTTTTAAACAAATACAAGAATTGAGAGCTGTATGCTCTCAATATGGTCATAAAGCATCTTTTACTCAAGTTCTGTTAGAGTCCTTTTCTACTGAGGCCTTCTACCCAGAGGAATGGAAGCAATTTGCAAGAGATTGTTTAGCAGAAGATCATTTGTTATGGAAGTTAGAATTTGCTGAGCAGTGTCAAACTAGGGCCAAAATCACTGGAGCTGAAAAAAAAGGGCAGCTTCTTGGTTTTTCCAGTAAGAAAGCTAATGGTTAATTCTGCTACAAAGCTTCTATGGTCATAAAAAATTAAATTCAACAAATAGCAAGGTGCTTTGTCTGTCTGTTTTAAAGGTATATGTTTACTATGTTCAATATGTCTTGGTTATAGATTATTGGTCATTGGGTATGTTTAAAATCTGTAACAAAGTTAACTTACTCAAAACTTAGGGTTGGAACCATTACGAACAACAAATGAACTTTACTCATATCCCAGAATTTGGAAAACTAAAATATGTTCACGTAACAGTTGATACCTTTTCAGAATTTCTCATGGCAACTCCCTTGGCAGAAGAAGCCACCAAGCACATAAGTCATTGTTTGAAGTGTTTTGCTACAGTTGGCATTCCTTCCACTATAAAGACTGATGATGGTACTGCATATCTTAGCCAAGCTTTTCAGCGTTTTTGTGCACAAATGTAAGTCACAAAACAGGTATTTCATATAATCCTTAAGGCCAAGGAATTGTGGAGCCTGCCCATGGATATCTTAAGAACCAACTGCAAAAAATAAAAAAGGGCGTGTTATAGCCCAAACACCACAGAATTATCTTAATCAAGCTCTCTTGATTTTAAAATTTTGGATGTGGATCTACAAGGCTGTTGTGCAGCTTTGGATTGTGGCACCCTAATACCAGAGATAATTATGCCCAAGTAAAATGGAAAGATCTCATGACTAGAATATGGCAGGGCCCTGACCCCGGGTTAATATGGGGAAGAGCGCATGTTGTGCTTTTTCCACAAGACGCAGAAGAAGCCAGGTGGGTCCTGGAAAGGCTGGTGCGATTTGCAGTTGCTTCCTGGAGGGAAGATGTTCCTGCTGCTGACCACGGTGAATTCTGTCCTGATGGTGAAGGGAAAGCTGCACTGGGCTTATGCTCCTGATCCACCTTTGTTTCATTTGCTCCTTGGAGAAGATGTCATGCAGAGAAACCTCTTATATAATGGGCTGGACTTGATTTATCTGTTAATGAGGACAATTCTCAACAAAATCAGGAAGAATGAAAAAAGGACTGACTATGGGGCTTTGGTCTGATTCTGGTTTTCAGCCAACCTATATTTGGAAGCTTGCCACAGAAACTCTTGGGAGGCCCTGTAACTGCCTATGTAAATTCTCCTTATGCTTTATTGTTTGGAAATGTTAACAAGATTCAAACTTTAATGTTTCTTGCCAGCAGTGTAAACTAAACTGTATTTCTAAGCTTTCAAATGGTCCCGATTGTTGGACCAACACATGTCCTCATTTGTGTTGTTCTTCTCCTGCTTGGGGGCTGCCTCATAGCAGCCCAGGAAGTCCAGAGGGGCTGGTGATGAGAAGTGTACCTGGAATGGCTGGTGAGAACTGTACAGGGATCATACACCCCAGGAACAGCTGATGGCTAGTTCAACTGTACTTCCAGAGAACAAAGAATATATACCCCGAGGGGAGTGGCTGGGGGGGCTCCAAGAATAGGTGTACATAATTGGTGGAAACCAGGCACTTCCAGGATGCTTGATTTGCATAAAAATAAGTACAAGAAGGAGAAAGCAAGCAGGGAGCTGTGTCAGAGGCCATATATCAAGTGTGGCTACAGGAATCTATAATCTAAAGGCACCCTCCAGATGAAGTCAGGCAGAGAGCAGGGCACTCCATCGAGGGTTCAGTCTTTAGCGCCAAGCTGGTGACGGCTATCCGGTCCAGACAAGAGCTGCAACCTTAACCAGCAGGGCACCTCCAACATCTGCCCCTATTTTATTTTATAATGGAGAAGTGTCACTGAATTTTAAGAAAGTTTCCATCTATATCAGTGGAGTCTAAGGCCTGACATCAAACTATGGCCTGGTTTGCGGTAATTCTACAATGGTGGTAATTTGTCATTAGAGAAACTGTATAATGCAAGGAACAAGCATCAAAGTAAAATATAACATAATTTAAAGGCTAATAATGGGTAGGAGCCAAGAAAACAAGGGGGTTTAAAACCAGGACAGAAGTTCCTTAGGATTATACCAGGTCAAGAGATCTTTACAGAGGGCCTTAAGGATTTTTACATTTTGTTCCATTAAATTGGAATCACTGACAAAGAAACTGCATTCCTCCCCCAAGACCATGCATGTCCCCCCTTGTTGTGCAGTTTCAGATGGAGGTTTTTTCGATTGTGGAGAACTACTCCAGCAAGAGCGCTCTGTCTTTGTAGTGACTCCAGGCTTGCAGTAGTTGATACTATGGGCTGGTCCAGTTGACTCTGAAAGTCTCCTGCTAGATGATGGGTCTGTACAACCGTGACAGTTGCAGTGCTCCCAGCGCCCAGGGAGAGGGTGAGTCCGATTCCCACCAGAAGATGGATGAAGATATCTCTCTCTCTGCAAACGGGTCTGGAGGAGAAGGGCAGCTTCTTTTTCCTTGAACAGATATACCTGGGGAGTACTCATTACAGGTACACAGCATGTGGGCAATGAGAGATTAACATACGGTTGGGCATTTCTTTGGCACCAAAGAAGAAGAGGGGGAATGACACATGTTGGCCTGGCAAGAGTAATCTTAGTGAGGCATTGGTGGTGAGTGAGTCCATTCCTGCTGGAGACACGAACGGGATAGTTAGACGACTGGTCAAATAGAGGAATATCTGATAGGCCAGAAGTGGTGAAATTTTTTGTGTCCTTGAGGTAAAGAAGGGTAGTATTAGCTGATACTGCTGTCAGCAAGAGTCTATTGCTAGAAGCACAGGAAGTAAGGTATTCAACAGTGGCCTTTAGAATTGGTGGTGTTTTCGGTTTTGATCTGCTTAGTCACTCTTTTTGGAGGCCGTCTCCCTCTTCTCCAGTAGAATTTAATGACCACATTTAAATCTTCTAAGAGATCTCTGCCTAATAAGTTAGTGGTCACATCAGCCACTAGAGGACTAATAGTCCCATTTGTTCCATCTAGGTCTTCCCACTTATAAGAATCTTGGGTAATAAATGCTAGATAGGCCACTGATTCCCATCAGTTGGGGGCCTGGTAGGAGAGTCCAATGTGAGGGGACCTCAGCTTGTCTTAAAATGGTCTTATCAGCTCCTGTGACTATTAAGCATTTAAAGGTTTTATTGTCAACTCTTATTGAGAGCTTAGGGTGAGATTTTTCTGATATGTCTGTTTCTCCCTGTTGTTGGTGTGGTTGAGGGCTGCTCCTCAATAAACTTAAAGGTGGCAGGACTCCGCCTTCCTTATCACATCCTGATCTACAGTCTTTTTTCCAGTGCACACCCATCGTGCGATGAGGACGTGGTTTTGTAGGAGGTCTGCTGGCAACTGAATTATATTTTGGGCAATCTCTTGCTCAGTGTCCATCCCCTCCACATTTAAAGCAGGATGAGTCACTGTGTGTTGCAGCTGCAAAGGCTGTGACAGAGAGGAGGCCTGATAAGAGGCAGTCCCAATATCATGGGTTGCTAGAATCCATTTGTCATAAGGATCATGTCTTAGTCACTGGCATGTCTTAGTCCTATGTTCAGGGGTCATTCCATCCCAAATGAGACTGTTTAAAAGCACTGCTTTTGTGGCAGGGCCTGTTAGTTTTCTGCCTAGATTGGCATGAATCCTTAGTATAAATTCTGGTAAAGTTTCTGTTTTAAAGAGACAGTGGAGAGACTCTCCAGGTTCCTGGGCTAAAGTGCCCGAAGTGCACATGTCCAGGCTTGGTCCAGGCAGCTGGCAGTGAGTCAAGCCTCCTGGCTTCCTGTAGAGAAATCGCCTTGGCCGAACAGTTGGTCATAGTTCCCAGTTTATTCCTTGTTGGAGTCCTATTTGTTGGTTATTTCTTCTTTCTTCCTTTCTTTTTTTCTTTTTTCTATTCTGTAACTGGCATTCATCTCTAAATAGGGTCTCCCATTGTACCAACAAGGAGCTGGGGAGAGAAGATATGCATACATCTCTTGGGGAGTTAAAAGGTTTCTATTAAAGCTTTGTAAAATAGATCTGGTACATGGGGCATGAATTCCATCTTCAGGAACAGCTTGTCGTAGCCCTTTTAAATCTGTAGCTGAAAGGGGGTATTGTCTAGTTAAATGTAGATTAACAGGGAAGGTTTTGACCGGTAGAGGTCCCTGGGCCACAGGCCATTGAGTCTGGGGTAGCTGGGGATACTGGTTTTCTTCCTGAGAGCCACTGTTGCCAGCAACTCAGAGATTACAGAGCTGTTGATCTCTAGTTGCAAAGCTGTTCTATGGGGGGAGGTGCTGCAGGCGGATGTAGGACCAGACAGCGTTGCCGAGGCGAAAGCCCAGCAGGAGCCTTAGTCTTTCCTGCATTTTCACTCTCTTTGGCCAATGAGAAGTCAGGGTCTTTGTTCTCCGTGGTCAGTGAAAACTTGTAAGGGGGAGGGAGATGGGAAAGAGTAGCTTTTGTTTAATTAAAAACATTGCATTGTTTAAGAACATTGCTTTTTTTTTTGGCAGCTACTAGACAATTTTTTGGAATTTTTTTTTTTTTTTTTTTAATTTTAGTCCTGCCCTTTGTCCTCCTGCGTGTTTTTTCCCATGATGGGGATTTTTTTTTTGTCGTCTAGTAGCGGCTATCACTGGGAGAAAGGAGACAAATGATAGCCTTTCTTTGGTGAGATTTTAGGTCCTCCAGGTTTAGTGGAGCTCTATGGGAGCGAATCTGGAATCTCTCTGACGTGGTGTTGGATCCCCATGTTCAGAAAGGAAGGAGAGCGTTAGAGACGCTTACAGTCTCGGGACACTCAGTTCAGGCCAGTGGGACACTCTAAGGAGCGCGAACCTGTAAATTAAACAGAGAAAGTTACCCGTCCTCAGGATGGGACGCTTGGGCAAATCTCCCTACCCACTGTCTGTGCGGGAGAGGCCTCGGGCCCCAGACTGCCCACTGTTTATCGAGATGGGGGACTTCAAACTGCAGCTTTGAAACCGGGACCCTAGGCGCCTGAGACCTTCCCTTCCTTCTTTGTCAGTCCTCAAGGGAAGGCCGGGGTAAAAAGGGGGTACACACTTTTCTTGGTGCAGTCCAGAGCTGACGACTGGCACCAAAAGTTGTTCTCCTCCTGCCTGGGGGCTTCTTCGCAGAAGCCCACGAAGTCAGGAGGGGCTGGAGAGCAGAAGTGTGCCTGGAATGGCACACCCGGGGAACAGCTGATGGCTAGTTTAACTATTTACAGTGAACAAAGAATGTGTACCCTAGGGAGTGGTTAGGTGCTACAAGAGGGGATGTACATAAGTGGCTGAAACTAGGCATTTCCAGGATGCTTGACTTGCATATAGATCAGGTCCCGTTTGGGGGAGATAGCGTGGAGCTTTGTCAAGTGTGGCTACGGGAATCTATAATGTAAAGGCACTCTCCAGATGAAGTTATGCAGAGAGCAGGGCACCCTGCCGAGGGGAGGGAGTTCAGTCTTAGCGCCAAACTGGACATGGCTATCCGGTCCAAACAAGAGCTGCAACCTCAACCAGCAGGACACCTCCAGCAGTTTGCTGAGTGGAAACTATGCCAGGGCCTTTGTTGTTGCCTTATTTAGAGGAGCTAAGTGGGGACAACTCCCAAGAGGCCCAGCTGTGTGACAGGCAGTGCCCTGCAGCCCACTGGCACTTCTTAGAGCCCAAAGCTAATTGGCTTCTGTTTATTACCGCCCAGTGTGACAACAAAGAAGACTCCAGGGAGATAAAGAGGCCCACAGAGGGAAGGAGAATGCTTTCTGCCTGGCGGCCTCCACTAAGGACACCTTGTCGGGAAGCCACTACAACATGAACAGGTAAGCCTGGAAGATGGAGGTTCACTGCAGTTGGTGCTGTGTGGAAGAAACTGAAGACCCTTCTGATTGCTCCAATCTGAGTCTGTGGTCTTGCTTTCTTCACACTAAACAAAGCTGATAATTATGTCAATGTGAGCATCCATGTGACCCACTTCGGATAGCCGTGTCAGGTCCCCATGTGTAACCAGAGACCAGTAACCAGGCAACACATCTCTGAGCTCTGCTTCCCAGAGATGATCTCTCCCCCCAAATGTGATAAAACTGCCGTGGCCCAAGTGATATTATTTCCTAGAATTAGGAAGATTTCCCTAAACATAGATTTATAAGTTCTTAAACCACTGATAATTATTGCAGAGGAGGATTCATGCAGACATCTTCTCTGGCATACTCTACACTAGCCAGAACGCAAGAACGGTACACCTGGATTTTACTTGTACACCTATTTACACTTGGTGGGGCTGGATAAAAACAATTTTTGGACTGTAATATATATAGTCATTGCAATAATTATTATCAGAATCAGTTTATTTCTCCTCAGAAATGCCATCCCAAAGGAGAGGGAATCCTGAGGCAGAGACAAAATGTGAACAGATCAAGGAGGAGAATTGATTTTCTACAAAAAAGAAAAATTAAAAAATGGCTAAATTATTATTATTGTAAATGTTGGGAACCAATTGCGGATGTACTTACTAGAAAGGGATTGTTTGGAAACCCGATGTATAATTGTTACCTATGTAAATCTAAAACGTCTATGATGTATTTGGGACATAGAGATAATAATAATGATTTGATGGCTGAAATAATAAAGCATGTAGTGTTCCACTACCCAAGGGAATGGAACCCAGTACATAAACATGCATTTGACAGAGCCCTGCACGCATTGGCTTCCTTACTGAGTTGCTATGTTACCGAAAGCGACTACCAAACTATGGGATGTGCAGGTCCCTGGTAAGATACACAACCCACGGGGCATTCATGTTATTGGATGATGATTGGTACTCTAGATACATTAGCACAGAAAAAGGAACCAAAATCACTCGAAGCTTACTGTGTTAGAGCTTTCAGTAGAAACTTTAATAGAGACTTATTGTTTGAATTTTCAGCATATATTACTTAGTTTACAAAAAATCGAGAAGATTACATATTAACTACGTAGAAAGAGGAACTTTACAATCTATAATTAGTCAGCTGCTCACCAACTTTGAGGTTTTTTGATATTGATAACAGACAACAGATACAGGAGGCAGAGGAACATCGGAAAGTAAACCCCTCGCCTGTGAGCGAAAGTTGACACCTTTTATGCCGATTTCATTTCAGGTGTTAGGGGGTGGAATATAATGAGCCTGTGAGACAGCAGAGCTGTCGGGAGCAAAATTAAGAGCCATTTTTGGTAACAGTGACTGGGCAACACCCTTAAGGCATTAAGTAATGAACTTAGGTGATGTCAGCTGATTAGCAGCTGGTGTGTGTGAAAGAGCGATAAGCCAAGTCATGCCCCCAAAAAGTGTATAAAAATGCAGCCCAAGCCTACACAGGCGCGGCAGGCTAGACTCATGATGAGGAAGCTGATAGACTGCCGATAACCAGCCTATTCTCCAACGCCTGTTTGAAAATCCCAGACCACCTTAACAAACCGGCCCTGAAAGGACCACCTTATCAGACTGGCCCTGGAAGGCAAGCGCAGCTTCCTTCGCATCTGAGGCCTGGCCGGGAGCAGAGAACCTTCGAGGCCCATCAAGTCATCTGAGGTCTGGCTGGAACTGCGAACTCCAGATGCTGGAGGCAAAGTGTCCGAGCCCTACCTGTGGCCAGGTTGTATTCCCCATAGGATGTATAATGTGCTATGCAATTCTTAGATATCTGTGTGATTTGTGTGATTAGAGCAGCATTCAAAAATCATTCTGGCATTGCCTTTTACCTTGCTGCCCTTTGTGGCATCTCGGTTAAAGTCTCCAGCATAATCAAGCGCTCCTGACATCTCTGAATAGAGTTGTAAAAACAGCTTCTAGTCAAAACTGCAAGGGGTTGAAAAAGGGGCCTCTTTGATCTGAGAGCAGCTTCTCAGCAGGAGCAGGTCTTGTGGAGGCCTCCATAGGATAAAGTAAACTTTGGCTGGCTTATCCTATAAAGGTGTAATTAGGTCCTGAATCTGCACACCTTGTGAATCAATAGGAAAAGGAAAAGAGGAGAGTAAGTAAGCACTGACCACTCATGCACACAAGCTCAAGGAAAAAGGGTGGATGAAGTAAAAAAACTTCACTGTAACAAACTCCCACAAACTTACACGCGACAACGGTGTTGATTTTAGCCAGCATCTCCTCTGCAGAAACTGCAGCAAGTTTAGGCTGCTGGTTGCATGGTATCAGGCCATGTGCACATATAGGCAAACAATTAGACTATATACCAGTACATAGTCATACACACATTCAATGGATGGTACAAGAGGAGCTTTCAGGTAAAAGAAATCAACTTTTAAGTCACACTACAGGTCTTTTGTGTAAGAGGCTCTGCATTGAGTCCAGGAGAAGGGAGAGAGAAAGGATTTTATTTTTCTTTCCCTGGTTTGTGAAATGCCCAATCCTGATAAACTAGGGCAACAAGTTAAAATTATATACCAATTTCATTTAAGACTCTTAATGACCTTAAGTAGGCTTGTTCTCAGCGTGGACAGACTGCTTTCCTTACATTGTCTCTCCTTGAGTTTATCTCTGGAGATACATTTGTTCTCTTTGATTCAAAGATTCTAGCAAAAGCATGTCTTATTGTGGTTGAATATTTACTGCGTAGGGGTGATTATTCAGAAAGATGTCAAGACTAAGCTGACAGAAATCATTAAAATAAACTGCTATAATTTTTGAGATGTTAGCGAGAGAAGGCATGTGTAGTGATGCTCAGTGGCAGATTACATGTTCTCCTGAGGGTTATGGAGGGAAGAAAGACAGACAGACAGACAGAAACGAAGAAAGAAACAAAGAAGCAAAGAAAGAGGATCTTTCTAAAATTACCAAGGCAGTCACAAAGGTTGTGGTGGATGCTGAGCCAGCTGGGGGCTGGGTCTGGACCACTTGTGTGCCTGCAGTTGTGAGCTGGGTTATATGTCCAGGAAAAATCTATGGCGGTTCTGTGGTGGAGATGTAAGGGGATGAAATGGCATGAAACATCTGGGAATTGATTAAAGAAAAACTCAGTCTTCCCTATGTGGAACTGGATCTGCATAGTTATGACTTAGGCATAAGAATCGTGCGGCTAAAAATGACTAGGTCACTAAGGACTCTGCAGAGGCAATAAAGAAATACAACATTGGTAACAAGTGTGCTACTCTCACTGCTCGATGAGAAGAGGGTCGGGAGTTCAAGTTGAAACAAATGTGGAAACCACCAAAAGGCACCATCTGAAACATTCTGGGTGGCACTGTCTTCAGAGTAGCTATTATATGCAAATATCCCCCAGTGTTGACAGGCTGGGTAAAACCCATCATCATTGGCTCTCATGCTTATGGGGACCAATATTGAGCAACTGATTTTGTTGTTTCCAGGCCTGAAAAAGTAGAGATAACCTACACATCAAACGACAGAAGCCAAAAGGTGACATACATGCTACGTAACTTTGAAGAAGGTGGTGGTGTTGTCATGGCATGTACAACCAGGACAAATTGAGAAATGAGACCATCCCAAATTAGAAAAAAAAAAAAAAAAAAAAAAAAAAAAAACAACTGGACCTTGAATAAGGGCCAGCTAAGAAAAAAAAAAAAAAACAAGTCAGGCAATTTAGGGGAGGACTGTCCTTGAAGCTGTAAGCGGCCCGCTACAGAACCGAGAGATGGGAAAAGATGGGAGGACTGTCCTTGGAGCTGTGAGGTCCCTGCTACAGCTGCCAACTGCATAACTGCTATCTTTTCTGCTGACTAATCAATGTAAAGGCCTGATTTTTTAGGAATAAAAACTCTGTGCTTTGTGTGCTCGGGTCGTCTCCTGCTTTGAAGGGACGACCCCCATCACGATCGGAATAAACTGCCTCTTGCTTTTGCATCGAACCACGGTCTGTGAGTCACTTTGGGGGAGGGAGCGGTACGGACCCTGCACCGGGAGTGCAGGTTTTGCAAAATCAGTTGAAGATTTTGCACACAGTTCCTTCAAAATGGCTCTGTTCAAGGCATGGCTTCTGTCTCTAAACACCAAAAACACGATTCTGAAGAAGTATGACAAATGCTTCAAAGTTATCTTTCATGGGATCTATGACAAGCAACACACTATTCCAGTTTGAAGCTCAGAGGAGCAGTGTGAGCACAGGCTCATTGATGACATGGTGGCCCAGGCTGTGAAATCAGAGGGAATGCTTCATCTGGGACCGTAAAAACTATGATGGTGTAAGACCTGGGGTCTCCAAGACAATGGTCCTTCTTTTTGCTGAGTGAAGGTCATTGCTTGCTTGCTTTTTATATCTGTCCTCACAGATAGGGTCACATTCCTCCATTCTCTGGAAAGGTACTAAGAGGCTTCAGCTTAACCTGGACCTAAAACTCAAAACTATAGGCTTTAGAAGACATACAGGTTACAAAGTTAGTCTAACCTTTTCAATGGCAATGTGCAGTCAGACTCCATTGCCCAATGTTATGGCTCCCTTGGCACGATCACCAGTGTGCTGATTTGTAGAAGCAGAGGCTGAAAGGGTGCCACTCTTTGCTGACTGGCAGGGGTGACCCCATTGCGCAATGGTTAATAAACCTCTTGCTTTTGCAAGGAGTCCTGGTCTGGGGGAGTTTCTGGGAAGGGCGCAATCTTAAACTCCTGAGCTGTGAGACCCCAGGTCTTACAAGGCTGCCCATGGCACTATCACACCGCATGTACCAGAAAGGACAGGAGACATCCACCAACCCCATTGCTTCCACTTTTGCCTGGCCCTGAGCCTTAGCACACAGAGCAAAGCTAATAAACAATATTGAGCTCAGCTTCTTTGCAAAGTCTGCATTGAGATTACTGACTGACTTTATGACTAAGGGCTTTGCTGCTTGCATTAAAGTGTTGGTATAATGTTCTTGTGGAATGTATACAATTTACCCTTGTTCACTCAAATGCTGATTTCTCTATCCCACTATTTGGTTTCAATCTGGACATTGCATTGTGATGTTTATTCTAAGCATCACCTGTCTCAAGTTTGTGTAAACTTGCCACCATTTGTGCTCTGTATTTTCAATAAAACAAACAGCCAATGCTGAGCAATAGAGAGAATAAGGTGGGAGATCATGGTCTGGAGGGGAGGAGAAGGAAGTGAGTGGGGGGAGAGGAGAGCAGAGATCAGCAGGACAGGACTTGGAACCATGAGGGGAGATGAACCAGGCCAAAGATATGATTAAAAGCAAGTATAATGTTGGAAATTCTGAATGGGATGAAGCTATGCAGGCTTGGAGGTTTAGGAAGGTGTAAACATTGCCCAGCATTGTGCTGTAGGTTAATTAAATAAATCCTAGTCTCTGTGTGGTGATTTGGGTATACAGATGGTTTAGGAATAACTGCAGTTTAACTAAAAGATAAACCAGTGATAAGTATTAATAATCAACAACAAATGGCGTACTAACGTGTAGCAGAATTTACAGCAATCTAGTAAGAATTTACATAGAAAGGAAAACTATAGAGCAGGTTTTTAGTTCCGTTCCTTAAAATCAAGGCAAAGGCAGTTCCTAAACAAGGAGCTCACAGATTCTTGATTAGACAGACCCCCTGCAGAGCCCCAAGGCCTCCAGCAGGCTGCAGAAAAACAAAAGTGATACATTCAAATCCCAGAGAGGCAGTGTCCTTAGGTACAGAATAAAAGTGGCTCTTTAACAAGAAAGCTTCTTAAAGCCAGACTTTGCTAACCAAGGCAGAAAATTCAATCCCTTTGAGAAAGGGTTCTTGTTCATCTGAAGAGCAAACATTTGTGGACCCAATAACTTCCCAGAGTGAGGAAGGGGTCAGGATCCAGTGAGGGAGGCAGAAAAAATACCTCTCCCTAGAAACAGGAGCCAGAGATAAACTTAGAAACCTCAAGCATCTGAACTGGTAAGGTCTGAAAGGGAAACAGGGTCTAAGAAAGTAAAGTCCTTAGGGAAAGATTTTGATATTAAAAATGATAATTTTCCAATGTATGGTTTTGGCTTCTTTGTCAAAAATCAAGTGTCCATAGGTGTGTGGATTCTGGGTCTTCTATTTGGTTCCATTGACCCACCATTTTGTTTCTATACCAATACCATGCACTTTTTATTACTATTGCTCTGTAGTACAGTTTGAGATCAGGAATGGAGATACCTCTAGACGATCTGTTGTTGTACAGGATCATTTTGGCAATTCTGGGTTTTTTTGTTTGTTTGTTTTTCCATATAAAGTTGAGAATTGCCTTTCAAGGTCTGTAAAGAATTGTGTTGATATTTTGATGGGAATTGCATTGAATCTGTAGATTGCTTTTGGCAGGATGGCCATTTTCACTATGTTAATCTTATAGATCCATGAGCATGGGAGATCTTTCCATCATCTGATATCTTCTTCAATTTCTTTCTTCAGAGACTTGAAGTTTTTTTCAAACAGGTCTTTCACTTGCATGGTTAGAGTCATAACAAGGTATTTTATGTTATTAGTGGTTATTGTGAAGGATGTTGTTTCCCTAATTTCTTTTTTGGCCCTTTTGTCTTTGGTATACAAGAGGGCTTCTGATTTTTTTAAGTTAATTTTGTGTCTAGCCAGGAAACAGGACAGGAGCCTACCACAGAGGGCCTCTGAAAGACTCTACCCAGCAGTGTATCAAAACAAATGTTGAGGCTCATAACCAAACTTTGGACAGAATGCAGGGAATCCTATGAAAGAAGGGGGAAATAGGAAGAACTGGAGAGCAGAGGAGTTCCACACAGAGAGCAACAGAACCAAAATATCAGGGCACAGGGTTCTTTTCTGAGACTGATACTCCAACCAACAACCATTCATGGATATAACCTACAACCCCTGCTCAGATGTAGCCCATGGCAGCTCAGTATCCAAGTGGGTACCCTAGTAAGGGGAACAGGGACTGTCTCTGACATGAACTCAATGGGAGGCTCTTTGACCACTCACCCATGTGGGGATAGCAGCCTTGCCAGGCCACAGAGGAAGACAATGCAACCAGTCCTGATGAGACCTGTAAGCTAGGGTGAGATGGAAGGGGAGGAGGACTTCCCCTATCAATGAACTTAGAGAGGGCCATGGGAGGAGACGAGGGAGGGAAGGTGGGGTTGGGAGGGAATAAGGGAGGAGGATACAGCTGGGATACAAAGTAAATAAACTTTAATTAATATAAAAACAAAAATTTAATAAAAAAGATAATTTTCTATGTTGAAAATGGAGGAAGACACAGTGACACAGTGCTTCTGGATACCCTTTGCGTTTGTTTCTCTTTGCATACAAATAATTTTGCACTGATGATTTCAGTTTTGTATATCCTCTTTGGAAAAGGTCAAGATAAGACAGACTTGAGAAAGAAGAGACTAAGAAAATAGATGCTAAATTAAAGGCCATAGAACAGAGGTTGGGAAATCGTTGAATCAAAATAGAGGCCTTCAGAGCAATCCAATCTGGTACTTACAATGACAGCAAAAGAGGTGGTTCCAGATGAGAAAAATCCACAGAGGCTTGAGGATATTGCAAAATGGCAGCCCATTCAGATGCTGGAGAGAAAGTCTTCAGCTATAGGCCGACTTAGTCACACTGGATATTGTATGTATATTCTGAAGGTTCAGGTACTAGATAAAAGTCCATGTGCTGAAGTAGAAATGCAGATCCTGTTTAGTGTTGTCTTGGATAAAGGTCATACAGTGGCTGGTTTGCTCCATTTTACAGAGTTTGGAGAACTGAAACACATGCATCATGCCATAGATTCATATTCAGAATTCCAGTGGCCTTTTGCCTTAAATTCTGGAGAGCATGATCCTAAGGTTACATGTTTGTCAGAGATAGTGAATGTTTGGAGAAAGCACTGCAAATTGGGGCTTGCCAATTTTAAAATGTTTAAATGAAATAAGTAGCACACCTCCTAAGACACAGTGGAATTTAGAAAGGACTGCTGAATTAGAACAGCATATAAAGTTCTTAATTCCAAAATGGAGAACAGGGAATGTTTTATGCTGGGGAAGAGGTTTTGTGTATATTTATGCAGGAGAAGAGAAAGTATGGGTTCCATCAAAACTAATAAAAATCAGATATGACAGAGGAAGACCACTTGAAGATCTTGGCCACACACAAAAAGAGAAAAATCAGGAAGACTAAAACAGAAATGTAACATAAAGTGCTGATCCCTTTACATGGGAACAACTCTGACACTGACTGAGACATAAAAATGTCTCCAGCCCAAACTTCAACAATACATGACCAATAAATCCTTGGCTACAATTTCCTCAAAATATATTATGCCATTCTTTTAATTGGGATAGATAAAATTGGTTTACAGTTTAGTTTTATCCTGTACATCTCATACATTTATAATTTTAGGACTGTATAGTACTTGTGAGAATTTATATGTTTGGAGAACAAAAAGACTGGACACCAGGGACACTGGATCAGACCTGGCATAATTCATCCTTCCAGCATGCTGAGAAGTTGACACATCTGTTCCAGCATCTTGCATGTTCCAATATTCTGGTTGTTTCTGGCTCAGCTGCTTCAATTGCTATTCCTCATCAAAGCCTGCTCCCAAGAGAGCTTTGAAGAAAGCTACTAATCTCAATTGGTGCAGCATTTTAGACTGTTCTAAACAGGACTTCTATTAAGCCTAAAATTTCTCAGCATTCAAAGACTGGACCACAAATGTTAATGCTTGCTTAATTAACCATTTTCCCCAATTTCCTTTGGGCCCCCTAATATGACTTTTGCATGTCCAAAAAGTCAGCTAGAAAAAATTCATGAGAACGACATCCAGTTTCCTTTAAGGGGGCTGGGTAGGTTTTTTGTTGTTTTCTGGCGCTATGAAAATTTAATGTCATTGGGAGGAGGTTATAAATTATTAGTGGTCTTACTCAGAGAGAAAACAAGGTTAGACTCAGGGATTTCTCTCTTGCCCTTTTTCTTTTCTCTATCTTTCCTTCTTAGATAAGGAGAAAAGGGGTTGGAAAGAAATATCTTATAGGAATGATACAACAAAAGGTAGATTATTGAATCTACTCAACTTAAGGTTTTATTTGTTATTTTCAAATATGGTTATTTTTAACTCTGGTGTAGGATTTCGTATATTAATGCAAAATTCTATTTTTAATACATTGGTAAATTTTAGTTTATTGCTACAAACTCAGGTTTGCTTCCTATAATTTTAAATTGTTTAAGGTATTAGGTAATGAAAGTTACTCGCTAGCTAATCAACTCATAGTCATGTCAGACTCTCATCTAATTTATCGCGAGAATATACATCCTAGGTTTAACAGATAGATACGATTTTGTAGACAGGTCGATTACATAAAGATAGGTAAGTCCTCAAAACCTTCAGAAATCTAAAGAATATGGAATTTAAAAAGTCTTTATTATTTTAAAGCTTCTTTGACAATGAGACAGGTCATTTCCTGGCAGCACCCCACCCACCTCAAAGAAGATGATGAGCTTCGAAGAACCTCCATATGGAGATGGCTTCAAATGTGGCAAACAAGCCACTCGGATAAAGAAAATAGCCTCGCTTCACAACAGACAACTTCTGCCAAAAATGGGCAAACTTAAATGCCAGGACAAGTCGACTGCCGAACTCTGCCAAGACAGGGTAAGCAAGTCCTAAATAGTTCCTTCTTCACATATGTGTCTGTCAAATATTCTGAGCCAGAAGGCTGAAGATGATGCTCCAACGTTATAGAGCGTTATGGGTGACTGTTCAGGCAGCTAACTGTCTCTGTCAATTTTTATTTTTTGGAAGCTGCTAACATGCACTTCCTATTTACTCCAGTAACTAATTTTATTCCTTCTCAAGTCTCTGGTGGGGTTGAAGACCAAATAGTTATAGTTCCACAATTAATCTTAAGTTGTTTTGAATTTAAGAAAATGTTTTCATATAGGTAAGAACAATAAAGATAAAAGTTAATTTAGGTATAGAACTCTAAATTTGTCAAGATAGGCTGGATAAACACATACTTTCTCTTAAATTGCTAAATGCACCTGAACCGGACATTGCACATGTACATCTTACCCAATAGTTTTCATAACTTTTATAATTATTATTGTATTGAAAGAAAAGGAGCCTTTTTATTGGACTTAAAGGGGTAATGTTTTTAAGGTATGTATACAATTTACCCTTGTTCATTCAAATGCTGATTTCTCTACCCCACTCTATGGTCTCAATCTGGACATTGCATTGTGATGTTTATTCTAAGCATCACCTGTCTCAAGTTTGTGTAAACATGCCACCATTTGTGCTCTGTATTTTCAATAAAACAACCAACCAGTGCTGTGCAATGGAGAGAATAAGGTGGGAGATCAATGTCCAGAGGGGAGGAGAAGGAAGTGAGTGGGGGGAGAGGAGAGCAGAGATCAGCAGGACAGGACTTGGAACCATGGGGAGAGATGAATCGGACCTAAGATATGATTAAAAGAAGTGCAATGTTGGAAATTCTGAATGGGATGAAGCTATGCGGGCTTGGAGGTTTAGGAAGGTGTAAACATTGCCCAGCATTGTGCTCTAGGTTAATTAAGTAAATCCTAGTCTCTGTGTGGTGATTTGGTAGACAGCTGGGTTAGGAATGGCTGCAGTTTAACTAAAAGATAAATCAATGATAACTATCAATAAGCAACTACATTAAGGGCTTACCCATTGTACCACCTTCTGACTACTTGAATACATTTGAGTTCATGGACAAACTTAGAATAAAACTTGAAGACCAAACTAGCTCAGACCAAACTTTAAGGTCAAAGCTGTGCTTAGGATAAGTCTCTGAGGTAACTGGATCCACAGGTTTGCATTTTTAAATGACACTCAAGGATAAAAACAAAAATCATTTTGTAATTTGTTTAGAAGAAAAAATTGAACTGTTCTGTATGTTTACAGCCTTTTTCATTTTCATACAGTTATTGCCACTTTAATGAATGTGGCAGGGGATCTTTGTTTGTTTTTCTAATCGTATTTTACTGTGTAATAGCAGTCTAGGAATTACGTTAGTTAATTGCTACTTTACATTAACTGCTACTTTTCTCTTGCTCTAATATAAATGACCAAAGCCAGAAGTGCTCTAAGAGTAAACAATGACTAGAGTACGGCTCCCTATAAGGATGAAAAAGAAACTCACTTCCGATGCTGTTGGTGTGAGTACTGGGGGCTTTTGTGTGCAGATGTTGTACCTGTGGGAGAGCTCATACAGGACTGGAACAATGATGTGTGGAGTTAAAATGCACAGCAGCTATGTTTGTAAAGAGCATCTATGTGTCTAACATAATGAATGTCTTTTTAAATCCAGTGTGGAATTTCAAATCTAGAAAAAGTGCAGACTGGAGGTTTATGCTCTTTGATTTCTCTTCCTCCTGTGGCCCGGCCTAAGTACTATCATACCCCAGATAGCACACTTCATTCATGTACAACAATGGGAGCTGCATCTTCTGCTGGCATGTTGCATTTCTTTACTATAAATGTGATTTTCCAGAAGCTGATATTAAACACTATTCCATTGCAGTCCTTCTAAACTGTTCATTTTAATTAAATTGAGTACTAATGACTCATAAAAATTACAGAGGGGCCTGATAAGCCATATCAAGATTCTTTTTATCTTTTTTTCAGGTCATCAGTCACATTATGGTTGATGGAGAGGCAGCAGTAATTACTGTCAAGCAACTGACATACAAGAATGTTAGTTTAGCATGCCAGACAGCTATTTTAGTTCCTGTAAAAGATTAAAAACTGATAATGCTTTTGTATATACTGCCAACTCTTTTATTTCAAGAGAATTCATTAAAAAAATTGACAGCCATATGCTATAACCCACATCACTTGCATTCCACATAATTGTCAGCATCAGTCTTACGGAAGAAGCAATGGACAGCTGAAATATTATTTAAAATAAAGGAGAGGAGAAGCATTGTATGGATATCCCTAATAATATTATATCTTTTATTTTTTATACTTAATTTTTTTAAAACTGGGAAAGGACAGTCTACTGCTACTGAAAATTTCTTGGGCCCTCCTGAACAAATTCATAATCATGGTCCTTTTGAGAGTTGTTATGTCATATCATTGGAACTGCCCAGATCCAGTAATGGAACTGAGCTTATGCTTGTTTGTTTGTTTTCTCAGGGTGTGGAAACTCAGGTGGATACCTGAAAGACTGACTTGACCCGTGGAAGATGGACGAAGAAGGCCCTAAGTGTCTGCAGGGGCTAGACCTGAGGAAAGGAAAGTGAATGGGGGTGATGGAGTCATTGAGCCATGAAAAAGAGTCTCCTTGTCAGCAATGATTCAGATGAAGAAACTAGTTGACTGAGGGAAAAGAGTTGAAGTCTTGGTGGAAGGGTGTTGTTTCTTGCTGTGTTGTCGCTATTGAATACGTCTGTTACTGGTGATCATACTGTTCCCTAGGCAAAGATGGTCACATGACAATCGAGGCACTGATGTTCAGGCTTTGCATGATGAACTATTTAGCAATCAGCCCTGAAATTTAGATAAATTCCCCCCTTCATTACTGTGCAAAACCTATCAAAGATTTTTGGTCATTATTTTTCTAATTTTAATTGGGCTCTAAAATGTGGTCCATAGGAATTTCTTTGGGATTTTTTAGTTGGTTATGCGGAGAAGCATTATAGCTTTGAGACTGATTTGCTTCTGCATGTCTTCTTTGAATTTTGACATGTATACTTTGAATTAAGAAGGGGAGGGCCTGTGGGGAATTATGGTTTTGGCCTGGCATACAGTTGGTATGAGAAGCATGTGCCAGTGGACTTTTAGTTTAGAGACCTTAGCTCCTGAAGCACTGTGTCCCTTTCAGTGTGTCCCAACACTTAAAGAACTCCCTCAGACACTTGAACATTCAAGCCACCTGTGTTCTCTGTCTTCCCTAGAAGTCAGGAAAACATCCAGAAGCTTGGCAAACATTTAATTAATTAGACATTAATTCTGTGTACCCTTATAGCTTGCAGATGTCATTGTATCCTGGCAATTACAATTGTATTCTCTCTGGAAACTTCCATCATATCCTGCTTCTGATAATGATGTTAAAATTCTTGTTGCATGCAATAAATTTGTCACATCCCTAATTTTCATGTAGCCCCTCTGACCCGTGCCTAAAAGATGAAATATCCTTTGACCATAATCAGGTATCACTGGCTTGGTAAGTAAGTGCTGATGTTTACACCAAGACAAAGAACTTTTAATTCCACTAAGGCTTGCTGAAATTTACTGATTCTATTTTGAAGCCCCAACCCCTTCTCATTCACTGCCCTTTCCTAAATCAGTCACCCACCTCCACATCCATCATGGTAGTCAGAACAAGGGAATTATTAAAATAGAACAGGCACATATGAAGAAATGACTCAGGGAGTAGAGGCTAGCACATAGGCACATGAATCTGCATTTAAATTTTCATCTCTGACCTCCCCCCATAAACTCTGGGTCCCGTACCCCTTTTCCCAGGTACCCTTTTTCCAACTGGAGAATGTCTTTCCCTGCTATTGGAAACAAACGGTAACTTCTGCTGAAGGCAGTCTAGTCTCTTTCTGCCTTCTCCCTTTCTATATTGCTTTTTAAATATAACAGCATCCATGGAGTTAAACCTCCCTACCCACCTCTGAAAAGCCCACCTCTTCAGTCATACCACATAAAAGACTGCAGATGTCCAAACTGCATCAGCTAATTCTCACTTACACTCATGGTGTTTAGGATGGTACTAGAATAAGGGTCTTTAACATCCTGTTTTTATAGAGCCGTCAATTTTCTTCACGGTTACTGAACATCCAAACATGGTTTCTATGAACAGGTTCAAAGTCTTTTCCTGACCTCACTTAAAATGACATCTCTACTTCCATTGTCAGTTATCCATGACTTCCACTTCCGTAAGAAAGAAAGACATTTTTCTCAGTGAATTATATAAGATCCGTATTACTCTGCTGTTGAGTTTTAGAAACTCCATCTTACATAATGCCTGTTGCTCAACTGAACTCTCCTTGTTTGCCGCTGCTCCAATGCATTATGCTCATCAGAGTCTATGAAACACCTGGTCAGTCCCTCACATCCTGTTCCTGAGATCTATGTTTCTAAACAACAACTACTTACCAATTAGGCATCTGCAGTAAGAGGCTTCATTTTTAACAAAATAATGAGATGTAAAAATAGAGTTTCTGCTGTCACTCTAAACCATGAAACCTTCTGAAAATCAGACCCTGTTTAAATGATGCTTGACAGACAATGTGATTTCGCAAGGTTCAGTTTACACAGAGAATATAAGAGAATCTTCTGGAGTTCAAAGACAAATGAAATCAATTCCATTGAATTTATTTATTTATTTTTAATCAAAGAAGGAAAAAATGGCTGGAACACAACACAACATGGCTGGAAACAATGACACATCTTCAACACCAGCACTTGGAATGTGTGACTCTGTTGCATCTATTCAATAGGCCATAAGATTACAGAATTATATTGCATAATCCTAATTTGATTCTTACATCCCCTTCCTTATGAAAAAATTCCTAATTCTGGACGTACATTTTATCCAACATGAACTATATTCTTTGAAATTCATTTATTATATGGTGCTTTCAGATTTGGAACCCATATTTACTTATTTTCAGAAAATCCATTGGGTACTCCAATTTGATTCATATGTGGAATGATTGTGAAATAATAAATGCCATTAAACTCTGGAGTCCTAAATGATTCACTAGTGATATATTGCTGCAGTTAGATATAGCACTATTTTTTAACATCTATGGAGAGAACTATTGAAATATTTCTAGGTATTCAAAAATTAGGTTTTGAATACTTTGCTGGTATTTGTGACTTTTATCTTAAAACACATATGAAGCTTTGTTTATAATGCCATATTTTTACTACATTAAAACTTTGTGTATTTATGAAAACATCACTTTATCAATGGATTTTTTTCTGTTTTATAGTTTGAGCTAAATATTTATCAAGTTTATTTTCAGTAGACTCAAATCTGTTTTGATGTCTTGTTTTTCCTACTTTGGTGATCATGGAACTATAATCAATTTTTTTCTCAAGATATTTTCTCAACAATCACAACTTAACTCCTTTGCTTCTATTATTAGTGTTTTGTTGTTTCTTTTCTACTGTACAATGTATGCTTCAAGTATAGAATTCTTTCTCTGACTTAAGGTGTATGATATGTGTTTCATTAACTAATTTATGTAAGAATAACCCTTCTTTTAAAAAAATATGCTTTCCTTATTCTACAATATTAAATCAGTGATATTTTAATTTTATTTTTAAAATTGTTATCACATTTACATTTTACCCTACTTTCACCTTTTAAAAATTTTATTTATTGATTATGTGTACAGTGTTCTATCTGCATGTGTGCCTGCAGGCCAGAGGAGGACATCAGATCTCATTATAGATGGCCATGAGCCACCACGTGGTTGCTGGAAATTGGACTCAGGACCTTCAGAAGAGCAGACAGTGCTCTTAACCTCTGAGCCATCTCTCCAGCTCCTACTTTCACTTTTGTATATAATCACTAATAGAAAACGACATACATTTTTAAAATATATTGTTTGAATTGAATGATTGACATGCTCCTGCTCTGTGCATATTGAATGTTTATGTGCCTACCATATAGTTAAAGTGCAGGGGAGGAATGTTCGACAAAAGAATATTTTATTTTCAATCTCTCTCCTAGTTTTCTTTTTCTCTGTCCTTCCCACACATGATCCTTCCTGTATCCCTATCCACCCCCTCTCCCTCCATCCACTTCTGATGTCTATTTTATTTCCCCTTCTAAGTGAGATTCAAGCATTCTCCCTTGAGTTCTCCTGTCACTTAGCTTCTTTGGGTCTGTGGATTGTAGCATACTTAGCCTGTATTTTATGGCTAATCCATTTATACCATACATGTCTTTCTGGGTCTGGGTTGCCTCACTCAGGATATTTTCTAGTTTCATCCATTTGCATGCAAATTTCATGATGTCCAAGTTTTTCATAGTTGAGTAGTAATCCATAGTATAAACATAACAAATTTTCTTTATCCATTCTGTCATTGAGGGACTTTCAGGTTCTTTCCAGTTTCTGACTATTACAAATAAAACTGCTATGAACATAGTTGAGCAAGTGTCCTTGTGGAATGGTGGAGCATCTTTTGGATATAGGCCCAGGAGTGATATAGCTTGGTCTTGAGGTAGAACTATTTCTAATTTTCTTGGAAACCACAAAAATGATTTCCAGACTTGTGTAAGTGTGGACTCCTTGGAGGGACATCTCTGGGATGAGGCAGAAACATAGGACAAGGAACACTTCCAGGAATCTCTGAGTGTGGCCCTAACTAATACTCCTAGCAACAGGGGATATGGAACCTGAAATGGTCCCCTCCAGTAACCACACCAGACTTCCACTGGAGAGATGTGAACACAAACCCACCCACCAAACCTTCAACCTAAAATTTGTCCTGCCTACAAGTGGTACAGAGTAATGAAAGAGCAAAAGTTGAGGGAAAGGGCAATCAATGACTAGCCCAACTTGAGACCCATCCCCAGACACTATTAGTGATACTCTGTTATACTTGTAGAGAGAGAGCCAACCCCAGACACTATTAATGATATTGTTATACTTGTAGACAGGAGCCTAGCATAACTGTCTTCTGAGAGGCTCCACCCAGCAGGTGATGGAAACAGATACAGAGACTACAGCTAAACTTGACACAAAACTTGAGGAACCTCGTGGAAGAGGCAGGAAGGATTGAAGGAGCCAGTGAGGTTAAGGACACCAGAAGAAAACCATCACACTCTCCAAAAATCCTGAGAGGAAAGAGAAACCAAGGAACAAACATCCACCTTAGAAAGGCACTCAGAAATCAGCTCCTAGATATATAATCATCATGAACTCAGATGCCTAGGTGATGCCATAACAGTACAATCAATAACAGATAAGACAATATGTCTACACTATAACCCAGCTATTCTATCGCAACAGCCTCTTAATATTCCAACATACATGAAGCACAAGTAAAGGACCTTAACACAAACTATATAGAGATTGTAGAGGTCCTTAAAGAGAAAATGAATAAATCTCACAAACCTAGGAAAACACACACACAAAAAAATGGAGGAAATAACTAAATTTCTTAAAAAAAGAAAATAAAGTACAAACTAAATAAACAAAAATGTTCAAAACCTGAAACTGGAAATAAAATCAATAAAGAAAACACAAACTGAGGGAATTAAAAAAAATTGGGAAAGGCTAAAAACAGCCTTAAATGCCCACCCTCACAGAGCATCTTGCTGAGTACATCCATATAAATGAGACAAAGTACTGGGAACATGGCAAACAGGTAAACTTATAAAATATGAGAATAAAAAAGATTAGTAAAAACAAAAACAAAACATGCAAAAAAATCATAGATACAAAGAGTACAAAATTGCTCCCCAAATGTCCTGGTGGCTGTCCTGTTGTGAAATCAGCTGCATGAAACAATCAAGACTTGCCAGTCTAGCAGCATTCCAGGAGCTCAGTAGTCTCTGCATTCAGCAACATCGACTCTTCTCACAAGCACATTTAGACTTAAAGAAGTACCAGGTTGTTCTTAGATTAAATTATCCACACTCTAATATCATAGCACCAGAAATATTTAAATAGTCTGGCATAACAAGTATGACAAAAGAAGATTGTGAAGTTCCACTCTCATATGAAAAAAGCAAAATGAGTAACATAGAAGTCATTACTTTTCCTTTGAAACAAAAAAAGGGAAATATACTTGAAGAGATTTGAGAATGGAAAACGGGGACTGTGAAAAACAAAGTTTTAATCTATAAATCCTTTAAGCCAGAAAAACTCTGCACTTGTACAGTGAATACTTGGACTTACTGCATGTGAACATCCTGGAAATAGTGTGTGTTCTTTATGTCAGGAGCACTGTGTGATAAACACGAGGGAAACTGTATGTGAACATCCTGGAAATAGTGTGTGTTCTTTATGTCAGGAACACTGTGTGATAAACACGAGGGAAACTGTATGTGAACATCCTGGAAATAGTGTGTGTTCTTTATGTCGGGAACACTGTGTAATAAACACGAGGGAAAATGCACCGATCATCACATCTTCCTGATGGTAAAACCTTCCTTTACGGTTACATAACAGTGATTGTCAGAAAAGGCCCAGACAAAACTGGGAATATACAAGAGCCAGGAGATAAAAATCCAGAACATCATATGAACATACATACAGACCCAGCCATAAGACTAGTGAATACAAATTTAACAATGTCCAGCAGGTATAATTCACCTCAAGTTTTGTGAACATGTGTGTTTCTCACTGTGTTAATGAGTGTAGCTGTCACACTAATCACCCCAAATTCTTCCTGACTCTGAGAGTTATGAAATTCTTTCTTCCCTTAGGCTCTGCATCTGGGGGTCCTGTATTTTGTTTGAAAACAAGTTGGAAATGTTTCGGATCTTCTAACCACAGGCACCATGATTTCAGACAAGAATATGGACAGCTGTACTTTAGGGATCAACTTTCTGATTGGGCTGTTTCGGCCAAGTTTGAAGCAAGGAACTTTTCATATGAAAACACCTTCGGCTGATGAAAACATGCTACAGCAGAGGTTCCTGTGATAGGGGAATCAGGAGAAGGCCTGAAAATGTTCATGCCATGCACACACAAAGACAATAAGGGGATCATGCTTTTTCAACCCAAAGACAACAATGGAGTCTACTCTACTGACTATAGGTGCCTCACAAATTTCTTCTATTACACATTTGCACATGCAGAACAATATGACAAGTGCACCCAACACAATCAGCTTATTGGTCACTTTGGGAAAACTATAGTCCTGCTGCATTCCTCATTTCCAAATTATCTACCTAAGTTCAGTAAAAATAATCAAGTCCCCTGTTTACTTCCTTAGATTTGAGCTACTTGACTCTAGTCTTTTTTTCTTTTAATCTTTGAGTAGAGGCATCATTGTAATCCATTCCTGCACCTAAGTCAGTGTGCTCACCAACTGCTTACCATGCTCTAAAATCTTTAGGGTGTGTGAGAAATCCTTCTCCATTCTGTAAAAAAGTATAACAATTTAAAGGCATTACAGTGTGTTCTTTCACTTAATAGTCTGGGGGAAGCTATATTGAGTAGAATTCTATTTTCTAGCAACCAGCAATTTAAGGCAGTGAATGTGCTGTGTATTGTGATGTGGTAATGAAAGAATGGTCCCCCAAATAAATTGACTCATCTAAGAAAGAATGGGTGAGTAGAGTGACAAAAACACAAAATGAAACAAAAAAGTACTATATTAAGAAATATTAACAGGTCAAACCATAGCTTGTTGGGACTTTATTTTTTGTTTCAGATTAACAACATGCAATGAGTAGATAATAGCAGAAAACTGTCTATTATAAAACTGTATGTAATGAAAAGCCATAGAAAAATCTGGTGTTCAGTAAATCACATTCAGTACAATCCTGAATAATAAGGCAAACCTGTGTTTCAATCAACACAAAATTTTTCCTCCCTTAGACACAGAGAACTCAGCCTGAAGAACAAATAATTCAACAATATTCTTTGGTTCAGGATATCCATGACACTTAAACACATGTGTTTGAGAAAATGTCCTGGTAACAGGACTGGGGATTTAAAAAATCTTTTTATTCTTGTTATTTTCTGACAAAAATTATTTTTACAATGTGTGAAGTGAGTGATTATAAAAATACAATCACTTTATTGATGATACAGACATCATAATCTGAAAAGAACATAAGATGCTGAAAATTAGTTTCTAAGAAGTATTTAAGGATAAACATTGAAGAAATATAAGTTACTTAGTAAGCAGATGATATTGACTGGAAAAAATAGGCTCCTGTCCTGACTTTTAATGTGTAAAAGTCTTGAGTTCCAAGCCCTCATCTCTAGCTAGAACAGTAAACTATGCTAATACTGTATTTATTTTCATATCAGTCAATTTCTGAGTTATAATAGTAAAATTAAAAAATAAGTAAGTCAGGAGCTCCACAAGGACAAAATATATCAGAGCACAGGGGTCCTCTATGAGACTGTTTCTCCAACCAAGGACCATGTATGGATATAACCTAGAACCCCTGCTAGGATGTAGCCCATGGTAGCTCAGTAACCAAGTAGGGTTCCCTATTAAGGGACACAGGAACTATTTCTGACATGAACTCAATGACTGGCTCCTATACCTCCCTACCCCCTGAGGGAGGAACAATCTTGCTAGTCCACAGAAGAGGACATGGCAGACAGTCCTGAAGATACCTGATAAGCTAGGGTCAGATGGAAGGGGAGGAGGATCTCCCCTAGCAGTGGACTTAGAAAGGGGCAGGGAGGAGAGGAGGAAGGGAGGGTGGTATTGGGAGGGAATGAGGGAGGGGGTTACAGCTGGGATACAAAGTAAATAACCTGTGATTAATATAAAAAAATAAAAATTAAAAAAAAGTAAGTCTACACTTCCCCTTGACCTGTATTTCTCTGGGTCTCACTCAAAACTTTATACAACAACAGACCCTATAGAAACTAAAACTAGAAGACCCAGGGAATCTGGAGGCACCATGCATGAGTGAAAGATAATGACAATATGCCTTACTAACAATATTTAGTGGCCTTATCCACATTTGAAACGTAGGACCACTCTACACTGCCAGAAGAACCTTTTTGGAGATTCTTTTTCTAAAAGTTGAAGCTATGGGCTGTAGCCAAGAAAAAAAATTACCTGAGTCAAGGCTGTAGCCTTAAATACCACACAGAGTAAGTCAAGGGTCCAACATTGTTCTTGAAGAAATGGCTCAGCACTTAAACTCACTGGCTGCTATTCCAGAAGGCTTGGGATTTATTTCCAGCACTGGCATGGTGACTCACAACTTTCTGTAACTACAGTTTTGAAGACTCAAATGCCTAGTTATGGCTTCTGCAGGTAACATACATGCATGTCATGTACAGACATACATGTGGGAAAACACAAATGCACACAAAATTAAAAGGGTAAAAAGTGTTTAAATGTTCCCAAGACTGGAGTGAATCCACTATTTGGAACATTGTAGACACTGTGGTGAACGATGAATGGTGATTTGAAAAAATTGAAACCAACAAGTGAACTCCCAATGCAGAAATTATATAATTATGTTTTAACTAATTAATAACTGATTTCAATACAAGTAAAACCAAGATAACACGTCACCTGCAAATATTTTAAATCCCATATTAATTTCCCTTAGTGAGAATGATCGGAAGAAATTAGAGACATGGAATTCAAATAATGAGTACAAATGTACTTGAAGAACACAAAGACAAAAAAATTGCATAGGGAAGTCAATCTGTAACTTGAAAATAAAGCTTAAATTTTTAGAGAAAACCTAAACTGAAACAATGCTGAAAAGCAAAACCCAATAGATTGAATATAAAACTCTGAACAAGGAAACACTAACAGGATTGACAAGGCTAAAAACAGAGATTTAAAGATAGAAGACCAAGTAGAGGAGCTGAATCAATCAATAACAGGCAAGGAGAAACTTAACAGTGCGTATGAATGGAGCATGAGATAGTTTGGGGATATCAACAAAAGGCCAAATCTCTGAATTTTGATCATAGAAAGAGAAGGAAAAAACATTAGCAAAGGCATAGAAAATATTTTCAGTAAAGGTATAGAAAAAAATTCCCGAAACTACTAAAAGTGATGCCTAACAAGGTACAAGAGTGCTACAGAACACCAAATACACACGACTGGAAAAGACTTTCTCCATGATGCATTATAGTCAAGACACTAGAAACAAAATTAAAAAAATGGTATTGAAAGTTGCATTGAGAAAGATCAAGTAACTTATAAAGGCAAGCCTTTTAGAATAACACCAGATGGTTTGATAAAAGCTTTGAGGTCAGACGAAAATCAAAAAAGATGTACTCTAACTCCTGAAGCATCAGTTTGTGAGTATAAAGAGGGCCCTAATGAGGAAATCAGGAGGAATGCTAGTACTTCAGTCTGAAGTGAAGGACAAGCACACCCGAGATGTCACAAGTGACAAGTGAATATTGCCAGCCCAATCTGTATTTATTAAAACAGATCCAAGAAAACAGCATAAAATGAAATAAATGATAAGAATCAATGCACATCTTTCAATAATAACTACATTACTGGTCTCAGTTTCTCACTAAAAACACAGACACAATAAGAAACAGGGTTCTCGTGTTTTCTGCCTCTAAGAACCTCCCTTCAAAGACATAGATACCTACAGTAAATGGCCAAAAATAATTCCAAACAAATGGAACCAGAAAACTACCATGTATATAGGTATTCTAATGCCTGACAAAATGTACTTCAATCTAAAATTAGTCAATAGACTAAGGGTGGAACTTTATACTCATTTAAAAAATTTAGCAAATCCAAATGCACTCTTTCATAAAAGAAACACAGATCTAAAACGAAAGATTTACCCAAACACAGTGATTATCCATAAACAGGCTATCTGTAAATAAACTAAACTGAGTAACTCTGGAATTATAATACATACATCAAATGTACCAAACAGATGCAAGGAAACCTTTAAGACACTTGGAAAAATAAAAACCAGAAAATAGAAAGACCATACATGCTTATGGATTGGCAGAAATAACCTTGCTAAAATGATTACCCTAGAAAGGAAGCTACGTATTCAATGCAATCTCCACCAGACATTCGATAAAATTCCTCAAAGAAACTGAAAGTAGTCTTGAAGTCCCGTGTAAACCAAAAAGACCAAGAATAACAAAAAACAATCCTTAACCAAAAAAAATATTTTCTGAAGGCATTGCCATGTTTCAGTTTAAATTAAAGAGGTGTAGTAATTAAAAACAGCATTATAGTGGCTTAATAATGGACTCACTGTATACTACAATAGAATTAAGAACCATAACAACAACAATAAAAAAAACCCCAAACACTCTTAAAGCCATATAATCTTGAAAAGCAATATTAGAGAAAAGACAATTTCAGTAGTGCTTGCTAAGCTGTATAGCTCCAAATTAAAAATATCCCTATCTCTCACCATGCAAAAAACTCACCTTCATAAATAACAAGGAAGAACTACAACGTAATCAAGTTATGCTGAAAGCAGTAGAGAAAAATAAGGTCTACCCTTGAATTTGCGGGGAAGGACTTGCTGAACAGGAGAACAGGGCCAAAATAGCACAGGCACAAACATGAAGACCATGAATGAATAAAGGAGACTTCAAAAAACTAAAAAGCTTTTGCAATCCATACTTTAGGTGATGAAGCAGATTAAAGAAGGGGAAACGTCTTTACCAGCTAGGCATAAGACAGGTTTATATCTAGACTGTACAAAGAACTCATGAAATGTAGACATGAAGAAACCATAAAACAAACAAACAACAACAAAAACCCTGTTAAAAAGTGGGACATAGAACAAAGTTCTCAAATATGAAAGACAAACGCTGACAGTTTTTGTTTGTTTGTTTGTTTGTTTGTTTGAAGACAGGATTTCTCTGAGTAGCCTTGGCTGTCCTGGATTCTCTTTGTAGAACTCTTTGAGATCCACCTGCCTCTGACTTTCTGAGTGCTAGGATTGCAGGCATTCACCAACATACCTGGCTGCTGATAGTTTATTTTAATTTAGCATTTATTTTTGTTGTTGTTTCATGCATTACATCCCAACTGCAGTTTCCTGACCCTTTCCTCCTCCCAGCCTCCATGTATCCACCTCCACTCTGCCCACCTCACCTCTCCTTCAGATCCACTGCTACTTTATTTTCAATGAAAACAAATCTGATGGCCTAACAAGTTACAACAAGACTCGGCACAATCCCTCACCTCAAAGTTGGTCAAGGCAGTACATAAGGAGAGAAAGTGTGGCTAGATCAGGAAAAAGTCAGAGACACCCCCACTCTCACTGTTGGAAGTCCCACAAGAACATCAAGCTAGTAATCATAAGGTGTGTGCAGATGACCTAGCTCAAAAGACCCACAGACTATTTACATTTTTTTTGCTTCAGTCTCTGTGATCCTCTATGAGCCCCGGTGACTCAGTGGGCCGTGTTCTTGTTGTGTCCTCAATATCTCTGGTTCCTACAATACTTCCTTCTTCATTTGTGCGGTTCCCCTGGATACATCGTTGTGTTTGGCTGTGAGTCTCTGCATCTACTCCCATCAGATGTTGGGTGATGTCTCTCTAATGATAACTGGGTTAGGCACAAATCTATGATTATAGCAGAATATCTTTCATTGACATTTTTTGCCTGCCATGTTTACATATATCCTGGGTCTCTAGGCTGTCCTGACTCTGGTTCATCCAGGCAGTGTCAGGCATGGACTTCCTCTCCTGGTCTTGGCCTCAATTTGGACCTGTGTTTTCTTGGGTGTAGTTGACCTCTTTGGACTGGAGTTTTCCTTCTAGTATCTTCTGTAGGGTTAGGTTGCTGCATATATACTGTTTAAATTTAGTTATGTCATGGAATATTTTGTTTTCTCCATCTATGTTGATTGAAAGTTTTGCTGGCTATAGTAGTCTGGGTTGGCATCGGTGGTCTCTTAGTGTCTGCATGATATCCACCCAGGCCCTTCTGGCTTTCATAGTCTCTGTTGAGAAGTCTGGTGTGATTCTGACAGGCCTACTTTTTATTTTAATGATGTTTTTATATTAGCAGTGTCATGCATAGAACAGTTAATTTTCATGGTGTCATCCCCATATAAAATGGAACCTCAATACTCTAAGAAAGTGAAAAATGAACACAAAATTTAATGAGTCTTGAGGGAATTGAGACAATGAAGGGATTAACTTGAGGTAAAAAGAAACTATATATAAATTAAAATACTGCAAAAATTAAAATACTGGCAATACAATCATGATTATTTAAAATACAATTGCATCAAAAAGTTAATTTCTTGTCCATCAATATACACAATAAAATTACGTAGCCTACCCTACATGTGGCCAGATTGTATTCCCCATAAAAGATATCTGTGTGATTAGTGTGACTAAAGCAGCATTCAAAAATCATTCTGGTGTTGGCTTTTATCAATACCTTGCCGACCTTTGTGGCATCTCGGTTAAAGTCCTCCGGCATAATCAAGCACTCATGACACAGGTAAAAGATAAATTCAACATTTGGAAGATCTTGAAAATTTCCAGAGTTAAAAAAATGGTATTTTATGATATTTTGTTTTTTCCTCATTCTCGAACAACATTATTTAAATCATATTTTTTTTATTTCCACATTACTCTAAGGTTCTCCTGTCTATGTTACATAAATTTTATGTGTATTTTATCTCAGAATACACACACACGCACACACACATACACATGCCAAATGAGTGCCATTTCTCACGAGTCTTTTGTGTTTTGAAATTTGTTTGCTTGTTTTTGTCCTATTTGTATTTCCTATTTTATTTTTAAAATTTTTCTTTCTTATTATTTAATACAATTTATTCACTTTGTATTCCAGCTGTAGCCTCCTCCTTTATCAAATGTCTTATTTTAATTCACTTAATTACAGAAAATGGGGTGATGAGACCCCACAAAAAATATAAGATTAAACTTTAGAAAAAAAGGTTATTTTAAATGTATATGTAAGCTTAGGATCCCATGAAGATACTTTTGATAAAAATGGGATTGACTTTTATATAAATAAAAATTTTAATGTTAGATGGTATCTCAGCTTTAATGACAGCTTTGATACTGTCATTAAAATGAATGAATGACACTAACCCTAGCCCTAGCCCTAACCATAACCCTAACCCAAACTTAATGTAAACACTCTAACCTTAACCTTCTAACCTTAACCCTCTATCCCTAACCATCACCCTAATACTAACCCTAACCGTAACGCTAACGCTAACCTTAGCCCTAGCTCTAGCCCTAACCATAACCCTAACCCTAACCATAACCCTAGCCTTAACCCTTGCCCTAGCCCTAGTCCTAACCCTAACCCTTACCCTAAACCTACCCTAAGACTAACCTTAACCCTAGCCCTATCTCTAGCCTTAGCCCTAACCCAAACCCTAACCCTAGCCCTAGCCTTAGGCCTAACCTTAGCCCCAGCCCTAGCCCTAACCCTAACACTAAACCTAGCCCTAACCATAACCCTAGCCCTTGCACTAACCCTAGCCCTAACTCTAAACCTAACCCTAAATGTAACCCTAAACACAGCCCTAGCCTGAGCTCTAACCCTAGCTCTAGCCCTAGCCCTAGCCCTAGCCTTGGTGCTAACCCTAACCCTAAACATAACCCTAACCATAAACCTAGCCCTAGCCTTAGGCCTAACACTGACCCTAACCATAGACATAGCCCTAGCCCTAGCCACAACACTAGCCCTAGACCTAACCCTAAACCTAACCATAATCCTATCCCTATCCCTAACCTTAGCTGTAGCCGTAGCCTTAACCCTATCCCTAACCCTAACCCTAGTCCTAGCCCTAGCGTTAAACTTAACCCTAACATTAAACATAACCCTAACCCTAAACCTAACCATAGACGTAGCCCTAGCCCTAACCATAACACTAACCCTAACTCAAACCCTTACCCAAACATGAGCCTTAGCCCAATCCCTAGCCATAACCCTAACACTAACCCTAGCTCCAGTCCTAACCCTAGCCATAGATCTAGCACTAACCCTAACCCTACCTCTAGCCTTAGCTAGAGCCCTTGCCTTAACCCTAACCTTAGCACTAACCCTAATGCCAGCCCTAAGCCTAGCCTTAGGTCTAACCCTGACCCCAACACTAACCTTACACCTACTCCTAACCCTAGCCCTAGCCTTTGCTTAAGACCTAGCCCTAACCCTAACTCTAAACTTTTCCTATCCCTAACTCTAACCATGCCCTACCCCTAACCTAACACTAGTCCTAGCCTTTGCCTTAGACCTAGCCCTAGCCCTAACTCTAACCCTCTAACTCTAAATGTAACTGTAACTGTAAACCTAACTCTAGCCCTTGCCATAGCCCTAACCATTACCCTATCCTTAACCATAACCATAACTCTAACCCGAATCCTTGCCCTAGCCCTAACACTAACACTAATCCTAAAACTAACCTTAACTCTAACCCTAACCCTGACCCTCTAATCCTAAACCTAACCCTAACACTAACCCTAAACCTAATCCTAATATTAACCTAACCCTGACCTAGCACTGGCCCTAGGCCTAGCCCGAAACCTAACCCTAGCCTTAACCCTAACCTAATCCTAACCATAACCATAACCCTAGCCCTAACCCTCTAACCCTAACCCTAACCCCCCAACCCAACCCTAACCCCTATCCCAACCCCGACCCTAACCCCCTGACCCTGACCCCGACCCTAACCCTAACTAGTCTAATCCTGACCCTAACCCCAACCCCTAACCCTGATTCCCCAACCGTGACCCTGACCCTGACCCTAACCTTGACCCTAACCCCTAACCCTAACCCCTCTAACCCTAACCCTAATCCTAACCCTATCCCTAACCCTAGGCCTAACCTTAATAGTAATCCTAGCCCTAACCCTAGCCCTAGCCCAACCCTACCTCTAACCCTACTCCGAACCCTACTCCTAAACCTAACCTGAACCCTTAACCTAAGGTTAAACCTGACACTGACCCTGACCCTGACCCTGACCTTAACCCTAACACTAATCCTAACCCTAACCCTGGTCTACAGAGTGAAATCCAGGACATTCTGGGCCATGTAGAGAAACCCTGTCTGGAAAAACAAAAACAAAAAAAGCCAAATGCCACCTGAATTGTCCACACAGCAAATCATCCTTCTAAGCTCTGGGTGATGGAGCCGTAACCAGGTATTCTGTTTTCTTCCTGACCTTTAAAAACACCTCATGTTTGATAAGATATGAAAGAAATAGAAGTTGATTATTTGTGCTGCTGGAGGTTGCCAAGTCAAGATTAAGACACCAGCAGATTCTGGGTGGCATGAAGCCTGCTCTCTCCATCGGGTATGTTTCTATGTTGTGTTTTCTCACATGACTAAGAGAGGAATTGAATTCAGTTCTTCAAGATCTTAAAAAAAAACAAACCTGCACAATATAACTCTTTAAAAGCTAGCCTCTCTTGAATGTAATGTTTCCCTCTCTAAGGCCCATATCTCCAATTCCTGTGACTTAATGCTAACTCCAAGCAAAAGGAGCCTTTCTAGTCACTTTAGGAGTGGCTCCTTATCATCCGGAACCCCAGCCATAAAACAGCTGAGGGAGTTCTTGGCCATGGAGGATCTTCTAGAATCTGGATTCCCCAGCTCAACATGATAGCTAAATATATATTCCTGTACAAGGCCTTGAAGGAACCAGAGAATCCCGGAATCTGACACATCCATGGGCATCCTAGAACAGGCACATCCGTGCAACTTAGCTCTGGCAATTTCTGACACTGCTAAACCCTTTGTCTGCTTGTGCATGAGTGATATGGACTAGCCCTGGGAGTTCATTATCTTACTTGTATGTGTGTGAGTTGTCAGCTCCAAAGGAAACTCTTTCCCTAAATTCCACAAGGGACAAACAGCTCTCTGTAGTGCCTATGAGCACAGCAAAGTGCACGTCCATCTTCAGGGTCCTTCAGCACCACAAGTACCTGTAACACATTCCAAAGTCCATGTATCCCCCTAGCCTTTCTCCCCTCTTCCCCTCCCCTAAACTCCTTCCAGCTCACAGGCTTCCCTCCCCTCCACCACTCATCCTCCTTATAACCCTGCTACTTTGGCTACTTTCTGTCTGTCTGTCTGTTTGTCTGTCTGCCTGTCTGCCTCTGTCTCTGTCTTCCTTTCTGTCTTCCCCCTCTCCCCCTCTATTTTTTTCCTCTCTGCTCTGCTCCTGCTTCTATCCCTGACAGGTCCAGTCTGCTGGCCATGTTCAATCTACTACTTTCTGTGTTTGGACTCTTCCAGATGCCTCTGGATGTTCTCTTCTATGCACAATAAACACTTTTCCCTTAGCCATATCATGGAGGGGTCTGTCTGTATGTATATGTACCATGTGCATGCACGGTGCCTGTGAAGGCCAGAGAGAGTGCTAGATTCCCTGAAACTGGAGGAACAGATGGTTTTGAGCTGTCATATGGATTCTGAGAAGGGCACCTGGGTCCTCTGCAAAAGCTGTGAGTGCACTTAACTGCTAGCCAGCTCTCCAGTTACTTAGCCCTGGATGTTTCAACACAAGTTTTGGGGCCTCCCAGCAACCCATCACTAACTGTTTTTAAATAATAAAGATTCTCTTCAGGTTTAATAGAGAAGCGCTAGGACAGATTTCAGATGGAATACCTTGTGGTCGCCCTTGTCATTTGCAGTGGGAGAGGCTGGCACACGACAGCCAGCTTTCACAGGGAGGAATCTCTGATCTCAGCGGTTTAGTGATGGTTCAAGATATATCAAGGTATAGCTAGGTTGCTCTGTGCCTGATTGGCAGGCAGCTGACCTTGCTGTACTGCCCCACCTCCGGATTGCCACACAGTAGGAGTTCATCTGCTTAGTGAAGTTACAGCCCGGGTTATAAGTCTATCACTCTGGTTGCCTTACGCCAGGGGTGGAAGAAGCTGTGGAGGAGTGTGTCTAAGCCCCTCTGTAGCGGCAGACAGAGCACTTAACCAGGAATTTCTGTGTGTTCAGCACCTGGCTGCTCCCGTAATAACCTGTCCTGTTGGGTTTTATGGAGGCTTTATTACATTGTTTGCTAAAGATCAGCTCGTCTTTAGACCTTTGCCTGCTCCCCTGGGATTGGCTGAAAGTCCTAACTCTGATTTACCTTGAGCAGCCCCATCCTGAAGCTACATGGGACTGCCAGCCCCCAGCTGATAAGCATACCAAAAGACACATCTCTACAGATCCTAGGACATGCAGCAGTAATTAGAGCAGAGAAATAATTCATAATCTCAGAAAGCACTTTGAGCCTCCGGCATGCAACAGAAACAGTCTTGAGAAGGTCAGATACTGGAAAAGTTAACAAGATGTCCTATTTTCTTCCTGCTCAGATTTTCCCTCTTACAGTCTGACAAAGATTGCCAGGGAACCTATTGTTTTTGTTGTTTTTAATCCCGTGTTTCCCAGTTTAGACTCCCATGTCAGAGATTCCAGGCAGTTTTTTAGTGGAGCAAAGTACTGAGTGGAGCTTATAATTTAGGGGACAGATGTCAGGGTGAGACAGAGAAAAGTTACTCCCACATGGGACGAGATTTTGAGGGAGAAATGGACTCTCAAATATGGATTTCAATCATGGAAATTGTCTCAGGCAACCACAGAGCCCAAGACAACAGGGGTGATGTCAGTGTGGCTGGAGACTCAGGGACCAGGCATAGCAGCAGCTAACATCACCACCCTGGAGACCCAGTGAGGTCAGACTCTAGGGAGGGCCCTTGCTGGTGTCACACTCACCAGGAGAACAGGAGAGAGAAAATGCTTAGGTAGGGCAGGGTCCCCAATGCAGCAGTCCTCAGATTCTCTTTGCTGGGGCCGATGTAGAGGTCGTGAAGGAATATAGCTTGCTAGCTTCTCCTCCCAGATTGCTCAGCCTGCTTTCTTAGAGCACGCAGGACCACTAGCCCAGGGGTGGCACCAACCACAATGGGCTGGGCCCTCCCACAACAATCAGGAGGAAAATGCCCTACAGGAAAATTACCTACAGCTCAGTCTTAGTGCAGGCATAGTCTCAGTTGAGGGTTCCTCCTCTCAGATGAATTTAGCTTGCATCAAGTTGACAAAAAACTAGCCACCACACCAGGTTTTGCCATAGGTCCATTATAAAGCCCCCACACCAGTAAATTGATTGTACCCTGCTCCCCAAGTCCCTTCTGTGGTGGTTCGAATAGGAATGGCTCCCACAGACTCATGTGGTTGAATGCTTGGCTCACAGGGAATGGCTCTTTAGGAGGTGTGGCCCTGTTGGAGTAGGTGTGGCCTTGTTTGAATAAGTCTGTCACTGTGTCAGTGGGTTTAAGGTCTCCTATGCTGAAGCTCCACCCAGTGTGGAATCAGAGCCTCCTCCTGGCTGCCTGCAGAAGACAGTGTCCTTCTGCTGTGTGTGGATCAAGATGTAGAACTGTCAGCTCCTTCTCTAGCCTCATGCCTGCTTGCATGCCACCATGCTTCTTACCATGATGATAATGAACTAAACAACCAGCTCCTACAATAAAATGTCCTTCTAGTGTGTGGCTTCTGTTGTCAACAGCTAAGAGCCAATTCGGAAACACACACACAGGGTTGGGCTGGTGAGGTGCTCAGAGGGTCAGGACACTCGCTGCAGAGTGCTTTGCTGTGACCTGAGTTTGATCTCCAGCGAAGAAAGAGAGGAACAACTCCCACAGGCTGTTCTCTGGCCTCTACTTAGGGGCACGTGTGTACCCTGCCCCCGAGGAAATATGCATATACCGGGGTGCTTAGTGAAAGGTGCAAGCTAGGGGACAAATCCCGGCCTGGAGCCTGTGCTCAGGCTACTCCTCTCTGGGCAGCTCTGGCCTCAGCTGGACTGCAGGGCAAGCTTTGAACTCTCATGCGGATGACACTTGGTTCGAGGATGCCTGCCAAATGGGAGCAGGGCACGAGGGTGCACTGAGAAGCTTCATTAGCACAGCAGTGGTTTAGGAACAGATGCCAGCTCTGGAGCATAAGTAAAGAGAGTCAGCTGAAGAAGTCCCTAAGCCAGCATGGGGAAGCCACATTCCATTCTGGCCTGCACTGAGAGCAGCTGTGTGAGGTAACTACCCTCCCGGCAAGCGTCCTCGCAGGATGCCCTACAGTGAATTGGTGCGGCTCCCCAAGGTGGCACCACAGCTTTGGACAAACTGCAGAGCTTTTCAGAGCAGGAACCTGGACCTCCTCTGAACTGCTTGCTAAAGGCTAGTGTCAAAGCCCCAACATGCACCGTGGTCAGGGTGTGGAGGAGGGACGGGACAGCTAACAGGCTATGGGTTTCTGCCAGTGTTTATTAAGGCTATGAGTGCAGAGGCCAGATGTTTTGTGTGCCTTTTACCTCTGGGGCTTGGCTTCCTGGCTGTTGGGGTTTCATTCTCAGTGACTCCAGACTCCTGCTGGACGTTGGTCAGGGTTAGCACAGGGAGAGGCGGCCTTTCTGGGTCAGGCCCAGACCATTCAGCCGGAAGTAGGTACCTAAGGAAAAAGAAAGCCGCCCCACCCCCCAGGTCACTGCCTCACCTTCAGCCAGGAGAGTGAGTGCTGCAGAGTTCTCTGATGGGCTGATGCCGAGGCAGCACTGGAGGGGTCACTTTCAGAGGACAATCAATGGCGTCCCCCTGCTGACGTATATATAACAAGAGAATATGAAAGGATTTGCAACCTTTGCATTTGTTTTTGTTTTAAACTGAAAAAAATAAAAGAACCCCCCTGCAAAAAAAAAAAAACAACAACAAACAAACAAACACAAATTGGCTCTAAAAATCAACCTAGAACATGTAAAGCCCAGTGCAGCTGAAAGGCCTGGCACGACATTTCTGCGGTTTTCCACACAAGGGCTGTCTTTTGCGTGCTGGGTTTGCAGTGTTCTGTGGAGCCGCCTTGTACCTGGTCCTGTCTCTCCAAGGCAAGAGACCTCAGGGAATATCCAAATCCTCTGGTGAGCTCCCTCAGCACTAAGAACAGTCCAGAAGCCTCTGCCCACGAACCCCACTGTGTGTACCCCAAAAGGTGTGCTCCTCCAGGAATCAGCAGGGGCTGCCCCCTTGTCGGGAGCTGTGACTCCCGCAGCCTGCTTTGATATTTAAATCTTGATGGAGAGATGGCTTTTAGGAAGCCTTTACTAAAGGCAGGGTAGAATTTACAAGTCCATCTCCTTTTGTTTGTGACAGCAGGTAGGACAGCTTGTGAGGATCACACCTCTTCCCCATTGTTCTGAGATGTTTCTACTCTGGCTTAGAAACTCTACAATAAAGACAGTTACTGCAGAAGAAGGCTGAAGATGATGCTCCAAGCATCCTGTCTCAACGCTTGTGTAAACAGGACACAAATAAAGCAACTAGATACAATGTTGTGCAATGGGAGGAGCCAGAGAATAGGAAAGGGTGGGAGGAGCATGAGGAGAGCAGAGCACAAGGAGACCAGAGCTGGAGGAGAGAGCTTGGAGGATGTGGAGCATGAACTAGATCTAAGATTTCACAAAAAGCAAGTATAATGTGGGAAATCTAAATGTTAGGAAACAGAGGGCTGGAGGCAGAGGAGGAGGCAGAGACTTGAGACTTGCTGCTTGTACTGCTTGCTGCAGCAGCCTGCCTTTTGCTGTGGCTGTCGAGTCTGGACCTTTAAAAAAGTTTCCTGTGTGCTGTGTGTTTATTTAAATAATATTAATCCTCATTCCCAACTCAAGAACCGTTCCACTCTGCTGGCTGGCTCCGGCACCCCCTAAGACTTGCATCTGACCCGGGCTGCAGATTCACAGTCCAGAGATAGACAACCTCTCAAGATTTCTTTTCTGTGAGAACCCAAGCTGCCGAAGGAGACCTTGAAATGTAACCGAGTTGTGTTCCTGTCCACGCCTGCTCTGCTTTCTCCCGCCTTCTTATAGTAACACCATGCAGATAGGTAGCAGACACCATGGGAGCACCTCCTGTACGGAGCTGTGTCGATCCCTGAAGCTCTCCCATGAGCTCATCTCTCAGGATCAGAGAGGTAATTATGTAGCAGCTCACAGTGAGGAAGCAGGCTTGATTGTAAAGTCTGTTCTTGAGCTGCCCTGAGCTCTGCCTGGGTTGCTGATACAGAAATAATTACACCGAACTGAGCACTCCAGGGGAGAGTAGCCCATACCTGCGATAAAACGTAGAGCGACAGAGATGAAGAAGCCATATCTGTTGTAGGCGACTATTAATATTTACTATATATATTTTTTTTATCTTCTAGTAAATTTTGCTGTTAATCTTAAACAGCTGTAAAACCAAATCACCACACAGAGACTGGGTTTTCAGTTAACCTAGAACACAATGCTGGGCAAAATTTAGTCCCTCCTAAACCTCCAAGCCCTCAGTTTCCTAACATTTAGATTTCCCACATTATACTTGCTTTTTGTGAAATCTTAGGTCTGGTTCATGCTCCAAGTCCTCTAAGCTCTGTCCTCCCGCTCTGCTCTCCTTGCTCTCTCTCGCCCCTTTTCCTCCCACTCTTTTCCTGCCTTCTGGCTTCTCCCCTCTTTCCTGTCCTCTGGCTCCTCCCTGCTCAACATTGTGTCCAGTTGCTTTATTTTGTTCCTGTTTATACAAGAGTTGAGACAGGATGCTTAGAATGAGTATCACAATGCAATATCTGGATTGAAACCAGAGAGTTGGGGGTGGGGTGGGGGAAAAATCAGTATTTAAATGAACAAGGGTAAGGTGTATACATTAAAAGAAAACATACCAACACATATCTGTGACCTGGGCGCTGTCCAGCAAGCAAGAGCAGGAGGTCCGGAAACCTTAAGCTACTTTGGTGGGAATTGCTGACTGGAGTCCTTGGCAAGAGCCTAGACACGTTACTCAACAGATTGCTTCTAAGTCCCAAAGACAGGAAGCAGTGGTCACCTCTGAGCAAAGGTTTGTTGAGAGCAAACTGTGCTCATTTTTTTTTCTGCAACTCTTACTGGACTCCCAGACCGGCTGAGAGATGGAGTTTATCTGCATCTCAGCAAATCACTCCACGCTGCCGCAAAGCACATTTAAAGGAAAGATAGCGATGGGGCTGCACAATTAGCTGCAATTTACATGGCTCTGAGAAGGTGAAAGAACTGCGCACCTGGTTAATACAACAATGCGCATCTGTGACGGGAGTGCGGTGTTTGTGGCAGTAAATCCACAGGGAAGTACTTAGTGGCCCCATGAAAGGGCTCTTTTGTCTCCACAAATGCTAATAGACTAGAATGGGTGACCTTTGAGAAGAGGACAGCACTCTGTGGTCAAGGGAGATGTTGCTCTACTGCTCGTCTACTCCTGACCTCTGATAGCCCTTGACCATGGCGATGGTGGAGGGTGCTCAGAGCCTTCTACTCACGGTGTCTGGACACACTGTTTCATGAGCACTCACTGACCCGGTGCGAAAACTGTGTGTCTGTGTTTCTTGATATATGTTTGTGTGTGTGTATTTCATATATGTATGTGTGTTCGTGTGGGTATGTAGAGTGAATGTATGTGTATCTATATGTGTAGGTATGCATTTGCATAGGTGATATGTATGTGTTTATGTTCATGTTGTATGTATGTGTTTGTGTGCATGTAATTATACGTATGTGTGTTCATTCTCCACTCAGAACCAGATGAACGGCATTTATCTCATTTTCTTATTGGCTGACTGGTAAAAGTTCATTTAAATAAGCATCTTCGTCTTTGGCTCAGATCTGTTTAAAAACCACAGAATCTGATAATATTAACAATTCCTTCTAGCTCTAGAAATCAACTGATTCTTAAAAGTTGCATGGGAGGGCGAAGTGCCAGCAGGAAGCCCTTAAAATGCATTGGCCTTACCTAACCTTTCTCTTTACCTTCTTGCCAACCTCTCACAGTGCCCACTCCCTTGCCCACTGCCTCCTGGCTTGCACCGTGCAGGCTCTTGAGTCCAGCCTTCCGGCCCTTTCTTGTGTCCAGGGCAGTGGCTGGCAGCTGCCCTGGCTGAATGGAGAGGTCCGCATTGTCAGGAAAGACTCATGCAGCACAGAGGATCTGTTACTGGGGTTTTAAACAGTGTGGTCAGGGGAGGTTTGGAGGAAGGGCAGGAGGGATGCTGCGCTGTCCTGGATCCAGCCTAGACCTGGGCTGGCGATGTGGCTCAGCTGTAGAGTGCTTGCTTAGCACACATGAAGCCTGAGGTTCAAGCTCTGGCACCTCATAAAACAGATGGAGTGTCACATGCCTCTAACCCTGCCAATGGAGGTGGAAGGACGAGGATCAGAAGGCCATCTTGAGATCTTTCTCTCCCTCTCTCTCTCTCTCTCTCTCTCTCTCTCTCACACACACACACACACACACACACTGTAGTCCCTTGCCTGGGCTTGTTATTTTATTCATAACCATTTTCTTAGGTGCTTACTGTGGCCAGCAGTTTCCAGTGGTGCAGCAAATGGTAAATAAAAAATCATTTTGGAGGTTGTGAATTCAGCTCAGTGGTAGAGCACTTGCCTAGCAAATGCAAGGCCCTGGGTTCGGTTCCCAGCTCTGGGGGCAGGGGTAGGGCTCATTCCTATGGTAGGGTTCCTATGTCTAATGCTCACAGGTTGAGAACATAGGGGCTCCTCTAGTTACTGTTAATTCATGATTTTAGTGATTACGCCTGCTCTATGCTGGAATGTGGAATGAATGGGTTGAAGCCAAGCCCCCACCAAGCTTCCATTTAAACGTGACTAACTGAAACCTGAGATGGGTGTCATGAATGTTAAAATGGACGTTTTGACTGGGCTCCAGGATGTAAGACGCACCAATGGGATGCTGAACCAAGCAACTGACCCCATGATTCACGGCCTTCCTCGCCAGGTGTACAGCTAAGGCCATAAAAGACTGTGGGGGGAGTGTCTGCAGCGACAGCAACACTGGGACATGTACCGCCCGTTGTTCTTCCTCCAGGGGAACAGGGGAGAGCTAGAGCGGCTATCTCTAGCCAGTGACTCAGAGCGCTTGGAAATGAGTCCCCTGAAGGGGTGGACACAGAGTTCTTCTATCTGAGAAGGTGAGGTAGATAGTGGGGACAGGGTCAAGGCAGCTGCCTGTTTATTCTTAGAGTGTCACTTGTGGGCCCATGCAGGAGGGGGCCCGGTAGGGTCTGTCCAAGAGGCCATTAGGTAGGGGAGGGTCTTCAGGAGCCAGAGCAGGTGGTAACCCCTGGACCTGGAGGCTATGGAAGTGGTCACCAGCAACGCTGGGGGAGTCTGCCTGCACCAAGGGAACTACAGAAGGGTCTCAAAGCTGGAAAGAGCACAGGAGAAGAGGCAGCATTAGCTGTGGGGCCTACTGTTCAGCTAGCTGGTAAGGACCTTCTACACATCAGCCCAGCCTGAGGCAGGAGCTGGGCTGACGGACCAGACAGTGGCTAGGCTCAGAAGAGCATACGCAGGCTAGGAGACACAACCTGCCTTCCTTCAAGTGCAGAGGAGCGAAGATCTCACATTGGGTCAGGGTGGAGGTTTTGTTTTCCTAACAAGCAGATACAGACTGTTTCCAACAGTGGTCCTGCAGAGGTGATGCCTGGGCTGATCTGATTATAGCTGGGAGAAAAACATGTCTACATGAATTAAGTATAGAAGGCACAGACAAAATTAAGGTTATATTTTTGTTTGTAGCACAAATTAATGTTGTGTGTGTGTGTGTGTGCTTGTGCATATAACTATGAAGGCACGTATGTGTGTGCATGCCTATGAAGACTGGGGATGGTCTGTGCTTCCCACATTATTTTTGGAGACAGTTTTCCACTGAGGCCAGAGCTCACCAATTTGGCTTCCCTGGTTGGCCAGCAGGCTCTGGGGAACCTCCCGTCTCCACCCTTCCGGTGCTGTGGTTACAGATCCGCACACTGGTGTGGCTTTGCATGTGGGTGCTGAGGACTCAGTCCTCATGTTTACACAGTGAGCACCTCTACCCACTGAGCTCTCTCCCCAGGCCCCGGCTAAGTGCACAGGGTTTCAGACTACTCTAGGGGTGAGCAAGGAAAGGGAGAATTGAGTTGGGCTTTCTTCATGCCCTGTCCCAGCCTTCATTGCTGCCGCCCACTGCTGGCACCTGAGCTGCGGCCGCTGGATTGCAGCTTGTAAAAGTTCCGGGGAGTACGGATTAGAAACCAGGGCCCCTGGCACCCAGGCCCTAGCTCTTTCCATGACCACATTTGAAGAGTGAGTTAGGTGATTATCTGACACCCTGAAATGGAATTCATGCATAAGAGAAATACATCTGGGCACTTAGCGGAGTGCTGGAGAAAGGAGTCAAGGACCCGCCCAGCTGGTGCTTCCATAGGACCATCTTTTCCAGGGTGGAACCCTGGCAGAGGTAGCCATGGCAACAGAAGTCAACCGACCTTGTGCAAGGAAGAGGTCCTCCCTGAGATGTCTTATTAGTCCTGTCGACAACATGCACTTTGTTTGCATTTTAAAAATAAATGAACAGGAATAAAAATCTGGTCCCTGTAGGAAAGCAGACTTGTGGAAAGGGGTGGTGGTCTGTGTGCTTTGGAAGCGTGAAGCTGGCGAGGAAACACATCCTGTGCCTCCGTCTCCGGTGGCTGCCATCTGGCTGAGGAGGAGGCTGTAGACTCCAGCCAGCCAGCCCTGAGAGGCAGCGCTCCAGGCAGCCATGTAGGTGCTCTCTGGCCCAAACTGCTTTGGGCCTCGGCTCTGAGAAAGGCGGACCCAGGCTTCAGTCTTCAGCAGCAGCAACTCCCAGTTGATTTCTCTGTGTTCCTCAGGTAATTTTAACGTTTAGTACCACTGTAGCTATATACTATACTGCTTACAAAACCCACACAGAATCAATACCTGGGATATTCTCATAATAGTACAAATATTTATGATTCATTAAAAAGCACCCATTATGTTGAGAGTCATGGTCTCAGCATACCCACCCTTTAGGCCGGTGTGCTGCAAATGATTCCTGCCCATTAGAAGAGCATGGCATGAGGCCAGCTCCGCTCTGAGCAGTGGAACTGGCTGGTTCTATGAGGAGGAAGACACTTGTGGGCCTCTTCTCTCACAAAGCAGTGGAGCCTGCTTTCCCCAGGCCCTGCCACCTGGCCACATCAGCAGAAGTTTGTTGTCTAAGGTCCTCGCAACTTCCTTTCTGCATGTCAGGCATGTTTTCTTCTCCTCTTCCTCCTTCCTTCGTCCCCATCTTTCCCCTTCTCTGCCTTAACAAAGATCCTCCTGGATGATGCCATATTTTTCTGGAGATTTTCCTTCAAGATTTCAGTACACATTAACTTATTAAAGCATTTTGAAGGAGAGCTAGAGAGAGAGAATAAATTACTCTTATTAAGCGCAGCATTTCTCAAATTTATTTGACATCTATGAGCAACTGTAAATCAGGTGTTTTCTCAAACACCTTGTGTGGGCAGGCAGTGGGAGACAGAGACAGACTCAGAGCGAGGGAGTGAAGCTCACTGATTGGAGGAGTAGAGGCTCCCTAGGGTCCAAGAAAGGAGGGCGTGGAGTGGACACAGATGTGCCTCACACCTGCAGCCATGGCTCATCCCTTCTGTGTTCCACGAGGAAACTGGCTGAGTTGGCTATATGCAGAAGGGCGAGTCCTCATTCCTTCACACTAAGCTCATCTCCAGCCCGTGGGTATCACTGAAGCTCAGTGTACATGCCAAGCAATTGTCTGAGCTGACCGGGGGAGGGGCTGGAGAACATCTGTGCCACACAGCCTCGGCTGAACTTCCCTGCTGCCTCTGGTTAGCCAAGGCCTGAGCACATGCCTGCCAGGGCGAGCCCGAGCCACACCTGTGTTCAGTGATGCCTGCGGCGAGGCCTCCACCCATGGGATAGCTCTGTCCTCATCTTTCTAGAAAAAAGGATTTATTTTATGTGCATGAGAGTTTGCCTGCATGGGTGTGTGTGCACCATGCCTGGTGCCTGTGGGGGCTAGAAGAGGGCGACAGATTCTCTAGAAATGGAGTTGCACATGCTGTGAGCTGCTGCGGGTGCTGAGAACTGAGCCAGGGTCTTAGGCAAGAGCAGCAAGGGCTCTTCACCCCTGAGCTGTCTCTCCAGCCCCCTCTCCTCATCTTACTGTCAGTGCGAAGCAACCACTTTATGATACACGATCTGGTTCTTCAGTACAGTTCCCCTCCATGGCCTCTGCTCAGGAATAATGCCACAGGGGGCACCATGACTCTGATAACCAGCCTGTGTGACACCAAATTTTTGGTTTTCATATGAGAGCTGGGAAGGAGGAGGGCAAGTGGATGTACAAACAGCTCATGTTCCCGCCTGCAAAACTGAGGACAGAAGAACAGAACCCCTTGTTTTGATCCCTCTGGAGATGACTTTGAGTACCAAAGTATCAGGGTTTATTGCAGACATCTTTCTCAGAGTTGATGGAGAAGTCAACAGCTCCAAGACAAGGAGCTCACAAAACAAAATCCTTCAGCTTGCCCCCAGGCCCTTCTGCTTTTCAGGTATTCCTATCATGGGGTGATTAGATGCCCCAGCACTGAATGACACACAGGAAAAAAGGGTGCTAAAGAGACCATCAGGTGTCAAGAGGGGTCGGCCATCCTTTAGTCTACTCCCAGTACTTCCAGAATCCCTCTACTTCTGCCCAGTTTTGCCGGGAGTATGCTGGCCCATCACCACTGCCCTTACCAGCTCTTACCCAGTCAAGATACCCAGTGTCTTGACTTCTGGCTCCCACTCCAGTTTCCTTGTGATTGTTTTTCCCCTTTGTCATCATCCAGGGATGTCTTTGTAGAACAAGAGTTAAATTGCTTTTCTGCTACCCTCCACTCTAGAAGCTCTCGTGTGCCATAGAGAAAGAGCCACATAACCGTCCTTGGCGCGGGAGCCCTGCCCACCCTGAACCCTGCCCTCCTCTCTCTGCCCACTGCTCACCTTGCTGCACCGCCCTTGCATTCACTGCCCCAGCAAGCCACTCTTTCCAGCCTTGCAAGCTTTGCCCTGCTGTTCTGATCTTGACTTGGTCTGTTCTCTTCTGTGACCCGGAGCTCTTCTTTCCCATTCCCTCTTCAGGGAGGGCTCCTCCGACCACTCTCTTCCTGCCCATTACACTATTCTAATTCTTAGAGCAGCTCTTAGCAGTTGGGTGCTGTGAACTCAGGGGCTGGTCTTCATGGGAGGACCTCAGGGCTCACAGTGCTGAGCACAATCCTAAATATGGTTGAATGAGTGAACGCTACTCCTTGTTCTGAGCAGCCATCACACAAATCCTGGAGCCCTCTACAGAGCACATTTCCTCACCTGTAAGATGGGGATGAGGGTACCTGCATCACAGAGAAAAATGGAAGGTGTTGGAGAGCTACCGCTCAGAGCCCCCCCTGACAGAACACCACTCTTGTGATAAGTCACATGAATTTCCTTTTGGTAAGATGGGTATACTTGCTTTCCAGGAAGATTTTTTAAAGATAAGATAGAGTACAAGCTCTAGTAAATGTACAAATGCACAGAGGAAAGCTTTAATAAGCTACAAGTGTGTTCTCTGTAAGGGTGGTGAAGGAGGGCTTCTGGCTGGGACTAAGGACAGGGTAGGAGCTGACCCGGAAAAAGCAACGTCACAGCTGACATGGCAGAGAGGAATCCTGGGAGAGGAAGACCGTAACTTCAGGAATTCTCCTTGTGTCCACAAAGGATACACAGGACTCAAAGCCTGTCATGTCACCTTGGCTGCCTGGACCTATGTCATCCAATGGAGTTAGAATGTGGCCCCAGGGTCAGCTTCCAGTTGGATAGCAGTTACGTGAGTAAAACACAGAGAGAACAGGCAAAACTCACTTAATAATACTGTACTGAACCTCACACTCCCCCCAACATATTTATCCCTGATAACCCAGGGTACATTTGCAGCTATAGCACATTACATCTAACCCAACAGCCACGTTTAAATGGCAGGTGCTGCCTGGGTGGAGAGTTTGACAGTCAACCCTTGCTATCCATGAAAGTGGAAAGAGGAATTACAATTTTTTTAAATTAAATTTTTATTTTTTTATATTAATTACAGTTTATTTACTTTGTATCCCAGCTGTAGCCCCCTCCCTCTTCCCTCCCAATTCCTCATCTCCTCCCTGCCCTTCTCTAAGTCCACTGATAGGGGAGGACCTCCTCCCCTTCCATCTGATCCTAGCTTATCAGGTCTTTTCAGGACTGGCTGCATTGTCCTCCTCTGTGGCCTGGCAAGGAGGGCCTGTGGCCCTCCTTTGTGGGGTATGAGGAGGTGATCAAGGAGCCAGCCACTGAGTTCATGTCAGAGACAGTCCCTGTTCCCCTTACTAGGGTACCCTCTTGGAGACTGAGCTGCCATGGGCTCCATCTGAGCAGGGGTTCTAGGTTATATCCATTCATGGTTGGAGAAACAGTCTCATAAAAGACCCCTGTGCCCAAATATATTTGGTCCTTGTGGAGCTCCTGTCCTCTCCAGGTCTTATTAACTCCCCCTTCTTTCATGATTTCCTGCACTCACAATTTTTTAAAGCTTAATTTAAAAACCTTTGATTCTGTGTCTATGTGTGTATGAAAGTTTGTGTGTACACATATGTGCAGGTGTCTGCTGAAGGTATCATATCCCCAAGAGCAGGAGGTACCGGTGTCTGTGAGCATCCTATCATGGATTCTGAGAACTTAACGCTGGTCCTCTGCAAGAGTGGTAAGTGCTTCTAACTGCTGAGCCATTGCTCCAGCCACACAAGCAATGTCTAAAACCTGAACCTATGTAGTCACCTACTTACGTGTCTATCTTCAGGACATGATGGGTAGGGGGCTTATTTAAAATCAAGCCCTGTTTTCTTCCTGCAGCCTCAGTCTTTCTGGAGAGATGTATTAGAAGCCATTTCTAACCTTCTTGCCAATGGTTTACAAAGGTTAAAGATTTCAGTAGTCAAACTGTAGCCATTGAAACAAGATCAAACTTGGAAATGGATGAGAATGGAACATTCTGCCAAAGGAATGGGCTACAGAGAGCAAGAGAATTGTTGTGGAATTAAGTCGGAAAATACTGGACCTCCCTTGACTGATAAGTCTATTAGCAGCCTACGCTTGGACAGGACTGGGGGGAGCTTGGACAGGACTGGGGGAGCTTTATGAGGACGGGCCCTCAGCCTGGTGATGGCCAAAGCAACTGCTTCGGCATTGGTGTCTAGGACATCTATAAAGCCATGTTTCTGGTGAAACCCTGCAGGCAGTCTGGCTCTTTTGGAAACCTCCATGCTGCTTATTAGTGGCATGCTGGTCTGATGTCAGTCACATGAAATGTAACCAGGCAACGCGCTGGTGATACCAATCACACGTAGGGTCCTGTTTGGGCTAGGGCCTTGTTTTGAGCTACTAGCAAACTCATTTGCAACCCCAAGCAGAGGGTTAGTACAGATCAGGTGAGGCCACCTACAGTGAAGACGATGGGTTCTGGGGGTGGTGCTGAAGGGGCGGCTGTCTTCTTTGTGCTGCTTTTGGGGGCTGTGCTTACTGTTTGAGAGCATACAAAGCAGCCTTGGTTCTGAAGTTGCCTTGGGCTGGGTGAGGCCCACAGCATGGTGGGGATTGCACTGCCAGCCCCCTAAGCCCTGCTTTCCCATTTTCTCCCCATTTCCATACCTGACAACCGCAGCCTAGGCTGGCCAGAGCTGCTCCCCAAATGGGAAGAGAAACTGCTGTCTGTCCCACAGAAGATCACTCCCTGTGGACTTGCTGTCTGTCCAATGAGACTGTCTTTCCAGACCGACATTGAGAATGTCCTGTGGGAGGTCATGTGGCAAAGCCCACACCAGGATCACACTCATAGACCTGTGCGCAGGTTGGAGCTCGGAGTCAGGGACTGAAAACAGTGGCTGTTAACAGCTGTTGGAGCCATACCACCCAGGGGCCAGCTCAGCCCAGATGCTGGATGAAAGTCAGAAATAGATGGGGTGCTGAAGTCTAGAGGAGTGGGTGAGCACCCCCAAGGCTAACTCTCATCACTGGGGGGCTCTGAATGTGACTTTGTTCTGAGAGGATGGGCCAAAAAAGGAAAAGCACTAAATATTACAAGTTCATTCTCATGATTGAAAGTGAGAACAAACTTTTAAAGAAGTCATATTGATAACCGGCACTGACAAAATAGGCAATAGCTCCTATACCGAACATTCGGTGTTTTAATAACCTCACACTTGGATCTAGATGCTCCAGGGAACCTTGTGAGAGTCTCCCCTTGGCTTGCTATCAAATGCAGGAGAGCTTAGAAAAGGGGGTGTTACAGAGCCTTCCTCAAAACAGGAAACATGGAGTCTGGGTTATGTGAGAAGGAAAATGGGTTGTGATCTCTTCCTTCAAATGGCTTTTAGCTTTTTTAGGGAAGGACTGTCAGCGCTGTTTAAACAGGCTGCACTGTGGCTTAAGCCCACAGTTTGGGAGGCAGGAAGAGCCCTCTGAGAGCAGAGAGCAGCATGGTGTCCAGGAGATGGGAAATCCAGGAGTGCCTGGAAAAGCTGAAGGGATCACAGGCAGTAGAGTGTGGCCGCTCTCCCTTCCCCTTCAGAGCCACCTCCTCCAGCCCCTCCCCCACTTGGGCCCACACATATGCTGTTCTCTCTGGCCAGAAGACCATCCCTGCCCTTTATCCCCTGCAACTTTATCCTTTATGTCTCAGCCAGATGGCCCGTCTCTTTCAAACTCTTGTGCCCATGGCTTGGGTTAAATACCCTTATTCTATACTCTCAGAGAACCCCAAGCTTCCCCTTACACTATTTATCACTTGGAATTTTGATTCTGTGAACTTTCCCAACTGTTCTATTGTATACTGCACAAGGCAGGGGCTCTCTTGGCTCTAGCTGTCCCATTTGCTTGGCCTGGTGCCTGCCCAAGGGGAGGGGCCTGAGAGTTGTTGAATGAATGGACATGCTCTATTTTAAACAGTGTTGGTGGTAAAAAGAGAGGCTGGGAGAAGTGGGGACCAGGGAGAGAAAAAGACTGTGAGTAGACTGAGGAACACAGAAAATGAGAACAGGTCCAAGCTTGGGGCATCAGCAGGATGGACACATTAGGCAGGGTATAGAAATGAGAAGGTGTAGGAAGGAAGGAGTGCAGAAGGATTCTTTTCATCTTCTAAAACTTGTCAGGTGTTGTTTTACTTCTCAATATATGAACACTGATCTCTAAGCCCCTGCTATCTCCCAGTCTGAGGGGAAGATTCCAGAATGACTGGGCAGTGCAGGACAGCTGGGTTCTGTTTTCAACACTTTTACTAATGCCCTCTGTGACTTGAACAGTCCCAGCGATGTTCTTGTGGACTGCGTACAGTTTACCCTGTTCACTCAGATGCTCATTTCTTCACCCACTATCTGGTTTCAGTCTGACGTTGCATTGTGATTTTATTCTAAGCATCTCCTGTCTCAAGTGTGTAAACATGGCAGCATTTGTTCTCTGTATTGCCAATAAAAGCCAACCAGCCAATGCTGAGCAATACAGAGAACACGGTGGGATATCCTGGTCCAGTGCAGGGAAGAGACAGGACAGGAAGTGCAGGATGGATCCATGAGGAGAGGCTTGGGAAACATCAAGAAAAATGAAATGGACTTAGGATATGATTAAAAATCAAGTATAATGTGGGAAATCTGAATGGGAGGAAGCTGTTCTAGATCGAAGGTTTAGGATGGTGTAATTATTGCACAGCATTGTGCTCTAGGCTAATTAAATAAATCCTAGTCTCTCTGTGTGGTTTCAGGATACCTGCTCAGTCACAGCCAAGGTACTCATGTTGCCTATTGCGCAAGAAAAACTCGACCTTCACATAGCCAAGATCCTTTTCTGTATTTGTTGTTGTTTTTTGAGTCTCACTTTGTAGCTCTGGCTGTTCTGGTACCCCCTATGTAGACCAGGCTGGCTTGAACTCCCAGAGATCCACCTGCCTCTGCCTTCCAAATGTTCCTTTCTCCACCCACTGGCCCTGGGGATTCCAGGCTTAACCTGTTTCCTCTCAAACCTGCTTCATTTCCTAGTTGCTTGGGACAGGTGTGAGGCATGCCTGTGTCACTCCCTGCACAGCCCTGAACTTCTGAGAGCTCCAGAGCTAGAAACATTCGCACCTGGCCTCAGCTCCCCTTTCACCCCCATCCTCACCCAGCACCCACCTCTGTCCTCCCAGAATGTTACTGGCAGCAGAGGCAGCTTTGCTGCAAAACCTGCACTCCCGATGCAGGGACTCCGTACAGCTCCCTCTCCAAAGAGACTCACAGACCGCAGTTCAGTGCAAAAGCAAGAGGCAGTTTACTCCAATCGCGATGGGGGTTGCCCCTTCAAGGCAGGAGACGACCCCAAGCATACAAAGCACCGAGTTTTTATACCTAAAAGTCAGGCCACACATGTATCTTTTGCATTGACTAGTCAGCAGAAAAGATAGCAGTTTTGCAGCTGGCAGCTTACAGCTTCTTCCAAGGGCAGTCCTCCCTGCCCCAGGTTTCTTATCTTAAAATAAGCTCATCCTGTCTTCTGAGGAGGGCCCATCTGGTCTGGCCTCTACTCAAGGTTTAGTAGCCCTAATTGTCTGACTGTTCTTCTTTCTTAGCTAGCCCTTATTCAAGGTCCAGTTGTTTTTCTTTCTAGTCTGGGATGGTCCCATTTTTCATTGCCACTTGAGACAACACTTACAGTCCTTGGCACGGGTGCTGTTTTCCACACCACAGAGTCCCAAACCAGCAACCGTCTCAGTCCTTCCTACATTCAGGATCAACCCTCCTTACTGCCATCTGTCTCTGCCTCCTTGTTCATACCACAGCAGTGTGCCCTTCCTTCAGTGCAATTGTGAACCTAACTCATGTGAGTAGGGAATCGACCTGTGACCGTTAACTTACATGGATCACTCTCCTCCACTGTACCTGGCATCTCCTTCAAGTCTGACTTGAAGCTCTTTGCCTGAGAATCCCTCTCATGCCCCTCAGATGTCACTTTTAGCAGCCATTTTTGCTCTGAAAAAAATTTTTTTATGTACATCGGTGTTTGACTGTGTATGTCTGTGTGAGGAGTTATTACAGACAGTTGTGAGCTGCCATGTGGGTGCTGGGAATTGAACTCAGGTCCTCTGAAAGAGCAGTCACTGCTCTTAACCTCTAAGCCATCTCTCCAGCCCAGCAGCCACTTTCGACTCCATTTCAGACAACAAGCTTTCCTGGGAGTTCCAGCCACACCCCAGAGCCTTTTCCACCACCCTGTGCTTTGGACCTGCCTGTTTGTCCCTGCTCCCTACTCAGTGTGTGTCACCAGCACCCCAGGGCTCAACTCACTGAAGGGGCTTAACTGCTGAGTGAGGCAGGAACTCAGGACCCCCTGAGGGGATGGTCAAATCTAGATGGCCTAAATTCATCCCCCAGGTCCTCTTCTTTCCAGCTCTGCCTGCAGAGAGGTGCGCCCCTGCTGAGCCCTAGCTTCTGCCCTGAGAATAGATGTCACAGGTGCTCCACACCACCAGCCCTGGCTTTGTGCTCCTGTAACCATTTGCAGGGAAGGCAGTGAACAGACCCCGAACTCCAGATGCCAGAAGGAAGTACTGTTCTACAGGGCATCATACTCATGATGTTCATCCGGGAAATGGGTCCTTAGTGGGAGTACAGCTGTTGTTGGTTGAGAGAAAAGAGCCACAAAAAGCAACAGAAATCGGAAGTGAAGGAAACGATTTAAAAAAAAAAAGAAAACAGGAAGGCGAGAAATGGAGAATGGAGGCCACAAGAAGGTGAAGAGACAAGAGACCCAAGTAGGCAGGCGTCCCCATGTCAGTGCACACCACAGGCAGAGCATCTGCTATGGGGGAGGCAGGCTAAGGACACTCCTCCAGGGGACACCTACCCAGCCCATTCTGTTCTCTGTGACGTCACACAGTGCCCACATGGCCAACCCTGGTCCCTTGTTGCAAACAGCTCTGCAGAGACAGCCCCGAGGCCGGAGCTCCGATTGCTCAGCCTCCAGGGCTGGATGAGCAGCGCGCACTGTTTATGTGCATTTACAGGTGCATTTTCTCTTCTGATTGCAAGGAGTTCCTAGTCTTCAAAACAAGCTCAGAGTGTGCTGTGTGCAGGGAGTAATGGAACGTCCTACCCCCCCCCCCCCCCCAGTTCCCCGTGCCAGCTCTGAGAGCAACCAAGGAGCTAAAAACAAAACAAAGGTCTAGCTCCGTGGGTCATCCGGGAGCACGTGAGGGACTAGAGTTCACGCTGGGGCAGAGAGGCAGGGAGGGCTGAGGCTGTGGAAAGATTTGCTGACTTCTATCCACGCAGACGCAGGTGGGGTTATCCTCCTTGCCCAATCAACAGCAACAGCAGCTAGAATCTCGGCTCCACCCCTTCCTGGGAAGAAAGATTGAAGGAGGCTGGGACCGATGCACTTCCTGAATACCTGGGTCGCTCTTCAAGTTCGGACTTGCTCAGAAAGAAAAGAGATGACACCAGTGTGGAACCAGTTCCCTTGTTCTCAGCCCTGGCTGCTGGTTATATCCACCCAGGCAGCCCAGAGCAATTGAACAGACTCACTGGAGCGGGGCCCATGTCTTAGCGGCTGGAGCCAGGATGGAAATCACTGGAACCAGAGACTCTGATCTACATATGACCCAACGTTTCCTACCTAACCATGTGTTTGAAATTAGTTTCCAGTCATGGAACTGTCTCCAACTAGGAGACTTCTTGGCAGTGGATCAGGGCTTATTATTACTAAGTTAGGTAAGATATTCTCCAGGTGGGCCAATAGGTCTCAGGGAAATACAAGAGGCAATGACTTCGCAGCCAATGACTTTAAAGTCAGATATACATACATATATGTATGTATATATGAATAAAAATTGAAGCTCTCAGGGTTTGGGGGGACTCTGGTGGCACTGAGCTCAGTTATCTCACCGGCTCTGCGCCTGGACGCCAGCCCTACAGCCTTAATTTAATGTCACCTGGAATCACTTTGGAAATGCTAATCCCGTTCTTGCCCACAGGGACTGAGCAGGAATCTCTGAGGCGGGGCCCAGCAAACTGTTAGCCTTTCATAGTGACACAAAGTGAAGCCCAAGTGGTTTGGGAACCACAGATTGCTCTAGGAATGCCTGGCTCTGCTCCTGTACCTTGCTTTGTTCTGGTATGGTAACCTTAATTATCCTTTCTTAAGAGAGTGTCTTTGGAAAAGTCAACTCTAAAATACTCAGTAGAAAAGTGGATCACTAGCGCTGAAGAGATGGCTCACATGGAATACTCGAGCTTGCGGGGGACCTGGGTTCAGGTCTCAGCACCGCATCAGGCAGCTCACAGGTTTCTGTCACTCCAGCTCCAGATCTGCTGCTCCTCTGGCCAGGGAAGGGGGTGGAGTAGCAGATGGAATAGAAAGGGAGGCTTTTCTCAGGCAATCCAAGACATTAGGCTTTTTTCCCCCCTACTTCTTGCAAGACAGAAACCAGAACACACTGAAAGCTGTGTTTTAGGAAGGGCTCCCCACTGGCTGTTTACTGGAAGCAGGGGTTGGGGCAAGGAAGGGACACCTGCCTAGTGAACTTGGTGCTCCCATATGGAAACTTGGGAGTCAAGGAACCATGTCGGCCTCCGCAGGGTTGAAAGAGGGTGTCAGGTACACCTGTGAGGAGTTTCTTAGCCTCAGGTACACCTGTGTAGAATTTCTTAGCCTCAGGTACACCTGTGGGATCACTTAGCCCCAGGCACACCTGTGTGGGGTTTCTTAGCCTTGGATACACCTGTGGTGTGGGTAGGGGGTGTCTCTTAGCCTCAGTGACTCCTGTGGAAGGTTTCAGCCTAAGACAATGTAAGCAACTATGTTAAGTAGGTTGCGGTGGGAAGAGACACATTAAAGGTGGTCAGCACAGTTGTCTGGGTCCTGCACAGAAAGGAGAGGGCAAGCTGAGCTCTAAGCATGCAGCACTCTTGCTTCTGGACCGTGGGTACATTTCACCAGCTGACTTTAGCCCTTGCTGATGTGCCTGCCCCCACCACGATGGACTTTAACCTCAAACTGTGAGTTAGAATCATTCTTCCTCTCCTGAGTTGCTATTCATTTATTTATTTATCATTCCCTCAGGATGGCTCTTCTCTTGGCCACCCAGGACATCTTGGTGGCCGAATACCTCCTATTCTGGAGCTGTACTGGGCTCTCCTTCCAGGGTCTTTCCCTTGGCCTTGCCTCTGTGAGGGCTGGCCTGCTTCCTGCCCCCCCCCCCCCCCCGCTTTGTTTCCTTCAGCTTCTTTGTTTCCTCCTTCTTCCTGTGCTTGACTTGTGCATCATGTTCTCAATGGCCTCATGGCCTACCTTTCCCGTGTAATGTGAGCTTCGTGCATTCTGTCTTCATCTCGGGCCTTTCTTGAGGTCCAGAGCAGGGCATGGCATGGACCTTCCAGGTTTTAACAATGTAGATGATGTAGATGTGTACCAGGAGCGAAAAGCAAGCACGGGGATCAGATGAGCTCGCTTTTACCCACACACAACCCTCTTCACACCTTGGCTTAATCCATGGGGGTGTAAGCTGCACACCAGAGGGCTGCCCTCTTTCCATGCTGCTTCGTGTCCAACGTCAGCCATGTTTGAGAGTGGTCTTATGACCCAGCTCCTCTGTCACCTCTTCTCATCCACCATGTCCACAGCCCCTGATGTAGCTCTTGTTGCCTGCCCCTTAGTCTATGAAGCGTTCCCTGCCTGGTGTTTTTCCTCAGGTTCCTGTCCTGTTTCTCTGTGTGGTTTGATGTAAGATTTTCCTACTTGTCCAACAGTTACTTTCATTAACCATCATGAATCTCAAGGTGGGACCTGGAAGCCAGCCTGACATGTGTCATGTGCTCCATTCACCCAAGTGGGCAAGGTGACCATCTGAGTCCACCGACTCTACAGCCTTCTGAATTCTGACTTGTCCCACATGTGAACCCACAGCCCTTTGTTTGTGGCCCAGGAAAGAATGCGGTAACTTCACAGCCTCTGCCTCTTCCGGAACCTGTCCCGGGAGGGGAGGGGGCGGTTTCCAAGGCAAGAGTTGAAGGAAGCCTTCAGGAAGAGAGTGGCTAAGAACAAGTCAGCTCTCAGGAGATGACGTGCTCAGCAGGTGACGTGCTCTCCATGCAGGCTGGTGACTGGAGTTTGAACCCCGGAAACTGTGCAAGGTGGAAGGAGAGACTGACGATACAAGGTTGTCCCTACCTCCACATGAAAGCTGTGGCATATGCTACTCTCCCCATCATGCTCAATAATACATTTTAAAAATTAAGTAAAAATGAAACAACCACAAAACCCTGTGCAGCCAGCTAAGCTCCTGACAGAGCCCAGAACTCAGAGCACAGATTTTTCTAGACATAGCAGAAACCTGCCAGTTAAAGCCACAGTGTCTGCTTGTACACGAGGACCCCTTCCCTAAGGCCTGGGTGGGGGGAGGCCACTGTCTCTGTCATACTCAGGTATCCATCAGGCACAGCTTGTACACGACATGTACTTTAGACTCGACTCTGCGTTCCCCAGGCAAAAGGCCAGCTGCTTCCGTGAAGCTGTGACCAGGACTCCACCACAAACCCCAGAGCCCCAGCCAGGGTATGTTCACTGACATTTAAAAGTAGCTGCTTCCAGATGAGGTTGACACGGCTTGACTATAAAATGGGAAACTCACCAGGGCCAGGCTTGCACACCATACCTCTCTCCCCCTCAGACGGTAGCTTAAACACACAGAGGGCACTGAAGTTCTGTGCAGCTTCACCCTTATAATGCTGAGACCGGGCGGGTCACCACTCAGAGCACCCCCGAGACTTGCTGTACTTCTCCTTTTGGGGCTGTCTATCTTAGCTAGCAGATTCAGCTCTGGAAACTTGAAGACAGCTCACTTTACAGCACTGTTCTGAACAGACCTCTGAATTTCTCTACTTTGAGATATTCGGCAGTTTAATCCACAACCCTGTCGCTCACAGTCTGCTACTTGCAGTGAGCAGCCTGTCTGTCTGTCTGTCAAGGCAGGCTCTGGCTTGGCCGTTTAGCTGTCATTTCTCTCACTTCCTGAAATGTGGAGAAGCAACTGGAAAAAGAGATGGGTAGTTTCTCTGCAGTCTGCAGTCAGTCCCTGCTTTAACCCAGCTGGTGGCCGTGGAGCTGGGCATGACTTAACTTGTCCTCACTGACCAGGTCTGTTTAATGAGAAGCACGGGGTGCTGTAAATCGAGGAAGAGACAAGCAAGCAAAGGGAAATGCAGCTAAACACAGGAACTAACCAGCTAAATGCAGGAACAAGGATGGGGGAAGTGTGGTTGAAGTGGTCGGTGTCTTAAGATAGCCTGGGGTATGATGGGGGTACAGGAGGTGGAGCTCATTGTCACCCTTACCCTTCAGCTCCTGCTGGGCTGCTTATGGAGCATGCCCACCTGCTGCTCAACCCGCAGGAGTGGAGGAGGAAGGTGGATCTAGGCAACCCATTTCACCTCGTAGATGATGCCAGCCACGTTTGCTGGAGAGCAAGATGCAATCCCAGGATCTGCTGAAAGTCTGTGATAGCTGTGGAGTTCTCCATGTTCACAGCGGGAGTGGCAGGCGGAGACACCATGGAGACACCATTTTTCAGGGGCCTCCTGCCCTCACCTACTGTGCATGCTGTCTCTGCTCCAGCTAGTGTCCCTTGGCTCATGGGGGAAGGACATGGGAGAGTGAGATGAGGGTGGGTGGGGGTGTTTGTTTCTACTGTCCCCTTCTCACCTCCCGGTCTCCCTGTAGTGACTGTATTCCTATTGGGTGGGGTCTACACACACTTTCTAGAAGGACCCAAAGAGCCAAGAATGGAGGTGTCTTCATTAAGAGGCAAAACTGTGGAGGGTGTGTAAGAACTTATATAACCAGTTAGAAAGATCAAAGCCGAAGCCTCAGCGGCCTCAGGTATGTGCCAGACACAACAGGACTGTTGGGCACATACAGGAGTCACACAGGTTCAAGCAGACAAAACCCCAGCATGGAGAAGGAGAGGAGAATACAAAGTCCTGTCCCTAACCAAGAAGTTGTCTGTAATTAATACAGGCTAGGAAAGGCAAAATCAGCAAATATCTCCAATGGAGCATCTCTGGGTCTGTCAGCCACACTCCAAGGCAGGCCCGAGGTCCAGAAGTAGTTGGCCAACACAAAACATACTGCATGTTTTTGTTTTTTGTTTTTTTTTTGGTGTGCTTTTTGTTTTGTTTTTGGTAGTTTTTTTTTGTCTGATTGGTTTTTGTTTGTTTGTTTTTATCTTTGAGAGAGGAGAGAGAGAGAGAGTGAAGTTGGGTAGAGGGAAGGGAAAGAATTATGATCAAAATATCTCTTATAACATAAAAAAGTAAAACAAATGCCAAAGTCCTCTTTTGCTCAAGGGCCAGGAGGAAACAGGTGGTGAGGTGGGTTAAGGATGCTCATCTCTGCCCCTTAGCCACAGCCCCTGATGGCTGCACCCTGCCTCTCTCTGGGCCCCACAGGCCTGGGGTGAGCAATTCCTCTTGTTGCTAGTTCCTGGTGGTCTCACTGTGGGGCTCCTGAGCTCAGCTCACCTTCTGTGAGCCCTACAATTGCAGTGTGCCTTCTGTGACAGCACAGGACCGTGACAAACACCAAGAGAGGATACCACATGGGACTTAGTCTTTTATGAGGTCTCTTTAATGCCCACAGGCATCCTAACTAGAAAAGGCTCAGCATGAAGTGTGCATGTTAAACATACGAGGGCTGGACCACTGGTGGAAAATTTGCTCTTCCCCTGGATCTGTCTGGTCCTTTCTGCACTTCTGCCCTCCTTCACGAAACACCATGTCAGCAAATGACCTCTTCTTGGTCAGAGTGTGCCAGTGGAGCTGTGTGGTTGAACGGGTTTGGGGCTTGGAAGTGGCTTCTGGACCATGCCTCATGCCTGAGCAATTCAGTGGGAGCTGGTGCAGTCCCTGCTCTACGCCAGGATCCATGCTGTTTACTAGAGCTTTAAAGGGTAATTGGTGCTCGTAAGTGGTGAAATCCAGCAAGGAGTCCCATAAACCCAAGATAATCTCCTTAAGTGTGATCCACCCATCTCTCACCTAGCAGAGTGCATGTGTGAGTTGGCACTAGCTGCTCCACCAGGCAGAAGGAGCCTGCAAGCTTGCTCATGACCTCAGCCAGATTCATGCCCAGGTGAGAGGCATTAGTTTCACAGGCTTCTTCCATCTGTCCATTTCAAGTCACTTAACATCAAAGCACTGGGTGGTAAAATGGCCCTTATGTTTTTTGCTGAGTTTTCTTCCGAGGCTCCTGACACATCATAGCCAAGCCCTTTGCTTATTCCAGTAACCCAAGTGCCCAGTTCCTATCTGCTGAGATCCAGCCCTGCCCTCAAACAATGCTATCTGTGACCTCCTGGGCTTCTTAAAACACAGACGCTGGGCCCTCCACTGGAGGTTCTAATACAGCCAGTCTTGGCTGGGACTCCTTAATGTGTGTTTCTAACAAGATCATCGCTACTCTGATGGGTGTAAGGTGAAATCTTAGGATCATTTTGATTTGCATTTCCCTTATGACTAAGGACATTGAACATTTCTTTGTTTCTCTGCCATTCGATATTCCTCTATTGAGAATTCTCTGTTTAGCTCTGTACTCCATTTTTTAATTGGATTACTTGATTTGTTGCTGTTTAACTTCTTGAGTTCTTTATATATACTGAATATTAATCCTCTGTCAGATATAGGGTTGGTGAAGATCCTTTCCCAGTCTGTAGGCTGTCGTTTCCCAGTCTGTAGGCTGACAACAGTGTCCTTTGCTTTAGAGAAGCTTTTCAGTTTCATGAGGTCCCATTTATTGATTGTTGCTCTTAAAGACTGTGTTGTTGGTATTCTGTTCAGGAAGTTGTCTCCTGTGCCAATGAGTTCAAAGCTCTTCCCCACTTTTTCTTCTAAGCGGTTTATATTGAGGTCTTTGATCCACTTGAAGTTTAGTTTTGTGCAGGGTGATAAGTATGGATCTATTTGCATTTTTCTACATGTAGACATCCAGTTAGACCAGCACCATTTGTTGAAGATGCTGTCTTTTTTCCATTGAATGGTTTTGGCATCTTTGTCAAAAATCAGGTATCCATCAGTGTGTGGGTTTATTTCTGGGTCTTCTATTCAATTCCATTGATCCACCATTCTGTTTCTATGCCAGTACCATGCAGTTTTTATTACTGTTGCTCTATAGTACAGCTTGAGATCAGGGATCTTTTACTGTAGAGAATTGTTTTAGCAATTCTGGGTTTCTTGTTGTTCCATATGAAGGTGAGAATTTATATACTCACTCATATAGACATATAATTAATATGGGATAAACCTACTAAAATCTGTACACCTAAAGAAACTAATCAAGAGGGAGGACTCTTGCTAAAATGTTCAATCCCTATCCAGAAAGGCAAAGAAGATGGACATCAGAAGAAGGAGAAAAGAGGGAACAAGTCAGGAGCCTGACACAGAGGACCTCTGAAAGGCTCTGCCCTGCAGACTATTAATGCAGATGCTGAGACTTATGACCAACCTTTGGGCAGAGTGCAGGGAATCTTATGAAAAAGTGGGAAACAGTAAGATCTGGAGAGGACAGGAACTCTGCAAGGAGAGCAACAGAACCAAAAAATCTGAGCACAGGGGTCTTTCCTGAGACTGATACTCCAACCAAGGACTATGCATGGAGATAAACTAAGACCCCTACACAGATGTAGCCCATGGCAGTTCAGTATCCAAATGGGTTCCATTGTAATAGGAACAGGGACTGTCTCTGACATGAACTGATTGGCCTGCTCTGTAAGGGAAGTAATTACCAGGCCACAGAGGAAGACAATGCAGCCACTCCTAATGAGACCTAATTGACTAGAATCAGAAGGAAAGAAAAGAAGACCTCCCCTATCAGTGGACTTGGGGAGGGATATGTGTGCAAAGGGGGGAGGAAGGGAGGGATTGGGACGGGAGGAGGGAGGGAATCACAGGAAGGATACAAAGTGAATAAAGTGTAATTAATAAAGAATTAAAAAAAAACAAAACAAAAAAAAAACCTAAGATCATCGCTAAAGCCAGTGCTGCTAGTTTGGGAACCACATTGCAAGAATGTGTGGTTTTATTACAATGACCAAGTAAGCTCCAGGGCCAGGATCCTAGCGTTGGTGGCACATGCCTGTAATTCTAGCACCGTGGAAGTCAAGGCAGAAGAATCATGAGTTCTAGGACATCCTATGAAACTTATCGACATTCTTTCTCAAAAGGGATGTGTCAGGGGAGGAGCAGCAGCCAGGAATCCCTGGGACAGCCGAAAGGTATTGGAAGGGAGGTTCGGGTGTGGAGTCTTAAGGGCTGGCAGGTGGCATAGAGCTGGCAGAGGAAATGGACAAGACTTGAGGGCGTCTTGGTGGTCTTTTGTGAGGTTGGACCTCCAAGCCTGGGATCCTCATTCTGACTTCCTCTCTCCACCGTTGCCTGTCTCATTCAGGGCTGAGGAGGAGCACTCTTCAGTGTTTGTACCCGGCACAGCAGGAATGTGACAAGACTGACTGAGCAGATGCTGGAACCAGGACAGTTTTTTAGATTCCACCAGCTGGGCTTCACCCACAGCTCAGGTCTCTCAAGGCTTTACCTCAGGTAGGCTTATCCTAAAAAAGAACCTCATAGCTTTAAACACAGCAAGCCCCAGAAACTGCTCCAAAGTTCCTCTGGGCCTGAGCTCGTTCGGCTGAGAAACAGCAGCTACCACTCCAGTTTAATTCTGCCCAGAAGCGTGCACATGCGCGTGGGGAGGTCAGCGGTTGACTTGGTGTCCTTCTTCGGTGTTCTCTGCTTTCTTTTAGAGATGTGGTCTCCCTCTGAACCCAGAGCACACAGGGATCTTTGTTTACTCATCAGCAATCGCTTTACAGACTCAGCCATCTCCCCGGACCTGGCATTGCTTTTGATTCGTATAAGGGTGGCTCTAGAGCTAAGAAATACCCAGAGTGGGACAAACACTGTCCATGCAGCTCCCGGAAGAGGGGCAAGGAATGTGTGTGGGCAGGAAAGGGAACTGACTGGTTGGTTCTCACACTTTTCCTAGAGGTTCAGGACTGGGTCCAGTTGGGACCTTGGGCTGCAAACCTTGGAGAAAAGACTTCGGGATTTGGGGTGGATTATCTCTAGAGTCCTCCGCTATGAGTTTGTAGGTTTCTGATGGCTGTCATACTGCGGAGGGACAAGGACATGGAGAAGCTTGCTGACCCTCACATGAGTTCAGGGCCATGTGCACCCACAGTGACAAGAGGCCCTTAGGAGCATGAATCACCTCCCATGGCTTTAACTTCCAGAGTGGATTAGAGCCTGGAGCTGAGGGCAGCAGCGGGTGATCACAGCTGGAGAGAGGGAATACTGGAGGGATTCTGGGTAGAGACACACCTTGATGGGTGAATACCACTTCTGGGAGGAAGGCCGACACATGTTGTTGTTGAGAAATCAGGGTTCGGGGGAACTCATGCTACTGCTCTGGCAACTTGACTCTTGAATTCTTTGCCTTTTCCAGCTTAGCCCCTTCCTCTGTGGAGCCCTTTTCTCCCCAGTGGACCTAACATAAGTGAAACTTCATAGGACAGAATTACAGGATTGCAGTGTGCCCCTTGACAGGAGAGACAGGGTGATGTGCACGCTACCAGGTCCTCTGTTCCTTCAGGATCGTGAGCCAGAGAAGTAAGGTGTGTGGAAAAGGGGAAAGTGGAGAGCAGGAGGGGTGATAGCAGCAGGGAGCCATGGGCTGGGAGAATTAGAGGGAGAACTCTTGGGTGGGTACAGAAGTGGGGTTTTAGTCCAGTGAAGAAAGGAACCCCTGGCAGGGGGCGAGGAGGTTGGCAGATGACGGGCCTCTCCTGGCCTGTGATGGCCAGAGTCAACACGCAGTTAAAGGCCATACCATTCCACCTCCCCACCTTTGTGTCTCACAGGCACCATCTCCCCAAATCTCAGGCTTGGACTACCAGCATTCACTCTGGGGTTCTAGCTCCAGGTGGCTGGCACACAGACAATAACTGTGGTCTTACCGCCATCCTTTTGATGCCTCCAACACCACGGCCACCATAGTAAGAGGCGTCTACCGTTGGCCATTTCTTCTTCAGCAGACCGCCATCTTCCTCCTGTCGAGAGATTGTGACACAAAAAGATCGAGACCTCAGAAGCTGTGTGTGTCCACTGTGGTGAGCAAGCTGGACTAGTCAAGCTATACAGTTTCAGGCCGCACAGTTAAGTCCCCATGTTCACATGACTTTGGAGCTCCCAGAGCCTCCAAGTACACGGTCCTGATCTGTGAAGCGGTGGTTAAACAGTCTGTGGACAGCCCTGGGGAGCAGGGCCTTTCCTTCACGGCAGGGTGCTGTTTGGATGTGCCCTGAACTTTGTGCCCTGGGAACGGTGTCCTCCTTAATGCAACCGTGCTTGACGGGAGGCGACCTGCTCTGAGGGCCATGTCCTCACAAGGTGAGTTGTTGAAGACTGGCCTTGTCATGAGTGAGCAGCATCAGTGGAGCCGGGACTTGGTTGCTCTCTTCTGCTAAACTTTCTTGCCCTTCTGCTTCAGCGGTGGATGATACATGCATGAGAAAGCCCTGTTGACTGCAGGCCCTTTGCCCTTGGGCTCCCCAGAACTGTAAGAAATGACTTTTCTTTTCTTTATAAACTATCCACCCTTGGCTGCTGTGTTATAGACAGTCAGGATTAGGAGGAGGTGGCTTTATGAGTGTCTTTGTTTGTTGATTACAGGAGTGCAGACATTGGACCATCTATGAAGCTGTTCCGTGATGCATAAGTAACTGTCAGGTCCAGAGCAGGGAGGCAAAGTTCTGATTAGGTGTCTTGATATCCTATCCAGTGAACAGCCTCAAACCTTTGTATAAGCACTTTATTCACATCTTTGTATTTATTTTTTTCAAATTTGGAAACACTCTGAATGCTTTTGCATGTAACACACAAAAATCCATCTTTTTTTTTTTTTTTTTTAGACAGAGTTTCTCTGTGTAGCTGTGGCTGTTCTGGACTTGCTTTATAGACCGTGCTGGTTTCAAACTCACAGAGATCTGCCTGACTTTGCCTCCCTGAGAGCTGGGAGGAGCACACCATGGTGCTGGGACCATCTCTGTCCTTTTCTTGGCTTCCTAGCATACTCCAGGCACCCCTCTCTCTACTTCTCCACTCTCATGTGTGGGACCCTGGGAAAGGAGAGCAGGCCATCAGAGATACTCACTTTAGTCTCTGACCAGAGCTTCTCCTCCAAGCTCCAACAATGACCACCAAAGTCAACACTAGGTCTGAGCAAAGGGAGAGTCAGTTTCCCTGCAGTAAGCACAACTCTGGTTGCGCCCCAGAGCCTGGAGGGCTGCGCAATCCCAGGGAGGGAGGAGAACCCTTGATGTGTGTTTGCGCTTGGCCAAAGTGAATGGAGTAAACTCACAGGCTGAGCTCATGCCCTGTGACAGCCACCAGTCTCCGAGGGTGGGGTCCTACATCTAGGTGAAGAACGTGGCTTTGGGAAGGTCTCCAGTCACTTTCAGAGATGTGTCCAGGGGGAGGATCACAAGCACAGATTTTTTTTTTTTTTTTAAGAAACTTTGGTGGCATCCGTAGTTCCTGGAGGTGAGGCTTGGCTGAGCCAAACTGTTTCGCAGCATCAAGTAGCAGGAGCCAGGACCTGGTGGTAAATCAGCAGGGGGTGGGCAGAAGAGAGTAGGTTGAGCCGCCATAATGTGTGAGGGCACCCACAGGCGATGGCAAGGAGGATCGGGTGACAGAGCAGGAGAGAAGAGCCAGCTGTACCCATAGCCGCACAGTGCTGCCCCTTCCTTAGGTCAAACCCTCAGCACATCTTGAAGCCATACGAGAAACCCTGTGTGACCCCAAACAAGAGCCGTGTCCTCCCTTCACTCCCTCCGCCTCTGCAGTGGAGCCCTCATGCCAGCACAGTGTAAGAGGCAGATGGAGGAAGGCAGCTGCTCACATTTGCCGAGGAGAAGCCCGCCCTGTGATTCGGATGGCATGAAGGAAGACCAAGGCAGCAAAAGCGCCCAAGCTGCAGGGCTGAGTAAGCAGAACCCACTGCAATCTCTGGGCTTTGGGATGAGCTTCGGGGACACTCTCATCTGCTTCATAGGCCTCAACAGTTCAGCAAGACTTCTTGCAAATACAAACCGCCACTGAAGGATTCAAATTTCCCCTGTCTCAGTTGCATTTAGCATGTCACGGCACGATCACCTGTCTACACACAGTGAGGAAGGACAACACTGTGACTCTCCTCTGTTCTTTAGTAACCATAATGTTCTTCCGTAATCAACAATATTTTCTCAGGAGTTCCTCTCTTTCTTTCTTCTTTTTTAAACATACTGAAATGCAGAGCCCTGAACTCTCTTTCTCTCTCTCTTCTCCCTTCCCCCCCTCCTCCTCCTCTCTCTCTGTCTTTCACACACACACACACACACACACACACACACACACACACACACACACCATGTAGAAGAGTTGCCTTCTCTCTCTCCTTCTCTTGATCCCGACCCCATGTTGCCATGGTCTTTCTATGGAGCCTAGGCTGATCTCAAGCTTGAGGTCTTCCTGCTTCAGCCTCCCCAGTGCTGGGATTACCAGCATGCACATCACTCCCAGCTTATGCTAAGGTTGACTAAATAGTTCCTACTCTTGAGTGTCTAATGGCCCTAAGCTGAATGCGGAGGGGATTTAAGGCAACAGCCAGAGACCACTACGAAGGAGAAAGGACACGTCCAGCTGACAGAAGGACTTTCTGGGCACTCTGTGAAGACAGTGCACATGAGCTGTGCTCCAGGCCTCGGTGGGAACTGCACACATGGTTGGCCTGGGGAAGGCTGTCTAGAGCCAGACTGTGAGCTTCAGAGGGTTCTATAAAATACTTGATATGTTCTAAGCTACCTCATTTCTTTCTGTGGGGTTCCTCTCTCTTTTCTTCCTGCCAGAGCACATTAGGAAGAGGACTCGGGCCCCAAGGAGCCCCTGGGCTAGTATACAAGCTGCAGTGACCTCACGACAGTAGAAAGCTGCCTTAACCTTCGAGCCCCAAGTGTCCACGATCATCATTCTGTCTCAGGAACTGTGCCTTTTCCTCAAAGTACAGTCTCCATAAAATACTAAATGGAGCTGAGGAAACTCAGTTTCTTCCTTTCCCTTACTTTCATCGTTCTTTCTTGTTTGGGCTCCTGCCTAGCATCCAATCCGTGTCTGTGCATCCACAGTGTGTGTGAACCCTTGTGTCAGGTGCTACATGCAGAGCACATCAGACCCCACAGTACTCCAGTACCAAAGTCTCCAGCAATCACCTTCCAAAGGCCAGTGCAGAGCAAGTTCCAGAAGGAGGCCCTCTAAACAAGGCCCCAGCAGGGAGCTTCACTCTCCGCTTTTTTGGGGGTTCTAAGAGATGGCTGCATACAACACAGGGAAAGCCAGAGGGAACCTTGGGATAGCCGTGGTTCCTGCTCTTGGAGGGCTAAGGACAGACTCGACACGAAGAGAGGGCTCTCTCCCCTCTCCTCTCTGCACAGCAATGTAATTTCCTCCCTTAATCTGGGCAGAGAGTCAACATTCCTGCAAGATGTGCTTTAACTGATCTCTGCTTTTAAGTTATTCATTCATCACTCGGCACACAAGAGGCCCATGAATTTTAAACTTAATCATCTTAATGCTGAGCTGGAGGAAGGGAGGCTGAGCTGGGACAGGGAATCTGAGCTGGTGCAGGACTGAGCAGTGGTGTCTGGGATGCACACAGACACTTCAGGAACCCAGTCAGTCCCCCTAAGTTTTCAGAGGGAGGACATCTACGTGGCAGGTGTTACTTTTCAGGATCCCAGCTACCCCAGGCTAGGAAAGCCGTTTGTGGGGAACGCCCCCCCCCCAATAACCAGCTACTAACACCACAGCGGCTTCCTAGCCCATTTAGTGGAAGAGTCTGAGGGTTTGTGTGTAGACAGGATTTGAGAGTGAGGCTGGGATATTAGCATATCCTGCTCCAGTGTGGATTCATGACCGCCTGGCAGATTCGACATAGTATTGTTTTAAATTAAAGAAAAATGGGCTACTTGGCATCAGGCTTAGAGGCGGCGATTGTCTGCAGAGCTGACACATCTGCATCTGCACAAGAATCCCAAAACGTGTCAGAGGAGAAATTAGACCCTCACAGCCCCAAATCAGCGTGAGTGCAGGGAGACACGTCCGAGATCCCAGCACTGGACAGGCTGAGGTAGGAGCAACGTGAGCTAAGGGCAGCCTGTGCCACAGGAGACCCAGTCTCCGAAAGGGGGAGGGTGTGTGTTCAGTGCTCAGGTGGGGAGCCGTGTGGCATGTGTGAGACCCTGGGTGCCAGCACAGCCAACAGCCAGCAGCCCAAACCCCTCCCCTCAAAAGCTACCAGAACACCTTCCAAACACCCCTGAGAGGAAAACAAACAGCAGACAAAACGGGCCTTTGTGGGAAGAGATCAGGCAGCCTCTGGCCTCCAGTTGTGCTCAGGTCTTGTTCACCCTGGTTAGGAAAGGCCCAAAGGCTCCCTTTCACATGCAGTGGGGCCCAGCCCTGCCCAGCCAGTGCCGCCCGCCTCTGCCACCTTCCCACCCAGATGCACCCCACTCTGGGCACTTACCTCACCCTCCTCCACAGGGGCGGGAACCTCCTTAATGTCTGCATAAGCACGGTAGGAACGCCCGGAGCACCTTGACTTCTCCTAGGCTGTGGCCTGGCTGGACAGGGGAGCCCAGGAGAGCAGGGCCTGGGTGCTGCTTAGTGCTGCAGTCCTGTCCAGAGAAACACATGCCACAGCTCTTTTGTCTCATGGGGAAAGCTATTTTCTGGGTCACTCACATATGATCCGCTCCCCGCTCCACCCGACCATCTACATATTAACAAAGGATCTAATGCAGATACTGGCTAGGTAAGGACCAGGCTTATATGGCCGGAGGTCCTCCTCCCTCACTGGCCTCAGTGGGTCCATGTACAGACAGGATGTGAGTCAGGCTGGGCAACCCGTGAGAGAAGGCAGCCGAGGAGGGCTGCCCAGGGCTCTCCTCCAGGTACAGCAATTCAGAGCCAAAGATAGTTCGTATTTCATATTCCTAAGAGTGTTCCTCAACTGCCCTGTCCACTGTGTGGAGAAAGACACACAGACACAGTTCCAGTGAGTCACTGGAGTCCTTCCACACAACACGATGCTTGGCCCGATAACTCCATTCAGCAATGGAAAGTCGGGCAGTTAACTGGACCCTAGGTCCTGTCCATGATCCCGTGCATTCCTCAGGGGCTAGCCACCGCCCCACATTTTCTGTTAGAATTTGGTACCCCACACGGAACACTTTCTTTAGGTGACGTCTGGCCCACACAGAGCTTTCCCCATAACCGTTACTGTCCAGGTGCCAGGGCTGCCCATTTTGCAGGTGGGTGTTCAGGCATCTTTCAGACGGTTGCCCAGGCGCCCCTCAGGCGTCTCGTCTCCTCACCTTCCTGCTAAGTGCACCCTCTCCAGTTCAATAACACGGAGTGCCCACTGGGGCTTTGGTCCCACTCTGTCTGTGTCCTATCATACCCTCTAACATCGTCTCCACTGATTAGACAGTCTACCAAAAGCAACCAGGGGACTGAGGGACTCCAAGCATCTGAGGATGGCATCTGTTAATTGAAGAGGCTGGGACGAAGGCCTCCTGGGGTTAAGAACTACTGTTTGGTCTGCTTCCACTTCCTGTTGCTGTGGGAAGCCGTGACTCCACTCACCCACTGTGCTCCCTTCTGGGACTCCCTCAGGGGAACTCTGGGGAAGACCGTTACTGCCTGATGCTGGCCTGCCATCATTCCAGAGACAGCAAATTATTTTAAAACAGGAAATGGCTGGAAGCTGGAGGAAGGGTGAGGAGGTGGGGGGCAACAGCTTGAATGGGAGGAGAAGGGGGTGGGTGGTAGCAGGATGTTTGCAAAAAGGCAGATGTAGTGGGCAAGACAATGTCCCGCCCCCCCCCCCCAGCTCTGAGGAGTCTCAAGGCTGCTGCTTCAGGGCAGGGAAGCCTAGCACAGCTGTCACATGTCAACCCCAGACCTGCCTTCTCCCAACGGTGAGGATCTAAGAAGCCTCTGGGCCAGAGCAAACCCATAAACCTTGTAGGATCGAGTCAGCTGGAGCAACTGCATGTGCAGGGCCAGCTATGAAGGTAGCACAGATAGGAAGGCGCCCTCCCCTTGTCTGCTACTTCCTTTACTGCATCTTTAATAGCCTCTGCATAAGCCCGGCGACTGTGCGGCCGCCTCCATAACACATGTGAGACAGGAGCCTGGAGTCTGGACAGTGCCCTGGGCTTCAGGGATGTCAGCAGCCTCATACAAGTCAGCACCCGACTGCAGAGATGGCTCTGTTGGTAAAGCGCTTGCCATGGGAGCAGCAGAACCCGGGAGCGAGGTCAGTCCCAACCATCCATGGAACAGGCAGATGTGGAGTTCTGTGCCTGTGATCCAAGGACTGGGGAGGCAGAGATAGGGCAGTCCAGGGCTTGCTGGCCAGCCAACCTAGACCAATCCAAGAGCTCCAGGTTTGCCTCAGAAATAAAGTGGAGAGCCAGTGAGGAAGACTCAGCCATCTAACTGGGCTCCACAGCACATAGGCATATATGCACATGCCCTCGCATGCTGGGCTTCAAAGCCAGGGCACAGCACATGCAGGTAAGCGCTGGGCCGCTGGCTCACTCCCAAGCCATGTTCAGGCCCTGTGAGCACCCGAGGTGGCTGCTGGAGGCCCAGCGAGGGCCCAGCAGCTGTGACGTGTCAAGCCTGGGCTGCTCTGACTCCTGCAGATAGTCAAGTCAAGGCTAGGTCCCTGGAGAGCCCGCTTTGCCACTGTGAGGTGAGGGGATGCGCCCTCGGCTTATTTTGCCTGGTTTTTCCCTCTCTCGGAAAGTTCCAGTGAGGTCTTATTTCCCGGAGCCACGTCAGGTCATGTTGCTGAACCACTGTCCTCTGCAAGAGCAGCTAGCGCTTAACCACCAAGCCGTCTCTCCAGGCTCATGATTTTCTATCCCCCTCCCTGCTGCCTCTTTTCTCTATGACAGGAGCTGGGCGGTAGCTAAAAGGCTCCCAGGAGGCAGACGCTTATCTCCTGAACAGAAGGAATTTTCTGGCCCCATTCTCTACAGTTTGTATTTATGTCTCGGTGTTGTTTGTGTATGAGCTCCACTCCTGGCATGCCCACAGCCTCCTCTGCATCTCACACCTGGTTCTTGTGCTTTGACAACACACGGGCCTCTCTCTGTGATCTACACAGGCCAGAGGGAACAGCTGAGGCCGATGAATCTGCTAACAGAACTATGTACTCGTCCTCTGATTTCAATGAGCTCAGCAGCTACCAAATTGCTCAGAAAGTTGCACTTTCTCCTCAGCAGACTGGGGCCAGGCATTTGCATTTCTAGAAGATTCCCAAACAATGCCAGCCGCGAGAAAGCGTGGACCACATTCTGGGACCATGAATTAGCTTCTTTCTAACCAGTCTGTCTGTACCAATCCGCTCTGAGCAGAGGTGTGCTGTGTGACAGGCCAGACATTCCCACAGTGCTGTGCTGCGGATTTCTGTGGCTGAGCAGAAATAGCATCTCTAAGTCCTGTGTGGCACGGGTTTGTGATTCCAGTGCTTGTGAGACAAGGGGAGGGGATCTCAGGTTCTGGGCCAGCCTGTGTTACACATCAAAACCACGTCTCAAAAACATCTGTTAATGTTTCCTTTCCATTGCTGTAATAAAACGCTCCAACCAAAAGCAACTTAGAGGAAAGCACTGATTTGGCTTATACTTTCAGGTCCCGGTCCATCGCTGAGGGAAGTCGAGGCAGGAACTCAGGCCAGAACTTGGAGGATCTTTGCTTGCCAGCTGTGCTCCCATATTTAGTTAGCATCCTCACACAGCCCAGGATTGCCTGCCGAGGCGGGGCCCTTCCATATCCACCAACAATCAAGACAGCGCCTCACAGTCAGGCCACTCTGATCTGGGCAATCCCTCAGTCGAGGCTTTTCTCTCGGGTGACTCTAGATTGTGTCAAGTTGACTATTAAAGCTAACAGGGCAGGAACTAGACAATAAGTAAACCTAAACCCAAGCGCAGCTGCCTTGGAATACTTGATGTTAAAATTGACAGTGTCCTCGCTCTGCTATCTGGTCTCTCAAGTGCCTCTACCATCTGGGGTAAGGACACAGACCTTTGGCTCTGTTTCAAGGCATGCCTTTGCCTCCTCTCTCAGGATCATCTGTATAGTGAGCTGTCTCAGCCTGGGACAAGCCCAGCCATGAGGCTTCCTGGGACTCAAGCACAGATCTTCTCATTTGTAGTCCACACTATTGGCAGTGAACTCTAGGCTGCATCCACAGCTCTTTTTTCTTTTTTTTTTGCCACCGTGGACTCTGAGCTTCTGGAAGATACAAGCATATGTGACTAGCTTTTGTCTCCGACCTGTAGCTCAGAGCACGTTGCTCAATTGCTATTTCTGGAAAGAAAGAATGAGAATGTGCTCCTATGAAGGAGAAGTACAGGAAGCATTTCTCATCCTTTGCAACTGTCCTGCTCTCAACTGTACAGTTCACACTTAGTGATGGAAGACTCACTCTGGCCGCTCAGTCCTCCTGCTTATTTTTTTGGGGGAGGGGTAATTAAGATATTCGAAGTCTCTCATACTGGAGCAGCCGGGGTCACTGAGGCATGGTGGGAAATCTCACAGCACCTGGGGTGGACTGGACGGAGGGCTAACTGCTACTTTTCTAGACACCGCTCAGGCCTGTTCTGCTGCTAAGCTCCAGCTTCTGAGCCCATTCACGCACTGTGGATTGACATTTTGCTTCTCAGCACCAGGTTCCAAACTGGTTTCCTGTTCAGTGACCTGACACTTGAACACTGCATACACAGTCTGTGTGGTTACAACACAGCCCATCCCAGGTGTGTTTGTTCACATGTGGCAAGCATAACAGTTGTTTAAAAAATCACAAGACTGAGAAATTGTACTAGTGTGAAAGAGATGCTTTTCAAAGGCCAAAGAGAAATTAACAATTATTTTAGTTTTGTGTGTGGTAGTGGTGGCAGAATTCATTGAATGTTCACCATCAGATGTGACATTCTACTTAGCGTCACTGATAAGGAAGGGATCACTTCTCTGATGATGATATGAAGGAATCCATGTGGTGTAATCCAAACTCTAAAACTCTGAGAGGCTACAGTCTTGAATTCTTAAGGACAGAGCCCATTCTCATTCAAGGACCTGACTTAGGTAGAGCACTCACTCCCAACTCCCAAGAGCTTCCACGTTTACAGAGGGCTACTGAGCCAAAGCTATGGGTCACGGAGGGCACCAAGTCTCCCCAGGATGCCTTGAGACCAGCTGACATGATGCCCCTTCCCCTTGTCCCTGGAAATGTTCCATATTTTCTTGAGTCTTATGTTTATTCGGGATTTTTGTTGTTTTTGTTTTCCTATGGAGTCAAGAGTAACTGATTAAAAAAAGGACAGTATTTATAGTCTCCTCTGAGGATTAGTTTAAATGTGTATATGTGTGTGTGTGTGTTAGTATGTACATATGTATTTAGTTATTTATATCTTTCATGTGATGTATGGATGAGTGTGTGGGCACATGGATCTGTGTGGCCATATGTGGAAGTCCCAGGCTGATTAAGTTATCTTCCTAAATTTCTCTCACATTATTTACTTATTCAGTTGAGACAAGCTCTCGCTCAGCAGTCCTGGCTGGCTTGAACTCACTATGGAGCTCAGCCTCACCTAGAAGGCATACAGACCCAGCCCTCTTCTGCTTCCGGGCGCTGGGATTAAAGGCCCTGCCTCCCTGGCCTTGTGCGTCTCTGTGATAAGCAGCCTCAGAACAGAAAGCGTGCGGAAGTGATGCTGTGTCAGTAGAACGCTGGAAACAAGCCGGAGGAGGTGAACATGCAGGGAGGAGAGGAGCTTAACTTTACAGTGGAGCCTTCTTTTCTTGTCTTGCAGTAAGTACTCCCACCACAGTCAGGGAACCATAAGTGAGTGGAGAACTCCATATGAAAGACATCTAGGAAAGAGGTGTTGACAGGCAGACAGGTCAACAGTCCTTCCCACAAAGCAGACTGGCTAAGCTCAGTACAACCCTCACGTCTGACTGGCTAAGATTAGTACAACCTCACGTCTGACTGGCTAAGATTAGTGCAACCCTCATGTCTGACTGATTAAATTTAGTGCAACCCTCATGTCTGACTGGCTAAGCTCAGTACAACCCTCATGTCTGACTGGCTAAAATTAGGACAACCCTCACATTTGACTGGCTAAGCTTAGGACAACCCTCACATCTGCCTGGCTAAGCTTAGGACAACCCTCACGTCTGACTGGCTAAGCTTAGGACAACCCTCATGTCTGACTGGCTAAGATTAGTACAACCTCACGTCTGACTGGCTAAGCTAGGACAACCCTCATGTCTGACTGATTAAGCTCAGTACAACCCTCACGTCTGACTGGCTAAACTCAGGACAACCCTCATGTCTCTCAGGACAACCCTCACGTCTGACTGGCTAAGCTTAGGACAACCCTCACGTCTGACTGGCTAAGCTTAGGACAACCCTCACGTCTGACTGACTAAACTTAGGACAACCCTCACGTCTGACTGGCTAATCTTAGGATAACCCTCATGTCTGACTGTGGAGTGATTGCTGCTGGGCTGCCAGTTCAATCTAGAACTTTCACCTTGCTCACGTTGAGTAAAGACTAGTGCTGAGGGTGTTTGGAAGGCAGTACAGGAATGAGGCCTTTTTAAGGAAATGAGGCCTATCATGTTTCTTTCTCCATTGTAAACTCAAACTTGAAATAGTTTTGTTCCCCTTACCTGCCTGAGTCTAGAGGTGTTTGTGGGTCACATTCATCCACTTCTACAATGTCAGCCACAGCAGGAATGGGTAGGGCCTGAGTGCCTGGCATGGTGGTTTAGCAGAATGTCTGGGCACAGTGACCACAGCATGTCAGGGTCACTGCAGAACTCTAGGAAGAAGCACAGTAAGATAAACCCATGAACTCAGAAGCCTGGGCTTGGAGGTGGAGCCTCTGCCTGGGTTAAGGGCCATTCCGGCTGCCAGCAGGGTCAGCAGAGTCTGAGCAAGGTCACAAGAGGTCACCCTGTCGATGGTGTGGTATTTAGTGGGAGGTACTGACGCAGCCTCCAAGGAGGAAGGGCAGAGGCTGCCGGTACAGTCCCAGACTCTGCGTTGGAGTTGCTTCAGCCTTCGCTACGACTGTGTCTTTGTACATACGCTGTATCAAACATGCACTGTAGAACACGTACATACACGGGTAGAATACCAGTGTCCTTGGTGTGAGCATGCTAAAGGTATGAAGGGAAGGGCAACAAAGGGGCAGAAGGAGAGTTCCACAGCTGGCATTCGGCACACAGATCATTCTAATAAGGGCGTGGAGGGAGCCTGACACAATGACGGTTTAATGACATCTTTCAAGCTACTGCCTAAACCCCTCCTGTTTTGAGGTGTGCTGTTTTCACCAAGAGAGGCTTTACTGCCGGTGGATGCAGTTTGGAAGAGCTGTCCCTGATCACCTAATGTTCAGCTAGTCTCAATAATACAGCCAAATTTGAGAGCCACAAACCAAGTAGTCTCCAAAGGGACTCAAAGGCGGCAAGAACGTAAGGAGGACAGTGAGGGACAGCGCAGTTTCCGGTTCCTGGTTCTTCACATGGGGATCTGAAGTTAAAGGATTTCTCCATTCCTTTAGCTGACAGGGAATGAGGGGGCTTTGACAGTGCGTCCTCTCCAGTGACAGCCAACCTCTTTCCACAGTACCTGTAGGCCTAGGAGCAGGGTGGGTGGCTGGGTTTCAAGGGAAGCAATGAGGTGAGCCCAGGTGGAGGGAAGCTGGCAGGAGAAGGTGGAGATGCCCAGGTGAGGGACACAGAGGAGAGGGGAGGGATGCAGAGGGGAGGGGAGGGGTGGGTCACAATGGCTAGCTTTCTAGAATATTCCCACCATTTGCAAGATGGTGATGCCAGAACCATTGGGTCGCCATTACAGAGGAGCCAGAAGGGCCATCCTGCTATTTCCTTTCCAACTCTGAACTGACTACCTTTCATGTTAGAATGGTGCGGCTTTAAATCTGCACAAGGAGGTGCGTGTCACTGTGCTAAAGAAGTCTTATCCGACTCTTCACTTTCTAAGTCATTTTTAAAATTTGGGTTAACAGTGAGCTGAACACCTTCGGTGTCACCAGTTTTGCTCTGTGACAAGCAAGTTCCCTCTGGGATTGAGTCATCGTCTCTGTCTTCTGCAGCCTCAAGGCTGTGCTGGGAGTGGGATGAGTGTGCCATTGCCGCTGCTTTCCTACTCCAGTGGCCTGTGTTTCTCTGTGAGGGAGGGGAGGGTAGGCCACAGAGTGCACACCAGGACAGGAAGGGGAACCAAGGGACAAGATCCCAGGGTTGACAGACCAACTGGCAAGTGCCAGCTAGAGGGTAGGCCTGTCCTGTGTGTGTCTTTCTCCCAACCCTACCCGTCATCATGCTCTCACAGAAGGCTAGTTCTGAGAGGAAGGTCAAATCCTGAGTTTCTGCCTTTTCTTGGGATTGGTCTCTGGAGGGTAAGTGGGGTTCATTTACAGTGGCCTGGGAAGCAGCTTCTGCATTGTGCCTGCTCAGGAACTGTCACGAACACTTAATTATGCTGGAGGACTTTAACCCAGACGCCACAGAGGGAGGCAAGGTATTGATAAGAGCCAACGCCAGAATGATTTTTGAATGCTGCTTTAATCACACAAATCACACAAATATCTAACAGTTGCCTAGCTCATTATACATCCTATGGGGAATGCAACCTGGCCGCAGGTACGGGCTTGGACACTTTGTCTCCGGTGTCCAGTGTCTTCTCGGCCCCAGAACTCCTCAGTTCCAGCCTTGGAACTTTGACTCGTCTTCTGATGACTTGACAGGCCTCGGAGCTTCTCTGCTCAGGCCAGGCCTCAGATGCAAAGGAAGCTGCGGTTCCTCGGGAGCCACCTTCCAGGACCAGTCTGATAAGGTGGTCGTTTCAGAACCGGTTTGTTAAGGTTCTGGGTTTGTCTGGGCTTTTCAAACAGCCGTTCGGGATTAGGCTGGTTAATGGCGGTCTCTCAGCATATTCTCCAAAGAGTCTGGCCTGCCGTGCCCGAGTGGGCTTAGGCTCCAGTTTTTTACATTTTTTCAGGGCATAGCTTTGACTTATCACTCGTTCACATGCACCAGCTGCTAATTGGCTGGCATTACCTAATTTTATTACTTAGTACCTTAAGGGCATGACTTTAATTTCTATACTTTATTCTAAAATATCACTTAGCCTACTGCTCTTTCACACACACACCAGCTGCTAATCAGCTGATATTATTTAATTTCACTACTTAATGTCTCAAGGGCATTACTTAGTTGCTATTACTAAAAATGTCCTCTTATCTGTCCTTGACAGCTCTGCTGTCTTACAAGCTCTCAGTGTCTCAGGGGCGTTGCCCAGTCACTGTCACCAAAAATGTCTCTCAGCTTTGCTCCTGCTTACAGGCTCGTTACAGGAACACTGACAAATGGTTTCAAACAGCACACACATTTGGGACATATGAGAACATTCCCAATTTTTAATAAAACCAGCTGAGTGCTTTCAATGTTTGATATTATCCCAAGCCAGAAATTCCAGATGTATGAGGAAGCCGCTGCTTGTGTTTAAACTATTGAGAGGGTTTCAAGGTGTCAAGGAGAGAAAAAAAAAAGGTTTGTCTAATTTTCCTAATTTAAAAATAGGTTCAGACCTACTGTCTTCTGGGGCTACAAGGAGAAAACACAGAGTCGGGGGTGAGCTGCCCGTGGGTGAGGTCTGCATTCCTCCCCACTAAACCTCTGGACTGGACAGGAAGCATGAAGTAGGGAGCACATAGCCTGACAGCAAACGCTGCACAGTGGGGCTGCTGTTTATCACTGCAGACAGGGAGCCACTAATTGTCCATGTGATGGACGCCAAATACAGAAAATAACCAGGCTCCCAGCATCTGCCCTCCTCAAACCAGACCTCCCATCTCTCCTGGACATCCACCAAGTCACACACATGTCTTTAAACTCAGATCTTGCCAGCTGCAAATGTCTCCCAGAGGCTCCACTGTTATGACAGTTCCTTTTTCCTCATGAAATGCACTTAGTTTTACTTTCATATCCCTGATTTCATTAAGAAGTTCATCACGACGAGAGTTTCCTGGCCCCTGTAATCAAGAGTCTTCCAGACTGAAAAAAGTCCCAGAAGCCACACAAGCGAGCTCAGTATTCTGGTTCTTGCTTTATTCAGGATTAATCAATCTAGACCATCTTGTTTCCCTTCTTACTCTAGAGTCCCCAGTGCTTTGCCGAGAAGCCTCAAGCTCTCCAGAGAGTGAGTACAGGTAGGAAGCAGGCGCTCATTGACTCCTTAGGGCTAGTTCAGTGCTGGGGTTGGGGGTGGGGGGAGGAAGACTCTGACTGTTTGTGTCAAGCCTTGTCCTGATTCCCCAGCCTGGCACCCTTAGACCTACCCAGAGGGGTCCAGACTTAGGTCAGAACCAAGGGCATCAAGGGACCAGCTATTCCTCCCTGGAGGTCTCATCAGCATTGTAGGCCCCTGTTTGTAAGTGGCTGGCTGTGCTGGCAAGCCCTCCCTGTCCCCCGACCCTGACCAGTGTCACCAGGACTTACTGAGTGTGACTGAGTCATTGATCTTGAAGCTGCAGAGGACCCTGTCCACACTACAGGCATGTCGGAAGCCATTTCCTCTCATTACCACTTGAAGGGACTCTGAAATGAGGAACAACAGCACACATTACTGGACCAGCACCTGCTTCCTGTCCACTACAGAGCCTCTGGCTGCCGTCTCAGAATCCCAGGCATCAGGTCAGGTAGGACAAGATCAACAGGAAGGCTGCATTCCATTCTCTGAGCCCTTCTCCCCATGCTCTCAGGGAAGGCACAGTGCTTCCGGCTCCACTTCCTCATTTTGTTCCTGCCTGCAATGCCTTCCTCTCTCTGTTAGAGTCTTAGCCACTTTTTAAGTCTAGACAGTAATAAAACAGCCATAGGGGACCCAGGGAAGAGTCCTTCACTTCCTCCCTAACATCCCTCCTTGAGTCTGATTTACATTTTGGAATGTCCTGAAAGAATTTCTTCAGAGCCCAGATGTCTCATAACTACAGCCCATGGCACTCAGAGCCTGTGCTAAACCACTGTTGGGCACTCAGGGTAATGTCTGGTTGTGCCCTTTGGTCTTGTTCTCCCCCAACCAGAAAAGCGTTCCTTTAGGTCAGTAGTGGTATGACAGCTCTGCACCTTTCCTCTCTCCGGGGTGCATGGCTGTCCCATGTGGCCTTGTGCAGGTGTCACTGTATTCAGCTGCTGAGCTTTGTGGGGGGTCAGGTGTCAAGCATGATGTGCTAGAACTGACACTGGGCCTTCAGTGAAGGGCCGTTTCTCTGGGCTTGCATATCAGTTTCCCATTGGTAGAATGTATGCCCATTATCAGTGTGTGAGATTGATGTTGATATATATTATATACATATAATATGTATATATAATCTCTTTATAATGTCCTACCAAGGGGGAAAAACAGTTAAAGATGCTTAAGAATACCTGTTCGCATTTGATGATCTCAAACAATTGACTCTGCTTGTTTACTTACTTATTTGTTTCTGGGCACCTGCCAGAGGACAGCCTTAGCTGTTGCTCCTGAGGAGCCGTCTGCCTTGGTGTTTGCAGCAGGGTCTCTCCCTGACTTGCTTGCCAAGTGGGCTAGGCTGGATGCCAGTGAGGCTCAGCTGCCTTTGTACAAGTGTGTGCTGCCATGATGGCTTAAGCTTTCTTCTTTCTTCACCCTGTGTGGGGGCATTGAACTCGGGTCCAGGGGCCACACGTTTTTCCAGAGGAGCCACCTGGCCTGCTCCCACTCTCCTTTATCTTGACCATCCATGTATAAAATGAAACTAGGGTTTGGAATAGCGCTTTTGCAATATACAGAGACAACGAAAAGCCAGAAGAAAACTGCAGCATTTGTAAAAGTGGATCTGAGGTAAACGGCTGTCCAAATAGAGACTGTTGGAGGAAGAAAGGGATTAAAGAGCGAGCCTATGGGGCTCTCTTAAAAGTTAAATAAATGCCATGAGTTTGTGTCACATTCATTCCCAAGGAACTCAGAGATCTTGTTCGCCAAAGCAATAATGGATAGCCCTCACTGTGCCAGCCCAGTGACGAGCGTTGTATGGATCTGATGTAATTTCCACCTCCCCGAAGGAGTGCTGCTGAGAGGGTGATCTCAGAGACATTGTGTAATTTCTCAAGATCACACAGATAAAAGCCCTCAGACCCAATCTGGCGCCCAGGGCAGCCAGGCACCAAGGGCCACTCAGCCCTCATCTGCTACCTCTTAAGGCCACCTGGCTGAGATGGATGCTCACTGTGCTCTGACTGTGGAGTAGTTAAGGAGTCAGGCCAGGCTGTCTTTAAAGCTCATCTTCTCCCAATTTTGGACAGCTGTGCTCATTTGTCAGCCTTGTGGAGCTGACCTACATATGGAACAAGAATCTGTGGGGAAGCTGAGGCACTGTGGGTTGGTAGGACAAATAAGATGGAAGGGGAGGAATCAGAGGAATGGGGACCAGGAGAGCAGGGGAATTAAAATTCTGACCTTTGATGATTTTCCCAGAACCAGCAAAGCTGAACTCAGGTCAGAGCCTTGGTTGGGAACTTGATTAATACAATTTGTTGGGACTAAAGTCTCAAGCAGTTAGGATTTATATATGCATGCTGATACTTGCACATAATTGCTAAGTTTCGAAAATCGGATTTAAAACTTTAGATGCTCTCCACCCAGGTGCATCTTCGTACATTGGCTGGTTCAATGGGCGGGGAGATTCTTACTGCACCTTAGTTTCTCAGCGAAGCTGGGAAAACCTATCCTGTGTTTCCAGTTTGAATGCAAAACATATAGACATCCGGTGGACACTTCTGCTGATTCCACATGTTTGCTGCCTCGCCTTTGGCCTCCCTTGTTTCCTCACGAATCAGCAAAAGGAGAGAAGATGCTGGAAACAGGCTGCATGCCAAGCTCTCGTCTCTAACAGTGTGTCCAGCACTGCCAGTTCAGCTGCTGAGCCCTCTCTAAAAGAGACTCCCCACGTGTCTGGTTGGCCCAGCCTCAGGAAGCTGAGGAAGGAAGACAGGGGGACCCACGATGGAAACCAAACCAAACTTAGGCCTGGGGAGAATTGCTGGGGTGAGAGGCGGGCTGCTGCCCTCCCTGGCACAGTTTCCATGTCAGCACACACATTTGGTTTGCAGAACAACTCAAACATCCTACCCAGAAGTCTCACTGGAGTGTCAGATCCTTGTGCAAAGAAGTTATGTAATCCAACTCTGTGCAATGAATCTGCAGCAACGAGGAACAGGATCCCCCTCACCTGGGACACCCCACTCTAACCCTTGTATCCTCAGAGCTCTGCACCTATCGTTCACAGCACACACCTCAGTGCTCATAGGAAATGTGCAACTGACCGGCTCTAGGACACCAGCTCCTTCACGAAGTGTCGAGATGGACTGTGGGCCATCAGGAAACAATTATCTACTTCCAAGTGGTCTTTGATTTGATCTTTTGTGTCATTTTTCCTTTAAGGTATGTATTCTCAAGACATATAAGCTCATTAGGATCTTTTTTTGTGATTTTTATTCCTAATGATAATTTAAGGTTCCTGATGGCAAAATCTAGCATTTCTGTTTCTTCTGGATGCTTTCCTGTGTCTAACCTGAGGTGAGTTTACCTTCATGGAAGCTCATTAGATGAATCTAAGAACAAAAGGGAAAAAATCAAGGTGCTCATGTGTTTGGGTCCCAGCCAGGTCTAATCTGTGCACTTTTTCTGGTCAACAAAGGGAAATATGTTCACCATCATTAGTCACTACAAAAATGCAAATAAAAACGGCATCTCTATAAAAACTACTATTTCCCAGCCAGTTCAATGTCTGTTCTGAAAGAGACAGGCATATGTAGTGCCAGGTACTCTGCTAGGCAGTGTGGCATGGAGAGAAATAAGGTGCTTCGGCAAAGGAGCTAATGAATTTTGAGACTTGAAGCTGCCCCTGCCCTGCAGGCTTCTTGATGTCTCACAAGGTTGCTGCATATCCAAGATTGCAAAGCCAAAGCTTGGTTTTGCTTCATGCATGAGATAACTTCACAATCAAGGGCCTTCCTCGGCTTCTAATTACTTTAAAAAGCACATTGTATCTGCACACAACACATGAATAACTCAGTCCTCACAAGCTCACAGAATTCAGGGGTGACTGACCTTGAAGTCGATCAAGTCTAATCCAGTTTAGGCCCTGCACAGGCCCTACACAAGGCCCTGGCGTGAGTTCATGTGGTGATATCTTTTGTCAAATTTCCCTCTCTTGTGTTTTTCGATTTATTCATTTTATGTGTGTGTGTGTGTGTGTGTGTGTGTGATTAGCCTGCATGTATGTGTGTGTACCATGGACATGCTTGATGTCCTTGGAGTTTTATCAAAAAAGGGAATCAGATCCCCTGGATGGGGATCAGATCCCCCTGATGGTCATGAACCATCATGTAGGTGCTGGGAACCTGGGTCCTTTGCAAGAGCGGTGAGTGCTCCTGACATCAGAGTTGTCTCTCCAGCCCACCCACTTCATTCTTACAAGGTACACTATGTAGCTTAGGTTGGCCTTGAACTCTCCATCCTCCTGCCTCAGCCTCCTGAGTGATGGCATTGTATGTGTATGTCCTTGGAGACATTCTCCTGGAGTGCCCCTGTGGTGAACACATTTCCTGTGTTGCCACCTGTGTTGCCGAACAACAACTTATTTGAACATAAAAAGAATATTTATTTTCTAAATTGCTTATCTTTGGGAAATTGACACATTTCTCTGAATAGTCACCATGTATTGTTCTAACAAATTTACATATGTGTGTATATATTCCTGTGTGTCAGTATTCATGTGTGCACATATGCATTCACATAAGTATGGAGTTAGGCATTGAGTCTCAATAATATATGTGTATGTATGTATTTAATGTGATGTTGACATAGACTTAGGGCCTACCTCCTTGGCCATTTTCAATTGCTGTACAATGCAGCCAATAATTGAGAAGGAAACGGGCAAGCAGGATCTCTGATCACACCAGGAAAATGAACAAGCTCTTTCTGCAAGGTGTACTGTCTCAACACCATTGGCAACAGGTTTCTGTGCTCTACTGCGCGAGACGCCACTTTTCTGCTATCCTCTCCACCTCGTTACGGAGGCGAGATGTACGTGTTTCAGTTCACAGCGCTGTGCTGTGGTTTCTGCACTTTCCTTGGAAACAGGTTTCTGTGCTCTACTGCGTGAGACATCACTTTTCTGTTTTCCTCTAAACCTAGTTAAGCAGGCAAGATATATGTGTTATAGTTCACAATGCTGTGCTTCCTCCTCCCCCTCCTCCTCTCCCTCCTCCTCCTCTCCTTCCTCCTCCTCTCCCTCCTCCTCTTCCTCCTCCTCCTCCCGTTGGAAAGGGGTTCATATGCTCTTCTCTACTGCATGAGATATCACTTTTCTGTTTTCCTCTAAACCTAGTTAAGCAGGCAAGATATATGTGTTTTAGTTCACAATGCTGTGCCTCCTCCTCCCCCTCCTCCTCTCCCTCCTCCTCCTCCTCCTCCTCTTCCCCCTCCTCCTCCCGTTGGAAAGGGGTTCATATGCTCTTCTCTACTGCATGACATATCACTTTTCTGTTTTCCTCTCAACCTAGTTAAGCAGGAGAGATGTGTTTTAGACATACATGTTTTAGTTCACAATGCTGTGTTTGCTTTTCTGTTCTTTCGTTGGAAACAGGTTTGTGTGCTCTACTGCAGGAGACATCACTTTTCTGTTTTCCTTTCATCCTAGTTAAGCAGGAGAGATGTATGTGTTTTAGTTCACAAGGCTGTGTTTTGCGTTTTGTTCTTTCATTTGAAACGGGTTTATGTGCTCTTCTTTATTGCGTGAGACACCACTTTCCTTATTCTTCTCAACCTATTTAAGGTGGCAAGACGTATGTGTTTTAGTTCACAACCCTGTGCTGTGTGTTTCTGTTCTTTCGTTGGAAACAGGTTTAAGTGCTCTACTGCGTGAGATATCACTTTTCTGCTTTCCTTTTAACCCAGTTAAGCAGACAAGACGTATGTGTTTTAGTTCAAAACGCTGTGCTTTGTGTTTCTGTTCTTTCATTGGAGAGGGGTTTATGTGCTCTACTGTGTGAGATAACACTTTCCTGTTTTCCTCTCAATCTATTAAAGTTGGTGAGATGCATGGGTTTCATTTCACAATGCTGTGCTGTGTGTTTCTGTTCTTTCATTGGAAACGGATTTATATCTACTGGGTGAGATAGTACTTTTCTATCTTCCTCTCAACCAAGTTAAGGAGGTGAGACATATGTGTTTTAGTTCACAACGCTGTGCTTTGCATTTCTGTTCTTTTGTGGGAAACGGGTTTGTGTGCTCTACTGCGCGAAATATCACATTTCTGTTTTCCTCTCAACTTAGTTAAGCAGGTGAGACGTACCTGTTTTAGTTCACAGCGGTGTGCTTTGCATTTCTTTTCTTTATTTGGAAATTGGTTTACATGCTCTACTGCATGATATATCACTTTTCAGTTTTCCTCTCAACCTGGTTAAGCAGGTGATACATTTGTGTTTTAGTTCCCAATGCTGTGCTTTGCGTATCTGTCCTTTCATTGGAAACGGTATTATGTGCTCTTCTCTACTGCATGAGATATCCCTTTTCTGTTTTCCTCTCAACCTTGATAAGCAGGCGAGATGTATGTGTTATAGTTCACAATGCTGTGCTTTGCTTTTCTGTTATCTCATTGGAAAAAAGAGATATATGCTCTTTTCTACTGCGCGAGATATCACTTTTCTGTTATCCTCTCATCCTAGTTAAGAAGGCGAGACTTACAAGTTTTAGTTCACAAGGCTGTGCTTTGTGTTTGTGTTCTTTCATTGGAAACGGGTTTATGTGCGCTACTGCGCGAGATATCACTTTTCTGTTTTCCTCGAACCTAATTAAGCAGGGAGACATATGTGTTTTACTTCACAATGCTGTGCTTTGCTTTTCCATTTTTTTTCATAAAAAACAGGTTTCTGCGCTCTACTGTGTGAGCTATCATTGTTTTGTTTTCCGCTCAATGTAGTTAAGAAAGTGGGACGTATTTCTTTTAGTTTACAATGCTGTGTTTTGAGTTTCTTTCTTTACTTGGGTACAGGTTTATGTGCTCTTCTTTACTGTGTGAGATATCACTTTTCTGTTTTCCTCTTAACTTAGTTAATCAGGCGAGACTCATGTGTTTTAGTTCACAATGCTGTGCTTTGCATTTCTGTTATTTTGTTGGAAACAGGTTTATGTGCTCTACTGCATGATATATCACTTATGTTTTCCTTTCAACCTATTTAAGCAGGTGAGACATAAGTGTATTAGTTCACAACGCTGTGCTTTTCGTTCCTGTTCTTTCGTTGGACAATGGATTATGTGCTCTATTGTGTGAGATATCACATTCCTGTGTTTCTTTCAACCTAGTTAAGCAGGTGAGACTTACGTGTTTAGTTCACAATGCTCTGCTTTGCGTTTCAGTTCTTTTGTTGGAAATGGGTTCATGTGCTGTTCTCTACTGCGTGAGATATCATCTTTTTTTGTTTTCCTCTCAACCTAGTTAAGCAGGCAAGACGTATGTGTTTTAGTTCACAGCGCTGTGTTTTGCATTTCTGTTCTTTCGTTTGAATCGGGATCATGTGCTCTACTGTGTGAGATATCACTATTCTGTTTTCCTCTCAACCTAGTTAAGCAGGCAAGACTCACGTGTTTTAGTTCACAATACTGTGCTTTGCTTTTCTGTTATTTCATTGGAAACAGGTTTATGTGCTCTACTGCACAAGATATCACTTCTGTGTTTTCCTCTCAATCTAGTTAAACAGGCGAGACATATGTCTCTCAGTTCACAATACTGTGCTTTTGTTTCTGTTCTTTTGTTTAAAATGGGTTCATGTGCTCTTCTCTACTGCATGAGATATCACTATTCTGTTTTCCTCTCAACCTAGTTAAGAAGGTGAGTTGTATGTGTTTTAATTTACAATGCTGTGCTTTTCTTTAATATACTTTACTTAGATACCGGTTTATGTGCTCTTTTCTACTGTGTGAGATATCACATTTCTATTTTCCTGTCAATCTAGTTAAGCAGGAGAATCGTACGTGTTTTACTTCACAACGCTGTGCTTTGTGTTTCTTTTCTTTATTTGGAAATGGTTTTCTATGCTCTACTGTGTGAGATATCTCTTTTCTATTTTCCTCTCAAACTAGTAAAGCAGGAGATACATATCTCTTTTAGGTTGCAACGCTGTGTTTTACATTTATGTTATTTCGCTGGTAATAAGATTTTGTGCTCTACTATGTGAGATATCACTATTCTGTTTTCCTCTCAACCCAGTTAAGCAGGTAAGACACACGTGACATACGTCAAAACACTGTGCATTGCGATTCCAACGAAATGACTCCAGAGCAAAAAAAACCCGCTTTCAAAGAAATGACTCAACAGCACATAAAAACCCGCTTCCAACGAAAAGACTGAGAAGCACATAAAAAACCACTACCAACGAAATTACTACCAAGCACATAAAAACCCGCTTCCAACAAAATGACTCCAGAGCACATAAAAGCCTGCTTCCAAGGAAATGACTCCAAGGCACTTAAAAGCCTGCATAAAACGAAATGACTCCAGAGCACAAAAAAACCCACTTCAAAAGATATGACTCCAGAGTACAGAAGAACCCGCTTCCAACGAAATGACTATACAGCACATAAAAACCCGCTTCAAAAGAAATGACTCCAGAGCACATAAAAACCCGCTTCCAATGAAATGACTCCAGAGAACATAAAAACCTGATTCCAATGAATGGACTCCAGAGCAAATAAAAACCCGCTTGCAACGAAATGACTCCAGAGCACAAAAAACCAGCTTCCAACGAAATGACTCAAGAGCACATAAAAACCTGCTTCCAACAAAAAGGCTGAGAAGCACACACACAAAAAAAAAAAACCCGCTACCAACAAAATGATTCCAGAGCACATAAAAACCCGTTTCTGACGAAATGATCCAGAGCACATAAAAAGGCGCTTCCAAAGAAATGACTTGAGAGCACAGAAAAGCCTGCTTCCAACGAAATGACTTCAGAGCACAAAAATACCCGCAAACAAAGAAATGACTCGAGAGCACAGAAAAACCCGCTTAAAATGAAATGATACCAGAGTACATAAAAACCCGCTTCCAATGAAATAACCACACAGCACATACAAACCCGCTTCCAACAAAATGATTCAGGAGCACATAAAAACCCACTTCCAAAGAAATGACTCAAAAGCGCATAAAACCCGCTTCCAACGAAATGACTACACAGCACATAAAAACACACTTCCAAAGAAATGTCTACACAGTAATTGAAAACCCGCTTCCAACGAAATGACTCAGGAGCACATAGAAACCCGCTTCCAACAAATGACTACACAGCACATAAAAACCCACTTCCAATGAAATGTCTACACAGCACATAAAAACCCGCTTCCAATGAAATGACTCAGGAGCACATAAAAACCCGTTTCCAATGAAATGACTACACAGCACAAAAAAACCCACTTCCAGGGAAATATTCAAAGGCACATAAAAACCTGCTTCCAACGAAATGTGTACAGAGCACAAAAAACCCGCTTCCAACAAAATGACTCCAGAGCTCATAAAAACTCGCTTCCAATGAAATAACTGAGAAGCACATAAAAACCCGCTTCCAATGAAATGTCTACACAGTACAAAAAAACCCGCTTCCAAAGAAGTGACTCCAGAGAACATAAAAAACCGCTTCCAACGAAATGCCTAGAGAGTACATAAAAAACCACTTTCAACAAAATGACTCCAGAGAAATTAAAAACCGGCTTCCAAAGAAATGATTCCAAAGCACATAAAAACCTACTTCCAACAAAGTGACACCAGAGCACTTAAAAACCCGCTTCCAAAGAAATGACTCCAGATCACATAAAAACCTGCTTCCAACGAAATGTCTAAACAGTACATAAAAACCCGCTTCAAACGAAATGATTCAGGAAGACATAAAAACCCGCTTCCAAAGATATGACTCAAAAGCGCATAAAAACCCGCTTCCATCGAAATGACTCCACAGCACATAAAAACCCGCATCCAACGAAATTTCTACACAGCACAAAAAAACCCACCTCCAGGAAAATATTCAGAGGCACAAAAAAATCATCTTCCTACGAAATGTCTACACAGGACAAAAACCCGGCTTCCAACAAAATGACTCTGGAGCACATAAAAAACTGATTCCCACGAAATGACTCAGGAGCACATAAAAACCCGCAACCAATGAAATGACTCCAGATCACATAAAAACACGCTTCCAACGAAATGTCTACACAGAAATGAAAACTCACTTCCAACGAAATGACTCATGAGCACATAGAAACCCGTTTCCAAAAAAAATGACTACCCAGCACATAAAAACCCGCTTCCAATGAAATGTCTACACAGCACATAAAAACCCGCTTCCAACGAAATGACTCAGGAGTACATAAAAACTCGCTTCCCACGAAATGACTACACAGCACATAAAAATCTGCTTCCAACGAAATGACTCAGGAGCACATAAAAAACCGCTTCCAACGAAATGACTCAGGAGCACATAGAAACCTGCTTCCAAAAAAATGACTACCCAGCACGTAAAAACCCACTTCCAATGAAATGTCTACACAGCACATAAAAACCTGCTTCCAACAAAATGACTCAGGAGGACATAAAAACCAGCTTCCAACGAAATGACTACACAGCACATAAAAACCCGCTTCTGAAGAAATGACTCAGGAGAACATAGAAACCCGCTTCCAAAAAAATGACTACAAAGCACATAAAAACACACTTCCAATGAAATGTCTACAGAGCACATAAAAACCCACTTCCAACGAAATGACTGAGGAGGACATAAAAACCGCTTTTAATGAAATACTCAGGGGCACATAAAAACCCGCTTCCAAAGAAATGACTCAGGAGCACATAAAAACACGCTTGACACGAAATGACTACACAGGACAAAAAAACCCGCTTCCAGGGAATTATTAAGAGGCACATAAAAACCTACTTCCACCGAAATGACTATACAGCACATAAAAACCCGCTTCCATTGAAATGACTCCAAGCACAGAAAAAATCCGCTTCCAACAAAATGACTCCAGAGAACATAAAAACCCGCTTCCAATGAAATGACTCCAGATCACATAAAAACCTGCTTCCAATGAAATGTCTACACACAAATGAAAACCCGCTTCCAACAAAATGACTCAGGAGCACATAGAAACCCACTTTCAAAAAAGTGACATACCAGCACTGAAAAACCTGCTTCCAATGAAATGTCTATACAGCACATAAAAACCCGCTTCCCATGAAATGACTCAGGAGGACATAAAAACCCGCTTCCAACGAAATGACTACACAGCACATAAAAAACCGCTTCAAATGAAATTACTCAGGAGCACATAGAAACCCACTTCCAAAAAACTGACTACACAGCACATAAAAACCTGCTTCTAATGAAATGTCTACACAGCACATAAAAACCCGCTTCCAACGAAATGACTCAGGAGCACATAAAAACCCGCTTCCAACAAAATGACTCAGGAGCACATAAAAACCTGCTTCCAATGAAATGACCCAAGAGGACATAAAAACAAGCTTACAATGAAAAGTCTGAGAAGCACAAAACAACAACAACAACAAAAAAAAAACCCCGCTACCAACGAAATGACGCCAGAGCACAAAAAACCCGTTTCTGATGAAATAATCCAGAGCACATAAAAACCCGCTTCTAAAGAAATGACTCGAAAGCACATAAAAACCGCTTCCAACGAAATAACTCCAGAGCACTTAAAAAACCGCTTCCTACGAGATGACTCTAGAGCACTTAAAAACCCACTGCAAATGAAATGCCTCAGGAGAACACAGAAACCCGCTTCCAATAAAATGACTACACAGCACATAAAAACCTGCTTCCAATGGAATGTCTACACAGCAAATAAAAACCTGCTTCCAAAAAAATAACTCAGGAGCAATAAAAAACCTAGGTTCCAATGAAAAGACTCCAGAGCACTTAAAAACCCGCTTCCAACGAAATGACTCCAGAGCACTTAATAACCAGCTTCCAACGAATTGACTCCAGAACACTTTTGACCCACTTCCAACGAAATGACTCCAGAGCACTTAAAAAAACGCGTCCAACGAAATGTCTACACAGTATATAATAACTCGCTTCCAACGAAATGACTCAGGAACACATAAAAATAGTATGAAAAGACTCCAGAGCACGTAAATATACCCTACCAACGAAATGTCTACAGAGCATATAAAAAACCCGCATCCAACGAAATGACCTCAGACCAATTAAAAACCCGCTTCCAACGAAATGACTCCAGAGCACATAAAAACCCGCTTCCAAAAAATGACTCCAGAGCACTTAAAAACCCGCTTCCAACGAACGACTCCAGAACACTTAAAAACCCGCTTCCAACGAAAAGACTCCAGAGCATTTAAAAACCCACTTGCAACAAAATGACTCCAGAGCACTTAAAAACCCGCTTCCAACGAACGACTCCAGAACACTTAAAAACCCGCTTCCAACGAAAAGACTCCAGAGCATTTAAAAACCCACTTGCAACAAAATGACTCCAGAGCACTTAAAAACCCGCTTCCAACGAAATGACCTCAGAGCACATAAAAACCCGTTTCCAAAGAAATGACTCAGGAGCACAAAAAACCCGCTACTAATGAAATGACTGAGAAGAACATTAAAACCCGCTTCCAACCAAAAGACTCCAGAGCACTTAAAAACAGGCTTGCAACAAAATGACTCCAGAGCACTTTAAAACCCGCTTCCAATGAAATGACTGAGAAGTATGTAAAAACCCGATTGCAACGAAATGATTCCAGAGCACTTAAAAAACCGCTTCCTATGAGATGACTCTAGAGCACTTTAAAACCCGCTTCAAACGAAATGCCTCAGGAGAACACAGAAACCCGCTTCCAACAAAATGACTACACAGCACATAAAAACCTGCTTCCAATGGAATGTCTACACAGCAAATAAAAACCTGCTTCCAAAAAATAACTCAGGAGCACTAAAAAACCCAGGTTCCAATGAAATGACTCCAGAGCAATTAAAAACCCGCCTCCAACAAACAACTCCAGAACACTTATGACCTGCTTCCAACGAAATGACTCCATAGCACTTAAAAACCCGCTTCCAACGAAATGATTCCAGAACACTTAAAAACCTGTTTCCAACAAAATGACTCCAGAGCACTTGAAAACCCGCTTCCAACAAAATGACTCCAGAGCACATAAAAACCCACGTCCAACTAAATGTCTACACAGTATATAATAACTCACTTCCAACAAAATGACTCAGGAACACATAAAAATCCACTTGCAACGAAATGACTCCAGAACACATAAATACCTGCTTCCAACGAAATGTCTACACAGCACATAAAAACCCGCTTCCAACGAAATGGCCTCAGAGCACATAAAAACACGCTTCTAATGAAATGACGCAGGAGCACAAAAAAAAAAAAAAAACCCGCTTGCAACGAAAAGACTCCAGAGCACTTAAAAACCCGCTTCCAACAAAATGACTCCAGAGCACTTAAAAACCCGCTTCCAAGGAAATGACTCCAGACCACTTAAAAACCCGCTTCCAACGAAATGACCTCAGAGCACATAAAAACTCTTTTCCAAAGAAATGACTCAGGAGCACAAAAAAACCCGCTTCTAATGAAATGACTGGGAAGAACATTAAAACCCGCTTCTAATGAAATGACTGAGAAGAACATTAAAACCCGCTTCCAAAAAAAAAAAAAAAAACTCCAGAACACTTTAGACCCGCTTACAACGAAATGACTCCAGAGCACTTAAAAACCTGCTTAAAACGAAGTGAGTCCAGAGCACTTAAAAACCTGCGTCCAATGAAATGTCTACACAGTATATAATAACTCGATCCCAACGAAATGACTCAGGAACACATGCAAATCCCACGAAAAGACTTCAGAGCACGTAAATATCCCCTACCAATGAAATGTCTACACAGCATATAAAAACCTGCATCCAACAAAATGACTCCAGAGCACTTAAAAACCCTTTTCCAAAGAAATGACTCCGGAGCACAAAAAACCCGCTTCTAATGAAATGACTGAGAAGAACATTAAAACCGCTTCCAACAGAAAAACTCCAGAGCACTTAAAAACCCGCTTGAAACAAAATGACTCCAGAGCACTTTAAAACCCGCTTCCAATGAAATGTCTGAGAAGTATGTAAAAACCGCTTGCAACGAAATGACTCCAGAGCACTTAAAAAACCACTTCCTACGAGATGACTCTAGAGCACTTCAAAACCCGCTTCAAATGAAATGCCTCAGGAGAACACAGAAACCCGCTTCCAACAAAATGACTACACAGCACATAAAAACCTGCTTCCAATGGAATGTCTACACAGCAAATAAAAACCTGCTTCCAAAAAATAACTCAGGAGCACTAAAAAACCCAGGTTCCAACGAAATGACTCCAGAGCACTTAAAAACCCGCTTGCAACGAAATGACTCCAGAGCACTTAAAAATCCGCTTGCAACGAAATGACTCCAGAGCACTTAAAAACCCGCTTCCAAAGTAATGACTTCAGAGCACTTAAAAACCCGCTTCCAACAAAATGACTCCAGCGCACATAAAAACCCGCGTCCAACTAAATGTCTACACAGTATATAATAACTCACTTCCAATGAAATGACTCAGGAACACATAAAAACCTGCATCCAACGAAATGACCTCAGAGCACTTAAAAACCCGCTTCCAACGAAATGACTCAGGAGCACATAAAAACACGCTTGACACAAAATGACTACACAGGACAAAAAAACCTGCTTCCAGAGAATTATTAAGAGGCACATAAAAACCTGCTTCCAATGAAATGACTCCAAGCACATAAAAACCCGCTTCCAACAAAATGACTCCAGATCACATAAAAACCCGCTTCCAACGAAATGACTCCAGATCACATAAAAACCCGCTTCTAATGAAATGTCTACACACAAATGAAAACCCGCTTCCAACAAAATGATTCAGGAGCACATAGAAAACCGCTTTCAAAAAAGTGACATACCAGCACTGAAAAACCTGCTTCCAATGAAATGTCTATACAGCACATAAAAACCCGCTTCCAGCAAAATGACTCAGGAGGACATAAAAACCCGCTTCCAACGAAATGACTCCAGAGCACTTAAAAACCTGCTTTCAACGAACAACTCCAGAACACTTATGACCCGCTTCCATCGAAATGACTCCAGAGCACTTAAAAACCCGCTTCCAACGAAATGTCTCCAGAGCATTTAAAAACCCACTTCCAACAAAATGACTCCAGAGCACTTAAAAACCAGCTTCCAACGAAATGACTCCAGAGCACTTAAAAACCCCCTTCCAAAGAAATGACTCCAGAGCACTTAACAACCCGCTTCCAAATAAATGACTCCAGAGCGATTAAAAACCCACTTCCAAGGAAATGACTCCAGAGCACTTAAAAAACCCGCTTCCAGTGAAATGTCTGAGATGTATGTAAAAACCCGCTTGCAACGAAATGACTTCAGAGCACTTAAAAACCCACCTCCAACGAAATGACTACAGAGCACTTAAAAACCCGCTTCCAACGAAATGACTCCAGTTCACGTAATAACCCGCTTCCAATGAAAAGATTCCAGAGCACTTAAAAACCCGCTTCCAACGAAATGACTCCAGAGCACTTAAAAACCCGCTTCCAACGAACAACTCCAGAACACTTATGACCTGCTTCCAACGAAATGACTCCAGAGCACTTAAAAACCTGCTTGCAAAAAAATCACTCCAGTTCACTTAAAAAACCCACTTCCAGTGAAATGTCTGAGAAGAATGTAAAAACCTGCTTCCAAGGAAATGACTCCAGAGCACTTAGAAACCCGCGTTCAACAAAATGTCTACACAGTATATAATAACTCGCTTTAAACGAAATGACCTCAGAGCACACAAAAATCTGCTTCCAATGAAATGACTCCAGAGCACTTAAAAACCCGCTTCCTACGAAATGACTCCAGAGCACTTAAAAACCCGCTTCCAACAAAATGACTCCAGAGTCCTTAAAAACCCACTTCCAAACCAGCCCAGGAGCAAAAGACAGCCTCCTGTGGGCAGACTTGAGACTTCCATAACAAATCTGGCTACTGCTGAGTTTAGCTAAGGGGTAAACAAGCATGGCTCCTTTATACTGTGGCTGGCTTGCATTGCTCAGCTCCACAGCCACAGCAGGAAAGAAAGGAACTGGAGGCAGACAAATCTCTAGACAGAATTTGGCCTAACCTGCATGTAAAATAAAAAAATGTACATGGCAGAGGGTGTTTTAATATATTTGGCTTCATTTTGGATGTAATATTCACCTATCTAGTTGCAATATGTTTAATGGTGTTGGTTCTTTTCCAGGCCTTCTCCAAGAAAGTTCAAGGAGAAGATGGGGAAAAGCCAAGGATTGGGGTACTAAGGTACAGACTGTAGTACTCACCCAAATACTTCGGTTAATAATGGCTAGATTCAAAGCTCCCTAGCTACAAGGTATTTGTCAGCTCTTACTTGTAAGGGTTTGCCAATTCACGGAAACATCAGCTAAAATAACAAACTGGGCTTTGTTGGTTACAATATAAATTGGCACTACTGATTTCAAACTTAAATATTTCTTGTCTCTTTGTTTGATTTTCATTTAAGGGATCTGAGTTACACATATACTGATATGAAACTATATATATCTGAACAACATGGTGAAGGCCCACGCCTTTCTTCCCAGCACAAAGTAAAAAGAAAGTGGCAGAACTCTGAGTTCTGGATCAAGCTTATTTACATAATAAAAGCCAGGATGGCCTCTCCTGAAGTTTAGCCACCTACAGAGATAGTCTAAGATTTTAAATGACAAAGTTTTCCTTAAGTTTACCGTGTAAATTCTTTTTTCTTAATAATAGATGTTATATCCTTACTGCTCTAAAGGTTGGATTCACATCATTTTTAGCTTTCTGTAAAGGTAGATAATGTCAACTGCTCAGGAAACTGCCTTATCCTTTTAAATGTGACATATTTTCACAGGGGAATAATGTTGGTTTTGCCTATGAAAAAAGACACAAGAGGCTAAAAAGTGAAAAAGTACACACCAACTTAGTTTAGTCCTGAAAAGTCAAAAAATTATATACATATGTTTAAAACAACACAAAACTGTCCATCCCATATTAAAGAGAGGGCAAGCCAAAGAATAAGAGCCACTATCATTGTACAGCCCAGGTACAAGATGCCCAGGATATACTTAATGCTAAGGGTAAGAGAGTTAATATGCTAATGCTAAGAGAGTTTATATAAAGTTCGGCTATGAAGGCATAACTGCCCTTCCTATATAAATAAGGGACAAGGCAAAAAATAGCCACAAACATTGTAAAGCCCAGGTTCAAGATGCCTTGGGTATGCTTATTTGCTAAAGGAAAGAGGGAGTTTAAAGAAAGTTTGGCTATAAAGGCAGAAATGCCCATTCTATATAAACAAGGGGATAGGACAGATAGCTAAAACACATATAAAAACCAAGGGCTAAACCTCAAAAACCGGTACAAGATACCTACGCTATGCTTATATTCTAAAAGAAAAAGGAGTTTATGTAAAGTTTACTTAAAACATGCATTTTATATTGCTCAAGGCAACCAGCTTATCTCTCTAATGGGAGACTTCTCTAGGGAAATAAGGAGCAACTTGGCCTAATACAACAGGCCGCAAGAGCCCGGAAAGATATTTTAATCTATCTAACCTTGTTTTGATGATAATGATTGTATGTTCAATAATACTAGTAACTTATGTTCCTAATCCCTTTACTTGGGAACAACTCTAAAACTGACTGAGACATAAAAATGTGTCTCAAGCCAAAACCTTCAACAATACTTAGCCAATAAATCCTCCGCTATAATATCTTCAAAATGTATTAGGCTAACCTTTTAATTTGCATAGATAAAATTGGCTTACAGTTTAGTTTCATCCTGCACATCTCATCCATTTATAATTTTAGAAGTCTCTAATGCTTGTGAGAAATTATATGTTTGTAGAACAAAAGAACTAGACACCAGAGATGGTGGATCAAACCTAACAGAATCATTCTTCAGCATGCTGAGAAATTGACACATCTGTTCCAGCATCTTGTATGTTCCAGCATTCTGCTTGTTCCTGCCTCAACTGCTTCTGGGGCTATTTTCTCATCAAAGCCTGCTCCCAAAAGAACTTTGAAGAAAGTTACTAATTTTAACTGCTCCAGCATTTTAGACCGTTCCAAAAAGGACTTTTATGAAGCCTGAAATTTTTCAACATTCAAATGTTATTGGACCACAAATGTTATTGCTTGCTTAATTAACCATTTTTATTTGGGCTTCTACAGGATTTCTACATGTCCACAATGTTAGCTAGAAGAAACTTATGAGAACGACTTCCAATTTCCTTTAAAGGGGGTTGGGTATGTTTTTGGTTGTTTGATATGGCTACAAAATTTTATTGTCATTGGAAAATGTTTATTATTAATGGTCTTATTCAAAGTGAAACAAGGAATATACAGGGATATTTTATAGAAATAGAAAAAGGGTAGATTATTGAATCTACTCAACTTAAGGTTTTATTTGCTATTCACAAATAAGGTTAATTTTAACTCTGGTATATTATTTTGCATATCAATGCAAAAATAAGTATTTTTAATACATATGTATAAGCTTTAGTATATCAATAGGAAGTCACGGTTACTTCCAATACTTCTATACTATTATTAAAAGGTGGTTAGGAGATTAGGTATGCAAGTTAATTATTAGTTATTCAACTCATAGTCATGTCAGGCACTAGTCTTATTTATCCCAGGAGTATACATCATAGGTTTAACAGATAGATATGATTTTGTATACAAAGCGATTACATAAAGGTAGGTAGTCTTCAGAAACTGCAGAGTCCTATAGAATATGGCATTGAAATGTTCTTGTTATTTTAAAGATTCTTTGACAATGAGACAAGTCATTTTCTCGCAGCACTCCGCCTACCTGAAAGAAGATAATGTGCATCGAAGAACCTCCATATAGAGATGGCTTTAAACGTGGCAAAAAAGCCACTGGGGTAAAGAAAATACCATCCCCTCCCTTCACAACAGACAAATTCTGCCTAAAATGGGCAAGCTTAAATGCAGGACAAGTCGACTGCCAAATTCTGCCAAGACAGTGTAAGCAAGTTAAATCCTAAGTAATTCCAGTTTCACGTATTGTCTGTCAAAATATTCTGAGCCAGTAGGCTGAAGATGATTCTCCAGCGTTATAGAGAGTTATGGGTGACTAACTGTTCAGCAGCAAACTGTCTCTCTCAATTTTTATTTTATTATTTGGAAGCTGCTAACATGTACTTCCTATTTATTCTCATAACTAATTTTATTCCTTCTCAAGTCTCTGATGGGGCTGAAGACCAAGTAGTCACAGTATCACTTTTAAGATTAAGTTGTTTAGAAATTAAGATATCTTTTTATATAGGTAATACCAATAAGGATAAAAGTTAATTTAGGTATAGAACTTTAAACTTATCAAGATAGATAGGATAATCAGACACTTTCTCCTAAGATACCCTCTCCATGTGCTAAATACACATGGACTAGACATTGCACGTGTAGATCTTACCTAACAGTTTTCCTAATGTCATAATTATTGTTGTATTGAATGAAAAGAAGCCTTTTATTGGACTTAAAGGGGGAAATGTTGGTATAATGTTCTTTTAAAATGTATATGCGTTACCCTTGTTAATTCAAATGCTGATTTCCCCACCCCCAACTCTCTGGTTCAATATGGATATTGCATTGTGATACTCAATATAAGCATCCTGTCTCAACTATTCTGTAAACAGGACACAAATAAAGCACCTAGATACAATATTGTGCAATGGGAGGTGCTAGAGGACAGGAAAGAGGAGAGGAGCTAGAGAACAGGAAAGGGCGAGAAGGAGGAGAAGCTCAGGGAGAGCAGAGCAGGAGGAGAGCAGAGCGGGAGGAGAGAGCTTGGAGTGTTAGGAAACTCAGGAATGTTGCAAAACATGTGCCTGAGCACCTGTGATGTTACAGGTGGGTTCAGAAGTTACACCACGAATTCAGTTCCACATGGGAAGTTTATTAGGGGAAGGAGGTTACAGAGAGAGAGAGAGAGAGAGAGAGAGAGAGAGAGAGAGAGAGAATGAGAGAGAAAAGAAGAAGGTAAGGAAGAGTAAGAAAGTGAGAGAGGGGGAGGGCTCCAGTTCTCTTATAGGGTGACCCAGGGCATGTGCAGGTAGTTCTAGGTGGTCAGCAGGTGGTCTGGGTGTCTTCACAAATGCCTGATAACTGGTCTGTGAGGTTTCTTGGAGCTGGCTGTAGAAGTGCCTGCTTCCTGATCCCCACATTTCTCCCTTTTTCTATAATTAAAAATAGGTAGCTTGGGCTGCCTTTTATAAGGTAAGTTATTACAGAGGCGTATGAGTTTGGAAGTTTTTAACTGGGCTTGTAGACCCAAAGTATTAAAACTTTTTTTTTTCAATGCAGTTTATTCAGGAACCTTGAACAATCATCTGACCCTGGGTTAAGCCAGCCCACTTTAAATAGCCTCTGGGTAACCAACCCCAGCGTGCCACGTGGGCAATGCAGATAGGTCCACATACATGGAAGCAAGCCAGATCCTCAGCCTTAGCCAAATGTGGAGTTGTTTGTGACAGAGAGCACTCACCATCGGGAAGGTGGAAGGCAGAAACCAGCTCCATCTTTCAGGCGCGGCATTACGCAGCTTTCTACAGTCCCCCCTTTTTGTTTTGGACGCATCAGGCAAGAGTAGAGGTCTGATCTCTGATATTAGAAATAAATTGGGACTTTGTATTGATGTTCATTTAGGTGTCATCCACCCAAAGAGCATCAGACCCGTCTGATACCTTTTTCTCAGAGGCGGGACCTGGGGCATCAACCCGCATGCAATCAGACACGCTCTTCTCTGGGTCCAAAGGGGCTGACCCTGAGTGCAGTGCTTAGCCTCGCATCCTAGCATAACATTTTGGCTTTTTATGGTAGCCAACCATGCTTGGGGAGACTGTCCTGCTTCAATGGCTGTAAAGGCCTGAATGGTCATGGCTGCATTACGCTGTTGTGAGACTCTAATCTTGCATATATACCACAGGCAAACCAAGGTGACCAACACCAGAAGGCCTACTAATGCTCCCATGCCTGCCCATTCCTTCAGATGATTCATGGCTGCAGCAATCCATGATGATAATCCTGTGGCTAGTCCTGCGTCCACTCTGGTAGAATTTACTGTGATAATGGCCACTCTTAGCTGCTCCATCGTAGTATCAAATTCTCCAGTCGTATTACCTAAAATATAGCTAGACAATTGTTTAGACAGATTTGCAGCACAGGGAAAATTCTCATGTTGTATACTAGTGACTCAAAGTCCAGCATACTTTCATTGACAGCCAAGTTGATGGATTTGCCATAGGGTATCAATTTGCTCCTGCACGAGGTCAATCCTCTGATTGAACACCATCAAACCTCCTTTTAGTTGAGCACTAATTCCTTTTTGTACATCTAAGGCATGAGCTACATTGGCTAAAAGTTTATTCAGGGTCTGAGCAGTCTGCCCAGTATGACTCATGGCTAATGCCGTGGTGGTAGCTCCAACAGCCGCCAATGAGATGGCAGTAACAATGGCAGCTGTAATTCCAAGATCCCTTTTCTGTCTGAAGAGAGTCATAGTGTGAGGGCATCAACGGGCACAGGCACCCAGCGAGGCATGCGAGTAACCAGCTAGTAAATTCACTAGCATTCCAGCATTGGGCAAAAAAGCAAGTATCATCACCACAATTACTTGGCTCTATCTGGCTAATAATGAATAAAAATGGGGGATATAAACAAACAGGTGTGGGCTATTTGGAAATATTATGAGAAGCCTTAACCCCCTCGTTGGAACATCCTGCATCAGTTCTAGAACTAGCAGTGGTGGTGTCTGAGGTCTTAGTAGGTTCAGGAGACCATTGCCCCCAGGGGCGAGACGTGCTCCATGTAAATTGACTAACTCCATGTTTTCCTCCATTTTTGAAAGTCATTTAAGGTTCTTAAATTATTTTTTCCCTTTTTTTTCAAAATTTTTCATCAATTACACTTTATTCATTCTGCATCCCCCTATAAGCCCCTCCCTCCCCTCCCAATCCTACCCTCCCTCCTCCCTCTGCATGCATGCCACTCCCCAAGTCCACTGATAGGGGAGGTTCTCCTCTCCTTTCTGATCTTAGTCCATCAGTTCACATCAAAAGTGGCTGCATTGTCATCTACTATGGCCTGGTAAGGCTGCTCCCCCTCAGAAGGAGGTGACTAAAGAGCAGGCCAGTCAGTTCATGTCAGAGGCAGCCCCTCTTCACATTACTATGTAACCCAATTGGACTCTGAACTGCCCTGGGCTACATCTGTGCAGGGATTCTAGGTTATCTCCATGAATAGTCCTTGGTTGGAGTATGAGTCTCTGGGAAGTTCCCTGTGTTCAAATTTTCTTGTTCTGTTGCTCTCCTTGTGGAGACCCTGTCCTCTCCAGCTCTTACTATTTCCCAGTTCTTACCTAAAATTCCATTCACTCTGCCCAACACTTGCCCATCAGGCTCAGCATCTGCTTTGATAGTCTGTAGGGCAGAGGCTTTCAGAGGCCCTCTGTGGTAGGTTCCTAGGTTGTTTCCTGTTTTCTTCTTCTTCTGATGTCCATCCTCTTTGCCTTTCCAGATGGAGATTGGACATTTTAGTTAGGGTCCTCTCTCTTGCTTAGTTTCTTTAGATGCACAGCTTTTAGTGGGGTTGTCCTATGTTGTATGTCTATATGAGTGAGTATATACCATGTGTGTCTTTTTGCTTCTGGGACAACTCACTCAGGATGTTCCTTTCCAGATCCCACCATTTACCTGCAAATTTCATGATTTACTTATTTTTCATTGCTGAGTAATATTCCATTGTGTAGATATACCACAATTTCTGCATCCATTCTTCAGTTGAGGGGCATCTGGGTTGTTTCCAGCTTCTGGCTATTACAAATAAAGCTGCTACAAACATGGTTGACCAAATGTCCTTTTTGTGTGCTTGAGCCTCTTTTGGATATATGCCTAGGAGTGGTATGGCTGGATCTTGGGGAAGCACTATTCCTAGTTGTCTGAGAAAGCGCCAGATTGATTTCCAGAGTGGTTGTACAAGTTTACATTCCCACCAGCAGTGCAGAAGGGTTCCCCTTTCTCCACAACCTCTCCAGCATGTGTTGTCACTTGAGTTTTTGATCTTGGCCATTCTCATGGGTGTAAGGTGAAATCTCAGGGTTGTTTTGATTTGCATTTCCCTAATGGCTAGTGAGGTTCAGCATTTCTTTAAGTGCTTCTCTGCCATTCGGTATTCCTCTACAGAGAATTCTCTGTTTTGCTCTGTTCCCCATTTTTTAAGTGGATTACTTGGTTTGCTGCTTTTCAGCTTCTTTAGTTCTTTATATATACTTGATATGAGTCCTGTCTCAGATAAAGGGTAGGTGAAGATTCTTTCCCAATCTGTAGGAGGTCGCTTTGTTTTGATGATGGTGTCCTTTGCTTTGCAGAAGCTTTTCAGTTTCATGAGGTCCCATTTATTGATTGTTGCTCTTAGAGCCTGTGCTGTTGGAGTTCTGTTCAGGAAGTTTTCCCCTGTACCAATGAGTTCTAGGGTATTCCCCACTTTTATTTCAAGCCGATTTAATGTGTCTGGTTTTATGTTGAGGTCTTTGATCCACTTGGACTTCAGTTTTGTGCAAGGTGATATGTATGGATCTATTTTCATTTTTCTACATGTAGACATCCTGTTGGACCAGCACCATTTGTTGAAGATGCTATCTTTTTTCCATTGTATGGTTTTGGCATCTTTGTCAAATATCAGGTGTCCATAAGTGTGTGAGTTTATTTCTGGGTCCTCTGTTCGGGTCCATTGATCCACCATTCTGTTTCTATGCCAGTACCATGCAGTTTTTAAAACTGTTGCTCTATAGTACAACTTAAGAGCAGGGATGGAGATACCTCCAGAAGATCTTTTATTGTAGAGGATTGTTTTAGCAATTCTGGGTTTCTTGTTATTCCATACGAAGTTGAGAATTTTTCTTTCCAGGTCTGTAAAGAATTGTGTTGGTAATTTGATGGGCATTGCATTGAATCTGTAGATTGCTTTTGGTAAGATGGCCATTTTTACTATGTTAATCCTGCCAAGCCATGAACATGGGAGATCTTTCCATCTTCTCATATCTTCTTCTAGTTCTTTCTTCAGAGGTTTGAAATTTTTTTCATACAAGTCTTTGACTTCCTTGGTTAGGGTTACTCCGAGGTACCTTATGTCATTTGTGGCTATTGTGAAGGGTGTTGTTTCCCTAATTTCTTTCTCACTCCTTTTGTCCTTTGTATACAGGAGGGCTACTGATTTTTTGGACTTAATTTTGTATCCGGCCACTTTGCTGAAGGTGTTTATCAGCTGTAGGAGTTCCCTGGTAGAGTTTTTGGGGTCACTCACGTATACTATCATATCATCTGCAAATAGTGATAATTTGACTTCTTCCTTTCCAATTTGTATCCCCTTGATCTCCTTCAACTGTCTTATTGCTCTAGCAAGGACTTCCAGCACTATGTTGAAGAGATATGGAGAGAGTGGGCAGCCTTGTCTTGTCCCTGATTTTAGTGTGATTGCTTTAAGTTTCTCTCCATTCAGTTTGATGTTGTCTGTAGGTTTGCTGTATATCACCTTTACTGTGTTTAGATATGTGCCTTGTATCCCTGATCTCTCCAATACTTTAAACATGAATGGATGTTGGATTTTGTCAAAGGCTTTTTCAGCATCTAGGGAGATTGTCATGTGTTTTTTTTCTTTCAATTTGTTAATATGGTGGATCACATTGATGGATTTCCGTATATTGAACCATCCCTGCATACCTGGGATGAAGCCTATTTGGTCATGGTGGATGATATCTTTGATGTGTTCTTGTATTCGATTTGCGAGTACTTTGTTGAGTATTTTTGCATCAATGTTCATAAGGGAGATTGGCCTGAAATTCTCTTTCTTTGTTGGGTCTTTGTGAGGTTTAGGTACCAAGGTGACTGTGGCTTCATAGAATGAGTTTGGTAATGTTCCTTCTGTTTCTATTTTGTGGAATAGTTTGAAGAGAATTGGTGTTACCTCTTCTTTGAATGTTTGGTAGAATTCTGTGCTGAAACCATCAGGTCCTGGGCTTTTTTTAGATGGGAGACTTTTGATGACTGCTTCTATTTCCTTGGGGGATATAGGACTATTTAGTTGATTTACCTGGTCCTGATTTAGCTTTGGTAAGTGGAATCGATCAAGAAAATTGTCCATGCTAACGCACATTGCATAAGTAATAAATAAATCTTTAGAAAAAGGAAAAAAGAAAAAGAAAATTGTCCATTTCATTTAAATTTTCAAATTTTGTTGCATATAGATTTTTGAAGTAAGTCCTAATGATTGCTTGGATTTCCTCAGTGTCTGTAGTTATGTCCCCCTTTTCATTTCCAATTTTGTTGATTTGGATGGTGTCTCGCTGCCTTTTAGTTAGCTTGGCTAAGGGTTTGTCTATTTTGTTGATTTTCTCAAAGAATCAGCTCTTGGTTTCATTGATTGTTTGAATTGTTTTATTTGTTTCTAATTGATTGATTTCAGCCCTGAGTTTGATTATTTCCAGCCGTCTGCTCCTTCTCGGTGTGTCTGCTTCTTCTTTTTCTAGGGTTTTTAAGTGAGCCATTACGGTGCTTGAATGCGCTGTCTCAAATTTCTTCTTGAAGGTACTTAGTGCTATGAACTTTCCTCTTAGCACTGCTTTCATTGTGTCCCACAAGTTTGGGTATGTTGTGTCTTCATTTTCATTGAGTTCTAGGAAGATTTTAATTTCTTTCTTTCTTTCTTCCCTGACCCAGCTGTCTTGTAGTAGCAAGTTGTTCAGTTTCCATGTATGTGTAGGCTTTTTGCTATTTCTGTTGTTACTGAGGTCCAGCTTTATTCCATAGTGATCCGACAGGATACAAGGGATTATTTCAATCTTCCTGTATTTGTTGAGGCTTGCTTTGTGACCAACTATGTGGTCTATTTTGGAGAAGGTTCCATGAGGTGCTGAGAAGAAGGTAAATTCTTTTGTGTTTGGGTGTAAGGTTCTGTAAATGTCTGTTAGGTCCATTTGATTCATGACCTCTGTTAGAGATATTGTTTCTTTGTTTAATTTCTCTTTTGTTGACCTGTCCTTTGTTGAGAGTCGGGTGTCGAAGTCTCCCACTATTAGTGTGTGGGGATCTATATGTGGTTTAAGTTTTATCAATGTTTCTTTCACAAATGTGGGTGCCCTTGTATTTGGGGCATAGATGTTCAGGATTGTGATGTCTTCTTGGTGGAATTTTCCCTTTTTGAGTATGAAGTGTCCTTCCCCATCTCTTTTGATTAATTTTGGTTGAAAGACTATTTTATCAGATATTAGAATGGCTACTCCTGCTTGCTTCTTGGGTTCATTTGCTTGAAAAGCCGTCTTCCATCCCTTTACCCTCAGGTAATGTCTATCTTTGTTGCTTAGGTGTGTTTCTTGTATACAACAGATTGCTGGGTTTTGTTTATGCATCCATTCTGTTAGTCTGTGTCTTTTTATTGGAGAATTAAGTCCATTGATATTGAGAGAGAGTAATGACCAGTGGCTGTTAGATCCTTTGAATTTGATGTTGGCTGTGGTCATCAGGTTGTGTGCTTGGTTGCTTTTTGTTTTACTGTAGTGGGGTTATTTATTTCCTGTGTTTTCTTGAATGTAGCTAGCTTTCTTGGGTTGTATTTTCCCTTCCAGTGTCTTCTGTAATGCTGGATTTGTTTGTAGGTATTGTTGAAATTTGTTTTTGTCATTGAATATCTTGTTTTCTCCGTCTATGAGGACTGAGAGTTTTGCAGGGTATAGTAGCCTGGGCTGACATCTGTGTTCTCTTAGGGTCTGCATGATATCTGTCCAGGCCCTTCTTGCTTTCATAGTCTCTGTTGAAATGTCAGGTGTGATTCTAATGGGTTTGCCATTATATGTTACTTGGCCTTTTTCTCTTGCAGCTTTTAATATTTTTTCTTTGTTCTGTATACTTACAGTTTTGATTATTATGTGGCAGGAGGATTTTCTTTTCTGGTCTAATTTATTGGGTATTCTATAGGCCTCTTCTATTCTTATTGGCCTCTCCTTTAAGTTGGGGAAATTTTCTTCAATGATTTTGTTGAAAATATTTTCTGGGCCTTGGTGCAGGGAATCTTCTTTTTCCTCTATTCCTATTATTCTTAGGTTTTGTCTTTTTATGTTGTCTTGAATTTCTTGGACGGTCTGTGTCAGGAATTTTTTAGATTTATCATTTTCTTTGACAGATACATCTATTTCTTCCATTGTAGCTTCCACACCTGAGATTCTTTCTTCCATTTCTTGTAGTCTATTGGTTATGCTAACCTCTGTAGTTCATGCTTTCTTCCCTAAGTTCTTTCTCTCCACAATTTCTTCCATTTGTGTTTTTTTTTTTTTTTAATTTTTCAAATTCTATCTTCAGGTCTTGAGCTATTTTGTTGGTTTCCTTCCCCTGTCTGACTGTATTTTCATGTTTTTCCATCAATTCCTTCAGCTGTTTGTTTGAACAATCCACTGTTTCTTTTATTTCATTCAGTGATTTAAGCATTTCCTCTCTAAAGGCCTCATACTTTTTGGCTTCAGCTTCTTCTAATTCTTTTCGTATTTTATTTGTTTCCTCTGTTTTCATCTTCTTGAGCATAGATGGTAGGTCGTCTCCTTGAATTTCATTTATGCTGTGGTGTCTAGGGCTATTTGCCCCTGGATAACTGGGTTCTGGAGATGCATAATGCTCTGGCTTTTGTTGGTTGAACTTTTACGCTGTCCTCTACCCATTGGGCTATCTTAGTTGTTTCAATTTAGTTTCTGGTTGTTCCGGGACTCTTGTAGTGGAGAGAATCCCTTTGGCAGGAATATGTTTTTTCCTGAAGGAAGCCTTCCCAGCTTTTTGGGTATAGTCCCTGGATGTCTGGTGTTTTTCATGAGTTGCTACAGCTCACCTCAGGCCTAGAGACCTGGGTGGTAACTGTGGTCCTGATTAGTCAAGAGGGCTCTCCTCTCATGGGGAGAAGTTCTGGGGGCAGCTGCCCTCCTTCTGGGTTTCTTGCTGTAAATTTAGTGATCAGTTGCGGTAATCTGTGGTGGGTGAGTACTGCTCTGGTGTCTTGGGGCACTCAGTTCTGTCTGTTTGCAATCTGCAGTCTGCTAGACTTTCCCTAGGTGACCCAGCAGCACGGTTTCTTCCTTCTCTGTGGGGTCCTCTCTGGACAGGGGTTCCCAGTCCCTGTTGTACTGGGGCACACAGCTTGTCTGTACCGCTGAGCTGAGCGCAAAGCTCTCTGCGCGTGGCAGGAGCTCGGCTGTGATGGCGGCAGAGACCTTCCGGGGAGAGGCTGGGTGACCTGCGATCAGACCAGCAACCCTGCTTCCCCGTGGCGTCCTCCCGCGACTGGAACTCCCAGTTTCAGGTACTCTTGTGCCCACGGATCTGCCTGGGAAAGTGTCTGGGACTCGCCCGCTTGCTGCTCCAGCCCGGAGACCCAAAGCCCGCGTTACCCGGGATTTCTTCCGCGTTCTGGTTGGGTAGCCGTGAGTGGACCCGACCGATTCCCACGCCATGGGAGCCTCCCCGCACCTGGGAAACACGATCGATGTAGTTTCAGGACCCCGAGTTCAGTCTCCTGGTCTCTGCATGAAAAGTGCTGTCCTGCTGCTCAGACGCGCTGTTTTCCCGGTGCCGCCATCTTGGCTCCCCCCCAGTATTAAAACTTTTTAGAAGACATCCCAGCGGAGAAGCTGAGGGAATAGACGGCGTCGCATGGGCGTCCCCAGCGGGAGGCAAGAGAGACTTGGCCTGTAACGGCGTCCCAGAAAAAGGCGGGTTTCTGGAGAGAGCGGTCAGGTCTGGTCCAATATCTCGTCAGATTTTGGCCAGGGACTGAGGCATGGTGCCCCGTTGCATGGCCGGGAGAACACGATTTTGTCTAGCTAGGGCTTTCTGCAAGAGCAGGTAGAGAAACCGAGTGTAGAAAGCTCCAGGGGAAACTGAGGCCCTAGTAGAGATGGGGTCTAGCAATAGGGACATGCTGACCAAAAGGGAAACTAACCAATGGAGCCAGTGCTGGATGTCTCTGTACCGTACTGGTAGCAAGAAAGTGGAGATCTCCGGCGGATTTGGAGAAATATAGTACTCCAGAAGCACCGGCGGATGCTGGCATTACCCACTTGATGAGCTCACTGGAGGCGACCTATCTCAGCCAAAATGCACCAACCTTAGGAAACAAGAATATTGGTAAACATGCGCCTGTGCGCCTGTGGGGGTTGCATGTGGGTTCACAAATCACACCAAGAGATCGGTTCCACATGGCAGGATTATTAGGGGAAGGGGGATGCAGAGAGAGAGAGAGAGAGAGAGAGACAGAGAGAGAAAGGAAGAGGGTAAGGAAGAGTAAGGAAGAGAGAGAGGAGGACGGCTCCAGTTCTCTTATAGGGTGACCCAGGGCATGCACAGGTAGATCCAGGGCGTCAGCAGGTGGTTTGGGTGTCTTCACAAATGCGTGATAAATGGTATGTGAGGTTCCTTGGAGCTGGCCATAGAAGGGCCGGATAACTGATCCCAACATGGAGGACTTGGAGCATGAACCAGACCTAAGATTTCACAAAAAGCAAGTATTATGTGGGAAATCTAAATGTTAGGAAACTGAGGGCTTGGAGGTTTAAGAGGGAGTAAATATTGCCCAGCGTTGTGTTCTAGGTTCTATAAAAACCCAGTCTCTGTGTGGTGATTTGGTTTTACAGCTGCTCAGGATTGACAGCAGTGTTACAAGAAGACAAAACTGTAGCAAATATTAGTAATTGAATACAACAAATGGCACCCAACTAATCTAAGAATCCACACCTTTTAAAACATACTTAAATATAATTTGGAGTGGGGGAATAAGCTCCCAGGTGATGCAAACCAAACTTAAAATCTAAAAACTCCCAGGTCAGTTGCTGTCTCTTTAAGAGAGGCTCTCAAAACCATCCAAGGAGCAAAAGACAGCCTCCTGTGGGCAGACCTGAGACTTCCATAACAAAACTGGCTGCTGCTGCAGTTTAGCTAAGGGGTAAACAAGCATGGCTCCTTTATACTGTGGCTGGCTTGCATTGCTCAGCTCCACAGCCACAGCAGGAAAGAAAGGAACTGAAGGCAGACATACCTCTAGACAGAATTTGGACTAAACTGCATGTAAAATAAAAAAAAATGGACATGGCAGAGGGTGTTTTAATATCTTTGGGTTTCATTTTGGCTGTCATATTCAAGGATTGGTTACAATATGTTTAATGGTGTTGGTTCTTCCCCAGGCCTTCTCCAAGAAAGTTCAAGGAGAAGATGGGGGAAAAGCCAAGGATTGGGGTACTAAGTTACAGACTATAGTACTCACCCAAATAATTAGGTTAATAATGGCTAAATTCAAAGTTCTCTGGCTGCAAGGTATTTGTCAGCTCTTTCTGGTAAGGCTCAGCCAATTTAGGGAAACATCAACTAAAATAACCAACTGGGCTTTGTTTGTCACAGCATAAATTGGCACTACTGATTCCAAACTTAAATTTCTTGCCTCTTTGTTGGATTTTCATTTAAAGGCTTTGAGTTACAAATGTACTGATTTGAAACTATATGTATCTGAACAAGATGGTGAAGGGACATGCCTTTCTTCCCAACACAAAGTAAAAAGAAACAGGCAGAGCTTTGAAGTCTGGATTAAGTTGATTTACATAATAAAAACCAGGATGAGAACTCCTGCTGTTTAGCCACTTACAGAGATAGTCTAAGATTTTAAATGACACAGTTTTCCTTAGGGTTACCATGTAAATTCTTTTTTCTTAAGAGGAAATGTTATATCCTTACTGCTCTAAAGATTGGGTTCACATCATTTTTAGGTTCATGTAAAGATAGATAATGTCACACTGCTCTGGAAACTGCCTTATCCTAGTAAATGTGAGACATTTTCACAGGGGAATAATGTTGGTTGTTCCTATGAAAAAAGACACAGAAGGCTTACAGGTGGAAAAGTATACACCAACTTAGTTTAGTCCTGAAAACTCAAAAAATTATATTCATATGTTTAAGAAAACACAAAACTGTCCATCCCATATTAAAGAGAGGGCAAGCCAAAGAATAAGAGCCACTATCATTATACAGCCCAGGTACAAGATGCCCAGGATATACTTAATGCTAAGGGTAAGAGAGTTAATATGCTAATGCTAAGAGAGTTTATATAAAGTTCGGCTATGAAGGCATAACTGCCTTTCCTATATAAATAAGGGACAAGGCAAAAAATAGCCACAAACATTGTAAAGCCCAGGTTCAAGATGCCTTGGTTATGCTTATTTGCTAAAGGTAAGAGGGAGTTTAAAGAAAGTTTGGCTATAAAGGCAGAAATGCCCATTCTATATAAACAAGGGGATAGGACAGATAGCTACAACACATATAAAAATCAAGGGCTAAACCTCAAAACCGGTACAAGATACCTACGTTATGCTTATATTCTAAAAGAAAAAGGAGTTTATGTAAAGTTTACTTAAAACATGCATTTTATATTGCTCAAGGCAACTAGCTTGTCTCTCTAATGGGAGACTTCTCTAGGGAAATAAGGAGCAACTTGGCCTAACACAACAGGCTGCAAGAGCCCGGAAAGATATTTTAATCTATCTAACCTTGTTTTGATGATAATGATTGTATGTTCAATAATAATAGTAACTTATGTTGCTAATCCCTTTACCTGGGAACAACTCTAAAACTGACTGAGACATAAAAATGTGTCTCAAGCCAAAACCTTCAACAATACTTAGCCAATAAATCCTTGGCTATGATATCCTCAAAATGTATTAGCCTACCCTTTTACTTTGCATAGATAAAATTGGCTTACAGTTTAGTTTCATCCTGCACATCTCATCCATTTATAATTTTAGAACTCTCTAATGCTTGTGAGAAATTATATGTTTGTAGAACAAAAGAACTAGACACCAGAGATGGTGGATCAAACCTAACAGAATCATTCTTCAGCATGCTGAGAAATTGACACATCTGTTCCAGCATCTTGTATGTTCCAGCATTCTGCTTGTTCCTGCCTCAACTACTTCTGGGGCTATTTTCTCATCAAAGCCTGCTCCCAAAAGAACTTTGAAGAAAGTTACTAATTTTAACTGCTCCAGCATTTTAGACTGTTCCAAAAAGGACTTTTATAAAGCCTGAAATTTCTCAACATTCAAATATTATTGGACCACAAATGTTATTGCTTGCTTAATTAACCATTTTTATTTGGCCCCCCCACCGGATTTCTACATGTCCACAATGTCAGTTTGAAGAAACTCATGAGAACGACTTCCAATTTCCTTTAAAGGGGGTTGGGTATGTGTTTGGTTGTTTGATATGGCTACAAAATTTTATTGTCATTGGGAGAAGTTTATTATTAATGGTCATATTTAAAGTGAAACAAGGAATATACAGGGATATTTTATAGAAATAGAAAAAAGGGTAGGTTATCGAATCTACTCAACTTAAGGTTTTGTTTGTTCTTCACAGATAAGGTTAATTTTATCTCTGATCTAGGATTTTGCATATTGATGCCAAAGTAAGTATTTTTAATACACTGGTAGAAGCTTTAGTATATTGATCGAAAGTCAAGGTTACTTCCAATACTTGTAAACTATTATTAAAAGTTGGTTAGGAGATTAGGTATGCAAGTTAATTATTAGTTATTCAACTCATAGTCATGTCAGACACTAGTCTAATTTATCCCAGGAGCATACATCATAGGTTTAACAGATAGATATGATTTTGTATACAAAGCGATTACATAAAGATAGGTAGTCTTCAGAAACTGCAGAGTCCTATAGAATATGGCATTGAAAATGTTCTTGTTATTTTAAAAATTCTTTCACAATGAGGCAAGTCATTTCCTGGCAGTACTCTGCCTACCTGAAAGAAGATAATGAGCATCGAAGAACCTCCATATGGAGATGGCTTTAAATGTGGCAAACAAGCCATTTGGGTAAAGAAAATACCCTTTCCTCCCTTCACAACAGACAAATTCTGCCTAAAATGGGCAAGCTTAAATGCAGGACAAGTCGACTGCCGAACTCTGCCAAGACAGGGAAAGCAAGTTAAGTCCTAAGTAGTTCCTGTTTCACGTATTGTCTGTCAAAATATTCTGAGCCAGAAGGCTGAAGATGATGCTCCAGCCTTATAGAGAGTTATGGGTGACTAACTGCTGAGCAGCAAACTGTCTCTGTCAGGTTTTTTTTTTTTTATTATTTGGAAGCTGCTAACATGTACTTCCTATTAACTCTCATAACTAATTTTATTCCTTCTCAAGTCTCTGATGGGGTTGAAGACCAAGTAGTTACAGTATCACCTTTAAGATTAAGTTGTTTAGAAATTAAGAAATCTTTTTATATAGGTAACACCAATTAGGATAAAAGTTAATTGAGTTATAGATCTATAAACTTATCAAGAAAGATAGGATAATCAGACACTTTCTCCTAAGATACCCTCTCCATGTGCTAAATACACATGGACTAGACATTGCACGTGTAGATCTTACCTAACAGTTTTCCTAATTTCATAATTATTGTTGTATTGAAAGAAAATAAGCATTTTATTGGACTTAAAGGGGGAAATGTTGGTATAATGTTCTTTTAAAATGTATATGTGTTACCCTTTTTAGTTCAAATGCTGACTTCCCCACCCCCAAGTCTCTGGTTTCAATCTGGATACTGCACTCTGATACTCACTGTAAGCATCCTGTCTCAACTCTTGTGCAAACAAGACAGAAATAAAGCAACTAGATACAATCTTGTGCAATGGGAAGAGCCAGAGGACAGGAAAGAAGGGAGGAGCGAGAGAACAGGAAAGGGGCAAAAAGAAGGAGGTGCTCCAGGAGAGCAGAGCGGGAGGACAGAGCTTAGAGGACTTGGAGCATGAACCAGACCTAAGATTTCACAAAAAGCAAGTATCATGTAGTAAATCTAAATGTTAGGAAACTGAGGACTTGTAGGTTTAAGAGGGAGTAAATATAGCCCAGCGTTGTGTTCTAGGTTCTATAAAAACCCAGTCTTTGTGTCCTGATTTGGTTTTACAGCTGCTCAGGATTAACAGCAGCATTACAAGAAGACAAAACAATAGCAAATATTAGTAACTAAATACAACAAATCTAAGAATCCACACCTTTTAAAACATACTTAAATATAATTTGGAGTGGGGGAATAAGCTCCCAGGTGATGCAAACCAAACTTAAAATCTAAAAACTCCCAGGTCAGTTGCTGTCTGTTTAATAGTGGCTCTTAAACCAGCCCAGGAGCAAGAGACAGCCTCCTGTGGGCAGACCTGAGACTTCCATAACAAAACTGGCTGCTGCAGCAGTTTAGCTAAGGGGTAAACAATAATGGCTCCTTTATACTGTGGCTGGCTTGACTTGCTCAGCTCCACAGCCATAGCAGTATGAAAGGAACTGAAGGCAGACATATCTCTAGACAGGATTTGGAATAAACTGCATGTAAAATAAAAAAAAATGGACATGGCAGAGGGTGTTTTAATATCTTTGGGCTTCATTTTGGCTGTCATATTCAAGGATCTGGTTACAATATGTTTAATGGTGTGGGTTCTTCTCCAAGCCTTCTCCAAGAAAGTTCAAGGAGACATTGGGGGAAAAGCCAGGATTTGGGTACTAAGTTACAGATTATAGTACTCACCCAAATAATTAGGTTAATAATGGCTAAAATGCAAAGCTCTCTGGCTGCAAGGTATTTGTCAGCTCTTTCTGGTAAGGCTCAGCCAATTTAGGGAAACATCAACTAAAATAACCAACTGGGCTTTGTTTGTCACAGCATAAATTGGCACTACTGATTCCAAACTTACAAATTTCTTGCCTCTTTGTTGGATTTTCATTTAAAGGCTTTGAGTTACAAATGTACTGATTTGAAACTATATGTATCTGAACAAGATGGTGAAGGGACATGCCTTTCTTCCCAACACAAAGTAAAAAGAAACAGGCAGAGCTCTGAGTTCTGGATCAAGTTGATTTACATAATAAAAACCAGGATGAGAACTCCTGCTGTTTAGTCACTTACAGAGATAGTCTAAGATTTTAAATGACACAGTTTTCCTTAGGGTTACCATGTAAATTCTTTTTTCTTAAGAAGAAATGTTATATCCTTACTGCTCTAAAGATTGGGTTCACATCATTTTTAGGTTCTTGTAAAGATAGATAATGTCACACTGCTCTGGAAACTGCCTTATCCTAGTAAATGTGAGACATTTTCACAGGGGAATAATGTTGGTTGTGCATATGAAAAAAGACACAGAAGGCTTACAGGTGGAAAAGTACACACCAACTTAGTTTAGTCCTGAAAACTCAAAAATTATATTCATATGTTTAAGAAAACACAAAACTGTCCATCCCATATTAAAGAGAGGGCAAGCCAAAGAATAAGAGCCACTATCATTATACAGCCCAGGTACAAGATGCCCAGGATATACTTAATGCTAAGGGTAAGAGAGTTAATATGCTAATGCTAAGAGAGTTTATATAAAGTTCGGCTATGAAGGCATAACTGCCCTTCCTATATAAATAAGGGACAAGGCAAAAAATAACCACAAACATTGTAAAGCCCAGGTTCAAGTTGCCTAGGGTATGCTTATTTGCTAAAGGTAAGAGGGAGTTTAAAGAACTAACATGAAAGGCTAACATGAAAGCTCCCCCATCCCCCCCAAAAAAGAAGCAGACATACTCAAGAGGAATAGATGGTGGGAAACAATCAAGCTCAGGGATGAAATCAATAAATTAGAAACAAATAAAATAATTCAAGAAATATCAATGAAACCAAGAGCTGGTTCCTTGAGAAAATCAACAAACCCTTAGCCAAACTAACTAAAAGGCAGAGAAACACCATCCAAATCAAGAAAATCAGAAATGAAAAGGGGGCCATAACAACAGACACTGAGGAAATTCAAACAATCATTAAGTCTTATTCAAATGCTTATACTCCACAAAATTTGAAAATTTAAATGAAAACGACAATTTTCTTGATCAATTCCACTTTCCAACGCTGAATTAAGACCAGGTAAATCAATTAAATAGTCCTATATGCCTTAAGGAAGTAGAAGCTGTCATCAAATTCTCCCATCCAAAACTAGCTGAGGGTCAGATGGTTTCAGAGCATCTGAATTCTACCAGACCTTTAAAGAAGTGCTAACACTAATACTCTTTAAATTATTCCACAAAATAAAGCAGAAGGAGCATTACTAAACCCATTCTATGAAACCACAGTCACATTGATACCTAAATCTCACAAAGAGCCAACAAAGAAAGAGAATTTCAAGGCAATCTGTCCTTTGAACATGGGTGCAAAAATATTCATTAAAATTCTCGCAACCTAAATTCAAGAACACATCAAAGATATTATCTACTATCTCCAAGCTGGTATGCAGGGGTGGTTCAGTATACAGAAATCCATCGATGTAATCTACCATATAAACAAAGTGAAAGAAAAACACACACACATGATAATATCCTTCAAAGCTGAAAAAGCATTTGATAAAATCCAACACTCACTTATGTTTAAAGTGTTGGAGAGATCAGGGATACAAGGCACTTATCTAAACATAATAAATGCAATGTACAGCAAGTCTATAGCTAACATCAAAATAAATAGAAACTAAAATCAATCCCACTGAAATCAGGGACAAGGGAAGGATGCCCACTCTCTCCATACCTCTTCAACAGAGTTCTTGAAGTCCTTGCTAAAGCAATATCCTTAGAGATGTAGGGGATTCAGTTCAGAAAGGAAGAAGTCAAAGCATCACTGTTTGCAGATGATATGATAATATACTTGAGTGTGACCTCAAAAATTCTACAAGGAAATCCTACAGTTGATGAACACCATCAGTAAAGTGGCTGGAAACAAAATCAACTCAAAAAAAAAATCAGTAGCCCTCAGGTACACAAGAGACAAATGGGCTGAGAAAGAATTTAGGGAAACAACACCCTTCACAATAGCCACAAAGGAAATAAAGTACCTTGGTGTGGCTCTAACCAAGCAGGTCAAACACTTGTCTGAAAATAAACTCTCAGTCTCTGAAGAAAGAAATAGAAGAAGATATCAGAAGATGGAAAGATCTCCCATTATCATGCTTTTCAGGATTAACATAGTTAAAATTGCCATCTTACCAAAAGCAATTTACAATTTCAATGCATTTCCCATTGAATTACCAACAAAATTCTTTACAGACCTTGAAAGAAAAATTCTCAACTTCATATGGAATAACAAGAAACTCAGATTCACTAAAAAACAGAATTCCTCTACAATAAAAGATCTTCTGGAGGTATCTATATTCCTGATCTAAAGCTGTACTATAGAGGAACAGTAATAAAAAGCACATGGTACTGGCATAGAAACAGAATGGAGGATCAATGGAATCAAATAGAGGACCCAGAAATAAATCCACACACTTATGGACACCTGATTTTTGACAAAGATGCCAAAACTATACAATGGAAAAAAAATCGTCAACAAATAGTGCTGGTCTAACTGGATGGCTATATGTAGAATAATGGAAATAGATCCATAGATATCCCCCTGCACTAAACTGAAGTCCAAATGGATCAAAGATCTCAATATAAAAGCAGACACACTAAACCTTTTAGAAGAAAAAGTGGGGAAAAGCCTTGAGCTCATTTGCACAGGAGACAATTTCCTGATCAGAACACCAATAGCACAGGCTCCGAAAGCAACAATTAATAAATGGGACCTCATGAAACTGAAAAGCTTCAATAAAGCAAAAGACACTGTTGCCTGAACAAAATGACAGCCTACAGATTGGGAAAGGATATTCACCTATCCTATATCTGACAAAAGGCTAACATCCAGAATATATAAAGAATGTAAGAAGTTAAACAGCAATAAATCAAGTAATCCAAATAAAAATGAGGTACAGAGTTAAACAGAGAATTCTCTGTAAAAGAATATAGAATGGCAAAGAAACACTTAAATGTTCAACGAAGTTAGTCAGCAGGGAGGTGCAAATCAAAACGACTCTTAGATATCATCTTTCACCCCAGAATGGCTAAGATCAAAAACTCAAGTGACCACACATGCTGAAGAGGATGTGGAGAAAGAGAAACTTTATACCTTTGCCAGTGGGAATGTAAACTTTTACAACCACTTTGGAAATCAATCTGGTGCTTTTCCAATTAGGAATAGTGCTACCTCAAGATTCACCTTTACCAGTCCTAGGCATATATTCAAAAGATACTCAAGTATACAACAAGGACAATTGCTCAACCATATTCATAGCAGCTTTATTTGTAATAGCCAGAAGATGGAAACAACCCAGCTGTATCTCAGTTGAGGAATGTATACAGAAATTGTGGTACATTTACACAATGGAATAATACTCAGCAATTCAAAACAAGGAAGTTATTAAATATGCAGGTAAATGCAAGGAACTAGAAAAGATCATCCTGAGTGCGGTATCGCAGAAACAGAAAGACACACATGGTATATACTCGCTTATTTACATATAATATAATATAGGATATTACATATAATATATATATAATATAGGATATGCATAATATAATATAGGATATCACATATAATATAGGATAATCATACTATAATCTGTACACTTAAAGAAGCTAATCAGGAAGAGAGATCCTGGGTAAGATGCTCAATCTTCATTCAGAAAGGCAATAGACAACATCAAACCCAATGGAGAGAAACTTAAATCATTCCCACTGAAATCAGGGACAAGGCAAGGCTGTCCACTCGATCCACATCTTTTCAACATTGTTTTTGAAGTCCTAGCTAGAGCAATAAGACAATTGAAGGAGATCAAGTGGATACAAATTGAAAAGAAAGAAGTCAAACTATTACTATTTGCAGATGATATGATAATATACATGAGTGACCCCAAGAACTCTACCAGGGAACTCCTACAGCTGATTAACACCTTCAGCAAAGTGGCAGGATAAAAAATTAACTCAAAAAAAATCAGTAGCCTTCCTGTATACAAAGGACAAAAGGGGTGAGAAAGAAATTAGGGAAATAACACCCTTCACAATAGCCACAAAGGACATAAAGTACCTTGGTGTGAACCTAACCAAGCAAGTCAAAGACTTGTAGGAAAAAAATTTCCAGTCTCTGAAGAAAGAATTAGAAGATATGAGAAGATGGAAAGATCTCCCATGCTCATGGCTTGGCAGGATTAACATAGTAAAAATGGCCATCTTACCAAAAGCAATCTACAGATTCAATGCAATTCCTATCAAATTACCAACACAATTCTTTACAGACCTTGAAAGAAAAATGCTCACCTTCATATGGAACAAGAAACCCAGAATTGCTAAAACATTTCTCTACAGTAAAAGATCTTCAGGATGTATCTCCATCCCTGATCTCAAGCTGTACTATACAGCAACAATACTAAAAACTGCCTGGTACTGGCATAGAAACTGACTGGTGAATCAATGGAATCTAATAGAAGATCCTGTAATAAACCCACACACTTATGGATCCCTTATCTTTGGCAAAGATGCCAAAACCATACAATGTAAAAAGATGGCATCTTCAACAGAAGGTGGTGGTCTAACTGGATGTCTACATAATGCAAATAGATACATGCTTATCACCCTGCAAAAAACTAAACTCCAAGTGGATCAAAGACCTCAGTGTAAAACCAGACACACTAATCCTGTTAGAAGAAAAAGTGGGGAAGAGCCTGGAACTCATTGGCACAGGAGACAACTTCCTGAACAGAACACCAACAGCACAGTCTCTAAAGAACAAAAATCAATAAATGGGACCTCATGAAACTGAAAAGCTTCTGCAAAGCAAAGGGCACTGTTGTCAGAACAAAACCACAGCCTAAAGACTGGGAAATGATCTTCACCAATCCTACATCTGACAGATGGCTGATTTCCATAATATATAAAGAACTAAAGAAGTTAAACGACAGGAAAGCAAGTAATGCAATTAAAAATGGGAAATAGAGCTAAACATATATTGTTTGCTTTGACTGCATAGTTTGCCATTATTTATAGTTGCTTTTATGATTTCCTTTTTATTAGTTATTCAGATGAAGTGATTTTTATGGTTTTGCTTTGGTTTCCATCTCACTGTCAAAAGAGAAAAGTCAACCGGCCACAAAAGGATCATATAAGAACCCTAGCCATCTTCAGAAGAACACATGATTTTGATATCCTGCAAATTTCCTTACCTTTACTCACATCTATTCATTTAGAAGAGATTGGACAATGTATATTCTTCTGCTCCATATTGTGAGGCTGAGGATGGTGTAGCTGAAGGCACCATTTAAGGCTTTGCCTGAAAGAAACTGTGTTTCCCACGAGGCATAGAACTCATCAGTAACTTGTTGATCTATTTTTATTTCTCTCACAAAGTTCAGAAAATATTTTATGATGTTCCAAAGACATGATGGCAGTTGGACCTCTAAGTAGAGAGATTTTCATTTTAGGTTAAAGCAATCTATGAGGAGATTGTGTGCCTTTTCCACAATAATAAATGATGACCACTGCAGCCTCCAATCTGCTGATTTTGTGCATAAAATATGCATGTTTCTTAACCCATTGCCATGAAGGCTGTCAAGTCCCTAGTTTCCAGTTTTGAAATGTATAAAGTCGTATCTGTAGCACATGCCTGGCTTAGATGTTGGAAGTGCGATATCACCTGTGAAATGTTCAATGCAACATCAGGCAAATAGGTATATAAGCTTGGTTTACAAGACAAACATTAGTGTATAAATCATAAGAATATTATTTTAATACATTTTATATAGTGTAGTTTTACAATTCATTTAAGATGAAAGAAAATCATGTTAATGACATGGGTGTGCTTGCTTATTTTTACAAAAGAACTTCACTTTGTCTCATATTTGATTTTATACTGTGTAGCACTTCAACATATATCAGAGTAAATAGGTATTGTGAATGTATAGTCAACAATGCCCAGGTTCCTGCTTCAACTAACATACTGCAGAAAATGGCAGAAATATGCTTAGGGACATTACAGGAAAATTTGGAAATTTTGTTCTTTCTCTATGCATGTCTTCCCACATGCACATATTCCCACATTAGGAAGGCTGAGAACCACTCTTCTAGGATCTTCTCATATCATCTTACTCCTTCTATGTGACCATCTTCATCAGAGCTCAGCTCCTTCTTGTCAGCTCTCTCTCTCAAGATCTAGCTCTAAATCCACAGGCACATCTGCATTTGAACTAAACACACTTGGACAGCAGCAGTGTCCCACAGCTCCCACAGTACCCATTCACCTCAGTTTTTGCCTCTAATAAGAGGGAGGCCAACGTTACAGAGCATCAGCAACCCTAGGAACTGGGTATAAAGCCTCATTTTAAGAAGCTGAACTAAGCGTTCCAGAGGAGTTAAAGCAAGGTTGCAGCTGAACTTTTATCTCACACCTGCAAGGGAGACTCAGGCAACAATATGCAAATCTGCTGGTGGGTGATGTGAGAGAGCTAGACAAAGGGAGGAAGCCCATGGGGTGAGGAGAGTGATATGGCTATCATTTACTTTTTTGATGGAAGAGAAATAAACATAATATCCATGGTGTGTGAAGCAGTCTGCAGAAGACCATGGACAATGTCTGAGTGTCTGAGATCTTTGGAGAATACAGAGTACACACAGCCATACCATCTTATGACAGTGCCAAAGGAACAAGGTTATGTGTGTGTGTGTGTGTGTGTGTGTGTGTGTGTGTGTGCATGTACTCAAAGGCCTTGGCTCCCCTCAGTCTGTAACTACAAGAAGCAAGTCTTTTCAGCAACTAGAGCTATCCATCAATTTGCAGATGGTAACCAATAGTCAAAGTTGCCTGGGAGATCCCATGGGGACCCTCTGGCTAACAACTCATTTAAATGTCACCCATTCCTGGCAGTGGAGGTTTTACTTGGAAGAGAAAGATGTCTAGGTGAGGTTTCGTGTCTGTTATGTTTGGTGATTCCATTTAGGTATTTTAATATACGTATACATGGTAAGAAGTGACTGCTGAAGTAAGTTTCTATATGACCCCTCAAATGGCCCATAGTGCAAGCTAAATCTTCCTTTGTTCTCTCTCTTGCCTTCCTATTTCCTTACCACATAATCTCATTGAACATGTACGAATAATACTGGTGCCTCACTAGAGCCTGAACACTTTCTGACTACTGTTCATTGTGAAAGGTGAAAGATACTCTGCATTCTATAAGAGGAGAAAAGTAACCACCAACCCAATTATAAACCCTGTGGTCTAGGATGATTCTGGGACTAACCAGTTTTATTCTATTGGGATTTAAGGCCCACTCCAGGATATGGAGTCCATGCAAGACACTGTTCAGGTGGTCAATAACCTGAGAGTAGATAGGCCATGGGCTTTGGGGAAACCCAGGTAGTATAGTTTTGCTAAAAGAACACAGCAAAGAAATGATTCCTAATGACATTCTTTCATACCCATAGATCAGATTCTTGCCCATCCCTCACCAGAGAAGCTTCCTCCTGAAGTAAATGGGAACTAATATAGAGACTTAGAAGTAGACAAAGTAGAACTAGTGAGAGACCTTGGAGAATTGTGTCTTCATTAAAAGAGTGTCTTCATTAAACCCCTTACAGGAGGTCTCAGGGATCCCTGTGGATGAGGAGGCAGATAGATTCAGAGAGCCAGAAGAGATGGATGACATCAAGGAAACAGTGTCTTCCAGACACAGCAGGACCATTACACATATGTACTCATAGAGACTGTGGTAGTGTATACTGGTCTAGTACAGGTCTAAGCTAGATGGGCTTCCAGTGGTGAGAAGGGGAAATGGGCTCCTATCTGTAACAAAGTGGAGGACACAATTTTTAGGTTTTGTGTCTCTGCATTGATTATCTGGACTAGGTTTTATTTGATAGCCAAGGCTGGATTCTAACTCATAATCCTCCTGTTTCTGTCTCACCAGCTCTGAGAGCATATATGTGAATCTCCAATCCTTGTTATAATATTTTATTTATTTTCTATACTTTTACATAACACTGGGCCTATAAGTTACTTCATACTCTGAATCTTTCAAGGACTTATATTTATGTTACTATTATTGATTTTAATTCACGTCTAACTTTTGTTTTCTTTGGATGGCAACATTCTTTGATGTTATATTTAATTGATCTTTATAATATTATTACTTCATTTTAAAAAGATTGCTGCTGCTTTTGTAAAGATTTTTTTTTAAAGTTTTATTAACTATATCGGCAAGACCAACACAACCCAGTTTAAGTACTGCTAATTTCTAAATTACTCTAGAACATGAATTTCTGAAATTAATCACTCTAGGCAGCATTGGCATAAAGGCATGATTTCATGATAAATCTGGTTTCTTCCATTCTCTCAATTATAGAGCCCTCTTTCAATTCCACAAAATTGTGGCTAAAATACATTTTAGTTTCTGTTGAGTTTACTTTTGCTGTGTGATTATGGTTTCTCTGGTCACAGGATTATATTAATGTCTCTTAGAATTTTAAAAAAAATGAATTCTTGGCATCTGCATGACTATCCTAGAAACAAGCCCATATGTCTGAGACACTGTTCATTGTCCTCAGTATGAGTGGCTTTGTAGAGGGGAGACAATGAACAAATTTAACCCACATTTCCTGTTTCCTCAATTGGCTCATTCTTCACCTCAACCCTTACATTTCTTTTATTGCATGTTTCCCTATTATATGTTTCTTCTGTTGTTGTTGTGATATCTTTTTAATTTTAATTTTAATTTTTTTATTATTTACATTTTATTTACTTAGTATTCCCCCTGTAGTTCCCAACCTCCTCCCCTCCCAATCCTTCCCTTCCTCTGCCTTCTCCAGGCATGCCCCTCCCCAAGTCCACTGGTAGGGGAGATCTTCTTTTCCTTCCTTCTGATCCTACTCTGTTAGTTCTCATCAGGAGTGGCTGCATTGTCTTCCTCTGTGGCCTGGTAAGGTTGCTCCCCTCTCAGGGGGAGGTGATCCAAGAGCAGGCCAATCAGTTCATGTCAGAGACAGTCCCTGTTCCCATTACTATGGAACCCACTAGGAGACTCAACTGCCATGGGCTACATCTGTGCAGGGGTTCTAGGTTATCTCCATGCTACTTGGTTGGACTATCAGTCTCAGGAAGACCCATGTGCCCAGATTTTTTGGATCTGTTGCTCTCCTTGTGGAGCTCCTGTCCCCTCCAGGTCTTACTAATTCCTACTTCTTTCAAAAGATTCCCTGCAATCTCCTCTATGCTCAGCCCTAAGTCTCATCATCTGCTTTGATAGTCTGCAGGGCAGAGCTTTTCAGAAGCCCTCTGTGGCAGGCTCCTAACTTATTCCCTGTTTTCTCCTTCTGATTTCCATCTCCTTTGCCTTTCTGGATGGGGATTGAACATTTTAGCCAGAGTCCTCCCTCTAGATTAGTTTCTTTAGGTGTACAGATTTTAGTAGGTTTATCGTATATTATATGTCTATATGAGTGAGTATATGCCATGTGTGTCTTTATGCTTCTGGGATAGCTCATTCAGGATGATCTTTTCCAGTTCCCATCATTTACCTGCAAATTTCATATTTTCTTGTTTTTTATTGCTGAGTAGTATTCCATTGTGTAGATATACCACACTTTTTGTATCCATTCTTCAGTTGAGAGGCAACTTGGTTGTTTCCACCTTCTGACTATTACAAATTAAGCTGCTACAAACATGGTTGAGCAAATACCCTTATTGTGTACTTGAGCCTCTTTTGGATACATGCCTAGAAGTGGTATGGCTTAATCTTGAGGAAGCGCTATTCCTAGTTGTCTGAAAAAGCGCTAGATTGATTTCCAGAGTGGTTGTACAAGTTTACATTCCCACCAGCAGTGGAGGAGGGTTCCTCTTTCTCCACAACATCTCCAGCATGAGTTGTCACTTGAGTTTTTGATCTTAGCTATTCTGATGGGTGAAATCTCAGTGTCGTTTTGATTTGCATTTCCCTCATGACTAATGACGTTGAGCATTTCTTTAAGTGTTTCTCTGCCATTTGATTTTCATCTATCGAGAATTCTCTGTTTAGTTCTGTTTCTCATTTTTTAATTGGAATACTTAATTTGTTGCTTTTTAATTTTTTTCGTTCTTTCTATGTACTGGATATTAGCCCTCTGTCAGATATAGGGTTGGTGAAGATCCTTTCCCAATCTGTAGGTACTCGTTTTGTTTTGAAGACGGTGTCCTTCGCTTTACAGAAGCTTTTCAGTTTCATAAGGTCCCATTTATTGATTGTTGCTCTTAGAGCCTGTGCTGTTGGTGTTCTGTTCAGAGAGTTGTCTCATGTGCCAATGAGTTCCAAGCTCTTTCTCACTTTTTCTTCTAACAGGTTTAGTGTGTCTGGTTTTATATTGAGGTCTTTGACACACTTGGAATTTAGTTTTGTGCAGGGTGATAAGTATATGGATCTATTTTCCATTGTATGGTTTTAGCATTTTTGTCAAAAATCAGGTGTCCTTAAGTGTGTGGGTTTATTTCTGTGTCTTCTATTCGGTTCCATTGATTGACCAGTCTGTTTCTATGCCAGTACCATGCAGTTTTTATTATTGTTGCTCTATAGTTCAGCTTGAGATCAGGAATGGACATACCTCCAGAAAATATTTTATTGTTGAAGATTGTTTTAGCAATTCTGGGTTTCTTGTTATTCCATATGAAGTTGAGAATTTTTCTTTCAAGTTCTGTAAAGAATTTTGTTGCTAATTTGATGGGAATTGCATTGAATCTGTAGATTGCTTTTGGTAAGATGACCATTTTTACTATGTCAATCCTGCCAAGCCATGAGCATGGGAGATCTTTCCATCTTCTGATATCTTCTTCTACTTCTTTCTTTAGAGACCTGAAATTTTTTTTCATATGAATCTTTTACTTTCATGGTTAGGTTCACACCAAGATACTTTATGTCTCTTGTGGCTAATGTGAAGGGTATTATTTCCCTAATTTCTTTCTCAGCCATTTGTCTTTTGAATACTGAATGGCTACTGATATTTTTGAGTTAATTTTGTATCCAGCCAATTTGCTAAAGGTGTTTATCAACTGTAAGTGTTTCCTGGTAGAAATTTTGGAGTCACGTAAGTACAGTATCATATTTTCTGCAAATAGTGATATTTGATTTCTTTCTTTCTGGTTTGTATCTCCTTGATCTGCTTTCATTGTCTTTTTGCTTTAGTAAGGACTTCAAGAACTATGTTGAAGAGATATGGAGAGAGTGGGCAGCCTTGCTTTGTCTCTGATTTCAGTAGGATTGATTTAAGTTTCTGTCCATTTTGTTTGATGTCAGCTATAGGCTTGCTGTATATAGCCTTTACTATGTTTAGGTATGTGCCTGTATCCCTGATCTTTCCAAGACTTTAAACATGAATGAATATTGGATTTTGTCAAATGCTTTTTCAGCATATAAGGAAATTATCATGTTGTTTTTTTTTCTTTTGGTTTGTTAATATGGTGGACCACATTGATAGATTTCCGTATATTGAACCACCCCTGCATACCTGGCTTGAAGCCTACTTGGTCATGTTGGATAATATCTTTGATGTGTTCTTGTATTCCATTTGCAAGTATTTTGTTGATTATTTTTGCGTCAATGTTCATAAGGGAGAATGGCCTGAAATTCTCTTTCCTTGTTGGGTCTTTGTGAGGTTTAGGTACCAAGGTGACTGTGGCTTCATAGAATGAGTTTGGCAGGGTTCCTTCTGTTTCTATTTTGTGGAATAGTTTGAAGAGAATTGGCATCAGGTCTACTTTGAAGGTCTGGTAGAATTCTGCACCGAAACCATCTGGTCCTGGGCTTGCTTTTTTTTTTTTTTTATGGGAGACTTTTGATGTCAGCTTCTATTTCCTTAGGGGATATAGAAATATTTAATTGATTTACTTGTTCTTGATTCAGGTTTGGTAAGTGGAATCAATATCAAGAAAATTGTTCATTTCATTTAGATTCTCAAATTTTGTGGCATGTAGACTTTGGAAGTACGGCCTAATGATTGTTTGGATTTCCTCAGTGTCTGTTTTTATGTCCCCCTTTTCATTTCTGATTTTGTTGATTTCGATAGTGTCTCTTTTCCTTTCAGTTAGTTTGGCTAAGGGTTTGTCTATCTTGTTGATTTTCTCAAAGAAACAGCTCTTACATTGATTCTTTGAATTTTTTTTTTAATTTATTGATTTCAGCCCTGAGTTTGATTATTTCCAGCCATCTACTCCTCTTTGGTGTGTCTGCTTCATTCTTTTCTAGGGCTTTTATGTGAGCCATTAAGTTGCTTGCATGAGATGTTTCAAATTTCTTCTTGAAGGCACTTAGTGCTATGAACTTTCCTCTTAGCACTGCTTTCATTGTGTTCCATAAGTTTGAGTATGTTGTGTCTTCATTTTCATTGAATTCTAGGAAGACTTTAATTTCTTTCTTTATTTCTTCCCTGACCCAGCTGTCATTGAATAGCAAGTTTGTCAGTTTCCATGTGTGTGTAGGCTTTTTGTTATTTCTGTTGTTCTTGAGATCCAGCTTTAGTCCATGATTGTCAGATAGGTTATATGGGATTATTTCAATCTTTTTGTATCTGTTGAGACTTGTTTTGTGACTAACTATATGGTCTAATTTGGAGAAGGTTCCATGAGGTTTTGAGAAAAAGGAAAATTCTTTTGTGTTTGGGTGAAAGTTTCTGTAGGTATTTGTTAGGTCCATTTAATTCATGACCTCTTTTAGAGTTATTGTTTCTTTGTTTAATTTCTGTTTTGTTGACATGTCCTTTTTTGAGAGTGGAGTGTTGAAGTCTTCCATTATTAATGTGTGGGGATCTATGTGTCGTTTCAGTTTTATCAATGTTTCTTTTACAAATGTGGTTGCCCTTGTATTTGGGGCATAGATATTCAGAATTGTGATGTCTTCTTGGTGGAATTTTCCCTTGATGAGAATGAAGTATCCTTCCCCATCTCCTTTTGATTAATTTTGGTTGAAAGTCTATATCATCAGATATTAGAATGGGAAAAAAAGGTCATCAAGAGTGATGTAACCCAGAAGCACAAAGACAACTTTTATAAAAGTTCAGTTCTGAGGGAAGAAAGTGCTCCTGCACCCCACATACTTTTCGGCAGACCTGTAACATGGAAGCCCAGAATAATGGAATGTGATGACTCTGATGATATAATGTTCTTTTGAAATGTATACCCCTTACCCTAGTTCATTCAAATGATGATTTCTCCCCCCCACACACACTCTGGTTGCAATCTGGATATTGCATTATGATACTTATTCTAAGCATCCTGTATCACCTTTATGTAAACAGACCAAAATAAAGCAACTAGCTAAAATGTTGTGCAATGGGAGGAGCCAGAGGACAGGAAAGAGAGGAGGAGCAAGAAGGCAGGAAATGAGTGGGAAGAGAAGGGGCGAGAGAAGAACTTGGGGAGCAGAGCTAGAGGACAGATCTTAAAATGATGTGGAGAGATAGACTGGACCAATATATCACTAAAAGCAAGTATAATAGGTGAAATCTAAATGTTAGGAAATTATGACTGCATGGAGGTTTAGGAGGGAGTAACTATTGCCCAACATTTTGTTCTAGGTTAATTAAATAAACCCAGTCTTTGTGTGGTGATTTAGTTATACAGCTGTTTAGGACTAACAGCAGCATTACCAGAAAATAAATCCATAGTAAATATTAATAACCACTTACAACATGACTCCACAATGCCAGCTAGGAAATCATTGTGATACACTTAAGATATCTAGGGAATTCTTTGCTAATCCTAACTGCCACCGGGTGACACAAGTCTAGGTGTCCTTTGAGCAGTAAGTCAAGCTGTTCTGAGCTGATTTCCATGTTGAGACATTATCCACAGTGAAGACTGTTCAAAGCATCTTTATAGTAATTTTCCAGTGCCCAAGAAATAGCCTTCAGTCCAGCTCTCAGAGATGGGGTAAGAGGCTCGCCTGCAGTGGGTACTGCCTCTGTGGGTGTCAGGTAAGAGGTTGCGATTTTGCAAACATCCCCTGTGGCCATTGCCATTTTTTATGCCTTGCTGTCCTGATTATAAAAAGTACAGCATGTACGCAGTACAGGCATAGGTACCTCTACGATGAACAAATATGTGATGGAAAGATGAGAAAGATAAAAAAATAAATAAAAAACAAACAAAAAACAACAGAGTGTTACCTGCACTGTGGAGAGAGGTAGAATTGGAGCCTTGATGACAGTGAGGACCAGGCTGATGTGAGTGATCTGCACTGCCCCCTATGCTATGGTGATGTTTGGACCCAAGAAGCCACTAAGGGCCATGTCTGGGTCTATGGTCTTACTGTAGCCTGGTTCTTTGTTTATGTCTGTGGCCCTTGTTGCCACCAAAGGCAGTGTAGATGTCTCTGGTCTCCTATGGGGCTCATTATCAGCTTCAAAATTTCATGAGAAATACCATGTTAACAGTAAAGGTTTAAAGAAAAAAAATTATTCACTTGGCAACAAGCCAAAAAAATAATAAGTGTCCTATGTGTTCTCTGTCCCATTACCAGCTGGGAGTAACCCTAGGGGTACCAAAAGAAATAAAATCTGGCAGATGGATGTGTTTCATTTTGGAGAATTTGGAAGAAAAAGATATGTCCACCATACCATAGATACTAATTGTGTAATTACAGATTTGTTAGAAATAATGGCTATTATGGGGATACCTGCAAAAATAAGGCTGAAAATGCTCCTGAATATGCATCAGTAAGATGAAGCAATTCTTTGCATATTGTAATTGTATAATTACAGATTTGTTAGAAATAATGGCTATCATGGGGATACCTGCAAAAATAAGGCTGAAAATGCTCCTGAATATGCACCAGTAAGATGAAGCAATTCTTTGCATATTATAATATAAAGCATGTTACTGGTATACCACACAATCCTACAGGACAGACAGCTGTAGAAAGACCTAATTGTACTTTTAAAAAGATGCTTATAAAACAAAAAGTGAGGGTAAAGACCCCCAGGGATAGGCTGAATAATGCTTTGTTAACTTTAAGATTTCTTAATGTTGGTGGAAAAGGAACAACAGCAGCTGAGAGACACTGCGTTATAAAAAAACAAAACAAAACAAAACAAAACAAACAAACAAAAAACTGTAGGACTAGAACAACCCATTTAAGGGCATATTGACAGCAGAATGGAAACCTGCAATTCTTTTGAGATGGTGATATGGTCATACTTATGTATCTACAGGGAATGAAAAAATTATAGTGACCAACAAAACTTACAGAGATTAGATTTGACCAGGAAAGGCCTCCTACTACCTGATACTTGAATATCTTAACATTGTAAATGAATCTTGTTGGCTACCTGGTCCTTATGATTCAAAAATGTACCTATAATATTATCTTTTTTTGTCTTTTTTTAATTTTTATTTTTTATTATTTTTATTTTTATTATTAGTTACATTTTATTAACTCTGTATCCCAGCTGTATCCTGCTTTGTCATTCATCCCAAACCCTCCTTCCATCCCTTATCTCTCCCTGCCCCTTTTCAAGTCCACTGATTAGGGAAGACCTCCTCCCATTTCATCTGACTCTGTTTTATCAGGTATGGCCTAGCAGGACTGCTCCTTGCTTTTAAAGTTTGTTTATTTTCTTTTTTTTAAAGTTTGTTTATTTTCAAAGCAAAAGACCAGATAACAATGGAAATTAAATGAGTAGCCCAGGTGATTTCAGCCTCACATACTGCCTCAGTTAGTGTTGCCTCAAGAATCAACACCCAGGTCAACTTCAAAAGGGCTAGCTGAAGTGATCAATACCACAGGGGCTGCACAGAAAACAGGCAGACTAGACAGAACACTCAGAGACTGAACAAAAACCAGAGACATGTCAGAGAAAGATACAGCTAGCTTTTTCAGCACTTGGCCAATATCCAAAGTTTTTAAGGGTTCCCAAAAAGATGTTTTCCACCCAAACAACAAAATATAATATTAAGAACACGACGCCTCAATTCCCAAAAGGTAGGGTGGGGTTGTGTTGATTGTTTGGTGGGTTATGGATTGATCATGGTAAGGGGGGAAAAAAGTAAAGGTTAAAATCAGGGATATCTTTCTTTTTCTCTTCTATCATTCTTTTCTTTTATCATTTTTTTCTTAGCCAATGTTACAGAAAAAGAGAGAAAAGGGGTGGGAGGGATATAGGATTATAGGTTAAAAGGTAGATTATTGAATTTCCTACTGTAAATTTCCTATTGGTATGGACTGTAGTACATTGATGAAAATTTAAGGTTGTTTTGTTCAACTTTTGCTTAATGTATTCTACGTATACAGCTCATTTGAAAATGTGGCGTAAAACTCTGATCTTATGAGAACTATTGCGAACTGTTCCAGATGATTAGCAATGCAAGTTAGTAGTTAGCAACCTATAGATAGTCGTACTTGTAGTCTTATTAGATACTACGTTAGTTAATTACAGAAGTAAGCTTTATTTAGTTTCCTGTATATATTTTCAAGGTTAAGTAGATAGTACATAGCTAGACACAAACAACGTTGCTTGATAGATAGATATATAGACAGATATTTAGGTAGATAGATATGATTATGCACTATATGTTCCTAGATGAATAGGTGGTCTTCAAACGCTTCAGATATCTAAACAATATAACATTTAAAGATATTTTAATAATAAAGGGATTTTCTGACAGAGACACATCTGCTCTTGGCAGCACCTCTAATCTCCTTCAGAGAAAATGATGGGTATCAAAAGAAACAAATGTGGCAAGATTGCCACTGGAGAAAAAACTGTCTTTCAACTGCTGAAAGCAGGCTGTCTGAGCAAACTGTGAACAGCAAGGCACTGGAAAACTGACTGTCCAATTTTGCAAAGACTAAGTGGTCAGTCCCTCAAAATTCCTGATTCACAGAAAAGCCTGTCAGATATTCTGTACCAGTAGGCTGAAGATTGGAAGCCCCAGCAACACCTGGGAACCTCTGGCAACTCTTGAGGCAGTCAACTGTCCCTGTCATTTCTATAGCTGTGGTTGCTGATAGTTCTATGCATCCTATATGTTTAGGTATTATTTTTTGCTTCTAGTGTTTTTGATGCGGTTAAAGACTAGATAGTCGTAGTTTTACTACAATTAAGTTTAAGGTATAGAAAAATGTTTTAGGTTGATAGATATAAGAAAGTAGATTAGGTACAGAACTTAGGACTCACCAGGATAGGATAGATAGTGGAATATTTTTTTCCATGATTGCCAAATACAAATGGATTGGACATTTTAAATGTAATTCTTACCTGATAATTCTCTCAATTCTTATTGTATACAGTTTATTAGTGTTAGAGAAAAAAAAGACATTTTTGTTTAAAAAGGAAAGGGGAAGTGTTGTAGATGTTTTGGTTTATGATATGTAAACATGTTTTTGTTAATATCCCAATTTGGAGAGGTTTAGTTTGTCCACATATGTTAAGTGTCCCCTGCAGAGCATGGTTGAATTCTGAGGACTTTGAGGGGTATGAATATGGCAGCTAAGAGGAAGAATTAGCAGCTGCTTGGAAAAGTATGGTTGCTGCTGGTTCTTCCTGATGCTGCATTTGCTGTTTACTGATTTGCTGGTTACCTGGACTTCTGGATTTTTTATGACTGATGTTGGTATTGCCCCCTCCCTTCAAATCTTCATGACCCTACACATCAAGAAGTAACAGAGAGTACTATTGCCTTGTTCCTATACCACTTCTTTTACTCTTACCCATTATTGAGGTATTGGAAGGGCAGTAGGAATATTTAATAACCTTAAATAAAGTAGATTTGTTAAAAACTCAAGACTGCACACATACTTGAACACAAAGCAAGTCTCAACAGACATAAGAAAATTGAAATAACTCCTTGCATCCTATCAGAACACTATGGACTGAATCTGGACATTAAAAACAAAATGCCTGCAAACTCATGGAAACTGAACAGTTTTTCACAGAATGAAAAACTATCAAAGACATAAATAAGAAGAGAAAGGAAAGATTTTTCTGTAATTCAAAGTAAAAGAATACATACCATCCCCTAATATATAGGATACATTGAAAGCAGTGCTAAGATTAAAGTTCATAGCACTAAATGCTGACATTAAAAAGTTCAAGAGATTTCATGTTAATAATTCACAGTACTCCTGAAAACTGTAGAAGCAAAAAAAAAATCACACCCAAGATGACTGGATTGTAAGACACAATAATATTATGGCTCGAAATAATAAAATAGAAATAAGGAACAATTAAAAAATCAATACAGTAAACTGTGTTCTTTGAGAAAATCAGCAAGATAGACAAACCCATATCCACACCAAAAAAAAAAAAAACAACAAAAAAGCAGGAAGAGAATATCAAAATAAACAAAAGTAGAAACAAAAATTTGAACATAACAAAAGACACAAAAGAATTCTAGAGAATCATACGAATATATTTTGAAAAACAGTACTCCAACAAACTGGAAAATCTAAGAGAAAATGGTAATTTTCTTGATATGTACCACTTACCAATGGTAAATCAAGATAAAATAAACAATTTAAACAGAATATTAAACCCTAGAGAAGTAGAAGCAGTCATTAAATTTTTTCTAAGTAGAAAAAAGCCCAAGGCCAGAAGGCTTTAGAGCAGAATTCTCCAGACATTCAAAGAAATGCCCTCATCTGGCTTCTGCAGGCACCAGGTTCATGCATCGTGCACAGCCATGCATCCAGACAAAATAGTCATAGACACAAAAATGTTAAAAAGAAGACCCTCCCATCATCTCCATTTGTCTACCAGTGTGCCGTCCTCAGCTATTGAAGCTGACGGGTCAGCAAGGGTTTTTCTCTTTAGTACACTTAGGGACTGGTGTCAAAGAACACTCAGCTCTGACAGGATGCTTTGAGTTCTCTAACCTCATCCTCTTCTACTGACTCAGAGAATCTGTGCAGGCTCTCCTGAGAGAAGTGATACCTGTGGGCTCTAGGCCTGTAAACCAGGACAGATTTTGTTCATGGCTGTCACTCTGTATAAGGACCTTCTGTATCTTGAATGTAGGAATAAACTTCTATATCCTTGGTACCACGCTGCTGATTTTAACTAAGAATACTATGTCAATGTTTTATCTGAGTATTGGAAATCTTTCTATGCCTACTGTTTCTTATCACATATATTGAGTAGACATAGCCACTCATCCAGAGAATAAAAGATTCTAAGTGCTGGAACAGAAAAGCTGAGTTCAACCTTATAATCCTAAGGATAAACTGCATCTGAGACTGATATTCCCTGATTCTCGATCCACAGTGGTGTCCATAGAAGAGGTTGCTCTGTCCCAGGAGCTGAAGGTCATCAGCTTCAGACTTCATGTTTGCAAAGGTGGAGGCATATCAATCAGGAATGTATTCAGCCAGCAGGGTTATAGTTCATTCATAATCAAATCCAACAAAATCTAATGCACAAGGACATACTGTGGAAACTTGATAAGTAATGAGGAAATGTTGGGTTCTTTAAATTATTCATAATATAACTTAAAAATTTTATCTCTTTCGACACATTCTCTTCCCTCACATACTTTGAGAAGCCCATGGAGTGTTTGGATTTGTAAGATCCCTGGTTCCATTTGTTCAATCTGAAGAAACTTCTGGAAACATGAGAGCACAATCTGAGTTCAATGCTGCTGTCAAAAAGCAAAGTGAAAATTTTTGTGAAGATCAAAGGCATATGCCATCTTATTAGACACTGACAGAGTCAGAGCTCTTTGTCTGTCATAGTCTAGACCTTGAGATTAGGAACTTCCTGTATCCACATATGGTCTACCTCTCTCATATGATGTGTTAGTGGTTTACAGAGAAGATCTGCATGTGCTTATCAGAAATTATTTAACATTTTATACCTGAAAAGTAGATGTATAAAATCATATATGTAATCAAAATAAAATAAAATGCATACTAGATAAGTGAATATTTATTTTTAATAGTATTTGAGGCTTAATTGTGAAATATTAACATCAGATAAATAATTCGCTTTGTGTAGATAATGACATGAGCTGCCTTGTAACCAGATGATTATTGATACACATTTTTGAGACATTTTCTCGGTGTATAGACTATATTGTCCTAGAAGTTGGTGTGTACCTCAGGCTGGCCTCAAACTCATGAGTCTCCTGCTTTTGTCTCTCCAGTTCTGGGAGTACAGACGTGAATCTCTACTCCTCATCATGATATTTGATTTATTGATTTTTCTTTTATACTTTACACATGATTCTGACTTTATAATTTACTTCTTACATATACTTTCAGAGTTCAGTAATATGAAGTCCTGGCAACTTCTGTGATTTCTCTTGTCACTATTTAATTTTTATACTTAGCCAAACTTCTCTTTTTCACCATTTGGATAGCAACTATCGCTGATGTATTGGTCTCTGTAAAATCGTTAAGTACATTAGGATGGCTGTGTCCCCTTCTGGAGAAACTTACATGTTTATAATGTCAGAAGCCCATCTTAATCCAATTTTCAATGCTGCTAATTTCTAAATTATACTAGCATTTGTATTTCTTGAATAAAAACTCATTATTGGTCTACAGCAATGACTTCATGAAAAATCTGTTTTTCCTTTTTCATTTATCAAGATTTAAACCCCTCTTTCAATTTCCTGAATTTTTAGGGAGGATAGTTGTTAGTTGCCAGAGACCAAGAATCCCAGGCACATATCATGACTGATGCTGGAGCTGGAGGCTGCAATTAGCTTTGACCACCTGGATAGATTGCTTCCTGAGACCAGGAGCCACCCCCCACCTGATCCCCCCACCTGATCCCCCCACCTGACCGGTTTCACGAGATAGTCTCCCACCCCCTCCCTCCTATTTTACTTCCTTATTCTTTGAGCTTAAAAGTAAAGCTTTGTCCCACAATAAACGGGACTTTGACAAGGAAAACTGTTTGGTCCTGTTCTTCTCTCTCGCCCAATTTTCTTCAGGCTTGGCCCTCTTCGAAGACCCACGAATTACCGTCCCCGCAGGCGGGTACAGTGAGTTTCTGCTAGGTTTCCTATGCTTTGAGATTAAAATTCCTCTGATATCAGTCTTAAATTAATATCCACCAGGATATCCAGAAAGTGAATTCTAGGCTGCTCTTTGCATCTTAGTCTCTTGTTTATCTAGAAACTAGAGCCCAAATGTGTAAGGCCCTGTTCTCTGTCTTCAGTATAAGAGTGGCTTTGGAGATGAGAAATACTGAACACATTTAACCTCAATTTTTTTTCCTTCATCGTTTCTTTCCTCTACCATTTCTTTCTTTTATGGCATGCTTTCTTACTGTGTTTCTTTCACTGTGTATGTGTGTGTGTGTGTATGCATGTGTTATTTTTTAACACAGCCTATCGTTTTCCTAAGATTGTCAGTCTGAGATAGCTCTACGAATGTTTCTACAGAAGTCAACTGATTTAAATATGTCTTGGATTTTAACCCAGGTCTGCTGTTAGAGCACATAGTACTTTTCTGTTTGAGAGCTCTAAGGCCTTCTTTTTCAGTGATTGCTCATGCTCCCTGTGATAGTATTTTTGACTGTTGATTGACACAAGCTATACTCACAGACACTGCACAGGCATTTGCTTATGCATTTGCTGACTGCTTTGCATGGGCATTCTGCAGTCCAGCTGCTGAGAATTTATAAACCAGGCCTTTGCAGTGACAACTGAACTGCATCAGACAGCAGGGGGAGCAAGATGAAGTCACAGACCCAGGTCCTCATATCCCTGCTTCTATGGATGTCTGGTGAGAAACTCAAAATACTATCTTTGCAGAGTCACTTCTTTGTAGATAAGAAATTTAGAGAATGCCAGTCTCTATGATTCTTACATTATAATATTCTGATAAAATGATAGTAAATGACTAATTTCAACTGTTTTACAATCTCTGTGTATATCTATATGCATGTTCATTGTGTATTTCTGATTGTAGGTGCCTGTGCAGATATCACGATGACTCAGTCTCCATCCTTTCTGGCTGTGTCAGCAGGAGAGAAAGTCACTATCAGCTGCAGGTCCAGTCAGAGTCTTTTATCCAGCAAAGACCAAAAGAACTACTTGGCCTGGTACCAGCAGAAACCAGGGCAATCCCCTAAGCTGCTGATCTACTATGCATCCACTTGGCACACTGGGGTCTCTGATCGTTTCACAGGGAGTGGATCTGGGACAGAGTTCACTCTCACCATCAGCAGTGTGCAGGATGAAGACCTGGCAGATTACTACTGTCAGCAGCATTATAGTACTCCTCCCACAGTGCTTCAGCCTCCAACACAAACCTCCTTGAGAGTCTCAGCAGCTGCCTGCAGCACACACAGCCCTGGCTGTGCACACTTCCCCTTCATCGTGATAGCAGATGTGGCTGAAAATATGATGAAAAAGTTTGCAGACCCTCTTACAAAATTATGGGTTCAACAATTCTGACGTCTTTTTCTAAGAGAAACCTTTATATGAAAATGCAAAAAAGAACTCAGCATTGTCTTTCTATTTCTTCTGTACCACATCACCACAAACTGCGCTGCTTTATATTATCTTTCCACAGTGTTGCAGTTCTGATATCCTATGTAATGATGATGGTGGGAACTTTATTTCAACTTGAGGGCTCTAGGAAAGAGTACGTTCCTTGGCTTTTGTAGATTATAGACGGTTTGTCTTCTTTCCTTTCTTCCTTTCTTCCTTCATTGGTGGTGACCCTATCTGCTGCTAATGATTGTACTTTCCATAAACTCTTAAAATTTGTATTACATGTTAGTTAATTTCCTTTGCTGTATGCATGTGACACATGCATTAGTGTGTCTGTGTGTGCATATTTATAGGTGCACATGATACAAGGCATGATTGTGGAGGTCAGAAGACAATTTAGATTTGACTCTCCATTTTGTTTCTGGGGTTCAAACTCAGGTTTGACATCAGGTTTGGTGAAAAGTGTCTTTGCCATATGAATTATCTTGCTGCCTCTTAAAGTCTCTTATGGGTGTTAATTTACTGAATAGAATTTCATGAAAGCCATGTCTTTCCAATATATCATGTAATTTGACCATATGCACTAAGCTTCATTTTGCTTTACCTTTCTTGCTATTTCTTCTTTCCTGTCAGAAGGCACTCAGGGTAAAGGATTCAGAGGACATCTGGGATTTCTGGAAGCATCTTAGGTTTTACTTTTTTCCCCAAAGTCTCCAGTAGAGGTAAATCTGAGGCAGAGATTGTGCCTCTATATTTTCATCCTTTAACTGACACCCCCTTTTGCTGTGCTGCTGTTACTGTTTTTCTCTAAACTCTGACATGGTTTGAAAGAGGCTTCACTGCCATCTTTCCCTGGGTATTTACCCTTCCTAGTTGAGGAGGATATTTTTTACGATGTACTGTTGTTCAGATGAAATAATGATTTCATGGTGCCTCATGAAGATTTTACACATTTCTGTTTTGATTTAAACAAATGTTAGAAGTTAAGAAGTTAGATAGTTGATAGAAAGTTCAATAAAAGCCTCTGTGTGCCTCCAGATGCCAAGTCCATACATCTCATCACAGAGATGTTGGGCATGAGACAGATTTATTGTCCCAAAAGGAAACATTATTTTTGGGTCAATGGGTTTCAGTGTGCATTAGCACATCTAGAAATTATTGTTTTAAACCTTAAATGAACTTGTGAAACCAGAGATAGTTAAAGAATCTCTTAATGCAAATACAGATAAACAATTATCTGACTAATTATCCTGATGCATAGGCTTTGTTAAGATATCACATGAATTATTATTATTCTGTACCTACCATGTAACTTTCAGAATGCCATATTTTTTTATTTTAATTTTTATTAATTATATTTTATTCACTTTGAATTTCCTCATGAACTCCTCCCTCCTCCCCTCCTAATGCCACCTTCCCTCCCCATTCTCCATGCATGCCCCTCCCCAAGTCCACTGATAGGGGAGGTCCTCCTCTCCTTCCTTCTGAGCTTAGTCTATCAGATCACATCAGGAGTGGCTGCATTGTCAGCTTCTGTGGCCTGGTAAGGTTATTCCCCCCTCAGGCGGAGTTGATCAAAGAGCAGGCTAATCAGTTCATGTCGGAGGCAGTCACTTTTCCCATTTCTATGGAAACAACTTGGACACTGAACTGCCATGGGCTACATCTGTGCAGGGGTTCTAGGTTATCTCCATGCATGGTACTTGGTTGGAGTATGAGTCTCTAGAAAGACCCTGTGTTCATATTTTTTGGTTCTATTGTTCTCCTTGTGGAGCTCCTGTTCCCTCCAGATCTTACTGTTTCCCACTTCTTTCATAAGATTCCGTGAACTCTGCCCAAAGTTTGGCCATAGTCTCAGCATTTGCTTTGATAGTCTGCAGGGCAGAGACTTTCAGTGGCCCTCTGTGGCAGGTTCTAACTTGTTTCCTGTTTTCTTCTTCTTCTGATATCCATCCTCTTTCCCTTCAAGGATGGGGATGGAGCATTTTAGCCAGAGTCCTCCCTCTTGATTAGTTTCTTTAGGTGTATAGATTTTAATAGGTTTATCCTATATTATATGTCTATATGAGTTAGTATAAGCAGTGTATGTCTTTCTGCTTTTGGGACAGCTCACTGTGGATGATCTTTTCCATTTCCCACCATTTACCTGCAAATTTCATGATTTTCTTGTTTTTCATTGCTGTATATTATTCCATTCTATAGATATACTACAATTTCTGTATCCATTCTTTGGTTGAGGGGCATCTGCGTTTCCAGCTTTTGGCTATTTCAAATAAAGCCACTACAAATGTGAGTGAGCAAATGTCCTTATTGTGTACTTGACCGTCTTTTGGATATATGCCTAGGAGTGCTATAGCTGGATCTTGAGGAAGCACTGTTCCTAGTTGTCTGAGAAAGCACCAGATTGATTTCCAGAGTGGTTGTACAAGTTTACATTCCCACCAGCAGTGGAGAAGGGATCCCCTTTCTCCACAACCTCTCCAGCATGTGTTGTCACTTGAGTTTTTGATCTTGGCCATTCTCATGGGTGTAAGGTGAAATCTCAGGGTTGTTTTGATTTGCATTTCCCTAATGGCTAGTGAGGTTCAGCATTTCTTTAAGTGCTTCTCTGCCATTCGGTATTCCTCTACAGAGAATTCTCTGTTTTTCTCTGTTCCCCATTTTTTAAGTGGATTACTTGGTTTGCTGCTTTTCAGCTTCTTTAGTTCTTTATATATACTGGATATGAGTCCTCTGTCAGATAAAGGGTTGGTGAAGATTCTTTCCCAATCTGCAGGCGGTCGCTTTGTTTTGATGACGGTGTCCTTTGCTTTACAGAAGCTTTTCAGTTTCATGAGTTCCTATTTAGAGATAGTTGCTCTTACAGCCTGTGCTGTTGGTATTCTGTTCAGGAAGTTGTCTCCTGTACCAATGAGTTCTAGGGTCTTCCCCACTTTTTCTTCTAAATATTTTAATGCGTCTGTTTTTATGTTGAGGTCTTTAATCCACTTGGACTTTAGTTTTGTGCAGAGTGATAAGTATGGATCTATTTCCATTTTTCTACATGTAGATATCCAGTTAGCCCAGCACCATTTGTTGAAGATGCTATCTTTTTTCCATTGTATTGTTTTGGCATCTCTGTCAAAGATCAGGTGGCCAGGTGTGTTGGTTTATTTCTGGGTCTTCTATTCAGTTCCATTGATCCTCCATTCTGTTTCTATACCAGCATCATGCATTTTTTATTACTGTTTCTATATAGTACAGCTTAAGATCAGGGATGGAGATACCTCCAGAGATGTTTTATTGTAGAAGATTGTTTTAGCAATTCTGGGTTTCTTGTTATTCCATATGAAGTTGAGAATTTTTCTTTCAAGGCCTGTAAAGAATTGTGTTGGTAATTTGATGGGAATTGCATTGAATCTGTAGATTGCTTTTGGTAAGATGGCCATTTTTACTATGCTAATCCTACCAAGCCATGAACATGGGAGATCTTTCCATCTTCTGATATCTTCTAATTCTTTCTTCAGAGACTTGAAATTTTTCTCATACAAGTCTTTGACCTGCTTGATTAGGGTTACACCAAGGAAATTTTTGTCTTTTGTGGCTAATGTGAAGGGTGTTGTTTCCCTAATTTCTTTCTCTGTCCTCTGTCTTTTGTATACAGGAGGGCTACTGATATATTTTTTTTTTGAGTTAGTTTTGTATCCAGCCACCTTGTTGAAGGTTTTTGTCACATATAGGAGTTCCCTGGTAAAATTTTTGGGATCACTTAGGTATACTATCATCTCATCTACAAATAGTGATATTTTGACTTCTTCCTTTCCAATTTGTAGCCCCTTGATCTATTTCAATTGTCTTATTGCTCTAGCAAGGACTTCCAGAATTATGTTGAAGAGATATGGAGAGAGTGGGCAGTCTTGTCTTATCTCTGATTTCAGTGGGATTGCTTTAAGTTTCTTAGTTTGATGTTGGTTATAGTCTTGCTGTATATTGTGTTTATCATGTTTAGGTTTGTGACTTGTATCCCTCATCTCTCCAGTACTTTAAACTTGAATGGATGTTGGATTTTGTCAAATGCTTTTTCAGCATCTAAGGAGATGATCATATGTTTTTTTTTCTTTCAGTTTGTTACTATGGTGGACCACATTGATGGATTTCAGTATATTGAACCACCCCTGCGTACTTGGGATGTGTGTTACTTGGTTGTATTGGATGATATCTTTGATGTGTTCTTGTATTCAGTTTGCAAGTATTTTGAGGAGTATTTTTGTATCAATGTTCATAAGGGAGATTGACCTCAAATTCCTTTTCTTTGTTAGGTCTTTGTGAGGTTTAGGTACCAAGGTGACTGTGGCTTCATAGAATGAGTGTTCCTTCTCTTTCTATTTTGTGAAATAGTTTGATGAGTATTGGTGTTAGTGCTTCTTTGAACATCTGGTAGAATTCTGCACAGAAACCATCTGGTCAAGGGTTTTTTTTTTTTTGATGGGAGATTTTTGATGACTGCTTCTATTTCCTTGGGGCATGTAGGAGTATTTAATTGATTTACCAGATTTTTATACAGCTTTGGTGAGTGGAATCGATCAAGAAAATTGTCCATTTCTTTTAGATTTTCAAATTTTGTGGCACATAGGCTTTTGAAGTAAGTCCTAGTGATTGGATTTCCCCAGTGTCTGTAGTTATATCCCCCTTTTCATTTCTGATTTAGTTGATTTAGATGGTGTCTCTCTGCCTTTTAGTTAGCTTGGCTAAGGGTTTGTCTATCTTGTTGATTTTCTTAAAGAACAGGCCCTTGGTTTCATTGATTCATTGAATTGTTTTATTTGTTTCTAATTTATTGATTTCAGCACTCAGTTTGATTACTTCTAGCTGTCTACTCCTTTTTGGTGTATCTGCTTCTTCTTTTTCTAGGGTTTTTAGGTGAGCCATTGAGTTGCTTGAATGTGCTGTCTCGAATTTCTTCTTGAAGGCACTTAGTGCTATGAACTTTCCTCTTAGCACTGCTTTCATTGTGTCCCACAAGTTTGGGTATGTTGTGTCTTCATTTTCATTGAGTTCTAGGAAAACTTTAATTTCTTCCTTTATTTATTCCCTAACCCAGCTGTTATTTAGTAGCAAGTTGTTCAGTTTCCATCTATGCGTCGGCTTATTGCTATTTCTGTTGTTGTTGAGGTCCAGCTTTATTCCATGGTGTTCAGACAGGATACAGGGGATTATTTCAATCTTCTTGTATCTGTTGGGGCTTGCTTTGTGACCAGCCATATGGTCTATTTTGGAGAAGGTTCCATGAGATGCTAAGAAGAAGGAAACTATTTTGTGTTTGGGTTTGAGGTTCTGTTAGATGTAAGGTATAAGATCTCTAAGGTGTACATTTCTTAGATGTAAGATGTTAGATGTAAAATGTTCTGTTAGGTGTAAGATGTCTTTTAGGTCCATTTCATTCATGATGTCTGTTAGAGACATTATTTCTTTGTTCAATGTCTGTTTTATTGACCTGTCCTTGTTGAGAGTCCAGTATTGAAGTCTCCCACTATTAATGTCTGTGGATCTATGTGTGGTTTAAGTTTTATCAATGTTTCTTTCACAAATGTGGGTGCCCTTGTATTTAGGGCATAGATATTCAGGATTGTGATGCTTCCTGGTGGAATTTTCCTTTGATGAGTATGAAGTGTCCTTCCCCATCTCTTTTTGATTAATTTTGGTTGAAAGTCTATTTTATCAGATATTAGAATGGATACGCTTGCTTGCTTCTTGGGTCCAAATGCTTAGAAAGCAGTCTTCCAGCCCTTTACCCTCAGGTTATGCCTATCTCTGTGACTTAGTTGTGTTTCTTGTATGCAAAAAATTGTTGGGTGTTGCTTACTCATCCATTCTGTTAGTCTGTTTCTTTTTATTTGAGAATTGAGTCCATTGATGTTGAGAGAGATTAATGACCAGTAGCTGTTATATCCTTTGATTTTGTTGTTGGCTGTGGTCATAAGTTTGTGTGCTTGCTTGATTTTGTTTTACTGTAGTGAAGTTAATTATTTCCTGTGTTTTCTTGAAAGTAGCTAGTTTTCTTGGGTTGTATTTTTCCTTCTAGCATCTTCTGTAACATTGGATTTGTGTGTGAGTATTGTTGAAATTTGTTTTTGTCATTGAATATCTTGTTTTTTCCATCTATGACAACTGAGAGTTGGCTGGGTATAGTAGCCTGGGCTGACATCTATGTTCCCTTAGGGCCTGCATGTTATCCATCCAGGCTCTTCTGTCTTTTATAGTCTCTGTTGAAAGTCAGGTGTGATTCTGATGGGGTAGCCATTGTATGTTACTTGGTCTAAAACCTAGCAGCTTTTAGTATTTTTCTTTGTTCTGTATACCTACTGTTTTTATTATTATGTGGCAGGAGGATTTTATTTTCTGGTCTAATTTATTGGGTGTTCTGTAGGCCTCTTGTATTCTTACTGGCCTGTCCTTTAAGTTGGGGAAATTTTCTTCAATGATTTTGTTGAAAATATTTTCTGGGCCTTGGAGGAGGGAATCTTTTATTTTATTTTTTTCATCTATTCCTATTATTTTTAGGTTTTGTCTTTTTATGCTGTCTTGAATTTCTTGGATGATCTGTGTCAGGAATTTTTTAGATTTAAAATTTTCTTTGATGGACACATCGATTTCTTCCATTGTATCTTCCACACCTGAGATTCTTCCATCTCTTGTAGTCTGTTGGTTATGCTTACCTATGTAGTTCCTGTTTTTTTCCCTCAGTTCTTTGTCACCACAATTTGCTCCATTTGTGTTTTCTTTAATTTTTCCAATTCTATCTTCAGATCTTGAGCTCTTTTTTTATTTCCTTCACCTGTCTGACTGTATTTTCCTGTTTTTCCTTCAATTCCTTCAGCTATTTAGTGTGAACAATCCTGTTTCTTTTATTTCCTTCAGTGATTTGAGTATTTCCTCTTTAAAAGCCACAAACTCTTTGTCTTCAACTTCCTTCATATCTTTATGGATGGCCATAATTTGTTTGTCTTTATCTTCCTCTATTTCTTTATGGATGGCCATAATCTTTTTTACTTTATCTTCCTCTAGGTCTTTAAGTATTTTGTTTGTTTCCTTTCTTATCCTCTTCATAAGCATAGATGTTAGGTCATCTTCTTGAATTTCAATTATGCTGGGGTGTCCAGGGTTCCTTACCCCTGGATAACTGGTTTCTGGAGATGCTATATTGCTCTGTCTTTGTTGGTTGAGCTTTTACACTGATCTCTACCCATTTGGCTATCTTGGGTTTGGGGTATTAGTTTCTGGTGGTTTCTGAAATCCTGTGGAAGAGAGAGTCTCCTTGGCAGAAAGATGATTTTTCCTGAAGGAAGCCTCCTCAACTTTTTGGGTATGGTCATTAAACAGCTGGTGTTTTTCAGGAATTGCCACAGCTCACCCCAGGCATACAGACCTGAATGTTAACTGTGATCTTTGTTAGTCAAGAGGGTTCTCCTCTCACCCAGAGAAGTCTTGGAGACAGCTATCCTGCTTCTAGGTTTCTTGCTTTAAATTTAGTGAGATGCTGCTTTAACCTGTGTGTTCCATGGTTTGGTCAGTTTTGTTATGGATAACTGGTTGCCCCTTGCAGCAGTATCTGGGGATTGATCTAAGGGATCCCAGGCTTCTGTAGGTCTGAAGTTGGGGCTCTGTGCCCCAATGCCAAGCAGTAATAAGTGGCAGGTGAGTACTGCTCTCATAGGAGCAGCAGGCTAGTTGGTGCACAAGCAGCTCCTTGGGTTGGCAGGCACACTGGGCTGTGGGACCTTCTCCAGACATATACTGGGTCAAGTAAGTCCATCCATGTTTTCTTCCTTCCTTGTGGGGTTTTCTCCTGACAGGGACTCCCAGTCTCTGATGCCATGAGGCACACAGTCTGTCTGTGACAGAGAGGAGATTTGGGTGAGCAGCAAGTCTCTGCTTGCAGCTTGAGCCCAGTTCAATGCTGGTGGCATACACCTGCCATTCTGCAGGAACTTTTTCAGGGAAAGACTGGGTGACCTGAGATCAATCCCGTTTCCTTCCTTTCCTGTGGGTTTTTCTCACAACTGGGACTCCTATTCTCTGGTGTTTTTATGGCCACTGTTCAGCCTGGGAAGGTGATCAGGACATGCAGGCGTGTTGCTCTGGTCTGGCGACCTAGTGCCTGTGTGACCAGGGATCTCTTCTGGGATCTGGCTGGGTGACCTGAAAGTGGACTGGATTGAACACCATGGGGTTTCCTCGCACCTGGGAAACACGATCACTGTTGTTTTAGGGCCCAGAGTTCAGTCTCCTGGTCGCTGTATGGAAAATGTTGTCCTGCTTCTCAGAAGCAGTGTTCTCCTGGTGCTGCCATCTTGTCGAATCAATGGAATGCCATATTTATAAATCACCATGTAATCCATGATCCTGCTAATTGCCATGAGGCAATTATTCTGAAGTAAGGACTCTATGTTAAAGGGTATAAATAGAACTGAACTATGTTAAAGGGTATAAATATAACATTTATTCATTGAATAAATGTTAAAGCCCACTGGAGTTATCTTGATCAATAATCTGTAAATATATATAAAAATATGTAAATATGTGTAAACCTATGTGTTTTGGGCTTGTTAAGGAGACATCATTATGGCCTTCCCACAGGGGACCTGACTAGCATATATCAAGTATCTGTGAGACCACCTCCAGAACGGTGGCCAGTTATGACCACCTGTGGACCACCTGCAACCACCTGTTATTTCTCCCTTGTGCTGTTGCTAGGTCCCCTTATAGGAGGATTTGCCTCTATCTCTCTCTTTCTCTCCGTGTTTCCTGCTATGCCCAGAGAAAGTCTTTTTTGACTCTGCCCCTCTTCCCCTAATAAAAACTCTCAAGTGGAATCTGTTCATGTTGTGATTTATGAACTCACTGTAGAACTCAACTGCATTATCCAAACAGCATATTTGCATGTAAATGGGTCCACCTGATTTTTGTATATAAGTTACATGAATGCATGCCCATTTTTCTGTAAGTATCTTTTTTTTTGTTTTGTTCACTGGTGTGTGTATAAATATATATAGTGCTATATGTGTGATCATTGGGCTAATACAATGGAAATGGCCACACAGCTAGTTGGGAACAAGATTTCCCAAGGGCAGCCTGGATTTGATGCAGTCTCTATAGTGAAGTTGCTAGTTAAGATCAACTCCATCATCATACCTGTAATGAAACCCAAGCCTCTGCCAACTGGCAGGCATTTGCCCCTTCCTTTTCAAACATAGGCAATTAAGCTTTGATTGAGCCAACCTCCTAGGGAGGACTCCATGGTATAGAATCCACAGTGTTGAGGCTTTTCTTAAAGATCTGATATACAATTCCTGACTCAATACATAGTGATAAACTATCCAGAATCCCTTTTTGACCCCTGAAGTCAAGTTCCTGGTTTCCAGCAAGTTGTTGTGAAAGCTAGCTTCATTGAAAGAAGGGGCCTGAGATTCCTTTTTCCAGTTCTACTTGTTTCTTCTTGGTGGAGCAGATAGCTCCATCAAAGCTTCCCCTAGGCCAAGGCCTCCTTTCCAAGCAAACAAAAGCTTCAAGGCCCAGGCTCTAGCATTGGCAAGTAAGTAAACTGAGTAGTCAAGCCAGGGGCCCTTTGTCAGTCAAATTAGGGCTGCCTGCTGTTAAAAAATAGGAGCCCTTAGATGAAAAGTGGCTCCTGCAGCTTAAGAGCCAAAATTGCCAAAATGTCAGTTGACAAGGCAGCAGACCTTAAGTCTGGAGATTCAGGGTTCAATTCCAAGGCTCCTCTCCTTTTCAGTTCTTGTGACCAGTAGCCCCAGGTAGCAAAGTTACCAGCCTTAAGATTTAAAGTTTAAATATAAAAAGAGACTCTATGCCTTTATATATCCTGATGAAGAAGTTATTTAACATCTAATTTGGAGGTATGGCAGGAAACAAGTGTGTTACAGACTATGTAATATTGCTGGAGAACTCCAGATATATTTAAACTGAGTGGTTCTCTGAGTGATTCAGGGCAGGGAACCCTTTAGAGAAGGTCAGTAAATTTATAAAAACCCCAAATTAACCAAGAGTGATACTTAAACCAACAGATATGAATCATACTACAGAAACACAAGCTCATAAAAAGTCAAGTCAGAAATAATGCCTCCAAAAGATCATAATTCCCTAGGAATTTAACTCAAAGATACTGAAATAGGTAAAATTTTGGGTGAAGATTTCAAGTATGTACTCATAAAATGACAAATTACCACAAAAGTTTCAAAAATTTTCATTCAGTCAAAGCTGGGAGGAAGGCTAGTGATATTTAGGTAAAAATAAGCAAGATGGATAAAACAATCAGAAACATGGCAGAAAAAGTGAGCTAGAGAGAAAAACTCAATTGAAATGCTGGGAAATAAAATTTCAATGTCTCATATACAACAGAAGGATAAAGAAATCACCACAGCAAGAAAAAAAAAAGACAGGAGAAAAAATTATTTTGGATCAAGTTTGAAGCAGAAGAAACAGAGCATTGAAACCTCAATAATTTGGCTATATATATATATATATGTGTGTGTGTGTGTGTGCGCGTGTGTGTGTGCGCGTGTGTGTGTGTGTGTTTGTTGTATGTGTCTGACTATACTGCCAAATAATTTTAACATATGATGAAGAGCGCAGTCCTAAGAATTGTAAGACATAGAAGAGCTGAGATAAAACCCAAAGCCATATGGAACATATTGAATGAAATGAAAACATTGCTGCTGCTTCATTCTGCTGCTGCATTTGCTGTTTACTAATTTGCTGGTTACCTAGATTTCTGAATTTCTGGAAGACTGGTGTTGGTATTGCTTCCCCCCAAATATCCTAAGATCCTACTCAGCTAAAACTAGCAGAGAAAAGTGTGTCCCCCGTTCCCACTAAACTTCTTTCTCTTCTACCCTGTGGTGAGTAGTTGGAAATGAGGTGGAAGCATTTAATAACCTTAAACAATGTAGGTTTGTCAAAAAAAAAAAAAAAAAAAACAACAACAAAGGTTAGCAAAAACTAAACAGAGAAATACTGGAGCTAAGAGACATAATAAGCCAAATGAAACTAATAGATATTTATAGAACCTTTCACCAAAATATGAAAGGTTATGCTTTCTACTCTGTACCTCATGGAGCATTCTTCAAAACTGCATACATACTTAAACACAGAGCAAGTCTCAACAGTTACAAGAAAGTTGAAATAACTTTTTGCATCCTATACAACCGCTAGAGATTGATTCTGGATATAAACAACAGAAACAACAAAAATATGCAAACTCATGGAAACTGAACAGTTTTACAAAGAATGCAAACTAAGCAAAGATGTAAATAAGTAGAGAAAGAAAAGACTGTCTGTAATTCAAAGAAAGGGAATCCATACTATACCCCGATTTATGGAATATTGTAAAAGCAGTGCTAAGAAGAAAGTTCATAGAACTTAATGCCAATACAAATGTTGGAGAGGTTTCATATTATTTACACCTGAAATAATATGTTTCAATTTATAGTACACCTGAAAACTGTAGAACTCAAAGAAATAACCACAGCCAAGAAGATGATAATGCAAGAAATAATCCAAATGGGGACTCGATTCAATAAACTAGAAATAGCAGTATTCAAGTGATTACCACATAATAGGACCAGGGACCGTCAATGACATGAACTCATGGGCTGGCTCTTTGATCACCTTCACCTGAGGGGAGAGTAGCCTTACCAGTCCACAGAGAAAGATAAAGAAGCCATTCCTGATGAGACATGATACACTAGGGTGAGGTGGAAGGGGAGGAGGACCTCCTTTGTCATTGAACTGGGGGAGGGATATAGGAATAGAAGAGAGAGGGAGGGAGGGCTTGGGAGGGAATAGAGGAGGGTGCTACAGCTGAGATACAAAGTGACTAAACTATAACTAATAACAAATGAAAAAACAAACAAACAAAAAAGAGCAGTGCAGGGAGAAGAAGAGGAACAGTGTAGTGATGGATATTAGTGGATGTTTATGGGGACAGTTTTACAGAAACAGGAGGCAGAAAGAAAAAACCCAGAGAATGAGAATGAGCCACAAGATTAGAACATATTTCCAGAGTTAGTTTGAGGCCAAGCAGAGCAGTTCAGTCAGAAGCCTAGAGAGAAACCAGATTGAATCAGAGGAGAGGAGTTTGGGCCAAAACAGCTAAGTTGAACAAGCCAGCAAGAGTTCAGAAAGAGCCAGAAAACCATGAGCCTATTGAGCAGTAGGTCTCTGAGGCTGAAATATTGTATGTAGGCCTAGGTTAGCAGATTGAGGGTGGAAGCTGAAGCCTTCAAGTCTGGGCTTGCAGAATATCAGTTTGTACAGAGGCTAGAAGCTTCCAGGCCTAGGATAGGGACAGCCACAACACAGAAAGAAATTCTCTGGGCTCATCCCAAGCCATGTGTTTGCACAGATTGGGTAAGGCTTTCATCTCATTCCCACTTCTTAGGAAATAAACACATTTTCATCTGGCCCAGAAGTTTTACATACATCCATGCATTGTTTATGTAAATTATTGGGGGAAAATATCCAGAACTAAAATCCAAGAGCTACAGGAAAAAAATAAAATAAAATAGAAATAGAGAATAATACAAAAACTCAATGTAATTAAGAGTGGATTGTTTAAGAAAATCAGCAAGACATCAGCAAGATAGACAAAGACATATCAAAACTAACAAAAACAAACAAACAAAAAAAGAGAGACTGTCCAATTTAACAAAATTGGAAATAAATATGGGGACCTAACAAAAGACACCAAAGAACTCTGGAGAGTCATAAGAACATATTTTTAAAACATACTTTAACAAACTGGAAAATCTAAGACACACTATCATAGTGGGAGTGGTCATTCCACTGGGTTTTATTAGTTGTCCATCTCTTACCTGTTATTCTTCTAGTGGGTGTAAACAAGAATTTAGGATCTACATTTTATTATCACAAGGTATATTATTCTCAAGGTTTTTGAAAGGGTTACATAATGCAGACTGGGTGAAGTTTTAAAATATTAAACTCAAAGCTTAACTTAAAAACATTTCTTGGAGGTAAGGTAAAAAGAATTAACAGAAAAAATATTAAGGGATTCTACCTAATAAACTTACAGGCAAATACATCTCAGTTAACACAGAGGTTTAAAAACATAATAGAGTAGGAGAGCTGACCATTTAGTTAGATATGATTTACTCTATACACTTCACACATTACTTTGAAATTCTGAAGGATATTATTTTTCTTAAGTAAAGAAAAACTTTGGCAAAGAATAGTTGAGAACCACTAGTTTCTTTGAATAACTTTTTTTTACTTCCTAATACTGTAACCCTTTAAGTATAGTTCCTCAGGTTGAGGTGACTTCCAACCATAACATTGTTTTCTTAAACTTCATGACTGTAATGTTCCTATTGTTTTGAATCATAATGTAAGTATCTGGTAATTCAGACGGTCCCAGGCAACCCCTGTGAAAGCGTCTTTGGACCTCAAAGGGGTTGGAATCCACAGTTTGAAAACCTCTTAAATAAACCCATTATCGTTAATCAGAATCTTTTAGTAAAGCAAGAGTTTCTACTAATTTTCCTTTAAAAATCTTTCTGTGTCTACTAATTCTTGTCATATCTATTGGGTCATAATAGCCACTCGTACAGAGAATAAAAGATTCTAAGTGCTGGAACAGAAAAGCTCTGTTCAGTCTCGTACTGTCTCAGGATAATTTGCGTCTCAGACTGATATTCCCTGGTTCTCCAGCCACAGTGGTGTCCATGGAAGAGGGTGCTGTGTTCCAGGAGCTGTAGGCTATCAGCTTCAGACTTCCTGATTACAAAGCTGAAGGCATATTAATCAGGAATGTATTCAGCTAGAAGGTATATAGTCCATTTCTAATCAAAGCTGCCTTGTAATCAATTGATTAATAATACACATTTTTGAGAGATTGTCTCCATGTATAGATTAGATTGGCCCAAAAGTTGGCATTTACTCCAGGCTGGCCTCAAACTCGTGAGTCTCTTGCTTTTGTCACTCCAGTTCTGGGAGTACAGATGTGAATCTCACTCCTTCCCATGATATTTCATGTATTTATGTTTTTCTTGTACTTTACACATAATTCTGGCTTCATAATTTACATCTTATATATACTTTCAGATTTCAGTAAAATGAAGTCCAGGCAGGTTCTGTGATTTCTCTTATTGCTATTGATTTTTCGTTCTTAGCCAAACCAGTTTTTCACCATTTGGATAGCAACAAGCGCTGATGTACTGTTCTATTGGTGTCAATAAAGTTGTTATGTACATTATTGTGGCTGTGCCCACTTCTGGAGAGACTTGCCTGTTCATGATGTCAGAAGCACCTCTTAATCCAGTTTGAATACTGCTAATTTCTAAATTACATTAGCATTTGAATTTCTTGAATAAAAACTCATAGCACTGTTGGTGTACGGGAAAAATTATGAAAAATATCTTTTTCCCCTTTCATTTCTCGAGATTTAAACTCCTCTTTCAATTTCCTGAAGTTGTCGGGAAGATAATTGTTAGTTTTTGTGCATTTCATTTGCTTTGAGATTAAAGTTCCTCTGATCTCAGTTTTAAATTAATGTCTACCAGGATTTCCATGGAGTAAAGTCTGGGCTGCTCTTTTCATTCTAGTCCCTTGTTTATCTAAGAAACTAGAACCCAAAAGTTCGAGTCCCAGTCTGCGTCTTCAGTACAAGAGTGGCTTTGGAGATTAGTAATATTGAACACATTTAGCCTCAATTTTCTTTTTTTCCTTTCATCTTTTCTTTTTTCTTTGGTGTCATGTTTTCTTACTGCTTCTTTGTTCTTGTTGTTTTTGTGATATTTTTGAACGTACCCTATCATTTCCCTTAGACTCTAATTCTGAGATAACTCTACTAATGTTTCTACAAAAGTCAATTGATTTAAGTATGTCTTGGATTTTAACCCAGGCCTCCTATTAGAGCACCTAGTTATTTCCTGTTGGAGAACTATAAGGCAATCTTTTTCAGTGATTGCTCATGCTCCCCGTAATACTATTTTTGACTGTTGACTGACACCAGCTACACTCACAGACACTGCACAGGCATTTGCTTATGTATTTGCTGACCGCTTTGCATGGGCCTCCATAGCCCAGCCCAGTTGCTGAGAATTTATAAACCAACCTTTGCAGTGAGAACTGAACTGCATCAGACAGCAGGGGGAGCAAGATGGAGTTACAGACCCAGGTCCTCATATCGCTGATGCTTTGGGTGTCTGGTATAAAACTCAAATTATTTTATAATCTTTACAGAGTCACTTCTTTGCACAACAGAAATTTGAGTGTGTTAGGCTCAATATTTCTTATATAATGATACTCTGATACAATAGTAGTGCAAAGTAACTAATGATAAATTTCAACTGTTTTACAATCTGTGTTTGTGTTCATATGCATGTTCATATGTATTCCTGATTGCAGGTGCCTGTGCAGTCATCGTGATGACCCAGTCTCCATCCTTCCTGGCTGTGTCAGCAGGAGAGAAGGTCACCATTAGCTGCAAATCCAGTCAGAACCTTACTTTAGGAGGCTTAAACTTCTTGTCCTGGTACCAGCAGAAACCAGGGCAGTCCCCTAAGCTGCTGATCTACTATGCATCCACTCGGCACACTGGGGTCCCTGATCGCTTCACAGGCAGTGGATCTGGCACAGATTTCACTCTCTCAATCAGCAGTGTGCAGGTTGAAGACCTGGCAGTTTATTACTGTATGCATGGTAAAAGTACTCCTCCCACAGTGCTTCAGCCTCCAACACAAACCTCCTTGAGAGTCTCACCAGCTGCCTGCACCACACACAGCCCTGGCCCTGCACACTTCCCCCTCTGTGTGATAGAGGGTATGTCTGAGAAAATGATGAATAGTTTGCAGAGCCCAGTACAAATTATGGGTTCAAAGTCTCTTATATCTTTTGATATGAAAATACCTCATATGAAAATGCAAAAATGAACTCAGTATTTTCTTTATTTCTTTCCCTTCTGTAGAACTTGGAAGACATAAAAGAGGCCATCAAATCACTTTAAGAAATCTGGAAGCAGATGTAGATGTTTTTAACATTAAACTGCTCTTAGAGCACAAGGAGAATGACAAAGATAATCAAGATACTTAGTCTATAGAAATCCAGGGAGAGCAGGCTTTAAAGCAAAGTGGGCAAGACTCAACAAAGAACCAAGAAGGACCAAAAAGAGATACAAGATATTTTGTAAACTTGGTAGAAGCCTCAGAAGAAAAATGAGGCTGTTCAAGCAGAAACCCAAGAGCAGAGAAGAAACATATGCCAAAAACTCAAGAGAAAAGTTTTGTACTGAAATAGACGAAGTGCAAACTCCTTCCCTAGACCCCTAAAGAACCCGCTGTACCAGCCGCATGTCTTTACTGAGTCCCATATTTCACAGGTTTTATAAGAAAACTTCAGATTGAGAAATGAGCTAGAGGTAATGATTTTAGAGAAAAAAAAAAGCTGAAAAGGGGATTCTAAAGCATCAATATATCAATTTGAAATCACCACAGATGTATCAAGGATGACACATTGAGCCCCTCAAAGCATTTCATCAAAAGGAAATGAAGGAACTCCTTTCCCAAAATTTCTCTTCTAAAGTGGCTAAACTGAATTGCAAAAAATCACAACTCAATGAGTACTTATAAAATATTTCCACTGGGGCTGTTATGTTTTTAGGGGAGGGGAAGCTGAGGTGGTGGTAGGGTTTGTCACAGAAGCAGTCTATGTCCATCTTTCTCAACTGTAATTCAGTTGGACACTGATCATCGACTTCCCCTTTTTATCTGGTGGCAGTATGAACGATGAACATCCTCATGAAATCTTGGGTCAGTACAGGGCATGGGCCTCAGCATGATCTCCTGTACACAGCAAAGACACCAGCACTGCCCTCTGCCACAGTCATGTGCCACAAACACCATCAGAGCCCTTCGCAGCAGCACAGCTGAAGAACATCAACATGTCCTCAGTTAGCAGTGCAGACCACTCATGTCAATAGGTCCCCTGGCAGCAGCATTGAGGATGGGCATTAACATGAATACATGTGGGAGCTCAGACCATGGACATTGCCTTGATTATTCCCAAATAATCAAAAACAACAACAAAAACAACAACAACAACAAAAAAACAAAAAAAACCCCACAAGATCAAAATAATGAGCTGCAGGGTAAACAAGATCCCCTTGCAGTTTAATCATGTTCAGGAAGAAATCTTACAGAAGGAGATTACAAAACTCACGGAAGAATTGAAAGAAGAAAAAACAAAACAGACCCCACAAAAATATACTAGAAATGCAACATTTCATGAGATTAGAAAGAAAAATTATACAGGAGGAAATAAAGTATGCATAAACAGAGACATAGAAACAGGCAGAGAGAGAGAAAGAGAGAAACAGGCAGAAAAAGAGAGAAATAATGCAGGAGATTATTGAGCGAACATTACAAGTAGTAGTAACTGAGTAAAACAAAAAAGTTGAGAAATGGAAGAGCCTTGTGCAGTTAAAGAATTGGGAGTAGAACAAGTTCTGCACATCATTAGATTTCACACTAGACGTTCTGCTGTAGATGCACTGAAGGGCAGCATTGCCAGTTGCTTTTGCAGATGAAGGGAAAACATTAGAGTTTTAGTCTCAACTAGGATCTGAGTGACCTCATTGGAAGACAAATGAAAACATGCCACTCTTGGGACAGATTTTGAAACATAAGGTTCCACCACACAGCCATGTGCAAATACCACTGGAGTAACATGCCAGAATAAGCTGCTCTGATCCAAAAAGGAAAAGAACATACATTGTGCTGTATTTTGCTGAAAAACATTAACTAATCACATTCAAGATGATTTATGAACAGGCTCTATTATGTCAGAAGACCATGACTAGCAGGGTTTTCTGCAAAAGGACTGGTTCTCAGACTAGAGTGAAAGAAGAGAGATGCCCATCCTCAGTCACCTTTTATGGATTAAATGTGTATTTTCCATTTCCTGTTCGACAGAAAAATCAGCTCCTTTTCATGAGACTGGTGGTGAAAATTAAGTCTCATGCTGGGGACACTCATCAATTATCACCTGAGCTTCAGAGTAATTTAGATGACACTGATAATTTTTGAATAGGAAAACTACAAATTTTCCTGGGATTATTGGAGCTGATATAAAATGACAGCAATGACATAACGTATCTGGTACTGTAGGCCCAAATGAATGTCATAATTTTTGGCAGCTCTAACGTTATAAACAGTGTAAGAAGTTTAACCTTTTCTGTTGAAAGGGCAATATTATGTCCATTTACAAAAACAAAAATATGCACAAAAATGGCTAATTTAATTTTACAATACCAGTGTTTAAAGTAGATCACAAATGTGAGATACAAAGCTGCAGCCAGGTGGTTTTTAAGTTCCTCTCCCACTCTTTCTTAAAGCTCCTTGCTGGAGAGTGATCTGTCCATGGAGACACACATGTGTTCTGCACTGAGTGCTCCTGGCCATCCACGTGGAAGAGCCAGGTGATGTGAGGACACCTGGTTGCTCTTAGAAGCATGATAAGAGCTGCATAGGACATTGTAATTTTTAGCTGCTTTAAAATGTACTTAGAAACTATGAACTAAATCTTTAGAATGTATGTTACACTAAAAGCACAATTTTATATGGACTTTTTATATGCATTTTAATTGCCTGTGCCAATGAATGCAATTCTAAGCATCTGGACAAAAGGCTAGGGAAGTGTACCCTATGAGACTGGACCAGGATTTGATTCTGAGAAAATAGCTGGGAGAGAATAGGAGGCTCTGGAGTAGTCTGTGGTTCATTTGAAATCTCCTGGAACAAAGTTAAGCAGTTTAGAAAACAAAATTCTATCTTAGGTGTACATTTGAAACTATTAGGTTCAGTCCCAAGCACAGGGAAAGGGGAAGATATCCCATTTTTCAGAGTAGGCAACAGGCAGGATAATTTAGGCAGTTGATTGTCAGGAGTACTTATCTGGAATCTATTTGATAGTTCTTATGAGGAGCCATGAAAATTTAATTTGGCTATATAATGTTGATTTGGGAGCAACTGTAATCTGAAAGCAGGGTCTGGTTGTGTTGGGGAGAATATAATTTGAGAAGCTCTGGTTGTATCAAAATAGTCTTTTGCGGGTGTTGTTCAGGCAGGTTCTTAAATTGAGATATTTTAAGAACATTGGAGATTGGGGAGGGTCTTGACAGACAGTAAGAGGAACAGTCAGTAACAGTTTGGGGGAGTTTGGTGTGGACAGGTTGAGAGCACTTTGTTTTTGTTCCTAAGGATGTACTTAGATGGTCAAGGATGCAAGCAGCCAGTACTGAGGATAGGGCATTGTTGCTATGGTATTGGTAGTGAGAGGAACTATACTTAACCAACGAATTTGAAGATGAAGCAGAAAGAAAACATTGGGAGGCATTTAAGTAGTTGTCAGAAGAGTTGAAGAGAGTTTGGTGGATGACCTTCACCCAAGTGAGGATTTAATCATGAGTGGTGTGTGTGTGTGTGAGAGAGAGAGAGAGAGAGAGAGAGAGACAGACAGAGAGACAGAGAAAGAGAGACACAGAGACACAGAGAGAGGAGATGGTTTGGGTTTGGTTACATCTTGTAATTGGGTGTGTAGGATTTATGGTTTCTTTAGTGTATCTGATGCCTGAGAACATCTAAACAGTTAAGTAATTTAGGGGAGTCAGTTGGCAGTAGATGTTTGGCAATCATTTGGGCAGAAGAAAAGTATGAGTGTGAAAAGAAAAAAGAGTTTTGTCGGAATTGATTATCTCAAGAGCACAGGAGCCTGAAGCTGAGGATGAATACTAAAGGAGAGGACAGTCTAATGTGCCTCTTTGAAAGGAAAGAGCTGACAACCATATAAAAATTGTAGCAGAAGTAGCTAGAAGACCATCTTGTGTGTGAAAGGGATGGGATAGGAGCTCTCTTTGTTCAGGGGTGTAGAGGATTTGAGAAATTTTGAGGCAAGGAGATTAAGTGTGGAATGATTAGGACGAGGACAGTAAAGGAATATTACTGGTGAATCTCTTATAAGAGAAGTTTAGAGAGAAAAAAAATCGGAGAAGGTGAAAGGGGTGGTAGATTCCATTGTAAGTTAGGAGTTTAGAGCAACTGTGATGAAAATAGATTTGGAGAGGGGACCCTGGAGCTTCTGCCTTTACTCTCAGCTTTAGCAGCTGTGGGGTGGGATATTAGTACTCTGAGGAACCATAGCTATTTGCTAGATTTAGAGCTAAGCAGAGAGTCTGTGACAAGAGTGTGCAGGCAAAAAGATCATCTGTGGACTGTGTTGTTTAGAGTTGTGAAGAGATATGCGATGGGGCAAAGAGCAGTGTTTGTGTATTTTGGAAGTCCAAGAATGGAAAGGTTTCTATATATCTGGGATGCAGAAGGCTGGAGTAGAAAAGAGAATGTTTAATGCTTGAGGAATTGTTTGTGGATGGGAAGCAAGTGGCTATCCAGAAGTAACATGATATAGTGAAGAAATCAGGAGTATGTAGGGATCTATGATGGAGGAGGCTGTCTGAGACTGTATGGGGAGTGGAGATGGGCAAGGTTGTCTTAAAGTGAGGTGTCTATGGGTGGTGTGACTTGGGGAAAGGAGAGTTGTGCTTTGGAAGGTGAGAGCCAGAAACCTCTAAAAATGAAGTAATTGAGGAGTGAGTTCAAATGGGCTATTAGAAATAAAAGGACTGTGAAGAAGGAGGCTATTTATATATTGAAGCAGGCAGGAGGAAAAAGGAGAAGGCCAGCTAAGTCCATAGTAATGCTTGGCCAAGAGGATGGGGACTGTCTTTGAATCCCTGGGAAAGGACAGACAAGGTCAGTTTTTAGGATTTTTGAGTATAAGGATCCATATATGTGAAGACAAAGTGCTTTGGAAGTGGACATCCAGGATTATTAAGACTATACTGTCCTTAAGATTTGGAACTGAGCATATACTGTGTGTGTCTATCTGCTTCTGCGATATCTCACTCAGGATGATCTTTACAAGATCCCACCATTGCCTGCTCACTTATAAGTGGATACTATATATAATATAGGGTAAACCTACAAAAATGTGTGCACTTAAAGAAGCTAAGCAAGAAGGAGGGCCCTGGGTAAGATAATCAGTCCTCACTCAGAAAGAAAAATATTTTAAGAAGGAGAAAACAGGGAACAGGACAGGAGCATACCACAGAGTACCCCTGAAAGACTCTATGCAGCAGAGTATCAAATCAGATTCTGAGACTCATAACCAAACTTTGGGTAGAGTTCAGAGACTCTTATGAAAGAATGGGGAGATAGTAAAACCTGGAGAGGACAAGAACTATACAAGGAGAACAACAGAACCAAATAATCTGGCACAGGTTCTTTTCTGAGCCTGATACTCCCACCAAGGACCTTTTGTGGCTCTAACCTAGTACCCCTACTCAGATCTAGCTCATGGCAGCTCAGTATCCAAGTGACTTCCCTAGTAAGGGGACAGGAACTGTCTCTGACATGAACTCAGTGGTGGGCTCTTTGACCACCCCACACGAAGGTGGGAGCAGCCTTATCAGGCCACAGAGAAGAACAATGCAGCCAGTCCTAATGAGACCTGATAAGCTAGGGTCACATGGAAGGGGAGTGGACCTCCCCTATCAGTTGAAAGACTCCCTGGAGCCTATCTAGACGGGGAGACCCCGCTTCCCAAGGAACAGCGAGACCAGCCTTCGGATGCAAGCCGCAAGAGGTTTATTTTGATACACGGGTACCCGGGGCGACCAAGCCTATCGGAGGACTTGTGCGCCTCTCGGTTGGGGTGACAGGTTTTTATAGGGCTCGGGAGCAGGAGGCGCGGTTACAGAAGCGAGAAGCATAGTTACAGGGGTCTGATTGGGTGGTTTGAACAAAGCCGTAGTTAAGTCACGTACCCAGAACAGGGAAGGCGGGAAGGCAGATTGTGAGCCCAGTCACGTACCCACCCGGAACCGGAAGGCGGGAAAGAATGCAGCGAGGTAGCTCTTGCTATACCGCACCTACTCTACATAGTGTTAACAATCGCTGCTTATCTTTTGGTCTTTCATTTCCCCCTTTCCTATGATCATTTGAAGACCCAATCTTGGGTCTTCCAGATATGACCCCTTGTATCTTATAGATTTATTTTTTTATAATGGGATCTGGGGTTCCTTCAGGGTGGATATAGGGGTAGTAAGCCAAGGAGAACTATTACAGGATCTCTCTAGGCTTTTAGCCCAGTTGCTGCAATATTAGTGTCCATTTCAGCTAAGCAGATGTCCAAGACAATAGCTAATGCCAGGGAGCCCCTTTTGACTTAGCATTTCAGCCTGCTGGGGGGGATTTGGGCGTAGATCCGTCTTCTGGAGCTTCTTCGAGCTGACCGTTGGACCGTAGGCATCAGGGGCTAGGAAGGCTGAAATGCCAGTCAAAGGCTGGGCAATGGGGAAGTCCCAAGCATCTGGTTCATTGATCTACCCAAAGAGGCAGGGAGCAATCATGTCAGTTTCTAGGAAGTCCAGATCTCAGCTTGCAGTCCACAGCTAATCCCGGACAGAGTTAAACAGGTGAAGATCTGCTGAGACAAATTCAGACTGGAGACAGGAGTTAAAATTTGTCTATTAAATGGGAAAGATCAGGGAAAATCTCATCTGCGATCCTTTTGAGCTATGCCAGATCCAGGTCACATCCATGAAACTCATATGAAATTTTAGTACACAAAAGGAAATATACATAAATTTAAATACTCAGAAAAGTAACATATCAGCAAATCAAACATTTTGAGAGGAACAGGTAAAACTGCATCCCACTGAATGAGTATCAGTTAGCTGTTTGTTTTATAACCTTTATACACAACCTAAGTGTGTCCACAGTAACATTTTTTTTTTGTGGGCATAGCTGTTTGTAATTAGTCACGAATGAAGCTTGGCCATTTTTATACACTCAGCATATACTTTTAGTTTTCACTTTTACTTTTATGTTTACACTGGAAAGTTAGGCAGAAATACATTACTGGCTTTTAGTGCTAAACCCTGGATGCTTGGACTTTCCTTAACAAAGCAACTAGAAGGAATAGGTTTAGGATATTTCTGTGTCAAAATCTACCCCAGAAATGGCAGATATTAAGAATACCATACTAAAAGCTATGACTTTTGGGTCAGATACACACATTAAACAGATGTTTTTAAAATAACGAGAAGCACCTTTAGTCTATCTTTAGAAGCCAACAAAGGAAATTAAAATCTTAACCTGGTGACTGAATAATAAGCAGTTATTGCTCCATCAACTTATCAGAACTCTATTGATCAATGCCAAAACTCTGAACTTTTAAAATTTTATAACATAAGCACAATAGTAGCAAAGAGGGGAGAAATTTAAAATATTTCCCATTTTTAATCTGCTTTAAAATATTTTTATCTCTTTATAATTTATAATTATATACCTAAAAAAAAACTACTTAGACTCTCCAATCTTTTGTATTTATCAACCCTGAAACATTTTTTAAACTAAATAATAACACTCTAGATTTTTACAACCTAAACTCCTATATTCTCAGACCCTATATAAGCTCCACTTATTTATCTTAAGACATGAGTCCTGTGAGCAAGGCAAACCTGTCTTTTTTTCTAAATAAGGTATCTAGTACTCTGTGGTTCTAGCTAATGAGCTGATCAATGAGCTAACAGTCGATCTAATTGTCTTTTCTCTAGCTGCAAAGCTACCGTAAGCTTAGCATAGCCGTCAAGGTGTTCACAGACCTGAGAAGGATAAATTATAAGCTAAATAAATACCAATCCATGTGCCAATCAAAATGACAGGGATGACTAGTTAGCCCATTACCTAGGCAGTGTCCCTGGCTCCTGTGTTTCAGCATCCTGAACAGACGCAGTTCTGCCAGGCACATAAGATGAGAGACTGTTTCTGTGGAGAAAGAAACGAGAGAATGGCCTCACCTCGCCCTTAGCAATGTGAAACATTGACTCCAGGTGTCCACAGTTTTGGCTGGGCCCTAACAGTGGGCCAGTTGAGGCAGTATTGCCCAGTGGTTAGCATACCACAATCCAGAGTTGCAGTCATCTGTCGTTGTGCCCAAATCTTCTCGGAGACTTTGGGGGACCTACTGCCAGGATTGCGGGACTTCCTGTCACAATAAGCTTACACATGTTAAAATGCCTAATTCAGATTTCTGACAAGCTTGAGGGCCAGCATATCCGAGTTACTCTGTTTTTATCATCTGCTCTAAACTGTGTCCTATAAAACAGAATGCTATGATCTCTGATTCTAGCATATTTTCGAGATGCATGTCCTAGAAGTATATATTTTAAGACAAATGGACAAGAGACTAGGTAAGGCTCAACTGCCGTATTTAGCATGACTTTAAATCTGTTCTTTCTGAACTAAAATCAAAGCAAACCTTTTAATCGGATACAGTTTATAGAGAGGCTAGCTAATCTTGCTGCTCCTACCACTTGCATTAAAATTGAACATTAAAAAGCTTTGCATTTAGCACTAATGACTAAACATATCTCTGGACCAGCATGGCAGCTGGCCACGTGTAACTGAACTGAGCTGGAATCCCTAAACAAACATGGCAGCCAAACTACAGCTTCACGCGCTCTCTATTGCTGAACCATCATGGCAGCTGGCCACGTGTAACTGAACTCAGCTGGAAGTCTTAAACAAATATGGCAGTCAAACTACAGCTTTACGAGCTCTCCATTGCTGAACCATCATGGCGGCTGGCCATGTGCTAGCATTTGCACAGGCTGTGACTGACAATACCAAACATGGCCATTAGGTGCTGATGATACAGCAAATACTTCGGAGCTTCCATAATCCCCCACAACCAAAAGTTCCCAGTAATCGAACAAGCTTTAGAACCAACTGCATAACAGAACAATTTTAAATTTAAACTGTAATTATTTTAGCCATACCAAACCTATCAGCTAGAATTTTTTTTCCTTAAAAGAGCATAAAAAAACATTTTGTAATGAGGAATCACCAGCCTTTTAAATGAAGTATAACATTTTAAAATACAGTTGTTTTTTTTTTTTAAATCATATTAACTCTCTGGCTTTTTATAACACATCCACTAACCTTCTGCAACATGCTATATACATTCAGATTTCTAGCTTTTCTTTTCTGGCTTAACCAGACATGCTTACTTTTTTGCTCTCTTTCTTGCTTTTCAGACAACATAAAAACTCTCACTAAAATCCTTTCCATTCTGACATGATCCTGCTGAAGCCCAGAGTCTACGTACAATTTGCTTTTTATAGGCAAAGCAAAAGCAAGTTACATTACTATAAAGAGGAGTTCTGAAACTGCCAATTTTTTTTAAAATAACTTTCCTGCATCTGATAACATAAAGGTAACAACCAAACTCTAAGGAACTTAGAACGAGCTTTAAGGAACTTGGTGAAACTTCCCCTTTTCTTTGTCTCAAGATAAAGAACAGGGTGTAAACATGTTTTTTTATAAACAAAGCAGCTCATCAAACAAACAGCTCTCCATAAGATACATTTCAAAAACTGCAATTTTCTCAGTCATAGTCATACCCAAATGTCGGATAAACTTTAAACAATTTTACAGCCTTAAACATTTTTTTTAAAACCCGTTTTTGCGATATTAAAACAAAGTACCCCTTTTGTAGGAGAGAAGTCACAAGGCATAACCATAATCTCTAAAATCAAAACCAGATTTTAAAACCAGAATTTACCAGTGCAAGCAATTTAATTTTTAAAACCAATACCAATTTAAAATAAGCTATCCTTTTAACCTAGAAGGAAATGAGAATTATTTGACCAAGGTTTTTCTTTTTTTTTTTTTCCCATACCAAGATGGCGGTTACATTATAAAATCACATGGTGAAGTCAAGATGGCGGCGAGACACTGAGACACTTTAGACCACGTGGCAGCCTATACAATATGCGCTTATGGATCTAATAAGGCACATAGGCACACATTTTAAACAAATTTCGTGAGGCCTTTCAGAACAGAAAACAAAAGGTAGACAGACAAACAACACTCACTACACTTATGACAAAAATCAGGCAGACAGAAGACAACACAAACCGCGCGGTACGAGATCGGCGCCAAAGCGAACACAAAAATTCAGATGGAGACCGTGTTGGAGGTCCGGTTCCTCCGTCTCCCAGATGAAGCACGAAGCCTTCTCTCAGGGGCATCGCCCCAAAGAGTCCCACTCGGCTCGTGTTTCCAGACAGGAGGGAACCCAAGAAGGGTTACCTTTCAGACGGGGAAGCAAATGATTCCCCTACCAGGCACTCCTCTCCCAGGAGGCACGGAAAAGAAGTCCGAGCCCGTCGGCTCCTTCTAGTTTCCATCTGATACAGATGACCTGGCCAAGTCCAGACCACAGGGGGACTCGAACCCCCTGGAAAAGAACTCACACAAAGACAGACCGTTTAACACAACCATACACAAGACTCACAGAACAAAAAGCCGGCAGGTCTTACCTCCTGACGCTGGGTCGATGGTCCCTGGGCAGGGGTCTTAGATCTCGGTGGGACCTCCAAATGAAAGACTCCCAGGAGCCTATCTAGACGGGGAGACCCCGCTTCCCAAGGAACAGCGAGACCAGCCTTCGGATGCAAGCCGCAAGAGGTTTATTTTGATACACGGGTACCCGGGGCGACCAAGCCTATCGGAGGACTTGCGCGCCTCTCGGTTGGGGTGACAGGTTTTTATAGGGCTCGGGAGCAGGAGGCGCGGTTACAGAAGCGAGAAGCATAGTTACAGGGGTCTGATTGGGTGGTTTGAACAAAGCCGTAGTTAAGTCACGTACCCAGAACAGGGAAGGCGGGAAGGCAGATTGTGAGCCCAGTCACGTACCCACCCGGAACCGGAAGGCGGGAAAGAATGCAGCGAGGTAGCTCTTGCTATACCGCGCCTACTCTACATAGTGTTAACAATCGCTGCTTATCTTTTGGTCTTTCACAGTGAACTTGGAGAGGGGAATGGTAGGAGATGAGGGTGAGAGGGTGGGATTGGGAAGAAATGAGAGAGGGGGCTACAGCTGAGACACAAAGTGAATAAACTGTAATATAAAATTAAAAGAAATAAAAAAGTTTTAGAAGTGAAAAGTGAGGGGAGGAGGGGCAAGATGGCGGCGCCGGGAGGACTCTCATTCTGAGCAGCAGCAGCAGGATCAGCACAGTGACCAGTAATCAGTACTCGCGGCCATAAAACACAGTCATTGTGTTTCCCAGGTGAGAGGATACCCCACGGTGGGGGATTCAATCAGCTTTTAACTCCCCCAGCTAAACTGCGGAAGAGATCCCGGTTCCGCCAGACGCTTGGCTGCCGGCCGCCAGCCCCAGCCCCAGCCCAGAGCCACAAGCCAGTGTCTCTAGTCATGGTCCCAGACTGAACCGTGCACACCACACTATCAGAGACTAGAATTTTCAGTCAAGAGATAACCCCAGGGTACAGAAAACGACTGGGACTGGCCTTAGGTCACCCAGACATCCCCTGGAAAAGACTCGGGGTCCACAGGCACCCCAGGAGCCAGCCTGGAGCCAGAGCTGGGGACCCAGGTTCCTGCACTGAGCCCTGCCTGCCTGCGCGCCTGACTCGCCGCCTGAGATAGAACTGTGGGCACCAGGGCACCAGCGAATGAGTTTCACTGTCCGGTGCAAACACACAGGGAGGGAAACGGCTGGTCTGATCTCAGAGCACTCAGCCGACATCCCCAACCTGAAAAGGTCCCCGGAAAATTACTCAGCTTAGGGAGGCACCCAGGTTCCTAAAGGCCGCAAAGGCAGACATAGGCAGTTTTTGCGCAACAGACAGCTGGCAGAGACTGAGCTGCCATCACACAGCTGTGCTCCAGGCACAGGCAGTTTCTGCGGCCAGTCAGCTGGCGGACACTGAGCAGTGTGCACCAGGGCAAAAAAAGACACTGGGAGTCCCTGTCTCCAGAGAATCCACAGGGAAGGATGGAAACTGTACTGACCTAAATCACCCAATCCTTCCCTAGAAAAAGTCTAGCAGACTAGTGGGGCCGAGGCACCAGCACTCAGCTATGCTCCAGACACAGGCACAAACAGTTGCTGCTCGCCTGATGTCCAACTGGGTCACTGCAGCTGATCATTAAATTTACAACAAGAAACCCAGAAACAGGGCAGCTGCCCTCAGGACTTCCCTGGGTGAGAGGAGAACCCTTTCGACTAACAAAGACCACAGTTACCACTCAGGTCTATATCCCTGAGGTGAACAACTCCTGGAAAAACACCAGCCATCCAGGGACTATACCCAAAAAGCTGAGAAGACATCCTTCAGGAAAAACCAGCTTTCTGCAAAGGGGATTCTCTCCACCACAGGATCCCCAGGAACCACCAGAAAATAACCCCAAACTCCTAAGATAGCACAATGGGTAGAGGCCAGCGTAAAAGCTCAAGCAACAAAAGACACAGCAATATGGCATCTCCAGAACCCAGTTACCCAGGGGCAAATAGCCCTCGACACCCCACCATAACTGAAATCCAAGAAGATGACCTAACAAGTATGCTCATGAAGATGATAACAGAGGAAACAAATAAGATTCATAAAGACACAGAGGAAGATAAACTCAAACAGAATATTGCCATCGGGAAAGAAAAAGAGGAAGCTACAGCCAAACAGTTTATGGCCTTTAGAAAGGAAATGCTTAAAACACTGACTGAAATGAAAGAAACAGAGTTGAAGGAACTAAAAGAAAAACAGGAAAGTACAATCAGACAGGTGAAGGAAGTAAACAAAACAACTCAAGACCTGAAGATAGAATTGGAAAAATTAAAGAAAACACAAATGGAAGAAATAATGGAAAGGAAGAATCTAGGGAAGAAAACAGGAACTACAGAGGTAAGCATAACCAACAGACTAAAAGAGATGGAAGAAAGAATCTCAGGTGTAGAAGATACAATGGAAGAAATCGATGTATCTGTCAAAGAAAATGTTAAATCCGAAAAATTCCTGACACAGACCGTCCAAGAAATGCAAGACAATATGAAAAGACAAAACCTAAGAATAATAGGTATAGAGGAAAAAGAAGACTCCCTTCTCCAAGGCCCAGAAAATATTTTCAACAAAATCATTGAAGAAAATTTCCCCAAGCTAAATGAGAGGCCAATTAGAATACACAAGGCCTACAGAACACCCAACAAATTTGACCAGAAAAGAAAATCCTCCCGCCACATAATAATCAAAACAGTAAGTATACAGAACAAAGAAAAAATACTAAAAGCTGCAAGGGAAAAAGGCCAAGTAACATATAATGGCAAACCCATTAGAATCACACCTGACTTTTCAACAGAGACTATGAAAGCCAGAAGGGCCTGGACAGATATCATGCAGACCCTAAGAGAACACAGATGTCAGTCCAGGCTACTATACCCCGCAAAACTTTCAGTCCTCATAGATGGAGAAAACAAGATATTCAATGACAAAAACAAATTTCAACAATACCTACAAACAAATCCAGCATTACAGAAGACACTGGAAGGGAAAATACAACCCAAGAAAGCTAGCTACATTCAAGAAAACACAGGAAATAAATAACCTCACTTCAGTAAAACAAAAAGCAACCAAGCACACAACCTGATGACCACAGCCAACATCAAAATCAAGAGATCTAACAGCCACTGGTCATTAATCTCTCTCAACATCAATGGACTCAACTCTCCAATAAAAAGACACAGATTAACAGAATGGATACGTAAACAAAACCCAGCAATCTGTTGCATACAAGAAACACACGTAAGACACAAAGATAGACATTACCTGAGGGTAAAGAGTTGGAAGACGAATTTACAAGCAAACGGACCCAAGAAGCAAGCAGGAGTAGCCATTCTAATATCTGATAAAATAGACTTTCAACCAAAATTAATAAAAAGAGATGGGGAAAGACACTTCATACTCATCAAGGGAAAATTCCACCAGGAAGACATCACAATCCTGAACATCTATGCCCCAAATACAAGGGCACACACATTTGTGAAAGAAACATTGATAAAATTTAAAGCACATATAGATCCCCACACATTAATAGTAGGAGACTTCAACACCCCACTCTCAACAAAGGACAGGTCATCAAAACAGAAATTAAACAAAGAAACAATGTCTCTGACAGAGGTCATGAATCAAATGGACCTAACAGACATTTACAGAACTTTACACCCAAACACAAAAGAATTTACCTTCTTCTCAGCACCTCATGGAACCTTCTCCAAAATAGACCATATAGTGGGTCACAAAGCAAGCCTCAACAGATACAAGAAGATTGAAATAATCCCATGTATCTTGTCTGATCACCATGGAATAAAGCTGGACCTCAACAATAACAGAAATAACAAAAAGCCTACACACACATGGAAACTGAACAACTTGTTACTAAATGACAGCTGGGTCAGGGAAGAAATAAAGAAAGAAATTAATGTCTTTCTAGAAATCAATGAAAATGAAGACACAACACACCCGAACTTGTGGGACACAATGAAAGTAGTGCTAAGAGGAAAGTTCATAGCACTAAGTGCCTTCAAGAAGAAATTCGAGACAGCTAATTCAAGCAACTTAATGGCTCACTTAAAAACCCTAGAAAAAGAAGAAGCAGACACACCAAGAAGGAGCAGGCGGCTGGAAATTATCAAACTCAGGGCTGAAATCAATCAATTGGAAACAAATAAAACAATTCAAAGAATCAATGAAACCAAGAGCAAGTTCTTTGAGAAAATCAACAAGAGCGACAAACCCTTAGCCAGGCTAACTAAAAGGCAGAGAGACACCACCCTAATCAACAAAATCAGAAATGAAAAGGAGGATATAACTACAGACACTGAGGAAATCCAAGCAATCATTAGGACTTACTTCAAAAGTCTATATGCCACAAAATTTGAAAATCTAAATGAAATGGACAATTTTCTTGATCAATTTGACTTACCAAAGCTGAATCAGGACCAGGTAAATCAACTAAATATTCCTATATCCCCCAAGGAAATAGAAGCGGTCATCAAAAGTCTCCCATCCAAAAAAAGCCCAGGACCAGATGGCTTCAGTGCAGAATTCTACCAGACCTTCAAAGAAGAGCTAACACCAATTCTCTTCAAACTATTCCACAAAATAGAAACAGAAGGAATATTACCAAATTCATTCTATGAAGCCACAGTCACCTTGGTACCTAAACCTCACAAAGACTCAACAAAGAAAGAGAATTTCAGGCCAATCTCCCTTATGAACATTGATGCAAAAATACTTAATAAAATACTTGCAAACCGAATCCAAGAACACATCAAAGATATTATCCACTATGACCAAGTAGGCTTCATCCCAGGTATGCAGGGGTGGTTCAATATATGGAAATCCATCAATGTGATCCACCATATTAACAAACTGAAAGAAAAAAACCACATGATAATCTCCCTAGATGCTGAAAAAGCATTTGAGAAAATCCAACATCCATTCATGTTCAAAGTATTGGAGAGATCAGGGATACAAGGCACATATCTAAACATAGTAAAGGCGATATACAGCAAGCCTATAGCCAACATCAAACGGAACGGAAAGAAACTTAAAGCAATCCCACTGAAATCAGGGACAAGACAAGGCTGCCCACTCTCTCCATATCTCTTCAACATAGTGCTGGAAGTCCTTGCTAGAGCAATAAGACAGTTGAAGGAGATCAAGGGGATACAAATTGGAAAGGAATAAGCCAAATTATCACTATTTGCAGATGATATGATAGTATACGTGAGTGACCCCAAAAACTCTACCAGGGAACTCCTACAGCTGATAAACACCTTCAGCAAAGTGGCCGGATACAAAATTAACTCAAAAAAATCAGTAGCCCTCCTGTATACAAAAGACAAAAGGGGTGAGAAAGAAATTAGGGAAACAACACCCTTCACAATAGCCACACATGACATAAGGTACCTTGGAGTAACCCTAACCAAGGAAGTCAAAGACTTGTATGAAAAAAATTTCAAATCTCTGAAGAAAGAATTAGAAGAAGATATGAGAAGATGGAAAGTTCTCCCATGCTCATGGCTTGGCAAGATTAACATAGTAAAAATGGCCATCTTACCAAAAGCAATCTACAGATTCAATGCACTGCCCATCAAATTACCAACACAATTCTTTACAGACCTGGAAAGAAAATTTCTCAACTTCATATGGAATAACAAGAAACCCAGAATTGCTAAAACAATCCTCTACAATAAAAGATCTTCCGGAGGTATCTCCATCCCTGATTTAAAAACTGCATGGTACTGGCATAGAATCAGAATGGTGGACCAATGGAACCGAACAGAGGACCCAGAAATAAACCCACACACTTATGGATACCTGATATTTGACAAAGACGCCAAAACCATACAATGGAAAAAAGATAGCATCTTCAACAAATGGTGTTGGTCTAACTGGATGTCTACATGTAGAAAAATGAAAATAGATCCATACTTGTCACCCTGCATAAAACTGAAGTCCAAGTGGATCAAAGACCTCAACATAAAACCAGACACATTAAATCGGCTTGAAAAAAAAGTGGGAAATACCCTAGTACTCATTGGTACGGGGGAAAACTTCCTGAACAGAACTCCAACAGCACAGGCTCTAAGAGCAACAATCAATAAATGGGACCTCATGAAACTGAAAATCTTCTGTAAAGCAAAGGACACCGTCATCAAAACAAAGCGACCACCTACAGATTGGGAAAGAATCTTCACCAACCCTTTATCTGACAGAGGACTCATATCCAGTATATATAAAGAACTAAAGAAGCTGAAAAGCAGCAAACCAAGTAATGCACTTAAAAAATGGGGAACAGAGCTAAACAGAGAATTCTCAGTAGAGGAATACCGAATGGCCGAGAAGCACTTAAAGAAATGCTCAACCTCACTAGCCATTAGGGAAATGCAAATCAAAACAACCCTGAGATTTCACCTTACACCCATGAGAATGGCCAAGATCAAAAACTCAAGTGACAACACATGCTGGAGAGGTTGTGGAGAAAGGGGAACCCTTCTGCACTGCTGGTGGGAATGTAAACTTGTACAACCACTCTGGAAATCAATCTGGCGCTTTCTCAGACAACTAGGAATAGTGCTTCCTCAAGATCCAGCCATACCACTACTGGGCATATATCCAAAAGAGGCTCAAGTACACAAAAAGGACATTTGCTCAACCATGTTTGTAGCAGCTTTATTTGTAATAGCCAGAAGCTGGAAACAACCCAGATGCCCCTCAACTGAAGAATGGATGCAGAAATTGTGGTACATCTACACAATGGAATATTACTCAGCAATGAAAAATAAGTAAATCATGAAATTTGCAGGTAAATGGTGGGATCTGGAAAGGATCATCCTGAGTGAGTTGTCCCAGAAGCAAAAAGACACACATGGTATATACTCACTCATATAGACATACAACATAGGACAAACCCACCAAAACCTGTGCATCTAAAGAAACTAAGCAAGAGAGAGGACCCTAACAAAAATGTCCAATCTCCATCTGGAAAGGCAAAGAGGATGGACATCAGCAGAAGAAGAAAATAGGGAACAACCTAGGAACCTACCACAGAGGGCCTCTGAAAGCCTCTGCCCTTCAGACTATCAAAGCAGATGCTGAGCCTGATGGGCAAGTGTTGGGCAGAGTGAATGGAATTTTAGGTAAGAATTGGGAAATAGTAAGAGCTGGAGAGGACAGGGTCTCCACAAGGAGAGCAACATAACAAGAAAATTTGAACACAGGGAACTTCCCAGAGACTCATACTCAAACCAAGGACTATTCATGGAGATAACCCAGAACCCCTGCACAGATGTAGCCCAGGGCAGTTCAGAGTCCAATTGGGTTACATAGTAATGTGAAGAGGGACTGCCTCTGACATAATCTGATTGGCCTGCTCTTTGATCACCTCCCTCTGGGGGGAGCAGCCTTACCAGGCCATAGTAGAGGACAATGCAGCCACTTTTGATGTGAACTGATGGACTAAGATCAGAAAGGAGAGGAGAACCTCCCCTATCAGTGGACTTGGGGAGTGGCATGCAAGCAGAGGGAGGAGGGAGGGTGGGATTGGGAGGGGAGGAGGGAGGGGCTTATGGGGGGATGCAGAATGAATAAAGTGTAATTGAAAAAAAAAGAAAAGTGAGTGGTGTGGTCAGCGATGATAGAGGACAGCTTAAGGATGTAAAGATAGAGCAGTTAAAGAAACAAAGATATTAGACTAGGTGTAAGGTTTTGTTAGGGTTTTTTTTTGTTTATTTGTTTGTGTTTTTTGCTGTTAATATGTGTACATTGTACGGTGATGAGGTAGAACATAAAAATGATTGGTATGAGGCCTAGTTGAGGCTGATTAAGGGTAGGGAGTGTCTAGTTTGGAGGTGTATGCAGAAGGGTCTGTGAGTATAGTAGAGAAAGGTTTATTATGTTCAACAAGGGAAGGAGAGGTGGCATCCCATACAGTGGGATTGACTAAAGAAGTGGGCAGAGGATAAGAAGGGCTTGGGGATTGAGAGACTGGAAGTGTACAGAGTCTGAGGAGGAAGAGGAGGTTACACGCAGTCTTTTGGGAGCTGTTAGGCAAATCAGGGGCAGAAAGGCAAATATATGTCAATTCTGCAGAAGACATCTTTTTTAGGAAAGGAATGGTACATGAGACAAAAATGGGAAATGAGACAAAAATCCTTGAAAGGAGCAATTTAAGGGAGAAGTATGGATGGGTCTGGAGGACTGGTTGTGAATTATGACTATGGGTGACGGAGAGGGGTGAGTGGAGCCCCAACAGTAGCATAGAGAGAAGGAGCAAAATCTGAAACAACTCTTTTACAGTCTGAATTACTCTCCCAGATGTATAAATCACTATCTCAGGCTTTCATATCTTCAGATCTTAACACAGTTTCTTGTCCTAACTTGAGACAGACCTATATGTCTTGGACCTACATAACTTGTTTCCTCTGGTTTTCTCTTGACATATATAACTTAATTGTATTTGTCCTATTACCTTTAGAAACTCACATCTTTCTTAGTATGAAGCTTGTCAGCAAGGTAAACTGGGCTGACCAAGCAGCTGGATGTTTGCTGCTGTTAGAGCTACTTAACCATCAAGGTCATCTGAGATCTAAGGAGGATGAATTTGAGTAGAAAGTAAAATTTAAATGTTCTTTTGTATCACTTAAAATGACAGAGATTTACTTAGACAGTTGGTTGAAGCATATCAAGTCTCATCAGGAATCTTCCTCTCTGGCCTGACAAGGCTGCATCACCAGGGAAAGTGATCAAAGAGCTTGCAACCAAGTTCATTACAGAGGCAACTCCAGTTCTTACTCAGGAAACCACATGGAGACTGAGCTGCACATTGGTACATCTGAGCAGGGGTGGACACTCTCAACAGAACAAAACAAGTCTACAAACAGGGAAAAGTTCTTTTCCAACCCAACACTGGACTGAAAGCTAATACCTAAAATGCATAAAGAACTGAAGAAATTAGAAACCAACAAACTAAATAATCCAATTACAAGTGAGGTACAGAGCTAAACAGATAATTCTCAACAGAGAAATATAAAATGATGGAGAAACAAACAAACAAAAATGCTTAACATCCTTAGTCATCAGGGAAATGCAAATCTAAACGACCATTGAAATTCTACCTCACATCCAAAAATATGGCTACGAATAAAACTCAACTTTAAATACATGATGGGGAGCATGTAGAGAAAGGGTAACCCTCCACCATTGCTCGTGGGATGCAAACTTGTACAAACATTTTGGAAATCGACCTGGTGCTTTCTCAGAAATTTGGGAGTAGTGGTGCTTCAAGATCCGACTATACCCTTCCTGAGCATAAACCCACAAGATGATCTACCATTCAACAAGGACATTTGCTCAACTATGGTCATTTCAGCTTTAGTTGTAATAGACAGAATCTGGATATAACCTAGATGTCCCTCAACCTAGGAATGGATATGGAAATTGTGGCACATTTACACAATAGAATAATACTCAGCAATTAAAAACAAGAAAATCATGAAATCTGCAGGCAAACAGATGTGTGAAGTACCCCAGAAGCATAAAATTTCTTTTTAAAGTTTAGTTGTGAGGGTTGAACGTGCTCCTGCACCCCATGCACTTACTGCAGAGCCGTGGCATGGAAGCTCAAAATAATAAACATGATGATTTCATAATGCCAGCCACGAAATCATTGTGATACACTTAAAATACTTTAGGGAATTCTTTGCTAATCCTAACTGCCCCAGAGTGACACAAGTGCAGGTGTCCTATGAGCAGTAAGTCAAGCTGTTCTGAGCTGATTTGCATGTTGAGATATTAGCCACAGTATATATTGTTCAAGACCTCTTTACAGGCCGCATTCCAATGCCTAAGAAGCAGTCTCCAGTCCAGCTCTCAGAGATGGGGTCAACTGCTCTCCTGCTTTGGAGACTGCTGCTGTGGGTGTCAGGTGAGAGGGTCCAGTTTTGGGAACAACTCCTGCAGCCATTGCTGTTTTCCATGCCTTGCTGTCCTGATCATCAAAATTATGGCATTTAGGCAGTGCAGGCACAGGTCCTACTAGGATGAACAAATATGTGATGGAAAGATTAAAAAGGTAGCAAAACGGAGCATAACCTGCGCTGCGGAGAGAGGCAGGATTGGGTTCTTGCTGGCAAGAGGACCAGCCACGCTGATATGAGTGGTCTCCACAATCCCCTAAGGCTATGGTGATGTTTGGACCCGTGCTGCCACTAAGGGCCATGTCTTGGTTTATGGTACTACTGGAGCCTCATTCTGTGTTTATGTATGTGGCCATACAGAAGTCTGTGGTCTATGTCACAGCCTGAAGCCATGTGGAGGTCTGAGGGCTGAGAGCAGCTCAGAGTCGCATTAATGTGTCAATCCTGTACTGCCTGTGCTGCGATCTGAGCCCATGGTGATGTACATGCTCTGGTCTGCCCCGATGATATTGTCTAGTTTTGTGGTCCTACTACAGATGGATTGTGTTCGTTATCATTATTGTCTCCCGAATCATGTTGAAGGCCATGATCCATGCTCCCGCTGATTGTAAAGATCAAGAAACTCTACGTTTGTTTGTAGTTAAATGGATAATTGCAAATCGAGGAGAGAAAGACAAATGAAAGGCTGCTGTGACAAGCTCGACACCATTTGAACCCACACACCCCCCAAAAGCAGTAGCGTAAACAGGAAGCCAGTGAAGCAATCTCATTCCTTTTGGTTTTGTTGTTGTTGTTGTTACGTACACACTACAGTTTTTTTTTTTCTCTGTCCATTCCTTCTAGGTGCCTCTGCCTTCCTTCTGCCAACCCCCCCCCCCAACCATTCCTCCTCTGTTTCTCTTCAGACAATGGCAGAACCTTTTAAAAGTGTGATAAACATGCTAAAGTTAGATCTTCACAATTCATGGTTTCTGGTCGAGTCTGCAGGAAGCAGCGACTTTGTTCTCTTTAAGAGAGAACTTAAAGGTCCTCTGCCCACCAGTGTATTGAAGGAGACATTGAGACTCATACCCAAACTTTGGGCAGAGTGCCTGAATCCTTATGGAAGAAGAGGGAGATAGAAACACCTGGGGGGGGACAGGAACTCCACAAGCAGAACTACAGAGCCAAAATGTCTGATTCCAGGGGGCCTGAGGAGACCAATATTACAACCAAGGATCATGCATGAAGAGGACCTAGACCCCTCTGTTCAAAGGAAACCCATTGGCTGTTCAGTTTCCAAGTGGCTTCCCTCGTAAGGTATACAGGGGTTGTCTCTGACAAGAACTCAGTGACTAGCTCTTGATCACCTCCTCCTCCGGGGTGAGGGCGGGGGAGAAGGGTGCTGCCTTGCCAGGCCACAGAGGAAGATGATGCAGACAGCCTTGATGAGACTTGATAAGCTAGGGTTAGAAGAAGGGAAGGAGGTACTCCCCTATCAGGGGACTAGGAAAAAGGCATAGGGGGAGAAGAAGGAGGGTGGGTGGGACTGGGAGGAGATGAGGAAGAGGCCTGCAGAGGGGATACAAACTGAATAAAATGTAATAAATGTATAAAATTAAATTATTTCTAAAAAGGGAGAACTTAAAGGGAAGCAGGTCACTGAGAGTTTGCCCATGCTCCAGTGAATATATAGAAAACATTAATTAAACTTGATACTAGTTTATTTTTCAATTTTAATTTTAAAGTTTTGGGGAAGTAGGTCACGATGGTGGAAGACTGGAAGTATTGAGAAATAAGTGTGTTTGGGGTACATGATATGAAATTGCCAAAGATTCAATAAAAATATAATGTTGAAAAGTTGTAGCATTTAATTGGTGCCATGTATTTGTGTTTTTGTTTGTTTGTTTGTTTTAAAGGCTTCTCAGAGTGCAGCTCATGGCTGCTGTCCTATATTCCAAATACAAATGTTCTATACTGGGATGCTTACAGTATATATGTGACAGTAATGTGTGTTTAACATTTCAGGTTCCACTGGTGACATTGTGCTGACCCAGTCTCCAGCTTCTTTGCCTTCTTTCTCTAGGGCAGAGATACACTTTCACTCATTTAACTACAGTTTTATGCAGTGCTATCAACAGAAACCAGGACATCCCCCTAACCTCTTCATGTATGCAGCATCCAACCTAGCATCTGGGGTCCCTGCCAGCTTCAATGGCAGTGGGTCTTGGACAGACTTCAGCCTCACCATCCATCCTGTGGAGGCTGATCCCGCTACAGCCTATTACTGTCAGCAGAGTAGGGAGTTTACTCCCACAATGCTCCAGGGCTAAAGAGAATCCTCCTGGGGTTGCTGCTCACTGAGGTTCAGTCTCTGAACTGTCTCTTACATCTTTACTATGGGATGTTAGAAGTCATGTTTGTAATGAGTTGTAGGACAGAGATTTTTAAAATGATATGTATTTATCTCACTATATAAACTTTACACTTTTTCAGTCTCTTACTTAATAAAGAACTCCATGATACAATTTTCAAAGCATTTTAATGTTCAATACACTGAGCAAACAATTTTTTAAAATTTGCAGGAATCTATCCTCAGCCCTCCCCCCCAAAAAAAAAACCCATAATATTAAACATTGAAAGATGGTAGTGGTTTTACAGACATAAGCTAATATTTTCAGCCTATGTTACATTTCCACTTCTATTTGTGTGATATTTCACAAGTTCTTCTTCAGCACATCACACAAGCAAGCCTCCTGCAGCTGATTCTTCTGCTCATCTCTGATCTGTTTCTCTGTTTCCTTCCCAGATGCTCATCTACAGTCTTAGAGTGACTAACTGTTCTTTCCTCCTTATTCAATACTCATATCTTTCTCTAGATCTTCAACAATGTCATAGATTCTCTTCTTGTATTCTTTGACTTTTAGCTGTTTTCTCAAGTGGCGGAGTGCAAAGTCTCACTGTGTGTCCTGACCTGTAAATCCCTCTGTTGCCAAGTGACCTGGAGTCTGCAACTCACGTGCCCCTTTCGATTAACTGCTGGTTTACATGACACTATTCCCAGCACCTTTTCATTTTCTACAAGTTCTTCAGTGCAGGTGCATGAACTCTAGAGGACCAGGCATGCTGAGCCATGATCATGAAAGGTTTACTTTTTCATATCCTCCACTTGAACATGAACCTTCTTTGGGCTTTTGTATCCTTCCCATGAGACTGAGAAAGCTCAATAAAATGATACTTATTATGTTTTTCAGATGAATATTATTAAGATTTTTAAGTTCACAGTCCTAAGTCACAACAATGAAACTTTATTTTATCACTTTCTTAGTGTTGCACAAGAAGTTAGCACCAATTCAATGGCTTATAAGCAGAACACTTGTAATCTGGGCAGGTTATGTCTGGATCCATTCCTCAGGCTCTCATAGGACACAGTCAAGGTATTATCAAGGCTGCATTCTCATCTGCTGACTCAAGAAAATCTTTTTGTAAGACCAATGTGGGTGTCGGTACAAATTTCTTTTTATTTTCATTAATTTATTTTTCTTGTTTTTTTTTTTTTTTCATTTTGCTATAGGCTCTCACTTGAATCTTAGTCAAAAGCTGCGAATCTGAGGAAGTCCTGACTCAACCACTCATGTTGTCATGAGTAGAAGCCTGATCCTTCCTGTCTAAAGGTTTTCACACTTGCTGACAGAGCATGCATTAAGAAAATCGCCAAGGATATGGATGATTTCAAGACTACTACTAATCTGCCTGGTCCAAGAGAAGTTGGCTGAACTCTATCCCCAAACATGGAATAAAGGTTCTAATTCAAATGTACAATAAGCCTTTTCTGAAACAAATCTATGTATTGAGACAGGGAGAAAATTTTAACATATTATCTTATTTCCATTTTTATTATCACTGAGTAAATGTCTTTGCACATATACACCTTTTTATTTTGTATACATTTGTTGACAGACACTTCATTGACTTAAGTTCACACTATTGTAAATAGTGCAGCAGTAAATGCGATATGAGGATATATCTATTTTGTGCTGGTTTATATTTATTCAAGAACATACCTAATGCAGGAGCTGAATTACATTCCATGTTTCTTAATTGCCCTCCACATTTATGTACCCAGGGGCTGTACCACTGTGTGGTCCCTTTAGAAGAATATTCTGCTTCCTTCATCTGTATACATTTTCCATTATTTATAGTTCCTTTTATGATTAGTTTTTTATTAGTTATTCAGATGAGGTGATTTTTATGGTTTTACTTCAGTTTCTGTCTCACTCAAAAATGAGATGAATCTGAAAACTACAACGGATCATCTAGAACACTACCCATCTTCAGAAGAGCACATGATTTTGATATCCTGGAACTTTACTTACCTTTACTCACATCTACTCATTTAAAAGAGAATGGACAATGCATGTTCTTCTGTTCCATATTGTCAGGCTGAGGATGGTGCAGCTGAAGGAACATTAAGGCTTTTCCTGGATGAAACTGTGTTTCCAACGGTCATAGAAATCATCTGTAAACAGTTTATCTATTTTTATTTATTTCAAACAAGTTCAGAAAAATTTCAATGATGTTCCAAAAACAAGTAACTTATGATGGTTGTTGGACCATCTAAGTAGTGAGGTTTTCATTTTAGGTTAAAACACTGAATGAGGAGACTATGTGCCTTTTGCACAATAATAAATGATGAACACCCCTGCCTCCATTCTTCTTATTTTGAGGATGAAAAATGCATGTTTCTTAACCTATTGCCATGGAGGCTGTCAAAATCCCTTGGGTACAATCTGAAAATGTATGGATCATTATCTGTGGCCCATGCCTAGTGTGATATCACCTGTGAAATGTTCAATGCAACATCAGGCACATAGGTCTATAAGCTTGGTACAGAAGACAAACATTAATGCATGAATAATAAGAATATTATTTGAATCTTATTTGAAGCTATTTGACTAGTCAGGAGGTATTCACTCCAGGTATTCATGTGCAATATTATTTACAGTTCATGGGTAGGAGTAAAGATCAGTGTGTTTTTCTTAAGCCACAACAGTTTTAACCTTTTTAATCTGGATTGCAACCGCAAAGTCCACGTGATAAAATGCTGGCTCCCCATGGCCTAACATGGGGAAAGTGACTGGGACAAAGAGGCATAAAAGATGTTTACGTTCTCATGGGGTCCTTCTTCTACAATGCAGCACCAAAGCTAATTTTTGTTTATCTGAGACAGGCCTTGAACTCCCTCCATTGATTTTCTTTTTAAACTTCCCAGCAGACCATTTATGTCTTTTGATCACCCTTGTTTTCCTCATGACTGCAAAGGCTAACCTGAGGGGCCATTTAGCTGAATACATTGTACAATACATCATTAGTGCAGTATCCCTTTTTGGATGGTCATTTATTCTTTGCTGGATTTGGTGAGAATGTATGATAGGATCTCAAGTACATGTGGTGAGGATCATTATTGACAAGGAATAGAGACAAAAATCAATGAGTGGAATGTTATCAGCAGAAAGATTAAATTTTGCTGTTCTCTTAGTAAAGTGACTATAGTTATCAATGAAATATATTTAAATTTTACTTTGTGACTTTAATTCATGTACCACAAAATGGTAAATGAACTGTGCTAGGCTGTATGATAATTATATATACATGCACACTTGTTTTGAAACATCACAGTGAGTGTAACCTGATAAACCTGTCAATTGTATAACAACAGGCTTCTTTCATTTCTAAATATTAAAAAAAAACATAATGGAAGAGATTCATAACATACCACTTCCTCATTAACATTTCATTGTCATTAAGACTACAGTGGTTGGAATATTTGGTGGAATCCAGTAGCATCTAGAAGATAAGCCTCTGGGAATACTGTGAGATATCTACATGAAGGTTAGCCTTTGGGAATGTCATAAAGGATCATCTTGATTAGCTGAATTTACATAGGAAAACCCTTATAACCCCAGGCAGGACAATACCCAGCATGTGGATATTGACCTCCGTAAAATGGAGAAATTGGCCTGAGCTCTAGCATTCTTCACACCCTGCTTCTCAGTTGTGTATGTGATGTGAGCAGCTGCTGCCTGCTCCTTCCAGTTTGTCTTCCACAGTAGAGTGAGTTGTATGCTTGAACTGTCCCCAAACAAACCATTTCCTAAACAAGGAAGAGTTTCCTGACTTGCTATTTTCAGTGTAGTTTATCACTTCAAAAAGAGAGATTAAGACCCATTCCTCTTAAACTGAAAGTAGTGTCTTTACTGATGTGGTTCTTTAGGAAATAGAAATTATCCTGCTCTCCAGGCAAGGTGGAGAGGAAGGTTGGATTTTACATAATTATGACATCCCAACTGAACCCTAGGCTAAGAAGAAGGAAAGGTAAGATTAAATACAAATACTGACTTGTTCCCACAATTTTCTCTTACTACTCATATCAAATGAAGGTATTTTCATGTATAAGTAATTTCCTTTCTATCTTAGTTTCAAAGAAACACAGACTTTACAACTGACAAGGAACTTTAGGAATCATTTACACATCCCCCTCTTTCCATTGTACTTCTCTTCCCAAGTCAGAGGCTTCAGCAGCACATAGGACTTTATTTTTTCGTGGATCTCCCTCACTCTCCATCATGTCTATTTACTCAGAGGCTGTTGTTGGATAGATATTTGTCTAATAGTTTATGAGTCCTGGCCGCTCTTCAAAGGATCTGGGTTCAATTCCCAGTACACATGATAGGTGACAACGATCCATAACTCCAGCACCAGATACATACTTCGTGCCCAGACATAATTGTCACAGACACAAAAATGTTAAAAAGAAGACCTCATGTCATCTCCATTTTTCTACCAGCATGCTGTCCACAGCTCTTGAAGCTGTAGGGTCACCAATGGGTTTCTCTTTAGTACTTCTAGGGACAGGTGTCAAAGATCACCAGTAAACATCAATGGCATATGACAACTTGTTAGACACTGACAGGAGCACAGCTCAGTGTCTGTCATAGTCTAGACCTTGAGATTAGGAAGTTCCTGTATCCACATATGGTCTACCTCTCTCATATGATGTTGTGTTAGTGGTTTACAAAGGAGATCTGCATGTGCTTATCAGAAATTAATTAACATTTTATACCTGAAAAGTTGATGTATAAAATATATACTTCAAATAGAAGGAAATGCATATTGGATAAATGATTATTTTTCAATAATATTTGTGGATTAATGGTGAAACATTAACATCAGATAAACCATTTGTGTTGGGTATATAATGCCATAAACTGCCTTGTAATCAGGTGACTGATGATACACGTTTTTGAGAGATTGTTTCCATGTGTAGATTAGATTGGCCCAGAAGTTGGTATGTACCCCAGGCTGGCCTCAAACGCATGAGTCTCCTGTTTTTCTCTCTCCAGTTCTGGGAGTACAGATGTGAAACACTCGTCCTTGCCATGTATTTGATTTATTAATTTTTCTCTTGTATTTTACACATAATTCTGGCATTATAATTTACTTCATAAATATATTTTCAGAGTTCTGTAATATGAAGTCCTGGCAGCCTTTGTAATTAATCTTATCACTATTGATTTCTTTATACATACACAAAATTTTCTTTTTCACCATTTGTATAGCAGCAATCGCTGTTGTATTGTTCTATTGGTCTCTACAGAAACATTATGTAGATTAAGGTGGGTGTGCCTCCTTCTGGAGAGACCTATGTCTTCATGATGTCAGAAGCCCATCTTGATCGAATTTCAATACTGCTAATTTCTAAATTACACAAACATTTTTATTTCTTGAATAAAAACACATGACACTATTGCTCTACAGCAATGACTTCATGAAAAATCTATTTTTTCCTTTGTCCAGATTTAGGGCTCTCTTTCTATTTCCTGAAGTTGTGGGGAGGATGCTTGCTGGTTTTTGCTAGGTATCCTTTGCTTTGAGATTAAAGGTCCTCTGATCTGTCATAAATTAATGTCCACTAGGATATTCACAGTGTTTATTCTGGGCTTCTCTATGCATCTGAGTCCCTAGTTTATCTAAGAAACTACAACCCAAAAGTCTGAGGTCCTGTTCCCTGTCATCAGTATGAGTGGCTTTGGAGATGAGTAACATTGAACACATTTAGCCTCAATTCTCTTTAATCCTTTCATTTTTTCATCTCTTTTCTTCTTTTTTTATGGCATGTTTTCTAACTAATGTTTCTTTTGTTGTTGTTATTTTTTTGAACATATCCTATCATTTCACAAAAACTGGCAATCTGAGATAGCTCTACTAATGTTTCCACAGAAGTCAATTGATTCGAATGTCTTGGATTTTAACCCAGCTCTGCTATTAGAGCACCTAGTACTTTTCTGTTTGAGAGCAGTAAGGCAATCTTTTTCAGTGATTGTTCATGCTCCATGTAATAGTATTTTTGACTGTTGACCAGCTACACTCACAGACACTGCAGAAACATTTGCTTTTGTATTTGCTGACTGCTTTGCATGGGACCCCTACAGCCCAGCCCAGCTGCTGAGAATTTATAAGCCAGGCGTTTGCAGTGAGAGCTGAAATTCATCAGACAGCAGGGAAAGCAAGATGAAGTCACAGACCCAGGTCCTCATATCCCTTCTGCTTTGGGTGTCTGGTGAGAAACTCAATATGTTATAATCTTTGCAGACTCAATTTTTGTAGATAGGAAAGTTAGAGTATACCTGTCTCAATATATCTTATGGACTAATACTCTGACAATATAATAGTATAAAGATGTTAAATGACAAATTTCAACCGTTCTACAGTCTGTTTGTGCTACATTTATGTTTATTGTCTATTCATAATTGCAGGTGCCTGTGCAGACATTGTGATGACCCAGTCTCCCTCCTCCCTGGCCATGTCAGCAGGAGAGAAAGTCACTATCCGCTGCAGAGTCTTTTACACACTGTAATCAGAGAGAACTTTTTGTCCTGGTACCAGCAGAAACCAGGGCAATCCCCTAAGCTGCTGATCTACCAGGCATCCAATCGATACACTGGGGTCCCTGATCGTTTCACAGGCAGTGGATCTGGGACAGATTTCACTCTCAGCATCAGCGGTGTGCAGGCTGAAGACCTGGCAGTTTACTACTGTCAGCAGCATTATGCCTATCCTCCCACAGTGCTTCAGCCTCCAACACAAACCTCCTTGAGAGTCTCCCCAGCTGCCTGCACCACACACAGCCCTGGCCCTGCACACTTCCCCTTTCTGTGTGATAGCAGGTGTGCCTGAAAAAGTGATGAAAAAGTTCACAGAGCCCTATATTAAATTATGAGTTCAATGATTCTTTCGTCTTTTTTTTAAATTATTGATTACAGTTAATTCACTTCATATTCCAGCTGTAGCCCTCTAACCAATCCCTTCTGAATTCCACCCTCAGTCCTCTTCTTCTTTTTCTATGGGCCTCCCCCAGTCCAATGATAGGGGAGGTCCTTCTCCCCTTTCATCTGACCCTAGTCTATCAGGTCTCATCAGGACTGGCTTCTTTGTCTTCCTCTATGGCCTGGTAAGGCTACTCCTCCCTCTGGTGGAGGTGATCAAAGATCCAGCCCGTAACCTTTAGATGAAAATGCAAAAGAGAACTCAGTATTATCTTTGTGTTCCTTCTCTAACACATAACTACAACTCTGCTGCTTCAATATAACAGATTTTCCATTTTACAGTATAGGAGTTCTGATATCCAACATAGCGATGGTGATAGAAAACTTTATTTCAATTAGGAGGTTCTAGACAAGGGTATGTTCTTGGTTTTTCTAGATTTTATATATCACTTCGCTTCCTTCCTTCCTTTCTTCCTTCTTTACCTCCTTCCTTTCTTCCTTGGTGGTGCCCATATCTGCTTGTTTATTCTTTTTCTTTCCATAAACCCTTTAAATTTTTATTACATTTTAGTTTATTATGCTTGTCTGCTTGCATGTGAGTGTGCATTAGTGTGTCTGCATGTGCATATTTATAGGTGCACATATGACATGGCATACTTGTGGAAGTCAGAGGACAATTTAGACCTGAATCTCTTTCCATTTTGTTTCTGGGGTCAAACTCAGGTTTGACATTAGGCTTGGAAAGTGTCTTTGCTGTATGAATTATCTTGCTGCCCCTTAAAGTCTTTTATGGGTGTTAATTCATTGAACACAATTTCATGAAAGCCATGGGTTTCCAATATAACATGTATTTTGAACATATGCACTAACCTTCATTTTGCTTTCACTTTCCTGGTATTTCTTCTTTCCTGTCAGGAGGCATTCAGGGAAAGGGATTCAGGGGACATCTGGGATTTCTGGAAGCAGCTTAGTTTTTATTTTTCTGCAAGTATTTTATTATTCATTCATTATAATTCATCTTATTATTTTATTTTTCATTGCTGACTAATATTCCATTGTGTAGATGTACAACATTTTCTACATTCATTTGTGAACTGTTGCTCAATGTAAGGACTCAAAATTAGGCTAGGAGACACATATGTAAACTGCATGTCTCCCATGTAAAAAACTTTTAAATGCTGACTAGATAAATGTGCCACACTGCTCTGAAAGCCAGCTTATCCTTTCAAATGTGAGACATTTCCCAGGGGGGAGGGCAAATGTCAGCCATGCCTGATGCAAAAATGACACAGGGCACCTACAGGTGGCAAAGTACAAGCCAGCCTATTAAAGTCCTAAAACTCAAATATTACAATTCCTATGTTTAAAAGGCTGAACCATCCATCCTATATCAAAAAGGGGGCAAGCCAAAAATAGCCACAACCAATGTAAAACTCCAGGTACAAGATGCCTAGGGTATGCTGAGATGATAAAGTAAAGGAGAGCTTACGTAAAGTGTGGCTACAGAGGCATAACTGCACATTCTGTAGAGAATAGGGGATATGACAGAAATAGTCACAACATATATAAAAACCAATGCCTAAAACTCTAAACAAGTACAAGATGCCTAGGGTATGCTTAAACTCTAAACTAAAAAGGAGTTTATATAAAGTTTACATAAAACATATCTTTTCTATTGCTCAAAGCAACCAGCCAGTCTCTCTAAGGGGAGGCTTTCTCTCGGGAGATAGGTAGCAGCTTGGACAAATACAACAGGCCCCCAAAAGTCTAAAAAAAAGATATTTTGACCGATATAATCTTATTTTGATTTCAACATGATAATGACTGTATGTTCAATAATAACAGTAACTTATATTGCTGATCCCTTTACATGGGAACAACTCTGAAACTGGCTGAGAAATTAAAAATGTCTCTAGCCTGAACTCCAACAACCCATGACCAATAAATCCTTGGCTATAGTATCCTCAAAATTTATTATGCCATTCTTTTAATTGTCATAGATATAGTTGGTTTACAGTTTAGTTTCATCCTGAACATGTCATACATTTATAATTTCAGAACTGTATAATGTCTGTGAGAAGTTGTATGTTTGCAGAACAAAAGGACTGAACACCAGACATGCTGGATCAAAACTGAAAGAAATCCTCCTTCCAGCTGAGACATTGGTATATCTGTTCCAGCATTTTGTATGTTCCAGCATTTTGCTTGTTCCTTCGTCAACTGCTTAAATTTCTGTTTCTTATCAAAGCCTGCTCCCAAGAGACCTTTGAAGAAAGCTACTAATCTCAATTGGTCCAGCATTTTAGACTGTTTCAAACAGGACTTCTATTAAGCCTGAAATTTCTCAATTAGACTGGAATTAACCATTTTTCCCAAATATCTTTGGACATCCTAACAGCAATTCTGCATGTCCAAAATGTCAGCTAGAAGAAATCCATGAGAATGATGTCCAGTTTCCTTAAAGGGGGTTGGGTAGGTTTTTGGTTGTTTTCTGTGGCTATGAATGCTTGTTGTCATTGGGAGATGGTTTTCAATTATTAATGGTCTAATTCAGAGAGAAAACATTATCCTCAGGGATTTCTCTCTTTTAGTTTTTCTTTTTCTTTCTAAAATGGAGAGAAAAGGGGTGAAAAGAAAGAAAAGGGAATACAGGACATATTCTCGGAATAATAAGACAAAAGGTAGATTATTGAATCTACTCATTTTAAGGTTTTATTTGTTATTCTCAAATAAGATTAATTTAACTGTGGAATAGGATTTTGTATATTGATGCCAAAATAAGTCTAATTTTAATACCTTGGTAAATTTTAGAATATTGAAACAAATTAAAAGTTACTTCCAATACTTTCACTGCTATTACCAGCTGCTTAGGGTATTAGGTAATGCAAGTTAATTGCTAGGTACTCAACTCAATAATCATGTAAGTCACTAGTCTTAATTTGTCATAGGAGTACACATCCTAGTTTTAACAGATAGATATGATTTTTGTAGACAGAAAAATTAGGTAAATATAGGTAAGTCTTCAGAAACTTCAGAGACCTAGAGAATATGACATTCAAAAATATCTTTATTATTTTAAAGATTCTTTGACAATGAGAGAGGTCATCTCCTGGCAGCACCCCACCTACCTCAAAGAAGATGATGTGCATCGAAGAACCTCCATGTAGACATGGTTTCAAACGTGGCAAACGAGTCAACAGGACAAAAAGAAAATGCCATTGTTTCCTGACAGACAGAATTCTGCCAAAAAATGAGCAAGCTTAAATGCAGGACAAGTCAGCTGCCAAACTGCCATGACAGGGTAAGCAAGTCCTAAATAGTTCCTGCTTTATATATACAGCTATCCAATATTCTGAGCCAGAAGGTGAAGATGATGTTCCAGTGTTATAGAGAGTTTTGGGTGACTGTTCTGGCTGCAAACTGTCTGTGTCAATTTTTTTTTTTGAAAGCTGCTAACATGCACTTCCTATTTATTCTAGTAACTAATTTTATTCCTTCTCAAGTCTCTCTGCTGGGGTTGAAGACCAAATAGTTACAGTTCCACAATTAAGCTTATGTTGCTTAGAATTTAATAAAATGATATTATATAGCTAATACCATTGAGGCTAATAGTTAATTTAGGTATAGAACACTAAATTAGTCAAGATAGGATAGATAATCAAACACTTTCTCATAAGTTGCCAAATGCAAGAGAACTGGACATTGCACATGTAAATTTTACACATTAGTTTTCATAACTTTAATAGTTATTATTGAATTGAAAGGAAAGGAGTGTTTTCTTGGACTTGAAGGGGAAATGTTGGTACAGTGTTCTTTGGGGATGTGTACCATGTACCCTTGCTCATTCAAATGCTGATTTCTCTGCCCCACTATCTGTTTTCAATAAAGACATTGCATCGTGATGTTTATTCTAAGCATCACCTGTCTCAAGGGTGTGTAAACATGCCACCATTTGTGCTCTGTATTTTCAATTAAATGACCAACCAATGTTGTACAATGGAGAGAATCAAGTGGAACAACCTGGTCAAGAAGAGAGGAGAAGGAAAGGAGCGGAAGGAGTGGGAGAGTAGAGATTGGCAGGACAAGACTTGGAACCACCAAAAGAGATGAATCAGACCTAAGGTGTGACTGAAAGTATAATGGGTAAAATCTGAATGGTAGGAAATTACACGGGTTTGCAGGTTTAGTATGGAGTAACTATTCCCCAGCATTGTACTCTAGGTTAATTAAATAAATCCTAGCTTCTTTGTGGTGATTTGGGTATACAGCAGGTTTAGAAATAACTGCTGCTGCTTAACTAAAAGACAAATTAATAATAAATATTAATATTCAACAACATTGAGGTATCCAAGAGGCAGAAAGACACACGTGGTATATACTCACTTATAAGTAGAAATTAGAAATATAAAATACTAAACATACTAAAATCTGAACACCTAAAGAAGCAGAGCAAGAAAGAGTACCCCGGGTAAGATGATAAATTTTCGTGAGGAAAAGCAAAAGGGACAGACATTGGAGAGGGAGAAAACAGGGAACAGGACAGGAGCCTGCCACAGAGGGCCTCTGAAAGACTGCCCAACAAGGTATCAAAGCAGATGCTGAGATGCAGAGCCAAAGAATGAGCAGAGTGTAGGGCATTGTGTGAAAGAAGGGGAAGATAGAAAGATCTGGAGGAGACAGGAGCTCCACAAAGAGAACAACAGAACCCGAATATCTGGGCACAGGGGTCTTTTGTGAGACTGATACTCCAACCAAGGCCCATTCACGGAAACAGCCTAGAACCCCTGCACAGATGTAGCCTTTGGCAGCTCAGTCTCCAAGTGGGACTGTCTCTGACATGAACTCAATGGCTGGCTCTTTCTTTGGTCATCTCCTACCGAGCAGGGAGCAACCATACCAGGCTATAGAGGAAGACAATGCAGCCAGTCCTGATGAAACCTGATAGGGTAGGGTCAGATGGAAGGGGTGGAATAACTCTGCTATCAGTGAGTTTGGGAAGGAGCATGGGAGGAGATTACAGAGGAATGGCAGGTTTGGGAGTGGATGAGGGTGGAATACAAAATGAATAAACTGTAATTAATAAAAAATAAATAAATTAAAAATGAAAAAGAAAAAACATATAGTGAGCTTTTACTGAAAGAAATATATATATATTGGAGTAGAGAGAAAATTTAACACATTGTGTAGTTTCCACTTTTAATAGAGCTGAGTAAATGTCGTTGCATATATGCATCTCCTTTTGCTGTCTATTCATTTGCTGACACACATTTCATTGATAAGGTTTATGCTATTGTAAATAGTGCAGCAGTAAATACGGGCATGGGAATATACACATGTTGTGCTGTTTTTCTTTGTTCAAGAACATGCCTAGGGCAGGGTTAGATGTATTATATAGAAGTCTCAAGTTTAACAATCCTCCACATGATGTCTCCAGGGGCTGTGCTAGTGTGCAGTCCTTTAGAAGCATACACTGCTTGCTTTGTCTTTATAGGTTTACCATTATCTATAGCTGCTTTTATGATTTACTTTTTATTAGTTACTCAAATGAAGTGATTTTTATGTTTTTTTCTTTGGTTTCTATCTCACTGTCAAAAATGAGAAGAATCTTTAGGCCACAAAATGTCATCTAAAAGCACTACCCATCTTCAGAAGAATACATTATGTTGATATCCTGGAACGTTCCTTACCTTTACTCACATCTGTTCATTTAGAAGAGAATGGACAATGTATGTTCTTCTGCTCCATATTGTCAGGCAGAGGATGGTGTAGCTGAAGGCACCATTAAGGCTTTGCCTGGATGAAACTGTGATTCCCAAAGGTTATAGAACTCATCTATAATTATCAATTTTTCTTTCACACAAATCCAGAAAATTTTCAGTGATGTTCAAAAGACAAGTAAAACATGATGGCAGTTAGACCTTCTAAGTATGGAGGTTTTCATTTTAGGTTAAGGCACTCTAAGAGGAGATAATTTTACACCATAATAAATGATGACAACCTCAGCCTCCATTCTGCTGATTATGAGAATGAAATATGCATGTTTCTTGACCCATTGCCACAGAGGCTGTCAAGATCTCTAGGGTCCAGTTTGGAAATGTATGGATCAGTATCTGTGGCCCATGCCTGGTTTGTATGTTGGAAGTGTAACATCCTCTATGAAATGTTCAACACAATGTCAGGCATATAGTTCTATAAACTTGGTGTAGAAGACAAACATTAGTGCATAAATCATAAGAATACTATTTTAAAACATTTTGTATTGTGTAAATTTATAACCTTTATAAAAGAAAATCTGCATGTTAATAACATGGATGTGGCTGCTTATTTTTATAGAAGGATTTCACCATGTCTCATATTTGATTTTGTACTGTGTAGTTCAAATTTAACATATATCAGAGTAGATAGGTAATGTGAATGTAAAGTCAACAATGCTAAGATTGCTGCTTCACCTAAACATACTGAAGAAAATGGCAGAAATATGTTTAGGCGCATTTCAGGACAAATTGGAAATTCTGTTGTTTCTCCATGCATATCTTCCCATATACACATATGCCCACATTAGGAAAGCTGAGAACCACTGTTCTAGGATTTGCTCATATCATCCCACTCTTTCTGTGTGACAATCTTCATCAGAGCACAGGTCCTTCTTGTCAGATATCTCAAAATATAGGTCTAAATCCACAGGCACATCTGCATTTGAACTAACTTGAGCAGCAGCAGTGTCCCACAGCTCCCCACATATACCCATTCACTTCATTGCTTGCTCCCATCCCTCCTATCAGGAGCCCATACAGAGACTGAGCCTTCCTTCTTGCTACATCTGTGTAGGGGACCAAGTTCCAGTCAATGCAATATCCTTGGTTGGTGCTTCATTCTCCACAGGCCCCCGGTGGGAAATTCTTGTGGAATTTCTATACCCTCTGGGTCCTTCTTTTCTTATCCCACTCTTCCACAAGATTCCATGCATCCCTCTCAATGTTTACTTGAGGGTCTCCGCATCTTTTCCATCAGGTTCTGGGTGGAGCCACTCAGTGGATAGCTATGCTAGGCTTCCATCTCTAAGCACAGGAGAGTTTCATTGATGAGGTCAGAGGATGTCTGTCTCCCATGTGGCAAGTCTCAAGTTCATTGGGCCAGGCATTGGTTGGACATTCCTTCAATCTCTGCTTTATTTTTGCTCCTACACATCTTGTTTTTGTGGGTGTGTTGGTGTTTCCCACCCTCAACTAGGAGTCATATATTTACAAGGTATTCTCTTCAGACTCCATGAACCCTTTTACTAGGAATCTCAGCAGAGTCACCCTCAATACTCTCCCAGGAGACTACCATCTCATAGGTCTTCAGCATTTCACAAAGGTGCCTCCACCCAAGGTTTCTCTTCTCTTTGAAAGCCCTCTTATCCTCCTGCTCCTGCTCTCCACAGGTTGGATACCAACCTTCATTTCTCTCTATGGTCCTTCTCTTACCCGGTTCCCTGCCTCCAACCACTTATACTATCTATTCTGTTTCACCTTTTGAATGAGATTTAAGCATCCTCCCTTGGGTCCTCCTTGTTACTTACCTCCTTTTGGTTTGTGGATTGTAGTATGGTTATCATGTACTGTACAATAAAATCAATTTATAAGTGAGTACATACCATGTGAGTTTTTCTGGGTTTTGGTTACCTCACTGAGGATGATGTTTTGTAGTTCCATCCATTTCCCTGAAAATTTGATGATTTCCTTGTTTTTAATACCTGAGTAGTATTCCATTTCACAAATGTATCACAGTTTCTTTATTCATTCTTCCATTGAGGGATAATTAGGTTGTTTCCAGCTTTGGGCTATTAAGAAAGAAGCCACTATGAATATATTTGAGCAAATGTTCTTACTGTATGGAGACACATCATTTAGTTATACACTCAGGAGTGCCATGGCTGGATCTTGAGGGAGAGCTATTCCCCCCCCCTTTTTTTGAGAAAGTTCCAGATTGATTTCCAAAGTGGTTGTAGAAGTTTGCTCTCCCACCATCAGTGGAAGAGTGTTCTCCTTTCTCCATATCCTGTTCTTCATGTGCAGTCATTTGCGCTTTTTATCATAGCTATTCTGATGGGTATAAGATGGAATCTCAGAGATGTTTTGATTTGCATTTCCCCGGTGATTAAAGACATTGAACCTTTAAGTGCGTTTCACCATGTTGATATTTCTCTGTTGAGAAATTTCTGTCTAGCTCTGTTCCCTATAATTCTGATTATTTTGCCTGCTCTTGAGAACCTGATACTGGGTTGACTTGTCTACTTTTGATATCAGAGTCTATGCCTAGTCTTATTGTAACTTATTACCCACTATTCTGTTGGCAGAGGGCTGTTCTTTACTGAAAGGAAAAGAGGAGGACTGTATCTGGAGCAGAAAGAAAGAAGCGGAGGAGAAAGTAAGGACTGAAGAAAGGGAATATTAAGGTCCAGGTGTAATGTATGACATAAGAATTAAAATTACAAAAAAGGAAAACTATACCTATAAGAAGATAAAATGAAGTAATAAATTAGGATATGGAATTTTATCTTCCAGAAATCCAGGTAGGCTGCCAGCAGATCTTCTCTTCTGTTTACACAGACCCAGTTCCCAAATCTTGTTCCTAGTGTTGCAACATAGTATCGGCTGGACCCTCCCCTCCCACTACTCCTGTAGAGTCCACAAAGCATCCTCTCCTACTCCTCACTATTGCTTTGTGTTAGATCCCAACTCTAGGAGGCACCACCCCTGGCAATCCAAGAGCTACTCCTTCCAGTAGGATGAAGGCAGACCCACACTTCTCCTACTGCTCCTGACATCCAGTCCCCACAGTTTCACCCCCACGTCTGTAGCTGAGAACATGGTTGACTCTTTGACCTGATCCCCCAAAATTACAAACTCCTTTTCTCCAATATTCTTATCCCAAATGATGCAAGTTATACAGCCTCCAACACTGGTCTGCATTCCCTGTGAACATACCAGTGGAACAGGTCAGGAGAACAGGCAGCACATGGCCAAGACACTTTGAAAATGAAGGGATGAAACAGAAACCAAGGAACAAAATTTCAACATAGGCAAGTCCAGAAATCAGCATCTAGTCTTTTAATCACCCCACATAGACACCAAGATGCCAGTGTGAAAACACATTGAAAAACATCTAGGACTCCACTAGAGTCCAGCTATCCTACCAGAGCAGGCCCTGAATATCCCATCATAGCTGAAGCACACTTTAAAGACCTTCAAACAGTTTTATGAACACGATAAAGTTTCTTAAGGAGTATCTGGATACAGTTATCAAAACCATCGAGGAATATAAGAACATTTTAAGAAAATGATAAAACTATTCCAGACATAAAACTGGAAATAGAGTCAATATAACTCCAAACAGATCAAAAGCTGTAAATAAAAAATTTAGGAATTCAAATAGAAAGTATATTGGCAAGATTAACTGACAGAATACTAGAGATGAAAGACAGAATCTCATGGGTTGAAGATGCAAGAGAAAAAAAATAGATATATCAGTAAAGAAAAATGTTAAATTTATAAGATTCCTAATAAGAAATATCTAGAAATCCAGGTAACTTTGTAAAGACCAAATGTAAGAATAATAGTTTTAAAGGAAAGAGAAGACATTCATCTCAAAGGCTCAGAAAATACTTTCAACAACATCGTAGAAGAAAATTTTTCAAATCCAAAGGAGATGCCTATTAGAGAAAAGAAGCATACAAAACATCAATTAGACTTGGCTATGAAAGAAAGTTCCATCTGCACATAATAATCAAAACAATATGCATGCAGAATAAGTAAAGAAAACTAAAAACTACAGAGGAATAATTCCAAGTAACATATAAAAGCAGACCTTTTAGAACCACACCCGAGTTCTCATTGAAGATATTAAAAGCCACAGAGAGGCCTAAGTAGATATGCTACAGAGTCTAAGAGACCATATATGCCAGGCCAGATTACTATATACAGCAAGACTTTTAATCTCCATAGACTGAGAAAAGAAGACATTCTATGAAAAGGCAAATTAAATATATTTTTGTACAAAGCCATCCCTACATAATAACGTTTGTAAAGGAAAATTCCAACTTATAGTATTAATTATACCTTTACAAATACAGGATATATGTGATCTCACACAAGTCCAGACTACTCTACACAAAAATGTTCATGTGTAGTATATGTGTATATGTGTGTGTGTGTGTGTGTATTACACATACTAGTATATATCTACTATAGCTGCTATATCTAAAATAGCTACTATCTAGTATGTATATATATGTACTAGATTATAAATGCTAGACATACTAATCTATCTAGTATATATATATCTACACTATATATACTAGTATATATATCTAGTAGATATATACATATATATGCATATACATCTAGATAGTATGTATATATATATGCCAGATATCCTGTTATATATATATATTAGCTAATAGATATTTTTAATATCTAACAAATTAGATTGAAACTAAACCTAATCATTAGAGATAAGACAGATACTACATACTTAGCAATGTATGAGCCCACCAAAATATGATTCCAATTTTTAATGCCTATGCCTCAAACAGAAGGGCACCAAACTTTGTAAAATAAATACTACTATAGCTTAAATAACACATGGACCTTCATACATTGGTAGTGGAAGATTTTAAAACCTACTTTCACCAATAAATAGGTCATTGAGACAAAAATTTATTGTGGATGTTTTGTTTTATGATATATAAACATGTTTTTTTTTAATCTCCCATAATAAAGGTTTTAGTTTGTCCATACCTGCTAAGTGTTTTCTGTTGAGCGTGGTCTTTGAAAAATGGAATTGTTGAATTCTGAGGACTTTGAGGGGTATAAATATGAGAGCCCAGAGGCAGAAGGCATGGCTGCTTGGAGGAGGACTGCTAGCTGCTGGTTCATCCTGCTGCTGCATTTGCTGTTAGCTGATTTGCTGGTTACCTGGAGTTCTGTATTTCTGGAGGATTGGTATTGGCATTGCCCCCAAAAGAATCTTATGACCTTACTCAGCAGAAAGTCCCTACTCAGCGGAAAGTAGAAGAGAGAGCATAGCTCTCTCTTCCCAATCACTTTCTTTCGCTCCTACCCTCTGTTGACAAGTTCGAAAAGAGGTAGAAACATTTTATAACCCTAAATAAAGTAGGTTTGTTGAAAAATCAAGGTCATCATGTGGCTCCCAATGTTGCTTATGCACAATGGGTAACTTCTCTTCTAATGTAGTGGAAGAATCATCAAGTTTTGATAAGTTGGCAATGTTCTTTAAGGAGGTTGGCAATGCAGTGGCTACTTCCACTGTGTCATCTCCTGTTTTGCCCCAGAGGCGTTTTCTTGTTTTGCTTCATAGTCTTTATATATTCTATGTGGAAAAAGGTTGGGAGGAAAGCAGAAAATTCAGAAATTTCACTCAATTCTCTGGTGTTAGAAAAGATTGCAGAGCTGGTTATGTGCCTAGAGAGTTTACAGAAGTGGTTGAACTGCTTGGAATCAAAATGTGCCAGTGGAAGAGGATGAATAGTGTTCAGGCCAGATGTCTGTGATTGGAAATTTTTCACAAGATGAAAGAGGAAACCAAATTAGGCTAGAAGGCAGATTACCACCCAACCCTGCTCCATTCACTGGTGCTGTCAATGCCCACAATACCTGTGTGAGTCCAGAGGCCAGGGAAAGCAGAAGGCAGTACAGGGAAAACAGGTTACTACTGTGCCAATTACACCACCAGAGGAGTTGTTTGGGAGTACAGAGCACACTCAGGTTCCCCAGTCTTTGTGCACTGTGTGCCTGTACTAATGGTGGTGTAGCATATGATAAGAGGACATGGCATCCAGCAGAAATGCTAGATTTAAAGCATTTTAAAGAGTGCATTGTAAAGTATGGAATACATACATGTTTTAATAAGCAAATGTTAAGCAAGAGGCCTACCCAAAATAGACTTATCCCCCAATATTGGAAGAGATTGGTGTCAGCTGCGTTAGAAGCTGGTTAGCAGTTACAATGGTTATCATGGTGGAGAAATGAATCCACAAAAATAGAACAATGAAATATAACATAGGTGATAAATGTTGATAAGGATCAGCTGCATGTTGAAGGCCATTGTGCTGATGTACCAAAACAAATTCAATCTGATGATGTAGTAATTGAAAAATGTCATGTTGAAGCGTTAAGAGCATGAGATATGGTTATGAAGCCTGGTAAAACAACCAACTCATTTACTAAGGTAATTCAAGACCCCAAGAAAGACTTTACCAACTTCTCTCAGAGACTGGGTCAGCTCTACATAGAGCCATACCAGGCAATGAGACCAGACAAGTGCTGATAATGATCTTGGCATGTGAGTGTGCAAATACTGAATGTAAAGGAGCACTTAGACCATTAAAAGCACGAGGAACCCAATAGATGAATGAATAAGAGAGACAACTGATATTGGCACTCAGGTGCATAGCCATAACATATGACAAATTATAGCTAGAGGTCTCAGTTATCAAAATACCCCGCTTATTAATTGTGGTAAATGTGGTTATTTACAAGGAAACTATAAGGTTAAATGCCTTAGAACACAAAATAAGAGGTGTGTTAACTCTGAGGAAATGGTATGCTTACCTGTAGAAGCAGATTCTGACTACAATCAAATACAAAAGCTCCCAGTGGGATTTCAGTGGGATTGATTTAACTTTCTCTCTGTTTAGTTTGATGTTGGCTATAGGCTTGTTGTATGTTGTCTTTAATATGTTTAGGTATGTGCCTTCAATCCCTGATCTCTCCAAGACTTTAAACATGAGTGGGTGTTGGATTTTATCAAATGCTTTTTCAGTATCTAAGAAGATTATCATGTTTTTTTTTTCTTGTGTACATTTTTTTAAATTTTTCTTTATTAGTTACACTTTACTCAATTTGTATCTCCCCGGTGATTCCCTTCCTCCTCCCATCCCAATCCCTCCCTTCCTCCACCCTCTGTATGCATGCCCCTCCCCAAGTCCACTGATAGGGGAGGACTTCTATTCTTTCTTTCTGATCCTAGTCAATTAGGTCTCATCAGGAGTCTTGTCCTCTTCTGTGGCCTGGTAATGCTGCTTCCCCCTCAAGGGGAGGTAATTAAAGAGCAGGCCAATCAGTTCATGTCAGAGACAGTCCCTGTTCCTATCACAATGGAACCCACTTGGATACTGAACTGCCATGGGCTACATTTATGCAGGGGTCTTAGGTTATCTCCATGCATAGTCCTTGGTTGGAATAGCAGTCTCAGGAAAGACCCCTGTGCTCAGATTTTTTAGTTTCTGTTCCTCTCCTTATGGAGTTCCTGTCCTCTCCAAATCTTACTGTTTCCCACTTCTTTCCTATGATTCCCTGCACTATGCCCAAAGGTTGTCCATAAGTCTCAGTATCTACATTGATAGTCTGCAGGGCAGAGATTTTCAGAGGTCCTCTGTGTCAGGCTCCTGACTTGTTCTCTCTTTTCTCCTTCTTCTGATGTTCAGCCTCTTTGCCTTTCTGGATAGGAATTGAACATTTTAGCAAGAGTCCTCCCTCTTGATTAGTTTCTTTAGGTGTACAGATTTTAGTAAGTTTGTCCTATATTATATGTCTATATGAGTGAGTATATACTGTGTGCGTCTTTCTGCTTCTGGGATAGCTCAGTCGGGATGATCTTTTCCAGATCCCACCATTTACCTGCAAATTTCAAGATTTCCTTGTTTTTTTATTGCTGAGTAATATTCCATTGTGTAGATATACCACAATTTGTGCATCCATTCCTCCACTGAGGGGCATCTGGGCTGTTTCCAGCTCCTGGCTATTACAAATAAGGCTGCTACAAACATGGTTGACCAAATGTCTTTATTGTGTACTGGAGAATATTTTGGATATATGCCTAGGAGTGGTATAGCTGGATCTTGATGAAGCACTATTCCTAGTTGTCTGAGAAAGCGCCAGATTGCTTTCCAGAGTGGTTGTACAAGCTTACACTCTCACCAGCAGTGGAGGAGGGATCCCCTTTCTTCACAACCTCTCCAGCATGTGGTGTCTCTTGAGTTTTTGATTTAGCCATTCTGATGGGTGTAAAGTGAAATCTTAAGGTTGTTTTGTTTTGCATTTCCCTGATGGCTAATGAGGTTGCGCATTTCTTTAAGTGTTTCTCTGCCATTCGATATTCCTCTGCAGAGAATTCTCTGTTTAGCTCTGTTCCCCATTTTTTAATTGGATTACTTGATTTTTTGCTGTTTAACTTCTTTAGTTCTTTATGTATACTGGATATTAGCTCTTTGTCAGATATAGGGTTGGTGAAGGTCTATTCGCAATCTGTAGACTGTCGTTTTTTTCTGAGGACATTATCCTTTGCTTTACAGAAGCTTTTCAGTTTCATGAGGTCCCATTTATTGACTGTTGCTCTTAGAGCCTGTGCTGTTGGTGTTGTGTTCAGGAAGTTGACTCCTGTGCCAATGAGTTCAAGGGTATTCCCCACTTTTTCTTCTAAGCGGTTTAGTGTGTCTAGTTTTATGTTGAGGTCTTTGACCCACTTGGACTTTAGTTTTGTGCAGGGAGATAAGAATGTATCTATTCACATTTTTCTACATGTAGACATCCAGTTAGACCAGCACCATTTGCTGAAGATGCTGTTTGTTTGTTTGTTTGTTTTGTTTGTTTGTTTTTGTTTTTGTTTTTGTTTTCCATTGAATGGATTTGGCATCTTTGTCAAAAATCAGGTGTCCATAAGTGTGTGGGTTTATGTCAGGGTCTTCTATTCGATTTCATTGATCCACCAGTCTGTTTCTATGCCAGTATCATGCAGTTTTTAGTATTGTTGCTCTATAGTTCAGCTTGAGATTAGGAATGGAGATACCTCATGGAGATCTTTTACTGTAGAGAATTGTTTTAGCAATTCTGGGTTTCTTGTTGTTCCATATGAAGGTGAGAGTTTTTCTTTCAAGGTCTGTAAAGACTTGTGTTGGTAATTGGATGGGAATTTCATTGAATCTATAGATTGCTTTTGGTAAGATGGCCATTTTTACTCTGTTAATCCTGCCAAGCCATGAACATGGGAGATCTTTCCATTTTCTGATATCTTCTTCTAAGTCTTTCTTCAGAGAATGGAAATTTTTTTCATGCAGGTCTTTGACTTGCTTGGTTAGGTTCACACCATGTCCTTTGTGGCTATTGTGAAGGGTGTTGTTTCTCTAATTTCTTCCTAGGCCCTTTTTTCCTTTGTATACAGGAAGTCTAATGATTTTTTTGAACTAATTTTGTATCCAGCCACTTTGCTGAAGGTGTTAATCAGCTGTAGGAGGTCCCTGGTAGAGTTTTTGGATTCACTCAAAAGCTATCATATAATCTGCAAATAGTGATACTTTGACTTCTTCCTTTCCAATTTGTATACCCCTGATCTCCTTCAATTGTCTTATTGCTCTAGCTAGGACTTCAAGAACAATGTTGAAAAGATAAGGAGAGAGCCGACAGCCTTGTCTTGTCCCTGATTTCAGTGGGAATGATTTAAGTTCTCTCCATTGAGTTTGATGTTGACTATAGGCTTGCTGTATATCGCCTTTACTATGTTCAGGTATGTGCCTTGTATCCCTGATCTCTCCAATACTTTAAACATGAATGGATGTTGGATTTTGTCAAATGCCTTTTTAGCATCTAAGGAGATGATCATGTGGTATTTCTCTTTTAGTTTGTTTACGTGGTAGATCACATTGATGGATTTCTGTATATTGAACCATCCTGCATGACTGGGATGAAGCCTAATTGGTCGTATTGGATGAGGTCTTTGATGTGTTCTTGGATTCAGTTTGCAAGTACTTTGTTGAGTATTTTTGCATCAATGTTCATGAGGGAGATTGGCCTGAAATTCTCTTTCTTTGTTGGGTCTTTGTGAGGTTTAGGTACCAAGGTGACTGTGGCTTCATAGAATGAGTTGGGTAGTGTTACTTCTGTTTCTATCTTGTGGAATAGTTTGAAGAGTATTGGTGTTAGCTCTTCTTTGAAGGTCTGGTTGAAATCGGCGCTGACACCATCTGGCCCTGGGCTTTTTTTGCATGGTAGCCTTTTGATGACAGCTTCTATTTTCTTAGGGGATATAGGACTATTTAATTGGTTTACCTGGTCTTGATTCAGCTTTGGCATGTAGAATCGGTTAAGAAAATTGTCCATTTCATTTAGATTTTCAAATTTTGTGTCATATATACTTTGGAAGTAAGACCTAATTATTGTTTGGATTTCTTCAGTGTCTGTGGCTATGTCCCTCTTTTCATTTCTGATTTTGTTGATTTGGATAGTTTCTCTCTGCTTTTTAGTTAGTTTGGCTAAGGGTTTGTCTATCATGTTGATTTTCTCAAAGAACCAGCTCTTGGTTTCATTGATTCTTTGAATTGTTTTATTTATTTCTAATTGATTGATTTTAGCCCTGAGTATGATTATTTCCAGCCGTCTACTCCTTCTTGGAGTGTGAGCTTCTTTTTTTTTCCCTAGGGCTCTTAAGTGAGCCATTAAATTGCTTGCATGAGATGTTTCTAATTTCTTTTTGAAGGCACTTAGTGCTATGAACTTTCCTCTTAGCACTGCTTTCTTTTTTTTTTTTTTTTCAATGCAGTTTATTCAGGAACATTGAACAATCCTCGGACCCCGGGGAAAGCCAGCCCCCACAGCTTAAATAGCCTCTGGGTAGCCAACCCAGGCGTGCCACGGGGGCAATGCAGATAGGTCCACATACATGGAAGCAAGCCAGATCCTCGGCCTTAGCCAAATGTGGAGTTGTTCGTGACAGAGAGCACTCACCATCGGGAAGGTGGAAGGCGGAAACCAGCTCCATCTTTAAGGCATAGCATTCCGCAGCTCTCTACAGTTCCCCCTTTTTGTTTTAGACGCATCAGGCAAGAGTAGAGGTCTGATCTCTGATATTAGAAATAAATTGGGACTTTGTACAGATGTTCATTTAGGTGTCATCCACCCAAAGAGCATCAGACCCGTCCAATACCTTTTTCTCAGAGGCGGGACCTGGGGCATCAACCCGCATGCAATCAGACATGCTCTTCTCTGGGTCCAAAGCGGCTGACCCTGAGTGCAGTAGCACTGCTTTCATTGTGTCCCATTAGTTTGGGTATACTGTGCCTTCATTTTCATTGAATTCTAGGAAGTCTTTAATTTCTTTCTTTATTTCTTCTCTGATCCAGCTGTCATTTAGAAGCAAGTTGTTCAGTTTCCATGTCTGTGTAGGCCTTTTGCTATTTTTTGTCATTGAGGCCCAGTTTTAGTCCATGGTGATCAGATAGGATACAAGGATTATTTCAATCTTCTTGTATCTGTTTACAATTGCTTTGTGACCAACTATATGGTCTATTTTGGAGAAGGTTCCATGACGTGCTGAGAAGAAGGTAAATTCTTTTGAGTTTGGGTGAAAGGTTCTGTAGATGTCTGTGAGGTCCATTTTGATTCATGACCTTTGTCAGAGTTATTGTTTCTTTGTTTAATTTCTGTTTTGTTGACCTGTCCTTTTTTGAGAGTGTGGTGTTGCAATCTCCCACTATTAATGTGTGGGGGTCTATGTGTGGTTTAAGTTTTATTAAAGTTTCATTTACAAATGTGGGTGCCCTTGCATTTGGGGCATAGATGTTCAGGATTGTGATATCTTCCTGGTGTATTTTTCCCTTGATGTGTATAGAGTGTCCTTATCTATCTCTTTTGATTTATTTTGGTTGGAAATATGCTTTATTAGATATTAGGATGGCTACTTCTGCTTGCTTCTTAGGTCCATTTGCTTGGAAAACCGTCTTCCAGCCCTTTACTCTCAGGTAATGTCTATCTTTGTTATTTAAATGTGTTTCTTGTATGCAACAGATTGTTTGGTCTTGTTTACACATCCACTCTATTAGTCAGTATCTTTTTATTGGAGAATTGAGTCCATTGATGTTGAGGGAGATTAATGACCAGTAGCTGTTAGATCCTTTGATATTGATGTTGGCCATGGTAGTGTGTTTGTGTGTTTGGCTACTTTTGTTTTGCTGTAGTGAGATTATTTATTTCCTATGATATCTTGAAAGTAGTTAGTTTTCTTGGGTTGTATTTTTCCCTCTAGTATCTTCTGTAACACTGGATTTGTGTGTAGGTATTGTTGAAATTTGTTTTTGTCATTGAATATCTTGTTTTCTCTGTCTATGAGGACTGAGAGTTTTGCTGGGTACAGTAGCCTAGGCTGACATCTGTGTTCTCTTAGGTTCTTCATAATATCTGTCCAGGCCCTTCTGGCTTTCATAATTTCTGTTGAGAAGTCAGGTGTGATTCTGATGGGTTTGCCATTATATGTTACTTGGCCTTTTCCATTATAGCTTTTAGCATTTTTTTTCTTTGTTCTGTATACTTACTCTTTTGATTATTATGTGATGGGAGGATTTTCTCCTCTGGCCTAATTTATTAGGTGTTCTGTAGGCCTCTTGTATTCTTATAGGCTTCCCCTTTAAGTTGGGGAAATTTTCTTAAATGATTTTGTTAAAAATATTTTCTGGGCCTTGGAGGAGGGAATCTTCTTTTTCCTCTACTCCTTTTAATCTTAGGTTTTGTCTTTTTATGTTGTCTTGGATTTCTTGGATGGTTTGTGTCAGGAATTTTTTAGATTCATTATTTTCTCTGAGGGATACATCGATTTTTTCCATTGTATCTTCCACACCTGAGATTCTTTCTTCCATGTCTTGTAGTCTGTTGGTTATGCTTACCTCTGTAGTTCCTGTGTTCTTTCCTAGGTTCTCCCTCTCCGTGATTTCCTTTGTTTGTGTTTTCTTTAATTCTTCCAATTCTATCTTCAGATCTTGAACTGTTTTTTTGATTTCCTTCATCTGTCTGACTGTATTTTCCTGTTTTTTCTTCAATTCCTTCAGCTGTTTGTTTGAATGTCCCTCTGTTTCTTTTATTTCTTTCAATGACACAGACTGTTTGGCTGCATCTTCCTATATTTTTTTACGGATGACCATAATCTGTTTTATTATATCTTCCTCTAATTCTTTACACATTTTATTTACTTCCTCCATTAACCTTTTCATTAGCATAGATTTAAGGTCATCTTCTTGAATTTTACTTATGTTAGGGTGTCCAGGGCTACTTACCACTGGATAACTGGGTTCTGGGGTTGCCATGTTGTTTTCCCTTTTTTTGGTTACACTTTTTCGCTGGCCTCTACCCATCTCTCTGTCTCCGGAGTTGTCTGTTAATTTCTGGGGCCTGCTGAGTCCTGGGAAGGGGAGAATCCATTTGGTGGGGTTCTGAAGTTCTCCTCTGCTTTTTTGGGCATGGTCAACTGAATAGTGGTGCTTCTCAGGAATTGTCACAGTTTACTTCAGGTGTATGGACCTGTATGGCAACTGTGGTATTCAGGAAGGCTCTCCTCTCATCAGGAGAGGTCCTGGTGATAGCTGTCCTGCTATTGGGTTTCTTGCTCTGAATTTAGTGAGCAGCAGCTCTTGCTCTAAGGTGTAATTTTTGGGTGCAGCCCTCTTGAAGGACCAGGGATTCCCACAGTTTTGTCAGTCTAGCTAGGGACAACTGGTTGATCCTTGGCACAGTACCTAAGGGCTGCTGTAATGGCTCTCTGGCTTTTGTAGGTCTGAGGATGCAGCTGTGTCCCCCAGTGCCCTAGCGTTACTCAATAATGGCAGGTGAGCACAGCACTCTTGCCTGCAGTAGAAGGCTAGAGCCTGGAGTCTGTGTGAATCCAGAAAGTCTTTTGGTGCTGGGTGTCCTGAGTGTTAGACCTGATGATACTCCCTCTGTGGGGTTTCCTCCTGACAGGGACACCCAGTCTTTGCTTTGGGGACCACCATTCTGTCTGGGATGGCGAGTAGAACCCACAGGCACAGATGTGCATGACTCTGCCTTTCGGCATTTAGGAGCCTGGGCGTCTGCCTAAACTGGATAATTTTTCCCAAGACCTTTTTTGGGTGGTGGTATCAGCTGAGTGCTCTGAGATTAGACCAGCTGTTTCCCTCCCTGTGGGTTTGCACCCAACAATGAAACTCAGTCTCTGGTTCCATGGGGTCCACAGTTCTATCTGAGGCAGCGAATCAGGCACTCAGGCAGGGTTCTATGCTGGTACCTGGGTCCCCAGCTCTGGCTCTGGGCTGGCTACTGGGTAGCCTACGAAACTGGAGTCTTTTCCAGCAGATGTCTGGGTGACCTAAGGTCCCAATCGTTTCCTGCATCGTGGGGTTATGTCTCAACTGGAAATTCTAGTCTGTGATGTTGTGGTGCCCACAGTTCAGTCTGGGACAGTGACCAGAGCATGCTGGCATGTGGCTCTGGGCTGATGACCAAGCGCCTGGCAGAACCGGGATCTCTTCTGCAGTTTAGCTGGGTGAGTTAAAGCTGATTGAATCCCCCACCGTGGGGTATCATCTCACCTGGGAAACACAATCACTTGTGTTTTATGGCCGCGAGTTCTGATTGCTGGTCATTGTGCAGATCCTGCTGTGCTGCTGGTCAGAATGAGAGTCATCCAGGCGCCGCCATCTTGCCCCGCCTTCTAGAATTGACCTTGTACTTAGATGTGAACTTATTATCTCTATATACGTTATTCATTTTTTGAATTTCTGTAGGATATTATTTTTAATAAGTAAAGAAAATCTTTGACAATGAATATAAAGTAAGTTCTTCATGTAAACCAGTGGTCCTCAGCCTTCCTAATGCTGAAACTTTTTAGGTATAGTTCCTCATGATATGGTGACTTCCAACCAAAACATTTGCATTGATACTTCATGACTGAAATTTCCCTATTGTTATGAATCATTATGTAAATATCTGATAATTCACATGGTCTTAGGCAACCCCTGTGGCAGTATCATTTGACCTAAAAGGAGATGGGTCCTGCAGGTTGAAACCCTCTTAAATAAACTCATTATTCTTAATCAGAAACTTTTCATAAAGCAATATTTTTTTGCTAATTTTTCTTCAAAAATCTTTCTGTGTCTACTATTTCTTGTCACATATTGGGTAGACATAGCCAGTTATCTAGAGAATAAAAGATTCTTAGTGATGGAACAGAAAAGTTGAGTTCAGCTTTGTACTGTCCCAGGATAGTTTGCAGCATATCAGACTGATATTCCCTGGTCCTGAAAACACAGTGGCACCCATGGAAGAAGGTGCTGTGTCCTAGGAGCTGAAGGCCATCAGCTTCAGACTTCTTGTTTAAAAAGGTGGAGGCATATTAATCAGTATTGTGTTCAGCCAGCAGGGTTATAGTCCATTTCTAATCAGAGCCAACATAATCAATTGCACTAGGACATACTGTTTAAACTTGATAAGTAACTAAGGACTGTTGGGCTGTTTATATTATATATAATATAACTTGAAATTTTTACCTCTTTAGAGCACATACTCTCCACTGGCATACTGTGAGAAACACATGGAATCTTTGGATTTGTAAGATCCCTGTCTCCATTTGTCCAATCTGAAAGAGCAGCTGTGAATGTCGCACATTCTGAGCTCACTGCTACTGTCACAAGAAAAATGTAAAGTTTAGTGGAGATCAAAGGCATATGAGAACTTGTTAGACCCTGACAGGAGCAGAGCTCCTTGTCTGTCATATTCTTGACCTTGAGATTAGGAACTTCCTGTATCCACATAAGGTCTACCTCTCTCATATGATGTTGTGTTAGAGGTTTTACAGAAGAGATCTGAATGTGCTTATCAGAAATTATTTAACATTTTATACCTGTAAAGTAGATGTATAAAATTATATATTTAATTCAAAATAGAAGGTTATGCATATTAGATAAGTGAATATTTATTTTCCAATAATATTTATGGTTCAATGGTGAAACATTAACATCAGATAAATAATCTGAGTTGGGTAGATAATGCCATGAGCTGCCTTATAACAAGTTGATTAATGATACTATTTTGAGAGATTGTCTCCTTGTATACATTAGATTTGTATAGAAGTTGGTATCTGCCCAGGCTGGCTTCAAACTCATGAGTCTCTGCTTTTGTCTCTCCAGTTCTAGGAGTACAGATGTGAATCTCCACTCCTTGCCATGACAGTTCACATATTTATTTTTCTCTTTTGCTTTATGCATAATTCTGGCTACATAATTTACTTCTCATATATACTTTCAGATTTCAGTAATATGAAGTCCTGGCAGGTTCTGTCGTTTCGCTTATTGCTATTGATTTTTTTATTCATAGCCATAAGTTTTTTTCACCTTTTGGATAGTAACAGTCACTGATATAGTGTTCTATTGGTCTCTGTGAAATCATTACATAGATGAGGATGGCTCTGCCCCTTTCTGGAGAGATTTACCTTTTCACTTTGTCAGAAGCCCATCTTTTCTTTTTATCCCCCCTTTGGTTCTCGCCCTCCTCCTGTCCCAATCCCTCCCTTCTTCCACTGTCTGCATGCATGCCCCTCCCCAAGTCCACTGATAGGGGAGGATTTCTTTTCCTTCCTTCTGATCCTAGTCAATTAGATCTCATCAGGAGTGGCTACCGTGTCCTCTTCTGTGGCCTGGTAATGCTGCTTCCCCCTCAGGGGGAGGTAATTAAATAGCAGGTCAATCAGTTCATGTCAGAGACAGTCCCTGTTCCTATTACAATGGAACCCACTTGGATACTGAACTGCCATGGGCTACATCTGTGTAGGGGTATTAGGTTATCTTCATGCATAGTCCTTGGTTGGAGTATCAGTCTCAGGAAAGACCCCTGTGCTCAGAATTTTTGGTTCTGTTGCTCTCTTTGTGGAGTTCCTGTCCTCTCCAGATCTTACTGTTTCCCACTTCTTTCCAGAAGCAGAAAGATGCACACGGTATATACTCACTCATATAGACATATAATATAGGATAAACCTACTAAAATCTGTACACCTAAAGAAACAAATCAAGAGGGAAGACTCTTGCTAAAATGCTCAATTCCTACCCAGAAAGTCAAAGAGGCTGGACTTCAGAAGAAGGAGAAAAGAGGGAAAAGTCAGGAGCCTGACACAGAGGACCTCTGAAAAGCTCTGCCCTGCAGACTATCAGTTTAGATTCTGAGAATTATGGGCAACCTTTGGGCAGAGTGCAGAAGCCCATCTTACTCCAGTTTCAATTACACTAGTAATTTAGTATTCCTTGAATAAAACTTACGGCAGTGTTGGTCTACAACAATGACTTCATGAAAAATCTGGTGTTTCCTCTTTTATTTGTTCAGATTTAGATCTCTCTTGCAATTTCCTGAAGTTGTGGGGGGGATACTTGTTAGTTTTTGCTGGATATCCGTTTTTTTTTTTTTTTTTTTTTTTTTGAGATTAAAGTTTCTATGATCTCAGACTTAAATTAATGTCTGCCTGGATATCCACAGAGTGAATTCTGGGATGCTCTTTCCATCTTAGTCCTTTGTTTATCTTTGAAACTAGAGCCCAAATATCTGAGGCCCTGCTCTCTGTCTTCATTATCAGAGTGGTTTTGGAGATGAGTAATATTGAACACATTTAGCCTCGATTCTCTTTTTTCCTTTCATCATTTCTTCCATCTTCCCTTTCTTTTAGCATGCTTTCTTACTCTGTTTCTTTTGTTGTATTTGTGATGTTTTTGAACATAACCTATTATTTCCCTAGGACAGTCAATCTCAGATAGCTCTACTAATGTTTCTACAGAAGTCAATTTATTTAAATGTCTTGAATTATAAGCCAGGTCTGCTATTAGAGCACCTGGTAATTTTGTGTTTGAGAGTTGTAAGGCAGCCTTTTTCAGTGATTGTTCATGCTCCCTGTAATATTTTTGACTCTTGATTCATACCAGCTACACTCAAACACTTCACAGGCATTTGCTTTTGTATTTGCTGCCTGCCTTGCATGGGCCCCTTACAGCACAGCACAGCTGCTGAGGATATATATATATAAACCATGCCCTTGCAATGAGAACTGAACTGCATCAGACAGCAGGGGGAGCAAGATGAAGTCACAAACCCAGGTTTTCATGTTCTTGCTGCTTTGGGTGTCTGGTGAGAAACTCAAAGTATTGTAACCTTTACACAGAGTCACTTCTCTTGTAGATAAGAACTTGGAGTCTGCCAGGCTCAATATTTCATATTTCAATAATAATACTCTGACAACATGATAGTACAAATATGTTAAGTGACAAATTTCAACTGTTTTTCAATCTTTGTTTGCTTTTATATGCGTATTCATTTTGCATTCCTGATTGCAGGTGCCTGTGCAGACATCGTGATGACCCAGTCTCCATCCTCCCTGGCTGTGTCAGCAGGAGAGAAGGTCTCCATCAGCTGCAGGTCCAGTCAGAGTCTTTATTATAGTGACAACCAAAAGAATTTATTGTCCTCGTACCAGCAGAAACCAGGGCAATCTCCTAAGCTGCTGATCTACGGGGCATCCACTCGGCACACTGGGGTTCCTGATCGCTTCACAGGCAGTGGATCTGAGACAGATTACACTCTCAGCATCAGCAGTGTGCAGGATGAAGACATGGCAGTTTATTACTGTCAGCAGAATTACGATTATCCTCCCACAGTGCTTCAGTCTCCCACACAAACCTCCTTGAAAGTCTCACCACCTGCCTGCAGCACACACAGTCCTGGCCCTGCACACTTCCCCCTTTTGCCTGATAGCCAGTGTGTCTGAGAAACTGACAAATAGTTTGCAGAGCAAAGGGAAAATTATGGGTTCAGTGGTAAGAAAATCCTTTATGAAAATAGAAAAAGAACTCAGGAGCACGCTCTCCATCTGGAAGCTGTGGAGAGGGCCATGGGGGCTCTGCTCTTTCTGGTATCTATGTGTGCGGAGGGGACCCATGAGGGGGTTCACTCTTTCTGGAATTTGTGGGACTTGTGTCCAGTAGAGGCTGGTCAAGTTCTGGTATTTGAGTATTCTGTTTACTCCAAGGTGACAATGTTGGATTTCTATGTTCCTCAGCTATGTCACTATGTGTGTATGTGTTTATTTGTGGACACTATTTTAAAAGCTAACTGACGATATTAATATTTTTAGACATGAGACAGTTTGAATCAACACGTCTGAGTTTGGTCCTGGACCATAGGAGTTAAATTCTATAAAACATTTTAAAATTTATCAGGTATTTTAAAATAATAACCCTTGGACAAAAAACTTAAAACAGTTTCTCAACTCTTTTGGGGGAGGTCAAAAGACCTTAGTATTTATTTTATTAATTTTAGAAAGTGAGGGGAACAAGGACTATTTCTAACAGGAACTCAAATGACTGGCTCTTTGGTCTCCCCACCCCCGAAGGGAGGAGCAGTCCTGTTAGGCCACAGAGGAGGGCTTTGCAGCCAGTCCTGAAGATACCTGATAAAACAGGATCAGATGAATGGGGAGGAGGTCCCCCCTATCAGTGGACTTGGAAAGGGGCACGGTGGAGATGAGGGAGGGAGGGAGGGACTGGGAGGGAATGAGGGACCGGGATACGGCTGGGATACAGAGTTAATAAAATGTAACTGATAAAAAAAAAAGAATTGCTATACTCAGTCCACAAGTAGTGATCTGAAGACAAAGCCTGTTATGTAATTATTCCCATATTATATATCAAGTAAGTAATTAAACTGAAATTTCAACCAAAAAAAAATTTAGAAAGTAAAATCAAGCCATGCTGTTTGAGCCAATTAAACAAAAACTGCAGTTATTACAATATATCATGTAAAAAAACCTATAAAATATGTTGTTCTTCATTTAAAAAGGCTGGATGTCACCGGCCAACAGTGACACCTAAATACTACCTGAGAGAGGTCTAGGGAGAGAGAGAGACAGGGCTACACAGAGAAGGACACCAAGTCTACATGCTGATCAAAGCGTCGATAATGGGTGTCAGGTTAACACTTAAGTAGGCAAAAAAGTACAGGCAGTTTCTCACGCAGACAATTTTACTTAGCCAAAACATAAGAGGGCTCACTCAAGGTTACACAGAGCCTGCTTTCTGGTTACTGTGGTTGCACAGAGTTTCTCAGGGTCAGAGAGGTCTGCTGTGGGACCACCAAGGTCAGTCTGTGAGAGACTGGACTTTGGAGGATGGCCAGAGCCGGGAGGCTGAGCTCCACTGTGCAGATGCCATTGATTCTAAATTTGCCATTAACTCCAAAAAGGCTGCCACAGCTGGAAATTCTTCAATGCAAATGTTTGCTTATGCTCTTTTACAGGAGAAAAAGGACTACATTTTCATGTTAGCCCTGGTTTTTGCAGGATTATATTCAGATCATTGTTAACCATTACATAAAATTTATGCCTGGCTGCCAGTACCTAAATAAATGATTTAATTTATTTAAATCATTCTGGCCTATAGATTTGGTATGGCCAGAATAGTCCGTTTTTGCTGAGGGCCGCAGGCTAAGTTTAGTTCTCTGTTTAATGCTAAATAAAACTTTTGTCCTTTAATTTTTTGCTGATAAGTTTTAATACAGTGTAATAGGATTAATAAGATTTGCTAGCCCTTTTATAAATTATGTTTAATTAAAAGTTTTGCTTTGATTTTAGTTTAAAAAGAGCAGATTTAAAGTTATGCTAAAGATTATAGTTGAGTACAAGATTGAGTTTTACCTAGTCTCTTTGTTTAGGTTATTTTTTTAAGGTTAAATCTAAAATGGGTAACCATAAAGTTTGCCTATATAAATGTACCTAAAATTTGTTTCTAAATCATACATTTAAAAAATATGCCAAAATTAGAGATTATAACATCCTGTTTAATAGGATATAGTTCAGAGCAGATGATAAAGCTAGACAAAGAGCAACTCAAATATACTGGCCTCAGACTTGTCAGAGATCTGATAAATATGGCATTTTAACATATCTAAGCTTATTATGACAGAGTCCAACCTGCTGAGGCACAAAAAACAAATTAATTCAGTTTGTAAAGGTACAACCTATAGTTTTTTCATTTAAAAGAAAAGTTATTCCAATCGTTGATGCTTTAATGGTATTTACTGATGGTCCATTATCTGGTGTTGCTGCCTATGCTTATGAAAAAAAAAAAACAGTTTCTTTTCAAGTGTCTAGCATATCTGTGCAAATAGCAGAGTTATCTACAGTATTGGCTGTGTTTCAAAGTTTTAATAGGCAGTCTTTAAACATTTTTACAAATAGTGCATATGTAGCTCAGTCTTTGCCTAGGTTAGATTTGCAGGTCAAATTCAGACATCTTCTTCTGCTGGAATTTTATTTTTACAAATTCAAAATTTGATACAAGAAAGAAACTTTCCTTTTTTATTATAGGACATTTGAAGGCTCATTCTGATTTGCCAGGACCCCTGTCTGAAGAAAATGCATTGGTAGATAAAGCCACCAAAGTTTATTGTTCACAGTTAAAAAGAGCCCAGGATGCCTATAATATGTATCATCTTAATAGTCAAACCTTGAGGCTTAAATATGGTTGACTAAGGAATAAGCCCGTAGTATAGTCGAGGCTTGTAGTACTTGTCCTCCATTTCACCCTGTTCCTCATTTGGGAGTCAAGCCTAAAGGATTGCTTCCAAATCAAATTTGTCAAATGGATATTACTCATATTCCTGAATTTGGAAAATTAAAATATGTACATGTTTGCATTGATACCTATTCTGGATTTATTTTTGCCACTCCTTAACCAGGAGAAGCTGCAATAATGTTATTGCTCGCTGTCTGCAGGCTTTCAATGTTCTGGGTGTTCCTAAGCAGTTTAAAACTGACAATGGAAGAGAATATGCTAGCAAATCTTTTCAAAGATTTTGTCAACAATTTCAAGTTTCTCATATAACTTGAATACCTTACAATCTTCAAGGACAAGGCATGGTAGAACGTGCCCACCGCACAATTAAGATTTACTTGCAAAAAGCAAAGAAGGGGAGCTACTCCTTGGACACTTAAGGATCATCTGAATCATTTTCTTTTCATTCTGAAGTTTTAAAACTTGGATAAGCATGGTAAATCTGCAGCACATAGATTTTGGCATACAGATACTAAAAAAAGCTTTTGCTAAAGTGAAATAGAGGGATCCTTTAACAAATCAATGGCATGATCCTGACCCTGTACTCATATGGGGACGAGGAGCTGTCTGTGTTTTTTCATAGGAAAATGATGCAGCTCAATGGCTACCGGAATGGCTGGTGTGACAAGTGGATGAGGATTTTTCTCCTGACAATGATAATGATGTCAATGGGGACCCCTCCAGTCAAGATGACTGCTTATTGGATGTACGTTCCTGATCTACCTTTACTACATCCAATTTCCTGCGATGATCCAGAAGTCCTTGTTTATGTCAACAACACTTGGCTGCTGGGTTGTCCTGCTTTTGAAGGAACGCAAGTAAAATAGACTTTAACTTTTCAGGAATGGGAAGGGGTCATCCTCTTCGCTTTACCAGAAAGAGTATTCATCAGGACTGCATACCAGTCTCCCCTGTCCAGGTCATAGGTAGGAATGCCTACCACTGTAAAGTTGGGATGGCAATTCAAGCCTCCCTTTGCAACCAGACAAAGTGGAACATTGGAGGGATATTATTGTCCCTTCCTACAGGAGTTAAGAATGACAGTCTTACATCTCCAATGAGTTAACCACCCTGTGGAAAAGGGGATCAACACACTTGTCCTTGACCAATGGTTCCTTGGACAAGATACATTGGAGAAACGCCCATTATCTACTCCTGGGACAATGACCCTGCATTTACAGTCCTGGACTGGTCTATCATTAAGGGTATAAAGAAATTGGCTTCTGATAAAGGCAGTCAAAATTCTTTTGTTTTATAAAAAGCTGTTTCTGCTGGACTTTAGAGGACTTCAAATAAAAACTGGCAAACCTATGTATGGAAATTGGGGGCTACCTTGGGATACATAGGCATTCTCTCTGAGAATGCAAGTAATTTGCTAAACTAAGCAAGTATGCTTATGTTTTGACATGTATTAATCCTCCTTATTTACTGTTAATTGGAAACATTGTAATAAGATATTCTAAGAACAATGATACCTATTCGATTGAATGTGTACATTGCAATCTTACTAATTGTGTTAATGCTGATAATAATGCTCTTTCAGTTTAGTTGTTAAGCAACCTGCTTTTGTTATGATTCTGTTAGGGTTTCTGATTCTTGGTATGATGAAACAGAATTTAAATGGACTCAGGTTCAGAATCAATTTGCTGGTATTTGTTCTAGCAAAAACTTCTCATTGGACATTTTAATGATGAGAAATAAGATCCATCACATAGAATCTGACAAGGAAGCTAGGTTGAAATTGGCCAGTACAGCCTGGGCTATATATACTAGCCTCTGGAGGCACTTTCCATCCTTTGACTCTGCTTAAATGGGGACTGGCACTTACAGCCATGGCAGTTATGGGATTGTTGGTCTGTGCCTGCCTTCCTTGTGAGTTACAGTTTCTTCTTCAACAACTTCAATGCATGTAAGTGCAGTTGCATGAATTTAAATTAAAGATCTCTAACAACCTTGTTTGATATGGAGGTAAGTCAATGACGGAAAAGTGTGAAATTGTGTGTTTTCCAACCCAAGACAGAGGCTCTTGAAAATCACATCTGAGACCTTGATGAAGGATAAGTGAAAAATGCACATTTCACCAACCTAAGACAGGCTCTCTATAAAACAAAGAAGGGAGAACTTCCTGAACAGAACACCAACAGCGCAGGCTCTAAGAGCAACAATCAATAAATGGGACCTCATGAAACTAAAAAGCTTCTATAAGGCAAAGGATATTGTCATTAGAACAAAATGACAGCCTGCCGATTGGGAAAGGATCTTCCCCTACCCTATAGCTGACAGAGGGATAATATCCAATATATATAAAGAAATCAAGAAGTTAAAAAGCAACAAATGAAGTAATATAATTAAAAAACAGGGTACAGACCATAACAGAGAATTCTCATTAGAGGAATAGCGAATGAGAGAGAAACACTTAGAGAAATGCTCAACATTCTTAGTCATCAGGAAAATGCAAATCAACATGACCCTGAGATTTCACCTTGTATCCATCAGAAAGGCTAAGATCAAAAACTCAAGTGACAACACATGCTGGAGAGGATGCAGAGTAAAAGGAACCCACCCCCATTGCTGGTGGGAATGTAAACTTGTACAACCTCTTCTGAAATCAATCTGCCGCTTTCTCAGACAGTTAGGAATAGTGCTACCTCAAGATCCAGGTATACCACTCCTAGGCATATATCCAAAATATGCTCAAATACACAACAAGGACATGTGCTCAAACATTTTCATAGCAGCTTTATTTGTAATAGCCAGAATCTGGAAACAACCCAGATATTCTTCAGTTGAAGAATGGATACAGAAATTGTTGTACATTTACATAATGGAATACTACTCAGCAATTAAAAACAAGGAAATCATGAAATTTGCAGGCAAGTGATGGGAACTTGAAAAGATTATCCTGAGTGAGGTATCCCAGAAGCAGAAAGGCACCCATGGTATATACTCACTTATAAGTGGATATTAGACATATAAGATAAACCTACTAAAATCTGTACACCTAAAGAAGCTAAGCAAGAAGGAATACACTGGGTAAAATAATCAGTCCTCACTCAGAAAAGCAAACAGGACAGACATCGGAAGAGGGAGTAAACAGGGAACAAGACAGGAGCCTACCACAGAGAGCCTCTGAAAGACTCTAGCCAACAGAGTATCAAAGCAAATGCTGAGAATCATACCTGAACATTGGGGAGAGTGCAGGGAATCTTATGAAAGAAGGGGAAGATAGAAAGACCTGGAGGGAACAGGAGCTCCACAAGAAGAGGAGCTGAAGGAGTCTGGTATTTGGAATTCTGTCTCCTGGCCTTGGCAGATTCGGGTTTTAGCTAAATTCCATTTCTCAGAGACTGTCCTTGATGGTCTCTGTAGGCGGGGTGCTCTGAGCCTGAGAAATATAAAGCAAGCTCCCTGCTATCTATTGTGTGGCCTTGTGTGAATTCTTGGTTGCCAGGTGACATAGATGTGTTGCAACTGTGATAATTTTTCTTGTGCCCTTTGCTTTATAAGTGTTGTTTGCACGTTCAGTAAACTGAGACTTGGTCAGGAATCTGTCTTGTCTCCATTCTTCGCGTCTCAGTCCCCCAATTTCTACTCCCTCTTTCAGGTATATCTTGTTCGACTAGCCCATGGGACAGGTCAAGAAACAGATCCAAAAATTGTGGGCCCAGGGATCTTTTCTGAGACTGATACTCCAAGGAAGGACCACGCATGGAAATAACCTAGAACCCCGGCACAGATGTAGCCCATGGCAGCTCAGTCTCCAAGTAGGTTCCCTACTAATGGAAACAGGGACTGTCTCTGAGATGAACTGAGTTGCCAGGTCTTTGTTCACCTACCTCTGAGGGAGAGGCAGACTTTCCAGGCCACAGAGGAAGACAATGCAGCCAGTCCTAATGAGACCTGATAGGCTAGGGTCAGAGGAAAGGGGAGGAGAACCTCCTCTATCAGTGACTTTGGAAGGGCCATGGGAAGAGATGAGTGAGGGAGTGTGACATTAGGAGAGTCTCAGGGAGGGGGGCTTACAGCTGGGATACAAAGTGAATAAACTGTAATTAATAAAATATATTTAAAAATGTAAAAACAAATTTTGATAATTCTAAAAAACTAAAAATGTTCAAGAAAACCTGTATTTGAAGTGAAAAAGGATGATTGCATACCTAGGTGAGAAAAAGGCACATGAAATGATGCTGTGATAACCTCTACACTCATTTCAACCCCCAAGGCCCCAAGAAGTAGCCTAAATAGGAAGCCATTGAAGTGAACTCATTCTTTTTGATTGTTTTGTTGTTGTTTTTGTCATTATTATTTACATACAGACCACAATTTCTCCTCCATCCATTACTTCTAGGTTCCCCTACCTTCCTTCTGCCACCCCCTAACAATTCCTCCTCTGTTTCTCTTCAGAAAATGGCAGAAGTTTTAAAAAGTGTAGTACATATGCTGAAGTTGGCTCTTCACAATTCATGGTTTCTGACTGGGTGTGTGGGAAAGCAGCAACTCAGTTCTTTTTCAGAGAGAATTTAAAGGTCCTCTGTGGAAGATTCAAACCACCAGTGTATCTAAGGAGATACAGAGGCTCATAGGCATACTTTGGGCAGAGTGCCAGAAACCTTAAGGAAGAAGAGGAGGATAGAAAGACCTGGAATAGACAAGATCTCCAGAAGGAAAACAAGAGTGCCAAAATACCTGGGCCCATGGGGCCTGCAGAGACCAATACTCCAACCAAGAACCATGCATGGAGAGGACCTAGACAACCTCTTTGAAGGAAGCCCATTGGCTGCTGAGTTTCCAAGTGGGTTCCCTCATAAAGGGTACACGGACTGTCTCTGACATGAACTCAGCAGTTGGCTCTATGACCAACTCCCTCTGAGGTGTGCAGGTTTGCCAGGCCACAGAGGAAAATGATACATCCAGCCTTGGCGGGACCTGATAAGCTAGGATCAGATAGAAGCTAAGGTTCTTCCCTATCAGGAGATCAGGGAGAGGGCATAGGGGGAGGGTGAGTGCAACTGCGAGGAGATGAGGAAGGCGGCTGCAGAGGGGATACAAAGCAAAAAAATGTAGTAAACATATGTAAATAAAATTAATTTTTTAATAAAAGAGAGAACTTAAAAAGAAGCAGGTCACTGAGAGTTTCACCATGCTCCAGTGAATGTATAGAAACATAGATTGAACATGATATTAGTTTCTTTTTAATTTTTAAGTTTTAGGGAAGTAGGTCACAATAGTTGGAGACTGGAAGGACTGGGAAATAAGTGTGATGGGGTTCATGATATGAAATTGCCAGAGAATCAATAAAAATATAAAGTTGAAAAATAATAGCATTTAATTAGTGGTACGCTTCTCTTCTCTTAATGGCTTCTCAGAGTGCAGCTCATGGCTGCTATCCTATATTCCAAATACAAATGTTCTATACTGGGATGCTTATAGTACATATGTGACAGCAATGTGTTTTATCATTTCAGGTTTCACTGGTGACATTGTGCTGACCCAGTCTCCAGCTTCTTTGCCTTCTTTCTCTAGGGCAGAGATACACTTTAACTGCACTGCCAGTGAGAGTGTCAATTCATTTAACTACAGTTTTATGCAGTGCTATCAACAGAAACCAGGACATCCCCCTAACCTCTTCATGTATGCAGCATCCAACCTAGTATCTGTGGTCCCTGCCAGCTTCAGTGACAGTGGGTCTTAGACAGATGTCAGCCTCACCATTCATCCTGTGGAGGCTGATCCTGCTACAATCTATTACTGTCAGCAGAGTAGGGAGTTTACTCCCACAATGCTCCAGGGCTAAGGAGAATTCTCCTGGGGTTGCTTCACTGACACTCACTCTCTGAACTGTCTCCCTTTTTTTAAGTAATTAATCTTTTTATTAATTACAGTTTATTCATTTTGGATCCCTTCCCTCTCCATCTTAACCTTCGAATTCCACCCTTCTTCCCTCTTCTTCTCTCAGGACCCTCCCCCAAATCCACTGATAGGGGAGGTCCTCCTCCCTTTCCTTCTGACCCTAGCCTATCAGTTCTCATCAGGACTGTCTGCATCGTCTTCCTCTGTTGCCTGGTAAGGCTGCTTCTCCCTCAGGGATCTGAACTATCTCTTACATCTTCACTATCTTAAGGTAGAAGTCATGTTTGTAATGAGGGTTAAGTTGTGAGACAGAGATTGTCTCACTATGTATGCCTTATAATTTTTTTTAATTCTCTTATTTAATAAAGGCCTCCATGATACAATTTTCAAGGCATTTTTATGTTCAACACACTGAGTAAACAATTATTTAAAATTTGCAGAAAACTATCCTCAGTTCCCCAAAATAACCAGAGCTTTGTACAATGAAGGTTGTTAGTTGTCTTACAGACAAAAGCTGATATTTTCAGCCTATGTTACATTTCCACTCCTATATGTGTGATATTTCACAAGTTCTTCTTCAGCGCATCACACAGACAAGCCTCCTGTAGCGGATTCTTCTGCTCATCTCTGATTTGTTTCTCTATTTCCTTCCCAGATGCTCATCTACAATCTTAGAATGACTAGCTGTCCTTTCCTCCTTATTCAATACTCATATCTTTCTCTATAATATCTTCCACGATGTGGTAAATTCTCTTCTTGTATTCTTTGAATTTTTGTTGTCTTCTCAGGCGAAGGAGTGCAAAGTCTCACTGTGTATCCTGACCTGTAAATCCCTCTGTTGCCAAGTGACCTGGAGCCTGCAACTCACCTGCCCCTTTCCTTTAACTTCTGCATTGCATGACACCATTCACAGCTCCTTTTCATTTTCTACAAGTTCTTCAGTGCAGTTGCATGAACTCTAGAGGACCAGGCATGCAGAGCCATGATCGTTGAAAGCTTACTTTCTCACATCTTCCATTTGTATATAAACCTTCTTAGGGCTTTTGTATCCTTTTCATGAGACTGAAAAAGCTCAACAATTATACTTACCATTTTTTCAGATGAATATTGCTGAGATTAAGTTCACAGTTCTAAGTCACAACAATGAAACATTATTTTATCATTTTCTTTGTGTTGTGAAAGAAGTTAACACCAACTCAGTGGTTTATGAGCAGAACACTTGTAATCTGGGCAGGGTATGTCTGGATCCTTTCCTTGGTCTCTCATAGGCCACAGTCAAGGCATTATCAAAGCTGCATTCTCATCAGCTGACTCAAGAAAACCTTTGTGTAAGACCAGTGAGGATATTAGTACAACCTTTTTCTTTTTCTTTTTCTTTCATTTGGGAATATACTCTCACTTGAATCTTAGTCAAAAGACTGCAACTCTGAGAAATTCCTGACTCAACCACTCGTGTTGTCATGAGTAGAAGCCTGATCCTTCCTGACCAATGGTTTTCACACTTGCTGAGTGAGCATGCACTAAGAAAATCATCAAGAATATGGAAGATTTCAAGACTACTACTCATCAGCCTGGTTCAGGAGAAGGTGGCTGAACTCTATCTCCAAACTCAGAAAAATAAGTTCTAATTAAAATATACAATGAGCTTTTTCTGAAACAAATCTATGTATTGAGCCAGGGAGAAAAAATTAACACATTACATGATTTCCATTTTTTATTATAGCTGAGTAAATGTCTTTGCACATATACACCTCCTTCTTATTTTCTGAACATTTGTTGATAGACATTTCATTGATTTAAGTTTATTCTATTGTAAATAGTGCATCAATAAAGATGGATATGAGGATATATCTATTTTGTGCTGGTTTACATTTATTCAAGAACATGCCTAGTGCAGGAGTAGCTGAATTATATGATATTTCCATGATTCTTAAGCATCCTCCACTTTGATGTCCTCAGGGGCTGTACCAGTGTGCAGTCCCTCCAGAAGCATATACTGATTTCTATGTCTGTAGAGTTTTCCATTATTTATAGTTGATTTTATGATTTCCTTTTTATTAGTTATTCAAATTAAGTGATTTTTATGGTTTTGCTTCAGTTTCTATCTCACTCTCAAAAATGAGAAGAATCTGAAAGCCTCAACAGATCAACTGTAACACTAACCATCTTCAGAAGAGCACATGATTTTGATATCCTGGAACTTTCCTTACCTTTACTCACATCTATTTGTTTAGAAGAGAATGGACAATGCATATTCTTCTGCTCCATATCGTCATGCTGAGGATGGTGTAGCTGAAGCAACATTAAGGGTTTTCCTGGATGAAACTGTGTTTCCACAGGGTATAGAACTCATCTGTAACTTGTTGATCTATTTTTATTTCTTTCACATAAGTTCAGAAAATTTTTAATGATGTTCCAAAGTCAAGAAACGCATGATGGCAGTTGGACCATCTAAGTAGAGAGCTTTTCATTTTAGGTTAAAGCACTGTATGAGGACACTCTGTGCCTTTTCCACCATAATAAATGATGACCACCCCAGCCTCCACTCTTCTGATTTTGAGAATGAAATATGCATATTTCTTAACCAAATTCCATGGAGACTGTCAAGATCCCTAATGTCCAGCCTGGAAATGTATGAGTCAGTATCTGTGTCCTATGCCCGGCTTGCATGTCAGAAGTGTGATATCACCTGTAAAATGTTCAATGTAACATCAGGTATATAGGTCTATATGTTTGATGAAGAAGACAAACTTTCGTGCATAAATAATAAGAATCTTACTTCAATCTTATTTGAAGCTATTTGACTACTTAGGAGGTATTCACTCCAGGTGTTCATGTGAAATATTATGTATAGTTCAAGGGTATGAATAGAGATCAGTGAGTTTTTTTCTTAAGCTGCAAAGTTTTGATCTTTGGATCTGGAATGGCATTCAAAGTCCAAGTGATAAACTGCTGGCTCTCATGGCCTAGCTTGGGGAAAGTGACTGGGTCAGAGAGGCAGACCAGAAGCTCACATTCTCATGGGCTTCTGCTCCTACAATGCAGCACCTAATGTAATTTTTGTTTGTCAGAGATATAGGTCTTGAACTCCCTCCACTGGTTTTCTTTTTAAACTTCCGAGGAGACCTTTTATGTCTTTTGTTCAGCCTTCTTTTCCTCATGAAAGAAAAGGCTATCTATCCTGAGGGGCCATTTCACTCAGTACATTGTAAGACATATTATTACAGCAGTATCTCTTTTTGGATGGTCATTTATTCTCTGCTGGATTTGGTGAATATGTGATAGGATCTAAAATACATTTGGTGAGGATTAATACTGACAAGAAAAGGAGCCTAAACCAATGACTGGAATAGTACAAGCAGAAGGATTAAGTATTGCTGATCTATTAGTAAAGTAACTAAAATTACCAATAATATATATTTAAATTGAACTTTATTATTTTAATTCATGCACCACAAAATGGTAAATGATGTGTGGTAGGTTATATGCTCATTATATATACGTGCACTCCTTTTTTTGAAACATCACAAAGAGTGTAAACTCATTAACCTCTTGATTTTACACCACCAGGTTTCTTTTATTTCTAAATTAAAACAGAAACATAATTGAAGAGATTTGTAACATGCCACTCCCTCACTGAAATTTATTTGGCATTAGGACTACAGTGGATGGTATATTTGGAAGAATCTATATCATCTAGAAGATAAACCTCTGGGAATATTTGTGAAATATCTCTATAAAAGTCAGCCTTTGGAAATGTCTGGGATGGATCATTTTGATCAGTTGAATTCCCTTAGGAAAACTCTAATAACTTTAGGCAAGACAATACCCAGCATATGGATATTGACCTCCATAAAATGGAGAGAGTGGCCTGAGCTCTAGCATTCTGCACACTCTATTTCTCAGTTGTGTATGTGATATGAGCAGCTGCTTCATGTTTTTTCCAGTTTGTCTTCCATACTATAATAGGTTGTATGTTTGAACTGTGTTTCAAAACAAATCATGTTCCCAAATAAGGAACAAAGTTTCCTGACTTGCTTTTTTCACTGTAGTTTATCACAACAAAAACAGAGATTGGGGCCACCCATACAAATCTGGAGGCAGTGTCTTCACTGATGTGGTTCTTCAGAAAATGGAGGCTCGCCAGCTCTCCAGGCAAGATGGAAAGGAATATTGGATTCTGCATCATTATGATATCCCCACTGAACCCTGAGCTAAGAAGACAGAAGTTAAGATTAAATACAAACACTGACTTGTTCCCATGATTTTCTCTTACTCTTTGTATCAAATGAAGCTATTTTTATTAGTAGGTAATTTCTTTTCCACCTTAGTTTTAAAGCAGCACAGACTTTACAAGGCACAAGAAGTCTTTAGGAGTCATTTACTCATCCTCCTCTTTCCACTGCCCATCTCTTCCTGTGTCAGAGGCTTTGGCAGCATGTAAGTCTTTATTTTTTCATGGATCTCCCTCATTACCTATCATGTCTCTTTAATCAGAAGGCTGTTGCTGGATAGACATTTGGCTACTTGTTTATGAACCCTATCTTCTCTTCACAGGATCTAGGTTCAATTCCCAGCAGACATGGTAGGTGACAATGATCCATAACTCCAGTTCTAGGGGATCTGATGCTCTCACCTGGCTTCTGCAGCCACCAGGTGCATACATCGTGCAAAGACATGCATACAACCAATATAGTCACAGAAATAAAAATGTTAAAAAGAAGACCCTCACATCATCTCTATTTGTTTAAGACTATGCTTTCCACAGATGTTTAAGCTGAAGGTGTGCTAATGGGTTTATTTTTAGTGCATCTAGTAACAGATTTTGAGGAAAATTCAGTTCTGACAGGTTGCTTTGAGTTCTCTAACCACACCCTCTCCTACTAACTCAGAGAACCTGTACAAACTCTCCTGAGCGAAGCAGTACCTGTGGGCTCTAGGCACATAAAGCAGGACAGTTTTATTTCATTGCGGCCACTCTGTATGAGGACCTCCTGTCTCTTGCAAGCAGTAATAAACTTCTATATCCTCGGTACCATGCTGCTGATTTTAACTAAGAATAGTATGTCAATGTTTTATCTGAGTTATTGAAAATCTTTCCTTGTCTACTACTGTTTGTCACATATATGGGGTAGAAATAGCCACTCATCCAAAAAGTAGAAGGTTCTATGTGCTGGAACAGAAAAGCTGAGTTCAGCCTTGTACTGTCTCAGGATAATTTGCATCTGAGGCTAATATTCCCTGGTCCTCCATCCACAGTGGTGTCCATGAAGAGAGTGCTGTGTCCCAGAAGCTGAAAGCCATCAGCTTCCGAATTCCTGATTACAAGGGTGTAAGCATAATAATCAGTGTTGAATCCAGCTAACAGTCTTATAGTCCATTTTAAATCAAAGCCAACAGAATCTAATTCACCAGGACACACTGTAGAAACTTGGTAAGTGACAAAGGACTGTTGGGCTTTTTATAATATGTATACTATAACATGAAATCATTTCCTCTTCAGACCCCATGTTCTCCCCTTGAATACTGTGAGAAGCCCATGGAGTTTGGATTTGTAAGATCCCTGTCTCTGTTTGTCCAATCTAAAGGAACAGATGTTAATGTCATGAGAGCAAGGTCTGAGCTCAGTACTGCTGTTACAAGGAAAAGTGTAAAGTTTAGTTGAGATAAAAAGCATATGAAAACTTGCTAGACAGTGACAAAAGCAAAGTTCCCTTTCTGTCATAGTCTAGAACTTGAGATTAGGAAGTCCCTGTATCTGCATAAGTCTACCTTTCTCTTATGACTTTGTGTTAGCGGTTTACAGAGAAGATCTGTGTGTCCTCATCAGAAATTAGCTAATGTTGTACATTAGCTAACCTGAAAAGCAGATGTATAAAATTATATATGTACTTCAAAACAGAAGTCAGTGCATATTGGATAAATGATTATTTATTTTTCAATAATATTTGTGGCTTCATGGTGAAACACTAACATCAGGTAAATAATTTGCTTTTAAGTCTCAGCATCTGCTTTGATAGTCTGCAGGGCAGAGCCTTTCAGGGGCCTCTGTGGGAGGCTCCTAACTGGTTTCCTGTATTGTTCTTCTTCTGATGTCCATCCTCTCTGCCTTTCACAATGGGGATTGAGCATTTTAGCCAGAGTCCTCCCTCTAGATTAGTTTCTTTAGGTGTACAGATTATAGTAGGTTTATCCTATATTATATGTCTATATGAGTCATTATATACCATGTGTGTCTTTCTGTTTCTGGGATTGTTCACTCAGGATGATCCTTTCCAGTTCCCACCATTTACCTGCAAATTTCATGATTTCCTTCTTTTTCATTGCTGAGTAATATTCCATTGTGTAGATATATGGCCAAACTTTGGGCAGAATGCAGGGAATCCTATGAAAGAAGTGGGAAATTGTAAGATCTAGAGAAGACGGGAGGTCTACAAGGAAAGCAACAGAACCAAAATATTTGAACACAGGAATCTTCCCTGAGACAAATACTCCAACCAAGTACCATGCATGGAGATAACCTAGAACCCTTGCACAGATGTAGCACATGGCAGTTCTGTGTCCAAATGTGTTACATAGTAATGGGAACAGGGACTGCTTTTGACGTGAACTGATTGGCCTGCTCTTTGATCAACTCCCCCTGATGGGGAAGCAGCCTTACCTGGCCACAGAGGAAGACAATGCAGCCATTTCTGATGAGACCTAACAGACTAGGATCAGAAGGAAGAGAAAGAATCCCTCCCCTACCAGTGGACTTGGGGAGGGGCATACATGGAGAAGTGGGAGAGAGGGCTTGTGAGGGGAGGAGGGAGGTAACTAGAGGAGGGATACAAAGTAAATAAACTGTGATTAAAAATAAAATTAAATTAAAATTAAAAATGTAATTTGCTTTTGGTAGATAAGGCCATGAGTTGTTTTATAACCAACAGATTAATGATGCACATTGTTGAGAGATTGTCTCCATATATAGATCAGATTGGCACAGATGTTGGTATGTTCTCCAGTCTGGCCTCAAACTCATAAGTCTCCTGCTTTTGTATCTCCAGTTCTGGGAGTACAGATGTGAATTGCCACTCCTTGCCATGATACTTGATTTATTTATTTTTCTCTTTTTACTTTATACATAATTCTGGCTCTATAATTAATTTCTTATATATACTTTCTGATTTCAATAATGTGAAGTCCTAGCAGGTTCTGTGATTACTCTTATCTCTACAGGTTTTTAATACATAGGCAAACTTTTGTTTTTCACCATTTGGGTAACAGCAATCACTGATGTAGTGTTCTATTGTTCTCTATAAAATCATTAAGTAGGCTAGGATGTCTGTGTCCCCTTCTGGAGAGAATTACCTGTTCGCAATATCAGAAGCCCATCTTAATCCAGTTTCAATACTGCTACTTTCTAAATTACACTAACATTAGTATTTGTTTCATAAAAACTCATGGCAGTGTTGGTCTACAGAAAAGACTTCATGAAAAACATGTTTTTGTCTTCCATTTCTTCATAGTTAGACCCCTCTTTCAATTTCCTGAAGTTGTGGGGAGGCGACTTGAATGTTTCTACTTGTTTTCCTTTGCTTTGAGATTAAAGTTGCTCTGATTTCAGTCTTAAATTAATGTTCACCTGGATTTTCACAGTGAATTTTGGGCTACTCTTTGCATCTTAGTCACTTGTTTATCTCAGAAAATAGAGTCCAAATGTCTGTTCTCTGTCTTCAGTACAAGAGTGGCTTTGGAGCTGAGTAATATTGAACACATTTAACCTCAATTCTCTTTTTTCCTTTCATCTTTTCTTCCGTCTATGTTCTCTTTCTTTTATGGCATGTTTATGACTTCGTTTCTTTTGTTTGTTCTGATTTTTTGAATATATCTTATAATTTCCCTAAGTATGTCAATCTGAGATAGCTCTATTAATGTTTCTACAGAAGTCATTTGATTTCGGCAGGTCTTGGATTTTAACCTAGATCTGCTGTTAGAGCACCTAGTACTTTTCTGTTTGAGAGCTGTAAGACAGTCTTATTCAGTGATTGCTCATGTTCTCTGTAATAGTATTTTTAAGTATTGATTGACATCATCTACACTCACAGACACTGTGCAGGCATTTGCTTATGCACTTGCTGACTGCTTTACATAAACTCCCTACAGTCCAACCCATAAACCAGGCCTTTGCAGTTAACACTGAGGTGCATCAGACAGCAGTGGGGAGCAAGATGAACTCACAGACCCAGGTTCCCATATCCCTGCTGCTTTGGGTGTCTGGTGAGAAACTCAAAATGTTATAATCTTTGCAGAGTCACTTCTTTGTAGACAAAAAACTTAGAGTGTGCCACGCTTAATATTTCTTACATAATAAAACTCTGACAACATGATAGTACAAAGATGTTAAATGTGGCTAGTTGTTCACAAAATTAACCTTTCTAAAAACAAAACAAAATTAATATATACTGGGATATTAATAATCTAAGTTAAATCACAGAAGCATCTTATGTGTGTCTAACTATTTCATAAAATTATTTCCCTCTAGTTCAATCAAAGTAAAATGATAGCTGTAATTTGCAAAGGATGTTTTAAGTATTTACAAATACAAACTTATATGAGTGTCTATTTAGGCAATATGGCAACAAATAAAATATTTTCTTCTTAAAGCAACTTTATATCAGAGTATGTAATTTATGGTCAGTGGTTGCCTTTGTTAGTTTAACTGTCCTATAATGTTATAGATAGAAGGCATTAAAGGCCAAGGTCCAATTTTTAAAATATGCATTGTAATATAGAAGGCAGATAATTACTCAGAACTCCAGCAATCTTATCAGTACATTAATATTACTACTTTATATGCAGGGTATGCAGCACAGAGAATATTTGTAAAAACAACTCTGCGGTGTCGCTCAAGCACTTGCTACTCTTCACTTAATGCCCACCCAGGTTAACTTCTATCAGTTTCATGGTTCACTTTGAGAAATTAAATACTTTTCACAGTTTAAATCGCGTTATAGATATTTTGCTGTAGAGTATATTGAATGATACTATCTATGTACAAGGTAATAATGTTTATACATGTTGACTAACATATTGTATCTCAGGTAGATTCAGAGCTGATTTTCAACCCTAGCATTTATCATCCGAGGGCTGCAAAGCAGAGCATGTTTGGATGTGTGTAACAGGAACATGGCAGAGCACACTGCACATTTGAGGAATGCAGAGGCAGTCGCCAGGGAAGCTGTGCTCTGTTTGATGAGTTCATGTTTGGACATCACTTGTATCCTGATTCCAGAAAATTAAACTTTGAAAGCACAATTGTAATGACTAAAATTCATTAGATTTAATTTCATTAAAATTTTATAAAGAAAAAAAAAGATGTTAAATGACAAATTTCAATTGCTTTACAATCTGTGTTTGTGTTTATATTCATATTTATTGTGTGTTTCTGATTGCAGGTACCTGTGCAGGCATTGTGATGACTCAGTCTCCATCCTCCCTGGCTGTGTCAGCAGGAGAGAAGGTCACCATTAGCTGCAGGTCCAGTCAGAGTCTTTATTACAGTGACAACCAAAAGAATTTATTGTCCTGGTACCAGCAGAAACCAGGGCACTCTCTTAAACTGCTGGTCTACTGGGCATCCACTCTGCACACTGGAGTCCCTGATCGCTTTACAGGCAGTGGATCTGGGACAGATTTCACTCTCAGCATCAGCACTGTGCAGGCTGAAGAACTGGCAGTTTATTACTGTCAGAATAGTTTCAGTATTCCTCTCACAGTGCTTCGGCCTCCAACACAAACCTCCTTGAAAGTCTCACCAGATGCCTGCACCACACACAGCCCTGGACCTGCACACTTCTCCCTTCTGCCTGATGGCAGGTGTGCCTGAAAACATGCTGAAAAATTTTGCAGAGCCCCTTACTAAATTATAGGTTTAACGATTCTTATGTCTTCTTTATGAAAATACTTTATATGAATATGCAAAAAACTCAGTTTTTTATTTGTATTCCATCTGTAACACATTACTACAAACTCTGTTGTTTGAATATAAGAGATTTTCTTTTCTTTTTACAATATTGGAGTTCTGATATCCACCATAGTGATGGTGATGGAAAAAAATTATTTCTATTTAGAGGCACTAAGAAAGAGTATGTTTCTTGGTTTTTCTAGATTATATAGTACTTTCCTTCCTTCCTTTCTTCCTTCCTTGCTTCCTTCGTGGTGCCCATATCTCTGCTTATTCATTTACTTTCCATAAAGCATTTTAATTTTTATTACATTTTAGTTAATTACCTATGTCTGCATGCATCTGAGTGTGCATTAGTGTGTCTGTGTATGCATATTTATAGGTGTACATTGGACATGACATGAAGGTCAGAGGAGAATTTAGATCTGAATCTTTTTCTGTTTTGTGTCTGGGGATCAACTCAGGTTTGATATCAGGCTTGGCAAAAAGTGTCTTTGCATTTGAGTTATCTTGCTGCCTCTTAAAGTCTATTGTGGGTGTTAACTCATTGAATACAGTTTCATGAAAGCAATGTCTTTCCAATAGATCATATATTTTGCCCATATGCACTAACCCTCATTTTGCTTTCCATTTCCTGGTATTTCTTCTTTCCTGTCAGGAGGTACTCAGGGAAAGGGATTCAGGAGACATCTGGGATTACTGGAAGGCAACTTAGGTTTTATTTTTTCCCCAATGTCTACAATAGAGCGAAATCTGAGGCAGAGATTGAGCCTCTCGAACTTCTTCCTCTAACTGACACCCCACTTTTCTATGCTGCTTTTATATCTCTCAAAACTCTGGCATGGTATGAAAGAGGCTTCACTGCTGTCATCCCTTAAATATTTACCTGTCCTGGTTAAGGAGATCTCCTACAGGATCTTTATGAAAATTAACTGCAGTTCAGATGAATTAATGATACATTTCCTGTTTTGATTTAAACAAAGGTCAGAAGTTAAGAAGTTAGATAGCTGATAGAAATTCATCAACTAAAATAAAATAAAAACCTCTGTGAGACTCCAGATGCCAAGTACATACATCTCACTGGAGAGAGGTTAGGCTTGACACAGATTTATTGTCCCAAAATGAACATTCCTTTGGATCAGTGGGTCTCAATATGCATTAGGGCATCTAGAAATTATTGTTTTAAACCTTAGATGAGCTTGTGAATCCAGAGATATTTAAAGAATCTCTTAATGCATAGAAATGCAAACAATTGTTTGGCCATATAGCCTATGGCATGGACTTTATTTACACATGACATGAATTATTATTGTTTTGTACCTACCATGAACTTTTTGGAAGGCAATGTGTTTAAAATGTCAGGCAATCCATTATCCTGCTAATTGCTGTGAGGCAATTACTCTTCTGAGGTAAGGACTGTATGTTAAAAGGGTATAAATAGAACTAAATTCATAGAATAAACCTTGAAGCCCAATGGAATTAGCTTAATCAATAATTTGTAAATATGTAACTATGTATATATGTATGTGTGTTGGGCTCTGTAAGCAGGTATCCTTATGGCCTTCCCCCAGGGGAACTGAGAACCAGGACATCTCTAAGGCCACCTCCAGAATTGGCGGGGACTTTTGAATACCTGCTGACTACCTGCAACCAGTAGTTCTTTGTATGAGCTAATCACCTTCTAAGAGGACTTGCCTTTCTTCTCTCTCTTTCTCTCTCTCTCTTTCCTCCCTTTCCCAGAGACAGTCGTTGTGACCCTGACCATCTTCCCCTACTAAAAGCTCCCATGAGGAACCTGTTGGTGGTGTAATTTATGAACCCGGTGAAGAACTCCACTGTGCTATCCTAACCATGTATTTGCATGTAACTGTGTCCATCTGTTTTTTTTTTTTTTTGTATATATGTTACATGAATGCACGTCAATTTGTATGTAAGGAGCTCCTTTTCTGTTTTGTCTACTAATGTGTGTATCAATACGTATGGGACTATATGTGTGAACACTGGGCTGATACAATGGACATGTCCACAACAGCTGATCAGGAATGAGATTTCCCAGAGGACAGCCTGTATTTGCTGCAGTTTCCATAGAGGAGATGCTAGTTAAGATCAATGCTATCGTGATAGGTTTAATGAAACCCAAGCCTTTGCCAGCTGGTAACCATTTGCCCCTTGCTTTCCAAACACTGACAATTGAGCTTTGATTGAGCCAGCTTCCTAGGGAGGACTTTATGGTAGAGAATCCACTGTGTTGAGCCAGGTCTCAAAGACAGGATATGCCCTTCCAGACCCAGTAAATAGTTATAAACTGCCCAGAATCCCTTTTCCATTCCTGCAATCAAGTTCCTGGCTTCCAGTATGTTGCTGTGCAGGCTAGCTTCAATGAAAGAAGTGGGCTAAGATTCATTTTTTACAGTTCTAGTTGTTTCTCCTGGGTGGAACAATTAGTTCCAACAGGCTTTAGTTTGGCCGTGGCTTTCTTTCCAAGCAGTCAAATGCTTCATGGCCAGGCTCTAGCATTTGGAAGTAAGTAACTAGAGTGGACAAGCCAAGAGCCCTTTGTCAGTCAAATTAGGACAGCCTGCTGATAAAAAATAGAAGCCCTGATTTCTTGCCTCTGCTGGTCTCCTTGGGGAGCTCCTGTACCCTCCAAGTCTTTTTATATCCTTCTTCTTCTATAAGATTCCCTGCACTCTGCCCAAAGTCTGGCTATGAGTCTCAGCATCTGGAAAGTTCCTGCTCCCTGTCTTCTTCCACCTCTGATGTCTATTCTGTTTGCCCTTGTGAATGAGGATTGAGTATTTTTATTAGCATCTTCCCTGTTGATTAGCTTCTTATATTCATAACAGTCATACAGATCCAGTATTCATTTTATACTTATCGAACTCTGAGTTCCTCTTTAATTAACCTATCAAATAGGCTTGAAGAATCAGATACTCCACAAGGACCATTCATGGAGAAGATCTAGAACCCCTCCTCAGATGTAGCCCAAATGCCTCTCAGTTTCCAAGTGGGTTCCCTAGTAAAAAGAACAGGGGCTGTTTCTGACATGAACTCAGTGGCTGACTCTTTTGATCACCACCCCTGTTGTGCAGCCTTGCCAGGCCACAGAGGAAGAGGATACAGCCAGTCCTCATGAGACCTCTTGATAGGCTAGGGTCATGCAGAAGGGGAGGAGGACCTCTCTATCAGTGTACTAGGGGAGGGGCATGAGAGAGAAGAGGCCTGTAGGAAATGAAAGCAGGAGAGGAAGGACCTACAGTGGGGAAACAAAGCAAATAAATTAGAGAGGACAGGGTCTCCACAAGGAGAGCAACAGAACAAGAAAATTTGAACACAGGGAACTTCCCAGAGACTCATACTCCAACCAAGGACTATTCATGGAGATAACCCATAACCCCTGCACAGATGTAGCCCAGGGCAGTTCAGAGTCCAATTGGGTTACATAGTAATGGGAAGAGGGACTGCCTCTGACATGAACTGACTGGCCTGCTCTTTGATCACCTCCCCCTGGGGGGGAGCAGCCTTACCAGGCCATAGTAGAGGACAATGCAGCCACTTTTGATGTGAACTGATAGACTAAGTTCAGAAAGGAGAGGAGAACCTCCCCTATCAGTGGACTTGGGGAGTGGCATGCAAGCAGAGGGAGGAGGGAGGGTGGGATTGGGATGGGAGGAGGGAGGGGCTTATGGGGGGATGCAGAATGAATAAAGTGTAATTGATGAAAAATTTAAAAACAGGGAAAAAATAATTTAAGAGCCTTAAATGACTTTCAAAAGTGGAGGAAAACATGGAGTTAGTCAATTGGCATGGAGCACGTCTCGCCCCTGGGGGCAATGGTCTCCTGAACCTACTCAGACCTCAGACACCACCACTGCTAGTTCTAAAACTGATGCAGGATGTGTTCCAACGAGGGGGTTAAGGCTTCTCATAATATTTCCTATAAGCCCACACCTGTTTGTTTATATCCCCCATTTTTATTCATTATTAGCCAGATAGAGCCAAGTAATTGTGGTAATGATACTTGCTTTTTTGCCCAATGCTGGAATGCTAGTAAATCTAGGTATGCCCTGGTTACTCGCATGCCTCGCTGGGTGCCTGTGCCCATTGATGCCCCTCACGCTATGACTCTCTTCAGACAGAAAAGGGATCTTGGAACTACAGCCACCATTGTTACTGCCATCTCATTGGCGGCTGTTGGAGCTACCACCGGAGCTTTAGCCATGAGTCATACTGGGGAGACTGCTCAGACCCTGAATAATCTTTTAGCCAATGTAGCTCATGCCTTAGATGTACAAAAAGGAATTAATGCTCAAGTAAAAGGAAGCTTGATGGTGTTCAATCAGAGGATTGACCTCGTGCAGGAGCAAATTGATACCCTATGGCAAATCGCTCAACTTGGCTGTCAACGAAAATATGCTGGACTTTGAGTCACTAGCATATAACATGAGAATTTTCCCTGTGCTGCAAATCGGTCTAAACAATTGTCGAGCTATATTTTAGGTAATTGGACTGGAGAATTTGATACTACGATGGAGCAGCTGAGAGTGGCCATTGTCACAGTAAATTCTACCAGAGTGGACACAGGACTAGCCACAGGATTATCATCATGGATTGCTGCAGCCATGAATCATCTGAAGGAATGGGCGGGCATGGGAGCGTTAACAGGCCTTCTGGTGTTGGTTTCCTTGGTTTGCCTGTGGTATATATGCAAGATTAGAGTCTCACAACAGCGTAATGCAGCCATGACCATTCAGGCCTTTACAGCCATTGAAGCAGGACAGTCTCCCCAAGCATGGTTGGCTACCATAAAAAGCTAAAATGTTACGCTCAGGATGCGAGGCTAAGCACTGCACTCAGGGTCAGCCGCTTTGGACCCAGAGAAGAGCAAGTCTGATTGCATGCGGGTTGATGCCCCAGGTCCCGCCTCTGAGAAAAAGGTATCAGACGGGTCTGATGCTCTTTGGGTGGATGACACCTAAATGAACATCAATACAAAGTCCCAATTTATTTCTAATATCAAAGATCAGACCTCTACTCTTGCCTGATGCATCTAAAACAAAAAGGGGGAACTGTAGAGAGCTGCGGAATGCTGTGCCTTAAAGATGGAGCTGGTTTCCGCCTTCCACCTTCCCGATGGTGAGTGCTCTCTATCACGAACAATTCCATATTTGACTAAGGCTGAGGATCTGGCTTGCTTCCATGTATGTGGACCTATCTGCATTGCCCCCGTGGCACGCCTGGTTGGCTACCCAGAGGCTATTTAAGCTGTGGGCTGGCTTTCCCCAGGGTCAGATGATTGTTCAAGGTTCCTGAATAAACTGCATTGAAAAAAAAATCATGTTGAAAAAATATGAAGACAGTTGGTACCTTTGCTTTGTGTCAGATTATACAGAGGATGCCTTCCTGCTAATTACATATAATACATTGGTTTGGGGGTTGTGTATGTAGCATTTCCTATGATAATGTAGGTTCCAATATCCATAATTTCTTCAAGATGTTTATCATGGTGGAGTGTTTTTAAACATGTTTTCTGGGTGCACTGAGATAATCATGTAGTTACTGTCCTTTTGTCTAGTTATATGTCTATTTTATGTATACATTATCTGTTAAATTAACTATATTTCTATGATTAAACATTGGACTGGGGAGGGGCATAGGAGAAGAAGAGGGAGGGAGGGTTAGATTGGGAGGGGATGGAGAGGGGGCTACACCTGGGATACAAAGTGAACTCAATTAATTAAACTGTAATTAATAAAAATAAAATAAAAATTAGAAAAAAATAAATAAATAAAAGTGAAAAGAAATTTTAAGGAATAAAAAATTGTTAAAAAAAAACTTAAAAAAAATACAAGGCCTTTGCTAAAGAGTGGCTCCTGCAGCTTAAGAGCCAAAATTCAAAAAGTTCAGTTGACAAGGCATCAGGCCTTATGTCTCGAGGTTCAGCGTTCAAATCCAAGGTTCCTCTCCTTTTCAGGTCTTGTGACAAGTGGTCCCAAGTAGGAAGGCTGCCAGCCTGAAAGATTAAGAGTTTAAGTAGAAGAAGAGAAAGGTCAGACTCTATGCCTGTCCATATTCTGATGAAGAACTTATTTAACATCTAATTTGGAGGTATGGCAGGAAACAGGTGTGTTACAGACTACATTAAATTGCTGGAGAAATCCAGATATCTTAAAACTAGTGGCTCTCTGAGTGACTGTGGGCAGGGAACCCTTGAGAGTAGGTCACTAAATTTAGAAAACAACAGATTAACTAAAAATGGTACTTAAACCAATAGATATGAATCATACTAAAAAACACAAGTTCATAAAAAGTCAAGTCACTCATAATGATGCCAAAGGATCAAAATTCCCTCAAGAATTCAACTCAAAGGTGCTTATATAGGTAAAATTTGGGGTGAAAATGTACTCATAAAATGTACTCATAAAGTGACAAATTACTGAAAAACACACACAAAAAAATCACTCAATCAAAGGTAGGAGGAAGGCTAATGATATATAGGCAAAAATAAGCAAGATGTAAAAAAATAATCAGAAACATGGCAGAATAAGTGAGGTGGGGAGAAAAAAACAATTGAAATGTTGGGAATTAAAATTTCAATGCCTCATATACAAAACAATAAAATGGGAGAAAGAATATCCAGGATAAAGGTTGAAGCAGAAGAAATATACAATTAAAACAGCAATAAATGGTTTGTTTATATATATGTATATATGTATTTAGTATATATGTATACATGTAAATTGTTTGTTTATATATGTATATATCTGCATATAGATATATATGCTTATACATGTATATGACTATAGCATCAAAGAATTCTAGCATTTGATGAAAAGAGCAGTCTTAAGAATTGTAAGGTATAGAAAAGCCAAGATAAAACCTAAAGCTACAGAGAAAACAGTGAAATGAAAACAGAAAATTTGATGTATAGAGACAAACTTGAGAAACCAAAAAAAAGGGCATTTATTTCTGTAAATAGACATCACCAGTGAAGGGATTCTCCATGTCAAAGAATGTGTCTATAATAATGCAAAAAATTACAAAGTAAAATGTTCAAAGATATAATGGAAAAATGTCAACTCAACTCGAAAAGAAAATATATCAGAATGACTTGTGAATTCTTACTCAAAACTTTAAAGAGCAGAAAAGTATAGAATAATATATTTCAGATCCTGATAGTAAGGAAGTGTCAAATAAGTTAACTATGTCCAGAAAATTTGTATTTTAAGTTGAGGGTGTAATAAGGACATTACAAAATAATCACAAACTTAAGAAATGTCCATGACCTTGAAGACAGCACTACAGAAGATACAATAAAAATACTATACATATAGAAAAAAAGAAAGTGTGTCTGAATTGTGAGAGCACAGAAAAATGTTGATGTCATGACCAGAATACATTGATAATAGGTAGCAGGAAAAGACATATCAGTATCTTGTCCAACCTCACAAGACAGAAAACTCAAATATAGTTGAGAAGTAGGGAGAAAGGAAACAAACAATTAACAATTTAGTCCACCAAGACTCCCCAAATTATAGAAATTAAAAACAACTTCTTTTTTTATTTTATTTTTTTATTTTATTCTTATCAGTTACATTTTATTAACTCTGTATCCCAGCCGTGTCCCGATCCCTCATTCCCTCCCATTTTACCTCCTTCCCTCCCTCATCTCTACCGTGCCCCTTTCCAAGTCCACTGATGGGGGGACCTCCTCCCCATTCATCTGATCCTGTTTTATCAGGTATCTTCAGGACTGGCTGCAAAGCCCTCCTCTGTGGCCTAACAGGACTGCTCCTCCCTTCGGGGGTGGGGAGACCAAAGAGCCAGTCATTGAGTTTCTGTTAGAAATAGTCCTTGTTCAACTTCTTAATAACTTTCTGTGAGTCCAACTCAGAAATAAAGATGCACATATTGTTGACTAGGCTAAAAAATTGTACCCAATTATCTCTTTTCTCAAGAAACACACGAACTGGTAATGACATACACATGCCTAGAGTCAAAAGACAAAAGTAAATCTACTAAGAGAATGGGGACCAAAGCAAGCTGGCAGAGCTCTTCTGATATCTGCTACTGGAGAATATAAACCAATGATAAATGAAACTGACAAAGAAAACAATACATGAAATGAGTCAACAAAAGTACAAATGCATACACCCCACACTTTTGGGTGCAAATTTTATAAAAAATAAACCAACATAAAAAAGTCATAGAAGATCAGATATGTCCTGATATAGTAACATGGTATGACTAGATCCTTTCCTCCGGCTCACATAGGCCTTCGTCAAGGTATTATCAAGGCTGCATTCTCATCTGCATACTTAAGAAAATTTTCTTGCATGACTACTGAAGATGTTGGTACAATCATTTTTCTCTTTCTTTTCATTTTGCAATAGGGTCTCCCTTGAAACTTAGTCAAAAGGTTGTGACTCTGTGAAAGCCCTGACTCAACCACTCACCTTGTCATGAGTAGAAGCCTGATCCTTCCTGTCCAAAGGTTTTCACAGTTGCTATTGGAGCATGCATTAAGAAAATCATCAAGGATGTCCATAATTTTTTTTTCTTTTCTTTTCTTTCTTTTTTTTTTTTTTTTTCTGTCAAGGAGAGTTTTTTATTCCAGGTAGACCTGAGCTAAGTCTTACTGTTTTTTTTTTTTGTTTTTTTTGTTTTTTTTTTTTCATCGCACTTCCTGGACGCCATTTTTGTAGTTCTTTTTTTTTTTAATTTTATTTTTCTTATCAGTTACATTTTATTAACTCTGTATCCCAGCCGTGTCCCGTATCAGTGGACTTGGAAAGGATGTCCATAATTTCATGACTACTGCTAATCAGCCTGGTCCAGGATAAGTGGGCTGAACCATATCCCTAAACACAGAAAAATAAGTTCTGATTAAAATGTAAAACCACTTTGGAAATCAATCTGGTGCTTTCTCAGAAAATTAGGAATAGTGCTTCCTCAAGATCCAGCTATACCACTCCTAATTCTATATCCAAAATATGCGCAAGTATACAGTTTGCTCAAGCATATTTGTAGCAGCTTTATTTGTAATAGCAAGAATCTGAAAAGAACCCAGATGTCCCTCAATAGAGGAATGGATACAGGAATTGTGATACATTTATACAATGGAATAGTACTCAGCAATTCAAAACAAGGAAATCATGAAATTTGCAGGCAAATGGTGGGAACTAGAAAAGATCACACTGAGTGAGGTGTTGGTATAAATTTCTTTTGGAATGTATGCAATTTACCCTTGTTCATTCAAATGCTGATTTCTCTATACAGAGAAAGATACAGAGAGAGTGGGAAACCTTGTCTTGTCCCTGATTTCAGTGGGATTGCTTTAAGTTTCTCTCCGTTCAGTTTGATGTTGGCTATAGGCTTGCTGTATATCGCCTTTACTATGTTTAGATATGTGCCTTGTATCCCTGATCTCTCTAATACTTTAAACATGAATAGATTTTGCATTTTGTCAAATGCTTTTTCAGCATCTAGGGAGATTATCATGTGGTTTTTTTTCTTTCAGTTTGTTAATATGGTGGATCACATTGATGGATTTCTGTATATTGAACCACCCTTGCATACCTGGTATGAAGCCTACTTGGTCATGGTGGATAATATCTTTGATGTGTTCTTGTATTCGGTTTGTAAGTATTTTGTTAAGTATTTTTGCATCAATGTTCATAAGGGAGATTGGCCTGAAATTCTCTTTCTCTGTTGAGTCTTTGTGAGGTTTAGGTACCAAGGTGACTGTGGCTTCATAGAATGAGTTTGGTAATGTTCCTTCTGTTTCTATTTTGTGGAATAGTTTGAAGAGAAATGAAATTAGCTCTTCTTTGAAGGTCTTTTAGAATTCTGCACTGAAGCCATCTGGTCCTATGTTTTTTTTGGATTGGAGACTTTTGATGACCACTTCTATTGCTTTGGGGGATATAGGACTATTTAATTGATTTATCTGGTCCTGATTCAGCTTTGGTAAGTCAAATCTATCAAGAAAATTGTCCATTTCATTTAGATTTTCAAATTTTGTGGCATATAGACTTTTGAAGTAAGTCCTAATGATTGCTTGGATTTCCTCAGTGTCTGTAGTTATGTCCCCCTTTTCATTTCTGATTTTGTTGATTTGGGTGGTGTCTCTCGGCCTTTTAGTTAGCTTGGCTAAGGGTTTGTCAATCTTGTTGATTTTCTCAAAGAACCAGCTCTTGGTTTCATTGATTCTTTGAATTGTTTTATTTGTTTCTAATTGGTTGATTTCAGTCCTGATTTTGATTATTTCCAGCCGTCTACTCCTTTTTAATGTGTCTGCTTCTTCTTTTTTCTAGGGTTTTTAAGTGGGCCATTAAGTTGCTTGAATGAGCTGTCTCGAATTTCTTCTTGAAGGCACTTAGTGCTATGTACTTTCCTCTTAGCACTGCTTTCATTGTATCCCACAAGTTTGGGTATGTTGTGTCTTCATTTTCATTGAGTTCTAGGAAGACTTTAATTTCTTTCTTTATTTCTTCCCTGACCCAGCTGTCATTTAGTAACAAGTTGTTTAGTTTCCATGTGTGTGTAGGCTTTTTGCTATTTCTGTTGTTGTTGAGGTCCAGCTTTATTCCATGGTGATCAGACAAGATACAAGGGATTATCTCTGGACTGGAAATTCCAATCTCTGATGTTCTGGTGTGCACAGTTCAGTCTGGGACAGTGACCAGATCAAGCTGGCGTGTAGCTCTGGGCTGGCGACCAAGTGCCTGGCAGAACTGGGATCTCTTCTGCGGTTTAGCCGGGTGAGTTAAAGCTGATTGAATCCCCCACCGTGGGGTATCCTCTCACCTGGGAAACACAATCTCTTGTGTTTTATGGCTGGGAGTTCTGATTGCTGGTCACTGTGCCGATTCTGCTGTGCTGCTGCTCAGAATGAGAGTCCTCCTGGCACTGCCATCTTGCTGCGCCTCCTCAATAATACACATTTTTGAGACATTGTCTCTATGTTTAGATTAGATTGGCCCAGAAGTTGTTATGTTCCCAGGATGTCTTCAAACTTATGAGTCTCCTGCTTTTGTTTCCCCAGTTCTGGGAGTAAAGATGTGAACCTCCACTCCTTGCCATTATATTTCATCTATTTATTTTTCTAGTATATTTTACACACGATTCTGTGCTTTATAATTTACGTTTTATATATACTTTCAGAGTTCAACAATAAGAACTCCTGGCAGCTTCTGATGATTTTTATCTCTATTAATATTTTATACTAAGGGAAACATTTTTACACACTTTGGATGCCAACAATCACTGATGTAGTGTTCTATTGTTCTCTAAAAAATCATTAAGTAGATTAGGATGGCTGTACCCCTTTCTGGAAAAACCTATCTTAATCCAGTTTCAATACTGCTGATTTCTAAATTTCACAAGCATTTGTATTTCTTGAATGAAATCTCATGGCAGTGTTGGCCTACAGAAATGAGTTCATGAAAAATCTATTTTTTCTGCAATCATTTCTCCAGATTTAGACACTTTCAATTTCCTGAAGTTGTGAGGAGGATACTTGTTAGTTTTTCCTGGGTATCCTTTGCTTTGAGATTAAAGTTTCTCTGATCTCAGTCTTTTTTTTTAAGGTTTATTTATTTATTATGTATAGATTATTTTGCCTGCATGTACACCTACATGCCAGAAGAGGGCAAAGGATCTCATTATAGATGGTTATGAGCCACCATGTGGTTGCTGGGAATTGAACTCAGGACCTTTGGTAGAACAGCCACTGCTCTTAACCTCTGAGCCATGTCCCCAGCCCCTGATCTCAGTCTTAAATTAATGTCTGCCAAGATATCCACAGAGTGAATTCTGGGCTAGTCTTTACATCTTAGTCCCTAGTTTATCTCAGAAACTAAAGCCCAAATGTCTGAGGCCCTGTTCTGTTTCTCCATTTCAGAGAGGCTTTAGAAATGTGTAACACTGAACACAGTTATTCTCAATTCTCCTTTTTCCTTTCATCTTTTTTTCTGCTTTATCCTCTTTCTCTTATGACATGCTTTCTCTGTTACTTTTGTTGCTGTTTTTGTGATTTTGTTAACATATACCAAAAACTGTGAATTTGAGATAGCTCTACTAATGTTTCTAAAGAAGTCAATTGATTTAAATATATCTCTGATTTTAACCCATATCTGCTGTTAGAGCACCTAGTACTTTTCTGTTTAAGAGCTGTAAGGCAATCTTTTTCAGTGATTGCTCATGCTTCCTGTAATAGTATTTTTGACTGTTGATTGACACCAGTTACACTCACAGACACTTCGAAGGCATTTGCTTATGCATTTGCTGTTTTGCATGGGCCCTCTGCAGTCTAGCCCACCTGCCCTGAATTTATAATCCAGCCTTTGCAGTGAAAACTGAACTGGATCAGACAGCAGAGGGAGCAAGATGAAGTCACTGACCCAAGTCCTCATATCCCTGCTTCTTTGGGTGTCTGGTGAGAAATTAAAAATATTATTTACAATCTTTACAGAGTGACTTATTTATAATAAGAAATTTAGTGAGGGTGCCAGGGTATTATTAAATGATAACACTGACAAAATGAGAGTATAAAGATATTAAATACAAATTTCACATGTTTTTACAATCTGAGTTTTTATCTATATGCATGTTCACTGTGTATTTCTGATTGCAGGTGCCAGTGCAGAGATTGTGATGACTCAGTCTCCATCTTCCCTGGCTGTGTCAGAGGGAGAGAAAATCACCATCAGCTGCAGGTCCAGTCAGAATCTTTTATACAGTGGCAAACAAAAGAACTTACTGTCCTGGTACCAGTAGAAACCAGGGCAATCCCCTAAGATGCTGATCTACTAGGCATCCACTCATCACACTGGGCTTCCTGATCGCTTCACAGGCAGTGGATCTGGGACAGATTTCACTCTCAGTATCGGCAGTGTGCAGGCTGAAGACCTGGCAGTTTACTACTGTCTGCAGGGTATTAGTAGTCCTCCCACAGTGCTTCAGTCTCCAACACAAACATCCTTGAGAGTCTCAGCAGCTGCCTGTACCACACACAGCCCAGGCCCTGCACACTTCCCCCTTCTGCGTTGATAGCAGCTGTGCCTGTAAACTTGATGAAAAAGTTTGCACAGCCCCTTACAAAATTATGGATCCAATCATACTGATGTCTTTTGGTATGAAAAACCTTTATATGAAGATGCCAAAAGGACTAAATATTATCTTTGTATTTCTCTGTATCATATTACTACAAACTCTGCTGCTTGAAATTAAGAGACATTATTCCTTCCTTCCGTCCTACCTTTTTTTTTCCTTTCTTCCATTTTTTGTAGTGCCTGATGGTAGATCCTGATAGGTAATTACCAAATAAGTTGCCCCTGCCCGGAAAAATTCAAGTTTCAGTTGAGAAAGTAATTTGGATATTACCAGAGAAATCAGAAAGTTAGGAAATGACCATGACCATGAAGACAGCACTTCCAAAGATAATAAAGAATACTATACGTATAGAAAAAAGAAGTGGTGTGTGAATTGTGAGAGCACAGAAAAATGTTGATGTCATGAGAGGACTAGATGGACAATGTTAGCTAGAAAGAATATATTAGTATCTTGTCCAACCCCTGCAAGACAGAAAACTCCGTATAGTTGAGGAGTAAGGGAAAAAAATAACAATTTAGTCCATTTAGACCCCACCAAATTATAGAAATTAAAAATTATTAGAAATTATTTCTTAATGATCTTTTTGTGCCCAACTCAGAAATACAAATGCACATACTGTTGGAAAAGGCTAAAAAATTGTACTCAATTGTTTGTTTTCTCAAGAAACACACCAACTAGTAATTACATACACTTTCTGAGAGTCAAAGGACAGATGAAAATCTACAAAGAGTTTGGGGTCAAAGCAAACTGGAATATAAACCAATGATAAACAAAACTGATAAAGAAAGAATATATGTTTTTTAGGTGTATAGATTTCATTATGTTTATCATATCTTATAGGTCTATATAAGTGAGTATATCCCATGTTTGTCTTTCTCCTTCTGGGATATTTCACTCAGAATGATCTTTTCTAGATCCCACCATTTGCCTGCAAATTTCATGATTTCCTCCTTTTTGATTGCTGAGTAGTATTCCATTGTATAAAAATACCACAATTTCTGTACCCATTCCACCGTTGATGGACATCTGGGTTGTTTCCAGGTTCTGGCTATTACAAATAGAGCTGCTATAAACATGGTTGAGCAAGTGTCCTTTTTGTGTACTTGAACAAACTTTGGGTATATACCTAGCAGTGGTATAGCTGGGTCTGGAGGAAGCACTATTCCTATTTGTCTTAGGAAGCGCCAGATAGCTTTCCAGAGTGGTTGTACCAGTTTACATTCCCATCAGCAGTGGAGGAGGGTTCCCCTTTCTCCACAACCTCTCCAGCATGTGTTATTGCTTGAGTTTTTCATCTTGGCCATTCTGATGAGTGTAAGGTGATATCTCAGGGTCGTTTTGATTTGCATTTCCCTGATGGCTAATGAGGATGAGCATTTCTTTAAGTGTTTTTCTGCCATTCGATATTCCTCTGATCAATCCTCATTTAGAAAGATAGATGGGATGTGCATTGAATGTGTGACAGGAGTCTACTGAGCGCATCTGAAAGACTAACTAGCAGTGTTTCCAAAGCAAAGACTCATGACCAAACCTTTGGCAGAGTACAGGGAATCATAAGAAAGAAGGGGAGTTAGTCTGATGGGGAAAGGATAGGAGCTCCACAAGGACCAAATATATCTGGGCACAGGGTCTTTTCTGAGACTGACATTCAACCAAGGACCATGTATGGATATAACCTAGAACCTCCATTCAGATGTAGCCTGTGGTAGCTCAGTAACCAATTGGTTTCCTAAAGTGAGGGGAACAGGGACTATTTCTAACAGGAACTCAATGACTGGCTCTTTGGTCTCCCCACCCCAGAAGGGAGGAGCAGTCCTGTTAGGCCACAGAGGAGGGCTTTGCAGCCAGTCCTGAAGATACCTGGTAAAACAGGATTGGATGAATGGGGAGGAGGTCCCTCCATCAGTGGACTTGGAAAGGGGCATGGTGGAGATGAGGGAGGGAGGGAGGGACTGGGAGGGAATGAGGGATCGGGACACGGCTGGGATACAGAGTTAATAAAATGTAACTGATAAAAAAAAATTAAAAAAGAAAAAAATGCTAAAAAAAAGAAAGAAAGAATATATGAAATGAGTTAACAAAAATACAGATGCATATAACCCACACTTTTAGCTCATATTTTATAACAAATAAACCACCATAGAAAAGACTAGAACGTCAAATATGTCCTGATACAATAGCAGAGTGTGTCTGAACTCTTTTCTCGGTTTCTAATAGGGCCACATTCAAGGTATTATCATGGCTGCATTATCATCTGCACACTCAAAAATATCTTCTTTTTAGACCAGTAAGGATGTTGGTGCAACCTTTTTGCTTTGTTTTTATTTTTCTTTTCATTTTCTAATAGAGTCTCTCTTGAGACTTAGTTAAAGGCTGCAACTCTGATTAAATTCCTGACTCAACCACTCATAAGTAGAAGCCTGATCCTTCCTGTCCAACAGATTTCACACATGCTGACTGAGCATGCATTAAGAAAGTCATCAAGGATGTGGAAGATTTCAAGAGTACTACTAATCAATCAGCCTGGTCCAGGAGAAGGTGGCTGAATGCTATCCCCACACACAGAAAAATAAATTCTAATTCAAATGTGCAATGAGCTTTTTCTGAAAGAAATCTATATATCAAGCCAAAAATAATTTAACACATGTGATTTCCATTTTAGTTATCGCTGAGTATGTTTTTTGTTTTTTGTTTTTGTTTTTTTGGTTTTTTTTGCACATGTGCACCTCCATTTTTTATCTCCTCAATTGTTGATAGGCAATTTGTTGATTTAGTTTACACTATTGTAAATAGTGCAACAATAAAAATGGATATGAGGATATATCTATTTTGTTCTGGTTTATATTTGTTCAAGAACATACCTAGTGCAGAATTAAATGTATTAAATGGTAGTTCTATGTTTCTTAAACATCCTCCACATTGATATCCCCAGGGGCTGTAACAGTTTGCAGTCCCTTCAGAAGCATATACTGCTTGCTTCTTCTGCATTGTTTTGCCATTATTTATAGTTGTTTTTATGATTTCCTTTTTATTAGCTATTCAGATGAAGTGATTTTTATGGCATGCTTTGGTTTCTATCTCACTGTCAAAAAGAAAAGCATCTGAAAGCTACAAAAGATCATCTGAAAACACTACTCATCAGAAGAACACATGATTTCCTGGAACTTTTGTTACCTTCACTCATATCTATTGATTTAAAAGAGAATGGACAATGTGGTTTTTTTCCTCCATATTGTCAGCTGAGGATTCTTTAGCTGAAGGCACTTTTAAGGCTTTGCCTGGATGAAACTGTTTACACAAGGCAATTAGCTCATCTGTAATTTGTTGATCTTTTATTATTTCTTTCACACAAGTTCAGCACATTTTCTATTATGTTCCAAATTCATGATGTCAGTTAGACCGTATAAGTAAAGAGATTTTCATTTTAGGTTAAAGCACTGTATGAGGATATTGTGTGCCTTTTCTACCATAATAAACGATGACAGTGCCAAAAGAACAAGGTTACGTGTGTGTGTGTGTGTGTGTGTGTGTGTGTGTGTGTGTGTTAGTGGAGGGGGGAAGTACTCAAAGGCTATGGCTCCCCTCAGTCTGTACTAACAAGAAGCAAGATTTATCTGCAAAAGTAGCTTACCTTAATTATGGGATGACAACAATAGCCAGAGTTATTTGGATGTTCCCATGGGGACTTTGTGACCAACAACTCATTTGGTTGTAAACCATTCCTGTCAATGGAGGTTTCACTTGGAAGAGAAAGAGGTCTAGTTGAGGTTTTGTCCCTGTTGTTATTTTGATTCCATTAAGATTTTTTTCATATATGTATATACAATAAGAAGAGTCTGTTTCCTTTCTTACCTTCCTATTTCTTTACCACAAAATCTTGTTGAACAGGGAGTAATTGTACTGGTTTCTAAGGAGAGCCTTTACCCCTTCTCACTACTGTTCATAGTAGTGAAAGATACTCTGCATTCCATCAGAGGAGAAAAGTAACCACCAATGCTATTATAAACCCTGTGATCTAGAATGAATTTGGAACTAAGCAATTATATTCTAATTGGATTTAAGGCTCACTTCATGAGATGGAGCCCATGCCAGAGACTGTTCAGTGGCCAAAAACCTGAGACTAGATAGGCCATGGACCTAGGAGAAACCAAAATTGTCTAGGTTTGCTGAAGGGACATAGTAAGGAAATGACTCCCAATGACATTCTTTTCTACCCATAGATTAGATTCTCATTCATCCCTCGCCAGAGAAGATACTTCCTGCAGTAAATGCGAACTAATATAGAGACTTACATGTAGACAAAGTGAAACAACTGAGAGAACTTGGAGAATTCTGTCCTAAATGGAGTGTCTTCATTAAACCCTTCCACGGCGGGCTCAGCAAACCCTGCAGAAGAGGAAACAGATAGATTTGGTGAGCCAGAACTGATGGATGACATCAAGGAAACAGTGTCTTCCAGACCCAGTAGGACCAATGCACATATAAACTTACAGAGACTGTGGTAACATACACAGGTCTAGTACAGGTCTAGGCTAGATTGTACCTCAGTGGTGAGAAGGGGAAATGGACATGGGCTCCCCTCCCTAACAAAAAGAAGGGCACAATTTGGAGTGGTTGTGTCTCTGTGTAGATCTCTCTGGACTAGAACTTGCTTTGCACCCCAGGCTGGAAAAAAACTCAAAGTCTTCCTGATTCTGTCTCCTCAACTCTGGGAGTACACATGTGAATGTCCACTCCTTGTAATGACATTTTATATATTTTCTGTTTCTTGTACTTTGTATTAATACTGTGTCTATAATTTACTTCTTATATATTTTTCATTATTAGATGATATGAAAATTTCAAGGTTTTTTATTTCTGCTATGTTATTCATTTCTGTTCATACTCTAACATTTTTTCTTTAATGGCACCATTCTCTGAAGTTGTGATCTACTGGTCTTTATAAAATTATTGCTTGATGTTCTGATCAGGAAATTGTCTCCTGTGCCAATGAGTTCGAAGTTCTTCCACACTTTTTCTTAGAAGATTTAGTTTGCCTGGTTTTATGTTGAGGTCTTTGATACACTTGAACTTTAATTTTGTGCAGAGTGATATATATGGGTCTGTTTGCATTTTTCTATATGTGGACTTCCACTTAGTCCAGCACTATTTGTTTAAGATGGTATATTTTTTTCCATCGTATGGTTTTGGAATCTTTGTCAAATATCAGGTGTTCAAAAGTGTGTGGGTTTATTTCTGGAGTTTCAATTCAATTTTGTTGATCCACCAGTCTATTTCTATGCCAGTACCATGCAGTTTTTATTACTGATGTCTAGAGTACAGCTTGAGATCAGGGATGGAGATACCTCCAGAAATTCTTTTACTGTACAGGATTGTTTTAGCTGTTCTGGTTCCTTGTTATTCCATATAAAGTTGAGAATTTTTCTTCCAAGATCTGTAAAGAATTGTATTGGTAATGTGATGGGAATTGCCTTGAATCCATAGGTTGCTTTTGATATGCCATCTTTACTAAGTTAATCCTGCAAAACTATGAGCATGGAAGATATTTTCATTTTCTGATTATCTTCTTTTATTTCTTTCTTCAGAGAACTGTTTTTTTTTATACAAGTCCATGTGAATCTCTGATTGAGGGGAGCAGGGGCTGCCTCTATCATGAACTCAGTTGTGTGCTTTCTGATCACTCGTCCCTCCCTGATGATACAGCCTTGCAAGGCCACGGAGTAAGAAGATCTATGGAGTCCTGATGAGACTTAACCAGCTATGGGCAGAAGGCAATAGTGAAGCACTCCCCCTTTCAGTGGACTAGGGGAAGGGATGAGGGTGGCTGGTGGGAATGGGGAAGTTTAGGGAGAGGACTTCAATCTAGACATATAATGAATAAATTACGAATAAAATAAATATTAAAAAAAGAAGAAAAAAATATTGCTTGATTTAAAAAAAGACTGTATGCCTGCTTCTGGAGTCATTTTTTTTTAAATCACTAGTTCTTGTGCAAGCAAGACCATCAAAACCCTGTTTAAATACTATTAATTTCTAAATTACCATAAAAGATGAATTTCTGGAATTAAACATGCTAGCCAGAGTTGATCTACTGGGACGATTTCATGAAGAAATCTCCTTTGTTTCCTTCCCCTTCCATTCTCTCATTTTAGAGCCCTCTTTCAATTCCATGAAGTTGTGGGGAAAATACTTGTTAGTTTCTGTTGGGTTTTCCTTTGCTGTGAGATTAAAGTTGCTATGGTCACAGGTTTAAATTAACGACTCTTAGAATTTCCACAGAATGTATTCTTGGCTTCTCTCTCTTTTTTTTCCCCCTCTTCTTTATTCTTATCATTTCTTACAATTTATTTAATTGTATCCCAAATGTGGTCCCCCCTTGTCTCCTCACAATTCCATCCTCCCTCCCTCCTTTTGCTCCTTCTATACCCCTCCCCTAATCCACTGATAGGGGTGGTTCTTCTCCTCTTCTATCTGACCTTAGACAATAACATCTAATCAGGATTTGGTGCTTTGTCTTCCTGTGTGGATTGGCAAGCCTGTACCCTCCAGGGAAAGTAATCAGAGAACCTACCACCTAGTTCATGCCAGAGAAATTCCCTGCTCTCCTTACTAGGCAGTCCACTTGGAGAATGAGCCTATGAGCTACATCTGAGGCAGGGTTTTAGGTCTTTCGTATGCATTGTCCTTGGTTGGTGTATCATTCTTTTTAGGGCACCCAGGGCTCAGTATTTATGGCTTTGTTGGTCATTTCATCTCCCCCTTCTTTCATAAGATTCCCTGCACTCTGTCCAATGTTTGGCTATGAGTCTCAGCATATGTTTTGATACCTTGCTAGGTCGAGTCTTTCAGAGGTCCTCTGTGGTAGGCTCTTGTCCTGTTCCATATTTTCTCACTCTTCTGATATCTGTCCCATTTGCCTTTCTAAATGAAGATTGAGCATCTTATCCAGGGTCCTCCTTCTTGCTTAGCTTCTTTAGGTGTACAGATTTTTGTATGTTTATCCTATATTACGTGTCTTATATCAACTTATAAGTGAGTATATACCATGTGTGTCTTTCTGCTTCTGAGATACTTCACTCAGGATGATATTTTATAGATCTCACCATTTGCATGCAAATATCATAATTTCCTTATTTTAAATGCTGATTAGTATTCTATTGAGTAAATGTACCACAATTTCTGTATCCATTCCTCCTTTGAGGGACATCTGAGTTTTTTCTGGATTCTGGCTATTATAAAAAATGCTGATACAAACATGGTTGAACAAATGTCCTTGTTACATACTGCCTAGGAGTGGTATAGCTGGATCTTGAGGTCTTAAACTAATTGTTTGAGAATGACCCAGATTGATTTCCAAAGTTGTACAAGTTTACATTCCCACCAGCAATGGAGGAGACTTTCGCTTTCTCCACATCCTCTCTAGCATGTTTTTCATTTGAGTTGTTGATCTTAGCCTTTCTGATGGGTGTAAGGGGAAATTGGAGGGTCATTTTGATTTGCATTTCCCTGATGACTAAAGACATTGAACATTTCTTTAAGTGTTTCTCTGCATTTCAATATTCCTCCATTGAGAATTCTCTATTTAGCTCAGTACCCCCATTTTTTAATTGGATTCTTGATTTGTTGCTGTTTAACTTCTTAATTTCTTTATATATTCTGGATATTAGCCCTCTGTCAGATACAGAGTTGGTGAAGATCCTTTCCCAATCTGTAGGCTGTCATTTTGTTCTGACAACAGTGTCCTTTGCTGTACAGAATCTTTTCAGTTTCACGATGTCTCATTTATTGATTGTTGATCTTAGAGCCTGTGCTGTTGGTGTTCTCTTCAGGAAGTTGACTCTTGTGCCAATGAGTTCAAGGCTCTTCCCCAGTTTTTCTTCTAACAGATTTTGTCTCTCTAGTTTGAGATGGAGAACTTTGATCTACTTTGCATTTAGTATTGTGCAGGGTGAAGAGTATGGATCTATTTGAATTTTTCTATGTGTAAACAACCAGTTAGCCAAGCACCATTTGTTGAAGATGTTGTCTTTTTTGCATTGTGTAAAGTTGTGGCATCTTTGTAAAAAATCAGGTATCCATAAATGTATGGGTTTATTTCTTGGTCTTCTATATGACTCCATTAATACACCATTCTGTTTCTACACCAGTATGATGCAGTTTTTGTTTTGTTTTGTTTTGTTTTGTTTTTTTACGGTTGTTCTATCATATAGGTTGATATCAGGAATGGAGATTCCTCCAAAAGATTTTTTTATTGTAGGGGATCATTCAAGCTATTCTGTGTTTCTTGTTATTCCATATGAAGTTGAGAATTTTTCTTTTAAGGTCTGTAAAGAATTGTGTTGGTAATTTGATGGGAATTGCATTGAATCTGTACATTGCTTTTGGTAAAGTGGCCACTTTTACTATGTTAATCCTGACAGCCTATTAGTATTGGAGATCTTTCCATTTTCTGATATCTTCTTTTAATTCTTTCTTCAGAGACTAGAACTTTTTTCATACAAGTCTTTGACTTTCTTGGTTAGAGTTACACCATGGTACTTTATATCCTTTTTGGCTATTGTGAAAGTTGTTGTATCCTTAATTTCTTTCTCAGCACATTTATCTTTTGTATACAATGGGTGCCATTTTTTGGCATTAATTTTATATCCTGCTACATTGTTGAAGGTATATATATTTATCAGCTATAAGAATTCCTTGGTAGAATTTTTTGGGTCAATCATGTATACTATCATACCATCTGCAAATAGTGATACTTTGACTTTTTCCTTTCCAAACTGAGTCCCCTTGATCTCCTATAATTGTTTACTTACTCAAGCTAGATTTCAAGAACTACGTTGAAGATATATGGAGACTGGATAGCCTTGCCTGTCCTCAATTTCAGTGGTATTGATTTTAGTTCTCTCCCTTTAGTTTAATGTTGGCTATATGCTTGCTCTATATTGTCTTTACTATGTTTAGGTAAGTGTATTCCTTGTATTCCTGATCTTTTAGAACTTTAAACATAAACTAATGTAGCATTTTCTCAAATGCTTTTTCAAACTCAAAGGAGGTTATTATGTGCTTTTGTTCCTTTCAGTTTGTTTATTTGGCTGATTTCCATTTATTGGACTATCCCTGAATACCTGGGATAAATCCTACTTAGTCATAGTGGATACTATCTTTGATGTGTTCTTGAATTCTATTTGTGAGTATTTTGTTGAATATTTGTACATCAGTGTTCATAAGGGAGATTGGCCTAAAATTCTCTTTCTTTCTTAGGTCTTTGTGAGGTTTATATATCAAGATGACTGTGGCTTCACAGATTGAGTTTGGTAATGTTCCTTCTGTTTCTCATTTGTGGAGTAGTTTGAAGAGTATTGGTGTTAGCTCTTCTTTGAAGGCTTGGTAGAATTCTCCACTGAAACCATCTGGCCCTGGGCTTTTTATGGATGGGATAGTTTTGATGACCGCTTCTATTTCCTTAGGGGATATAGGACTACTTAATTATTTTTTTTTGCAAGGAGAACTTTGATGACAACTTATATTTCCTAAGGGGACAAAGGACTATATCCTTTATATATCTGTTCTTGATCCAGCTTTGGTAAGGGGAATCGATCAAGAAAAATTTCCATTTCTTTTACATTTTCAAATTTTGTGGTGTACAGGCTTTTGAAGTAAGACCTAATAATTGTTCAGATTTTCTCCATGTCTGTTGATATGTCCCCCTTTTTACTTCTCATTTTGTTGTTTGGTTAGTGTCTCTCTCTCTTTTAGTTAGTACGGCCAAGGGTATGTCCTTGTTGATTTTCTCGAAGAACCAGCTCTTGGTTTAATTGATTCTTTGAATTGTTTTATTTGTTTCTAATTTACTGATTTCAGCCTTAAGTTTGATTATTTTCAGCCATCTACTCCTCTTGTGAGTGTCTACTTCTTTTTTTTTTTCTAAGTTATCCAGGTGAGCCGTTATGTAGCTTGAATGAGATATTTCAAATTTCTTCTTAAAAGCACTTAGTGCTATGAACTATCATCTTAGAACTGCTTTCATAAGTGTTCCATAAATTTGGGTAAGTTGTGCCTTCATTTCCATTGAGTTCTAGGACATTCCTAATTTCTTTCTTTATTTCTTCCCTGACCCAGCTGTTATTGAGTAGCAAGTTGTTCCATTGCTATGTTTGGGTAACTTTTTGTTATTTCTGTTGTTATTGAAGTCCAGCTTTAGACCATGGTGGTGAGATAGGATACAAGGGATTATTTCAGTCTGCTTGCATTTGTTGAGGCTTTGTGACAAACTTCATGGTCTTTTTTGGAGAAGGTTCCATGAGCTGCTGAGAAAAACGTAAATTCTTTTTTCTGTGACTGAAAAGTTCTGAAGATGTCTGTTAGGTCCATTTGATTCATGACCTATGTTAGAGTCATTGTTTCTTTCTTTAACTTCTGTTTTGTTGACCTGTTCTTTGTTGAGAGTGGGGTGTTGAAGTCTCCCACTATTTATGTGTGGGGATATATGTGTGGTTTAAGTTTTACTAATGTTTCTTTTTCAAATGTGGGTGTCCTTGTACTTGGGGAATCAATGTTCAGAATTGTGAGGGCTTCTTGGTGGAATTTTCCTTTGATGAGTATGAAGTGACCTTCCCCATTTCTTTTGGTTAATTTTGGTTGAAAGTCTATTTTATTAATCTTAGAATGGCTACTCATGCTTGCATCTTTAGTCCGTTTGCTTGGAAAGCTGTCTTCCAGCCCTTTACTCTCAGGTAATGTCTATCTTTGTGAATTAGTTGTGCTTCTTGTATGTAACAAATTCTTGGATCTTGTTTAGACATCCATTCTGTTAGTCTGTGTCTTTTTATTGGAGAATTGAGTCCACTGATATTGAAAGAGATTAATGACCTGTGGATCCATTGATTTTGATGTTGGCTATGGTAGCATGTTTGTGTGCTTGGTTACTTTTTGTTTTGCTGTAGTGAGGTTAATTATTTCCTTTGTCTTCCTGAAAGTAGTTAGTTTTCTTAGGTTGTATTTGTCCTTATAGTGTCTTCTGTAATGCTGGAATTGTGAGTAGGTATTGTTTAATTTTGTTTTTGTTGTTGAATATCTTGTTTTCTCCATCTATGAGGAGTGAGAATTTTGCTGGGTATAGTAGCTTGGGATGACATCAGTGTTCTCTTAGGGTCTGCATGATATCCATCTAGGCCCTTCTGGCTTCCACAGTCTCTTTTGAGAAGTCAGGTGTGATTCTGATGGGTTTGCCATTATGTGTTACTTGGCCTTTATCCCTTACAGCTTTTAATATTTTTTCTTTATTCTGTGTATTACTGTTTTGATTATTATGTGGCAGGAGGATTTTCTTTTCTGGTCTAATTTATTGGGTGTTCTGTAGGCCTCTTGTATTCTTATAGGTCTCTCCTTTAAATTTTGGAAATTTTCTTCTATGGTTTTGTTGAAAATATTTTCTGGGCCTTAGAAAAGGGAATCTTCTATTTCTTCCATTCCTATTTGTCTTCTCATGTTGTCTTGTATTTCTTGGATGGTCCGTGTCAGGAACTTTTTTTAGATTTCACATTTTCTTTGATGGATACATCAATTTCTTCCATTGTGTCTTCCAAACCTGAGATTCTTTCTTCCATCTCTTTTATTCTGTTAGTTATGTTTACCTCTGTTATACCTGTTTTCTTCCCTAAATTCTTAATCTCCATGATTTCCTCCCTTTGTATTTGCTTCAATTTTCCAATTCTATCTTCAGCTCTTGAAAGGTTTTGTTGATTCCCTTCACCTGACTTACTGTATTTTCCTGTTTTCAACTCCTTCACCTGTTTGTTTGAACATTCCTCTGTTTCTTTTACTTCTTTCAGTATCTTAATGATTTCCTCTCTGAAGGCCACAAGCTGTTTGGCTGCATCTTCCTGTATATCTTTATCTATTTGACTTTAGCTTCCTCTATTTATATATGGATTGCCATAATCTGCTTGTCTTTATCTTCCTCCATTTCTTTATTGATGGCTCTAATCTATTTGGCTTTATAGTCCTCTATTTCTTTATGGATGGCCCTAATCTATTTGACTTTATAGTCCTCTATTTCTTTAATCATTTTATGTGTTTCCTCCATTGTCCTCTTCATAAGCATAGATGTAAGATCATCCTTTGAGTTTCACTTATGATAAGGTGTCCAGGGCTACTTGATCCTGGATAACTATGTTCTGGGGATGCCATATTGCTTTAGCATTTGTTGGTTGTATTTTTATGCTGGCTTCTACCCATCTGGCTGTCTAAGGTGTTGGCTGTTAATTTCTTGTCTCTGCTGGAATCCTGGAGTGGTGAGAATCCCCTTGGCAAGATGGTTGTTTCTGAAGGAGGCCTCCTCAGCTTTTTGGGTATGGTCACCAAATGATGGCTGGTGCTTCTCAGGAATTGCCACAGCTCATCTCCAGTGTATGTACCTGAGTGGTAACTGTAGTTGCTGGTAGTCAGGTGGATTCTCTTCTCATCAGGCAAAGTCCTGGAGACAGCTGTTCTGACGCTTGATTTCTTGCTCTGAATTTAGTGAGCTGTTGCTGCACTTACAGTGATTTTGCTGAGCATAGCCCTCTTGAAGAACCAAGGAACAGTGTAGTTTGGTCAGTTTGGCTACTGAGACAGGTTGCACAATGGAGCTAGGGTTTGATCTTGTTGATCCCAGACATCTGCAGTTAAAATGTTGGAGCCGTGACCAAGTACCCAAGAAGTTATCAGTGGTAGATGAGTGCAGCACTCATGCCTACAGCAGGAGGCTATTGCCTAGAGCCTACAGGAACCCAGAAACTTTTCTAGATCTTGGTGTCCTGAGGTCAGACATGATGTTTCCCTCATGGTGGGGTTTCCTCCCTGAATAGAGACCCAGTCTGTGGTGTTTTGTTGTACTCAGTTCAGTCTGGGATGGTGAGTAAAGCATGCAGGTGCAGGGGAGTTTCTCCATATTGTTGACTGTGTGCCTGTATTAACCTGGAAACTTTTTAAGAGACCTTTTTGGCAATGCGTGTAGGCTTAGTGCCCTAGGTCAGACCTGCTGTTTCCCTCAGCTTTGGAAATATTTTTAATTACTGTTATTGATCCGGTAAATATAAGGAGTTTCTTATGTTCAAGATTTCTTTCTTCTGTGCTCTAAACCTTCTCTTTATTCTTCCTGCTCTCCCACCTAACTTCCTCTAGATATAAAGTTTCAACCTCAAGAGTCCTCTACTTTTGACACTGCTGACAAACCTCTTACTCCCCATCCTTAACCTCCATTTCTGGCTTCTTCTCAACACCCTGTGCCTCTTCCTCAAGGTTCTCCCTCCTCTTCTATTTCTTCCTCTCCCTTGTTGGCTCCTCCAGCATCATCACCTCCCTCCCCAGCAATCATCCTAATTGTCCTTCTTTGGTACTCAATTTTACCCCACCAACAGCTATTAGCCCCACTTATACAAACTCTCACTCTGTAGCAAATCCCTCTTCTACTCAGTGTAAACCAGCCAAAATTCTTCCCTCACTGGAGGTAGAATTTGTGGATGGATTGGTAAGGGTGTATATTCCCTTCTCAATAACTGAATTCCCTCAAGTAGGAAAGAGACTGGGATCCTATAATTCTAATCCTGCCACTCTCATTAATTTCAATATGTTACTCAATCTTATAGTCTTACCTTCCATCATATATATATATATATATATATATATATATATATATATATATATGTAATTCTTACTAACAACTACTATCTGAGGAGCTCAGGCGAGTTTGGGAACAGGCTGGAATGCATACAGATGAGGTTCATCAAACAAACACAGCACACCTAGCTGAGATGGTGCCCAACCAGGATTCACAATGGAATTATAACACCTCAGAAGGCATTTTAGCTATAAATCAGTTCAGGACATGCCTCTGGGTTGGTCTCCTCAAGGCTGCCCTCAAGCCACTTAAGTATGAAAAGCTCCAGAAGGACATTTAGGAAAATAATGAAAACATGTCTCAATTCCTAGAGCACCTTACAAAGGCCCTCTTAAAACATACTAATCTAGAATCTGTGATTACAGAGCATACGCATCTCCTGATGACCTATTTTTTTTCTCCCAGAGTTACCCCAACATCAGGACTATGCTTAAGAGCTTGGAGAGAGAATCTCTGACAGAATCTTAGACCTGGCCTTGGAAGAGCATGTACCACAGGATTGATGAAAAAGCCCATATGCAAAAATACCAACTGCTGGCTAAGGCCATCCAAATGGCCTCAGTGACTACCCAGAGTCCATTGGCTAAGGCAAAAGGACCACGGGGCCTCTCTTTCAAATCTGGTCAAGAAGGTTACGCAGACCATGTTTTCTCTAACATCTATAAGCTATTGGGGCCATGTCCAAAATGCCACCAAGGGGAACATTGGGGTGTTGATTGCCACCATTTCTCCTATGGTATGGGGGCATCACACCCAGATCATCCTCCTGTTGATATCCAATGCCTGAGTACTACTTAGTGAATGTGTCTGTGTTCCCTTGAGCCAACCACAGCCTTGAATAACAGGGAGCAGTGTCCTTCCTTGTGGACACTGCTTACTCAGGCCTGACTGAACTGAGTATTGAGGACCAACCTTGCCTTCTAGTTCCTCTGTTGTTGGGGTAGAGGGATGGCCTTGCCAGCCTCCACAATGCCACTGAATTTTCAGGGGTGTTTCCTTAACTCATTCCTTTTTAGTGATACCAACCTGTCCAGTTCCCTTACTGGGAAAGGACCTTTAGGCCAAAGTGGAAGCCTCTGCTTTCTTTACTCCTCCATTTCTCCTGACGTCCAGCTCCTCAAACTCTTCCTTTTCCTAGCTAATATACATACCACTTCTGACAAGACACTCTACCAACCTCTCAATTGGACATTCAAGTCTGAGGTGCCCAAATGCCTCCATCGCTAGGCACAATTCCCCTGTATTCATTCAGCTACAGAACCCTACCAGGTATGTCATCCAGGCTCAATACCTACCTCTCTTTCAATTCCAAAAAGTTGTGGGAAACCACTTGTTTCTGCTGCATTTACCTTTGCTGTGAGATTAAATCTTCTCTAGTCACGGAATTAAATTAATGTCTCTTAGAATTTCCACAGAAAAAAATTCTAGGCTCTTTTTTTTTCCTTTTGAAATTTTATCATTTATTATAATTTATTCAATTTGTGGCCCCCTCCCTTGTCTCCTCCCAATCCTACTCTACCTCCTTCTTCTCCCCCTATGCTCCTACCCTAATCCACTGATAGGAGAGGTCCTGCTCCCCTTCTCTCTGACCCTAGCCTATCAGGTTTCATAAGGACTAGTCGTAGTGTCTTCCTCTGTGGACTGACAAGGCTGCACCCCAAGGGGGAAATAATCAGGCATCCTGCTACTGATTTCATGCCAGAGAAAGTCCCTATGCCCTTTACTGTGGACTCCATTTGGAGACTGAGTCTATGAGCTACATCTGAGCCAGGGTTTTAGTCCCCTGCATGCATTGTACTTGGTTGAGGTATCATTCTCTTTAGGGCCCCCCAGGGCTCAGTTTTTATGGCTCTGTTAGTCTCCTTGTCGAGCTGCTGTTCCCTCCAGGTCTTTTTTTCTCCCTCTTCTTTCATAAGATTCCCTACACTCTGCTCAAAGTTTGGCTATGGGTCTCAGCCTCTGATGTGATACCTCAATCAGTACAGTCTTTCAGAGGCCCTCTGCAGTAGGCCCCAATCTTTTTCCCTGTCTTTTTCTGCTTCCAATATCTATAGCATTTTTCCTTCTGAATGAGGATTGAGCATCTACCCTAATGTCTTCCTTTTCAGGTAAGAAAATAAAAATTAGAGACTTCCTAAAATTCAATGAAAAAGAAGGCACAACTTGGCTTCTCTTTTTATCTGTCCCCCATGTGTAGCCTGGAAACAGAAGCCCACATGTCTGAGCCACTGTTCATTGTCCTCAGTATGAGTGGTGTTGCAGATGGCAGACAATGAACAAATTTTGCCCCAGTTTCCTCTTTTTTTGCATTTCCTCTTTTCTTACCTCTGTCGTTACTTTCTTTTTTTGCATGTTTCCTATACTGTTTTTTTTTTTGTTGTTGTTGTTGTTTTTGTGATTTCTTGAACACATCACTTCCCTAGGACTATCAATATGAGATAACTTTCTGAAGGTTTCTGCAATGGTCAACTGCTTAAAAACATGTCTTGGATTTAACCCAAAGCTACTTTTAGAGAACCTAGTACATTTCTGCTTGAGAGTTGCTAACTGCTCACTTTGAGTGATACTCATGCTCTCTGTGATAGTATATTTAGCTGTTGGTTGTCTCCATCCACTCTCATCCACACTGCCCAACCATGTGCTTTTGTATTTGCTGACTGCTTTGCATGGGCTTCTCCAGCACAGCACAGCTGCTCAGAATTTATAAACCACAACTTTTCAACATCAGATAGTCAGGTGGAGCAAATTTGATTCACATACTCAGGTTTTCCTGTTGCTGTTGTTCTGAGTGTCTGGTGAGAAGTTAAAAAGTGTTATCATTTCATAATCACATCTTTGTGTGAAAGAAATTTACAATGTGTACCAGGGTGTAGCATTTCTTAAATAATAATTTACCTGACAAAGTGATTTAAATCATTTAAATCACAAATTTCTCTCTCTTTCTTTTTCTCTCTTTCTTTTTGTTGATTTTTCAAGACAGGGTTTCTCTCTGTAAATGACCCCTGGCTTTCCTGGCCTCACATTATTGACCAGTCTAGCCACGAAAACACAAAGTACAGCCTGCCTCTGTATCCTGACTTCAGGGATTAAATAACAAATTTCAAAAGTCAGAACATTGTCTCTGTTGGTGAATGAATGCACATTAAATATCTACTCATTATTGCAGGTAGCAGTGAAGGCATCATGATGACTCAGTCTCCATCCTCCTTGGCTGTCTCAACAGGAGAGAAAGTCACCATCGATGCAGGTTCAGTCAGAGTCTTTTGAAATACCTACACCTTGTACCAGCAGTTACCAGTGCAGTCTACTAAGCTGCTGATCTACTGGGGATCCACTTGGGACACTGGTGTTCGTGATCCTTTCACAGGCAGTGGATCTGGGACAGATTTCACTCTCAGCATCAGCAGTGTGCAGGCTGAAGACCTGGCAGTTTATTACTGTCAGCAGGACTACAGCTATTCTCCCACAGTGCTTCAGCCTCCAACACAAACCTCCTTGAGAGTCTCACCAGCTGCCTGCACCACACACAGCCCTGGCCCTGCACACTTCCCCTTCTTCCTGAAAGGGGGTTTCCCTGAAAAAGTAATGAAAATTTGCAGAGCAGAGTACAAAATTATGGGTTAAATATCTCATATATTTTTGTATGAAAAATCTATACATGAAAATGCAACACATGCTGGAGCAGATGTGGAAAAAAAACGGAGCCTTTCTCCACTGCTGGTGGGAATATCAACTTGCATAACCTTTTTATAAATCAAACTGGTACTTTTTCAGAAAATTAGTAATACTGCTTCCTCAAGATCCAGCTATATCACTTCTAAGCATATATCTGAAAGATGTTCCACCATACAAGAAGGACTTTTGCTCCCTATCTTCATAGCAGCTTTTTTCATAATAGCCATAATCTGGAAACTACCTACATGGCCCTCAATGGAGTAATGAAATATAGATATGGTGGAACCATCACATAATGGAATACTGCTCTGCAATTAAAAACAAGGAAATCATGAAATTTGCAGGCAAATGGATGTAACTTGGAAAGATCATCCTGAGTGAGGTAATCCAGAAACATTCAGTGAAGGTTTAGGCTCACATGGGCCAGTTCCCCTTGCATGAACAGATCTTGATGGATCAAGTTTGGTGCAAGTAGCTAAAGTGGCAGTTTGTTCATGAGTACAAGGACCATGTCTTTCCCAAAAGGCACTGTGTCACAGCACTACTTCACAATACTGGTCATTATGTTCATTCTGTCTCTTCTTCCATGAAGTCCCTGATTTGTGGGGAGGGGGGCATCTTATTTAGGAATGAACATTCCACAGTCACTTATTCTCAACACTTTGACCAGTTGTGAGCATCTGCTTTACCCACTCTCTACAGCCAAAATAAGCCCTTTGCGTGAATGCTAATAATAGTGTCCATTTATGAAGATAAATATAAGGATTGCAAAGCAGTCTGATGCCATGCACATTCAGAAAAACAATCATGGTAGATGCTCACTTAGTGCTTATGACCTCCACAGGAATGGTCTCTCTGTATTTTATTTTAATTTTCATTTATTTTAATTTCTTAACTTTACATCCCAGCTATAGCCCCCTTCTTCCTTTCCAGCTTGACCCACCTTCCTTCCCTGTTTAACTTAACTACTCCTCAGAAAACGGGAGTCTCCTATCCACCAACACCAGCACCAAGTTGCATCCCTACTAAACATATTCTGTTCCCCTGTGGTCTAGAAAGGTAACCCTGCCAGGGGAAAGTGGTTGAAAAGCAGGCCACAGAGTCCATGTCGGAGTCAGCCCCATTCCCTTTACTAGGGTACCCATATGAGGACTGAGCCTTCCTTTGGCTACATCTGTGTAGGCGTCCAAGTTCCAGTCCATGCAAGGTCCTTGGTTAGTCCTTCATTCTCCACAGGACCTCCTGGGACCTGGTTAGTTGGCTCTGTTGGTCTTCTTGTGGAGGTCCTGTCCCCTACTCTTCCAGAACATGCTCTGCACTGCACCCAATGTTTATTTGTGGGTCTCTGCATCTGTTTACACAAGGTGCTGGGTGGATCCCCTCAGAGGATAGCAATGCTAAGCTCCTGTCTGCAAGCATCACAGAATTTTTTTAATTGTGTCAGAGGTTTTCTGTCTCCCATGGGGTATGTCTCAGGTTGGGCCAGTTATTGGTTGGACATTCTGTCAATCTCTGCTTTACTATTGTCCCTACACATCTTGTAGGCAGGGTAAATTTTGGGTCAAAGTTTTGTGGGTGTATTGAGTTTCCCACGCTCAGCTAAGTGTTTTGTCTAGTTAGAAGGTGGCCTCTTCTGTATCTGTGACCCCTGCTACTAGGAATCTCAGATAGAGTCATTCTCATATCCTCCCAGGAGCCTTCCCTATCATAGGTCTCCAGCTAGTCACAGAGATGACTAGGTTTTCCCTAGTCATCCAGGTTTTCCCTTCTCTCTGGAAGGCCTCTTAGCCTCCTGCTCCTGTTCTCCGAGTTTGATGCCAACCCTCATTATTCTCTGTGCTCCCCCTATTTCCTGTTTCCTCACTCCAAACACTTCTGCTATCTACTCTATTTATCCTTCTGACTGAGATTTAAGCATCCTCTCTTATATTCTTCTTGCTACTTAACTTCTTCAGGTCTGTGAATTGTAAGATGATATCCTCTACTATATGATAAAACTATTTATAAATGAGTACACACATGTGTATCCTTCTGGGTCTGGGTTATCTCACTCAGGAGGATCTTCTCTAGTTCCATCTATTTGCCTGCACTTTTCATGATTTCCTTGTTTAATTGCTGGATAGTATTTCATCGTATAATTGTACCACAGTTTCTTTATCCATTCTTCAGTTGAGGAACATTTGGGCTGTTTCCAGTTTCTGGCTATTATGAATAAAGCCACTATGAACATAGTTAAGCAAATGTTCTTATTGTATGGTAGAATATCATTTGAATATATGCTCAGGAGTGGCAAAGATGGATCTTGAGGTACAGGTATTCCCAATATTTTGAGAAAATGCCAGATTGATTTCCAAAGTTGTTGTACAAGTTTGCACTTCCACGAGCCTTGGAGGAGTGTTGTCCTTTCTCCACATCCTCACCATCAATTGTGTTTTTGATCTTACCCATTCTGATGGGTATAAGATGGAATCGCATCTGTTTTAACTTTCATTTCCCTGATGACTAAGGACTTTGAAAAATTTTAAGTGCTTCTCAACATTTTGATATTCCTCTATTGAGAATTCTCTCTTTAGCTCTGTATCCCATATTTCTGATTCTTTTTCCTGCTCCTAGGACCCTTTCAATTCTACTCGGTTGCCTTGTCTAATTTTGGCATGAGAATTTGTGCCTAGTTTTATTGTAACTTGTTATGCAGTATTCTATTGGTTTCCCTGGGAAGCCAGCTCTTTAGTGAAGGGAAAGGAGGAGGAATGGATCTGGGGCAGATGGGAAGTAGGGAAGGAGAATGGAAGGAGTGAAGAGAGGTAAAATTAAGATCCAGGTATAGTTTATGAGAGAAGAATTTTTTAAAATTAAGAAGAAAATGTACAGAAGATAAAACTACTTCATAAGTGAGGATTTGTATGTAGACGTTGATCTGCCAGGACCCCAGGTCGGCTGCCGGCAGACCTTCTCCTCTCTGTTTACACAGATGTAGTTCCCAGATCTTGTTCCTAGTGCTGCAACATAGTACCAGCTAGAGCCTCCCTTCCCCTGCCACTACTCCTGTAGAGTCCACAACAATCCTGTCCAACTCCTCACTTGTTGCTTTGTGTTAGAGCCCAACTCTAGCAGGTACAACCTCTGATAAGCCAAGAGCTACTCCTTCTAGATCAACAAGTAGGATGAAGGCAGACCCACATTTCTCCTTCTGCTCCTGACATCCAATTCCCACACTTTCACAGTCTGTAGCTGAAAACACGGTTTACTTGTTGACCTGATCCTCAAGAATTACAAACCCCTTTACTCCAATCTTTTTATTTTTAATGATCCAAGTTACAGAAGCTCCAATAACTGTAGGTGTTCATGTGAACACAGTAGGTGAACAGTTCGGGAGAATGTGCAGGACATGGCCAAGACACTTTGAAAATCCAGAAATGTAACAGAAACCAATGAACAAAATACTGGTTCAACAAAGACAAGTCCAGAAATCTGCACCCAGTCTTTTAATCACCACAAATTCAGATGCCAAGATGCCAGTGTAAAAACATAATCAAAAACAGTCAGGAGAGTATGTCTTCACTAGTGTTCAGCTATCCTAGAGAGCAGGTCCTGAATAATCCATCATAGCTGAAACGCAAGTTAAAGAAACAACATAAAGCTTGCAAACATAAAGCTTGGAAACTGAACATTTTTTTTTTCACAGAATGAAAATTAAGCAAAGATATAAATAAGTGGAAAACGTAAGACTTTCTGTAATTCAAAGACAGGGAATACACACCACACCCTAATTTATTGAATACAATGAAAACAGTACTAAAATGAATGTTCATAGCAGTAAATGCTAAAATAAAATAAAAAAATTGGAGAAACTTCACATTGGCAATTTACAGTATAACTGAAAATTGTAGAACCCAAACAAATAATTGCATCCAAGAAGACTAGATTGCAAGAAATAATCAAAATCGGGTGTCAAATCAATAAAATAGAAAAAATCAAAAATTAAAAAACCATTATAAGAAAGTAGGTTCTTTAAAAAAATCAGCAAGATAGTAAAACCCACATCAAAACTAATAAACAAAACAAAACAAAAAACAGGGATATAACATCCAAATTAACAAAATTAGAAATAAAAACTTGCTTTTTTGCCCAATGCTGGAATGCTAGTGAATTTGAATTTAGGTATGCCCTGGTTACTCGCATGCCTCGCTGGGTGCCTGTGCCCATTGATGCCCCTCACGCTATGACTCTCTTCAGACAGAAAAGGGATCTTGGAACTACAGCCGCCACTGTTACTGCCATCTCATTGGCGGCTGTTGGAACTACCACTGTGGCATTAGCCATGAGTCATACTGTGCAGACTGCTCAGACCCTGAATAATCTTTTAGCCAATGTAGCTCATGCCTTAGATGTACAAAAAGGAATTAATGCTCAACTAAAAGGAGGCTTGATGGTGTTCAATCAGAGGATTGACCTCGTGCAGGAGCAAATTGATACCCTATGGCAAATGGCTCAACCGGGCTGTCAATGAAAGTATGATGGACTTTGTGTCACTAGCATACAACATGAGAATTTTTCCTGTGCTGAAAATCTGTCTAAACAATTGTCTAGCTATATTTTAGGTAATTGGACTGGGGAATTCGATACTACGATGGAGCAGCTGACAGTGGCCATTATCACAGTAAATTCTACCAGAGTGGACGCAGGACTAGCCACAGGATTATCACCATGGATTGCTGCAGCCATGAATCATCTGAAGGAATGGGCTGGCATGGGAGCATTAGCAGGCCTTCTGGTGTTGGTCTCCTTGGTTTCCCTGTGGTGTATATGCAAGATTAGAGTCTCACAACAGCGTAATGCAGCCATGATCATTCAGGCCTTTACAGCCATTGAAGCAGGACAGTCTCCCCAAGCATGGTTGGCTACCATAAAAAGCCAAAATGTTATGCTCAGGATGCAAGGCTAAGCACTGCACTCAGGGTCAGCCGCTTTCGACCCAGAGAAGAGCAAGTCTGATTGCATGCGGGTTGATGCCCCAGGTCCCGCCTCTGAGAAAAAGGTATCAGACGGGTCTGATGCTCTTTGGGTGGATGACACCTAAATGAACATCAGTACAAAGTCCCAATTCATTTCTAATATCAGAGATCAGACCTCTACTCTTGCCTGATGCGTCTAAAACAAAAAGGGGGAACTGTAGAGAGCTGCGGAATGCCGCGCCTTAAAGATGGAGCTGGTTCCCGCCTTCCACCTTCCCGATGGTGAGTGCTCTCTGTCACAAACAACTCCACATTTGGCTAAGGCTGAGGATCTGGCTTGCTTCCATGTATGTGGACCTATCTGCATTGCCCACGTGGCACGCTGGGGTTGGCTACCCAGAGGCTATTTAAGCTGTGGGCTGGCTTTCCTCAGGGGTCCGATGATTGTTCAAGGTTCCTGAATAAACTGCATTGAAAAAAAAAATGAGGACATAACAAAAGACACCAAGTAATTCTAGAGAACCATAAGAACAACTGTACTCCAACAAACCAAAAATCTAAGATAAACTGAAATTTTTTGATATCACTTAAGAAAGGTCAATCTAGAGAAAACAAACAATTTAAACAGAACAGTAAGTCCTAGAGAAGTAAAAGCAGTCATTAAATTTTTTTCTAAATAGAAAATGCCCAAGGCCAGAGGCCTTTAGTGCAGAATTCTATAATACTTTCAAAGAAAATTCATGCCAGTACTCCTCAAATTATTCCACAAAATACAATCAGAAAGAACATTGCCAAGTTTATTTTATGAGAACAGTTACCCAAACCACATAAGGACTCAAAAATGGGGAATTACAGACCAATTTTTCTTATGAACACAGATGTAAAAATACTCAATATAATACTTGGAATCTGAACCCAAGAATACACCAACAAGATCATCCACCACAATCAATTAATCATTTCAGAGATGCAGGGATTGCTCATCATAGAAAAATCAATCAAGATAATCCACCATATAAATAAACTGAAATAAACAGATAAAATTTACAAAACCCATATGTTCATTCTCTGACGCTAAAAAACTAATTTCATATAAATCCAAAACTCCTTCATAATAAATATCCCAAATTAATTAGAGTTAGGAAGAACATACCTAAAGATAGTAAAGGCAGTTTTCACAAAGCCTGTATTCAACATCCTCTTAGGTGGGGAGAAACTCAAAGCTATTCCACTAAAAGCAGGAACAAAAACCTGTCCATTCTCCCCACATCTATTCAATATAGTACTTGAAAATTTAGCTAGAATAATAAGAAAATTCAAAAAGATCAACCGGAAACAAATTTTAAAAGGAGAAGTCAAAATATCTTTGTTTGTAGATGATATGAAAGTATAAAAATGTTGGTATAATGTTCTTGTGGAATGTATACAATTTTCCCTTGTTCATTCAAATGCTGATTTCTCTACCCCACTATCTGATTTCAGTTCAGACATTGTATTGTGATGCTCATACTAAACATCACCTGTCTCAAGTTTGTGAAAACGCCACCATTTGTTTCTGTATTGTCAATAAAACAACCAGTCAATGCTGTGCAATGAACAGAATAGGGTGGGGTATCCTGGTCCAGAAGGGAGGAGAAGGAAGTGAGTGGGAGGAGTAGGAGAGCAGAGATAGGCAGGAGAACACTTCAATCCATGAGGAGAGATGAACCAGACATAAGATATGACTAGAATCAAGTATAATGGGTAAAATATGAATGGTAGGTTACTATGTGGGCTTGGAGGTTTAGGATAGAGTAACTATTGCACAGCATTGTGCTCTGGGTTAATTAAATAAATCCTAGTCTCTATGTGGTGATTTGCATATACCACTGATTTAGGAATAACCGGTGATTAACTAAAAGGTAAATCAAATAAATATTGATAATTAACAACATTGCAGATGATATGAAAGTATACAGATGTAAACATAAGTTGCTGGTTACAATATTAATTTAAAAGAGCCAGTAGCCCTCCTATATACAATTACAGACAGAGAAAGAAATTAAGGAAATTTTTCATAATACCCTAATATAATATAAAAAGTCCTGGGGTGACTAGAACCAAGCAAATAAAAGACTTTTATGAAAAACTTCAATTCTTTGAAGAAAGAAATTGAAGAAGTTATCAGAAGTTGGAAAGAGCTCCCATGTTTATGGAAGGGTAGGATTAGTAAAATGGCCATTCTATCAAATGTAGTCCACATACTTAATGTACTCCTCATCAAAATTACAACACAATTATCTTCACAGACCTTAATAAGGACAAATCTCAGTGTCATATGAAAGCACAAACATAAATAAATAAAGACAGGATAATTAAAACAGTCCTGAACAATAAAAATTTCTAGAGGTATCACCATCCCTAATATCAAGCTGTACTACAGAACTATAGAAAAAAAAGCACAAGTTTGGAATCAAATAGACATGATGATAAATGAAATAAAATTGAAGACCCAGACTAAAATCCACTCACCTATGGACATATAATATTTGATAATGAACCAGAAAATCACAACCAAAAACAGATATCATATTCAACAAATGGTGCTTGTTAGACTGATTGCCTCTGTGTGGAAGAATGCAAATAGAATCACGTTTATGACCCTGTACAAACCTCAAGTACAAGTGGATCAAAGACCACAACATATAACCAGACATACTGAACCTCTTAGAAGAGAAAGTGGGGATTAGCCTTTTATACATTCACAAAGAAGACAATTTTCTAAACAGAATACCAATAGTGAAGACACTAAGAATTAATAAATGGGATCTCATGAAACTGAAAATTATGTAAGACAAAGAACACCATCAGTTGGACAAAGTGGCAGCTTGGAGTATGGGAAAGGATTTTCACCAACTCCACATTCAATAGAGGGCTAATATCTAAGATATATAAAGAACTCAAGAAGCTAGATATTAAAAACCAAGTAATACAATGTAAAAAATGGCTGTACAGATTTAAATAGAGATATCTCAAAACAGGAATCTCAAATGGGTAAGAAACAAAGAAATGTTCAACAACTATAGTCATCAGAGAAATGCAAATCAAAACTACTTTGTGATTCCATCTTACCCTTATCAGTAAGGCTATGATCAATACCACAAGTTACCTCATGCTAACAAAGATGTGAAGCAAGGAGAACATTCCTCCATTTCTGGTGGGAGGGCAAACTTGTTAAACCACTTGGCAATCACTGTGACATTTCCTCAGAAAACTCATACTCTATCTACCTCAATATCAAACTATACAACTCTTGGACTTGTACCCAAATGACACTCTGTCCTAACACAAGGTAACTTACTCTACCATGTTCATTTTCGCTTTATTCATGATAGTCAGGATATGGAAACAACCTATATGTCTCTCAACTGAAGAACAGATAAAAACATGTTGTGCCTGTAAACAATGAAATAATATTCATCTATTGAAAAAAAATGACATCATGAAAAATGCAGGCAAATGGAGGGAACTAGAAATAAAATCATACTGAGTGAGGTAATGCAGATCGGGAAAGTTAAATATGTTATGTATTCATGTATAGGTAGATAGTGGCTGCTAACCAAGAAATAACCAAACTAAATTCTGCAAACACAAAGAATGTAAGTAAAGATGATGTATCTAGGGTAGAGTCATGGATTTCCTTGGGAGAGGGAAATGGAGCAGATTTTTATGGGCAGACAAGGGAGAGGTTAGGATGGAAGGAGTGGAATAAGTTGTGATGGGAAAGGAATGAAGGGGAGAGTGTAGAAAGACACAGATGGTATTAGGCTTACATTGTGGTGGTATAGAAACATAGTGTAGTGGAAACTTCCTGGAATCTACAAAGGTGACACTAATGAGGACTCCTAGTGATGGGGGATGTGGAGTTTCAATTGTCTATCACCGTGGCCAGGTGATTTAAGAGGTTTTCAAATTGTGGTTCCCACCCCCATTTGAGGTCAAAAGGAAAGATCACTGGGGTTGCCTGAGATCATCTGAATTGTCAGATATTTACATTATGATTCATAACAATAGGAAAATTACAGTCATGAAGTATCAATGAAAAAATGTTTTGGTTGGAAGTCACCACAACCTGAGGAAATATACTTAAAGTGTTGCAGCATTAGGAAGGTTCAGGATCACTGCTTTATATGAAGAACCTTCTTAATATTCTTTGCCAAATATTTTCTTTACTTAGTAAAAATAATATCATATAGAATTTCAAAATAATGATTAAAGTATATAGAATAAATTAACTCACATCTAAAAAGAGGTCAACTCTCCTACACTATAATACTTTTAAGCCTTTGTGTTAAGTGACATGTTTCTCTGTAAATTTATTAGGTAGAATCCCTTAAATTTGTTTAGTTAATTCTTTTATCTTACCTCTAAGAAACATTTTTAAGATAAAAGCTTTAAGTTTACTATTTTAAAACTTAATGTAGTCTGTTTTATGTTACCATTCCAAGAGCTTTGGGGACAATACATCTTATGATAATACAATGTGATCCTCACTGCTTATTTACAGACACTAGAAGAATGAAACAATTATGACTTGGAGGACCAATAAAACCCAGTGGAATGACCCAGTCACTGTGATGGGGACAAGTGGGTCCACCATCAACTTTGGGACCATCACTTTGGATGAGGTGCTTAATCTACAATGAAGCAAGTTCTTTCACTAGTTTAGGTACCCAGCCAAGATCACTATTCCATGTGTATGTGTCTCATAATTTTCCACTCTGGGTGACACTTATAGATTGTTAAAATAAAAACATCATAGTTAAGACAGGAACAGGAGGTTCAGATGGGGAAGGGGGACAGAAAGGAAAATATGGTTGAAGGAGTAAATGCAAGGAAAGGCAGTTGAAACTGTCTGTATTTGAGGAATGATATGATGGAGAAAACGAGCGCAATGGAAACTTTCTATAATATATGAAGACAATCTGGTGTAGCCATGTATTCAATGGAAGTGGCGAGAGCATGGCAACAGCACAGTTGCTTGACACAGTTCCAGCAAAGGTGAGCACATTGCTACAATCCCTGGCTTTCTATCTCTAACCTTTGGGTTTGGTCTCTGCATGTCAGTATGAGGAACTTCCAGCAGTATGGTTCATTTTATGTCATTTCCTGAGAAAAATGATGCCTAAGTCTTTTCAGGAAAATCCTAAAATTACCTTTCCCTGGTAAGGTAATTTTATTTGGAAGTCTACCTTACGTCCTGGAGAACATTAAGCACAGATAAGCACATAGCATTGTGAAGCCATTACTCTAGGAATCTTCTTAGGATCTCTGACGCTGAGCAAAGTTAAAACAGTATAGTTGCCACAGGGTAAACAGATAATTGACAAACCCTGACTGGGCAGGAAAAGAGGATAAAGGTTCAAGACCTCTTTTTAATATAGGTTAGAGGTCTCTAAAAATGTACTTTGGAGACTGGCATCCATACAGGGTACACTCCTGAAAGAATGAAACTCAGTAAATAAGACAGCATGACTAAAATAACCCCTTCTTACTTTAGAGAGTAGATTATGAAACATATAGTGAAAAATAGGTATTACTATTTGCTGTTCATAAAAGACCACTTCAAGTATTTTCCGTTTTCTGGAGTTCTATAGGACTGTAAACATTGCCAATTGTAAATCAGGCTGTCAAGTATTAAGCATGTTTGCTTTGGAGCAGACATTCTTTAGTTTCTTTAAATTGGATTATAGGGATGATGATGATGATGATATAATAATAATAATAATAATAATAACTGTTCTGTTTTTATTTTCTACTTGTTACTGAACTTGTAAGCCTAGACACGTAATGAAAAATCAAACACATAATCTGTTACACTTGGATAATGATTAGTTTGTCTTTTTTTCTTTGCAGCTTGTCTAAATAAAAAGCACGTGTTTGCTATAACTCAGAACCACCTAAACAGAATGACTGTTAGTCATTCATCAGCTGCATCATCATCATACCTGATCATCATTCCTGGCTCACCCCCTCCCCGCACTGACTCCTCATCTCCTCTGTGGGCTGCCCTGTCAGCGTCAGCAAAGACCCTCCCCATCTCCCCTCTGTGCTCAATGAAGGCCACAGAGAAAGCCCCAGAGGAGGCCCCTGGAAGCAATCTCATCAATGTCACCAAATAATAAGGAAGGTATCACTCATATTTGCCAAACAAAGAATTCGGTGTCATGACGGTGTTTCATACATTTGACTTATTGGATGAAACAGTCCCAAAGAAAGCTCCAAACAATAAAGGCTGTTGCTCTCTGCAAACTGAAAAAAGATTCCATTACTGAAGACAACAACCACACAATTCATAGTACATGGATCACTATGAATCAAGGGGAAGCTAATGACAACGTACTTTTATACTCTCAGTGGAGTTGCCATCAACTCCACACTAACTAAAACATTTAACACATCCCAGTCATATCTGAGGTAATGTTCTTTTCGAACAATCACTTCTCCCTTCTGCAGTGTCCTCATGGGTCTCATTATAAGGCATGTTTGGGTGGGAATTTAAGATGACAGCACAGACATAAATGTTAGGTAAAGCTATTTTACCAGGCAGGAGGTATCACTTACAGGCATTCATGTGACACATTTACAGTTCAAGTGTATGAGTAGCTATCAGTGTATTTCTCTTCAGCTACAGCCTTTGGATCTGGATTGTCCCTCAAAGTCCATAGGATTAATGGACTGGCTCCCCATGGCCTAACTTGGGGAAAGTGACTGGGTCAGAGAGGCAGAGCAGAAACTCACATTCTTATAGGGTCCTTCTACTACAATGTAGCACTGAATGTAATTTTTTTTTTCTGAGACACAGTTCTTGAACTCCTCTACTAATTTTCTTTTTAAACTTCCCAGCCAGCCTTTTTTGTCTTTGGATCAGCCTTTTTCCCTCATAAATGCAGTTTTCCTGAGAGGCCATTTTGCTCAGTACATTATGAGATATATCATTACATCAGTATCCCTTTTTGGATGGTCATTTATTCTCCTGGATTTGGTGAGAATGTGTGAGAGGATCTAAAGTCCATTTCATTTGGTGAGGATCATTATTGAAAACAAAAAGAACCTAAACAAACGAATGGAATGCTGTAAGCAGAAGGATTAAGTATTGCTGATCTATTGATAACATGAATATTTTTATCAAAGATATATATTGAAATTTTACTTTATGTGTTTAATTCATGTACCACAAAAACTCTAAATGATTGAAGTAGGGTATATGCTAATTATACATGCATGCACACTTGTTTTGAAACTTCACAGAGAGTGTAACCTCATGAACTTGACAATTTTACATCAACAGGTTTTTTAATTTTTGAATATTAAAAAAAACACTTAATGACAGATTCATAACATACCACTCCCTCATTGAAATTTCATTTGCATTATGACTATAGTGGATGGTATATTTGGCAGATTCTAGAATCATCTAGAAGGTAAGGCTCTGGGCATACTTGTGAGATATCTGTATGAAGGTTAGCCTTTGGGAATGCCTGAAAGGGATGATCTTGATTAGTTGAATTCACCTAGGAAAACAATAACTATTCTGGGCAAGACTGTTCCCAGCATGTGGATATTGACCTCTATAGAGTGGAGAAAGTGGCCTGAGCTGTAGCATTCTGCACACTCTACTTCTCAGTTGTGTATGTGATGTGAGCCGCTGCTGCATGCTCCTTCCAGTTTGTCTTCCACAGTATAGTAGGGTGTATGTTTGAACTGTGTTCCCAAATAAACCATGAGCCCAAAAAGGAACATAATTCCCTGACTTGCTTTTATCAGTATAGTTTATCACAACAAAAAGAGATTAAGGCCCATCCCAATAAATCTGAAAGTGGTGTTTTCACTGATGTGGTTCTTCAGGAAATGGAAGCTTGCCAGCTCTCCATGCAAGATTGAGAAGAAGATAGGATTTTGCATCATTATGACATCCCCACTAAACCCTGAACTAAGAAGAGAGGAGGGTAAGATTAAATACAAACACTGACTTGTTCCCATGATTTTCTCTTACTAGTTGTATCAAATGATGCTAGGTTCATGTGTAACTAATTTCCTTTCTATCTTAGCTTCAAAGAAACACAGACTTTACAACTCACAAGGAGCCTTTGGGAATCATTTACACATCCCCCTCTTTCCAATGCCCTTCTCTTCCCAAGTCAGAGGCTTCAGCAGCACATAGGTCTTTATTTTTTCATGTATCTCCCTCATTCTCCATCATGTCTATTTACTGAGAGGCTGTTGTTGGATAGAGATTTGTCTAATTGTCTAATAATTGTTCGATTCCCATCAGACATGGTAGGTGACAACGATCCATAACTCCAACACCAGGTACACAATTTGTTCACAGTCTTTCATCCAGCCAAAATAGTTACAGAAGTAAAAATATTAAAAAGGAGACCCTCACATCATCTCTATTTGCTTACCAGGATGCTGTCCACAGCTGTTGAAGTTGAAGGGTCACTGTTGCGTTTCTCTTTAGTACATCAAGGGACAACTGTCAAAGAACACTCAGCTCTGACAGGTCACCCTCCCCTACTGACTCAGAGAATCTATGCAGGCCCTCCAGAGAGAAGCAGTACCTGTGGACTCTAGGCTCCTAAAGCAGAACAGTTTTTGTACATGATTGTCACTCTGTATAATGACCACCTACGTGTTCCTGGAATGCAAGAATGAACTTCTATGTCCTTGGTACCATGCTGCTGATTTTAACTGAGAATACTATGTCAATTTTTTATCTGAGTTACTGAAAATCTTTCTATTTGTACTATTTCTTGTCACATATATGGAGTAGACATAGCCACTCATCCAGAGAATAAAAGATTCTAAGTGCTGGAACAGAAAAGCCAAATTCAGGCTTGTACTGTCTCAGGATTATTTGCATCTGAGATTCCCTGGTCCTCCATACACAGTGGTGTCCATGGAAGAGGGTTCTGTGTTCCGGGAGCTGAAGAACATCAGCTTTAGACTTCCTGATTGCAAGGGTGAATTCATATTTTTCAGTATTATGCTAAGAGAGCAGGGTTATTGTCCATTTCTAATCAATGGCAACAGAATCTAATGCACCAGAACATACTGTGAAAACTTGATAAGTAACTAAGGACTGTTGGGCTTTTTATATTATGTATAAAATAACTTGAAACTTTTATCTCTTTAGACCGCATACTCTGCCTTACATGCTGTGAGAAGCCCAGGGAATCTTTAGATTTGTAAGATTCCTGTCTCCATTTGTCCAATCTGATAGAGCAGCTGTTAACCTCATGAGAGCAGAGTCTGAGCTCACTGCTGCTGTCACAAGGAGAAGTGTAAAGTTTTATGAAGATCAAAGGCATATGACACCTTGGTAGACACTGACAGGAGCAGAGCTCCTTGTCTGTCATAGTCTAGACCCTGAGATTAGGAACTTCTTGTATCCACATACGGTTAACATCTCTCATAGGATGTTGTGTTAGAGGTTTACAGAGGAGATCTGCATGTGCTCATCAGAAATTATTTAACTTTTTATACCTGAGAAGTAGATGTATAAAATTATGTATGTAATTCAAAATAGAAGGATATGCATATTGGATAAATGCTTATTTATTTTTCAATAATATTTGTGGCTTAATGGTGAAACATTAACATCAGATAAATAATTTGTGTTGGGTAGATAATGCCATGAGCTGCATTGTAACCAGGTGATTAATGATACAGGTTTTTGAGAAATTGTCTCCATGTATAGATTAGATTGGCCCAGAAATTGGTTTGTTCCTGAGGTGGGCCTTAAAATCATGAGTCTCCTGCTTTTTTCTCTTCAGTTCTGGGAGCACAGATGTGAATCTTCACTCCTTGCAATGATATTTGATTTATTTGTTTTTCTTTTATATTTTACACATAATTCTGGCTTTGCAATTTACCTCTTAAATATATTTTCAGAGTTCCATAATATGAATTCCCGGCAGACTCTGTGATTTCTATTATTGCTATTGATTTTTTTTGTACATATACAAACTTTTCTTTTTCACCATTTATATAGCAGCAATCACTGATGCAGTGTTCTATTGGTTTCTATAAAATCATTACATAAATTAGGGTGGCTGTGCCCCTTCTAGAGAGACCCACCCGATCCAGAAGTCAGAAGTCCATCTTAACCCAGTTTCAAAACGGCTAATTTATAAAATACAAAAAGATTTTATTTCCTGAATAAAAACTCATGGCAGTGTTGGTCTATAGCAATGACTTCATAAAAATCTATTTTTTCCTTTTATGTATCTCCAGATTTAGACCCCTCTTTCAATTTCCTGAAGTTGTGGGGAAGATACTTGTTAGTATTTGCTGGATTTCTTTTGCTTTGAAATTAAAGTTCCTCTGATCTCAATCTTAAATTAATGTCCACCAGGATATTGACAGAGTTAATTCTGGGTTGCTCTATGCCTCTTAGTCCTCTTAGTTCTAGTTTATCTAAGAAACTAAAGCCCAAATGTCTGAAGCCCTGTTCTCTGCCTTCAGTATAAGAATGGCTTTGGAGATGAGTAGTATGGAACACATTTAGCCTCAATTCTTTTTTTTTTCTTTCATTTTTTTCTTCTCTTTCCTTTCTTTCTTTTATGACATGTTTTCTTACTCTGTTTCTTTTGTTGTGATTTTTTTGAACATAGCCTATCATTTTGCAAAAACTGTCAATCTAAGATACCTCTAATAAGGTTTCTACAGAAGTCAATTGATTTAAATGTCTTGACTTTTAACCCAGATCTACTGTTAGAGCACTTAGTACTTTTCTGTTCGAGAGCTGTAAGGCAATCTTTTTCAGTGATTGCGCATGCTCCCTGTAATAGCATTTTTGACGGTTGATTGACACCTGCTACACTCACAGACACTGCACAGACATTTGCTTTTGTATTTGCTGACTGCTTTGCATGGGCTCCTACAGCCCAGCCCAGCTGTGAGAATTTATAAACCAGGCCTCTGCAGTGAGAACTGAACTGCATCAGACAGCAGGGGGAGCAAGATGAAGTCACAGACCCAGGTCCTCATATCCCTGCTGCTTTGGGTGTCTGGTGAGAAACTCAAAATGTTATAATCTTTGCAGAGTCACTTCTTTGTAGATGAGAAACAGTGTGCCAGTCTCAATATATCTAACTTGATAATACTCTAACAAGATGATAGTAAAAAGATGTTAAATGACAAATTTTAACTGTTTTACAATCTGTGTTTGTGGTTATATACATGTTCATTGTGTGTTCCTGATTGCAGGTACCTGTGCAGACATCGTGATGACTCAGTCTCCATCCTCAGCAGGAGAAAAGGTCTCCATCAGCTGCAGGTCCAGTCAGAGTCTTTTAGGCTCTAAAAGCCAAAAGAACTTATTGTCCTGGTACCAGCAGAAACCAGGGCAATCCCCTAAGCTGCTGATCTATTGGGCATCCACTCGGCACACTGGGGTCCCTGATCGCTTCACAGGCAGTGGATCTGGGAAAGATTACACTCTCAGCATCAGCAGTGTGCAGGCTGAAGACCTGGCAGTTTATTACTGTATGCAGGATAAAAGTATTCCTCCCACAATGCTTCAGCCTCCAACACAAACCTCATTGAGAGTCTCACCAGCTGCCTGCATCACACACAGCCTTGGCCCTGCACACTTCCCCCTTCTGTGTGATAGCAGGTGTGCCTGAAAACATGATGTAAAGTTCAAGAGTCCTATATTAAATTATGGGTTCAATGATTCTTTTGAATACTTTAAATTTTTTGTATTAATTACAGTTTATTCACTTTGTATCCCAGCTGTAGCTACCTCCCTGATCCCTTCTGAATCCCATCCTCCCTCCCTCTTCTTCTCCTATGCCCCTCCCCCAGCCAATGATAGGGGAGGTTCTCCTTCCCTTCCATCTGACCCTAGTCTATCAGGTCTTATCAGGACTGGCTTCTTTGTCTTTCTCTGTAAACTGGTAAGGCTGTTCCCCCCTCAGGTGGAGATGTTCAAAGAGCCAGCCCATATCTTTTATATGAAAATCCAAAAAAGAACTCAGTATTATCTTTGTGTTCTTTCTCTAACACAGTACTACAAACTCTGTTGCTTCAGTATAAGAGATTTTTCATTTTATAATATTGGAGTTCTGATATTCAACATAGTGATGGTGATGGAAAACTTTATTTCAATTTGGAGGCTCTAGGAAAGGGTATGTTTCCTGGTTTTTCTAGATTATATAGTACTTTCCTTCCTTCCTTCTTTCCTTCCTTCCTTCCTTCCTTCCTTCCTTCCTTCCTTCCTTCCTTCTTTCCTTCCTTTCTTCCTTTCTTCCTTCTTTTCTTCCTTTCTTCCTTCTTTACCTCCTTCCTTCGTGGTGCCCATATCTGCTGCTTATTCTTTTACTTTCCATAAAGCATTTTAATTTTTATTACACTTTTATTTATGTTTGTCTGCTTGCATGTGAGTGTGCATTAGTGTGTCTGTGTGTGCATATATATAGGTGCACATGTGACATGGCATATTTGTGGAGGTCAGAGGACAATTTAGACTTGACTCTCTTTTTTCCATTTTGTTTCGGGGTTCAACCTCAGGTTTGACATCAGGCTTGGTGGAAAGTGTCTTTGCCATATGAATTATCTTGCTGCCCCTTAAAATATTTTATGGGTGTTAATTCATTGAACACAATTTCATGAAAGCCATGTCTTCCAATATATCATGTATTTTGACCATATGCACTAAACTTCATTTTGCTTTCCCTTTCCCGGTATTTCTTTTTTCCAGTCAGGAGGCATTCAGGGAAAAGTATACAGGAGACATCTGGGATTTTTGCAAGGGAACTTAGTTTTTCTTTTTCCCAAGATCTACACTAGAGGTAAGTCTAAAGCAGAAATTGTGCCTCTAGATTTTCTTGCTCTAACTGACACCCTTTTTTTCTGTGCTGCTTTTACTGTATCTCTCCAAACTCTGGCATGGTATGAAAGAGGCTTCACTGCCATTGTTCCTAGGGTATTTACTCATCCTCAGGAGATCTCCTATAGGATGTTATGAAGACTTACTGAAGTTCAGATTAATTAATGATTTAATAGAGCCTGATAATGATTTTATACATTTACTGTTTTGATTTAAATGTTTGAAGTTAAGAAGTTAGATAGTTGATAGAAAGTTATAGCTACAATAATAAAACCTCTGTGAGCCTCTAAATGCCAAATATGTCCATCTCACCAGAGACAGGAAAAGCCTGACAGGGATTTATTGTCCTAAAGTAAACATTCCCTTGGGTCAGTGAGTCTCAGTGTGCATTGGGCCTCTAAAAATTATTGTTTAAACCTTAGATGAACTTGTGAATCCAGATATAGTTAAAGAATTTCTTAATGCATAGACATATAAACAATTGTCTGGCCTAATAGACTAAGACATGGACTTTGTTAACACATAGCATGAATTATTATTGCTCTGTACCTACTATGAACCTTTTGGAATGCAGTATGTTTAAAATGCCATGTAAACCATTATCATACTAATAGCTGTGAAGCAATTATTCTTCTGAGGTAAGGACTGAATGTTAAGAATATAAATAGAACTAAATTCATAGAATAAATGTTAAAGCCCAAAAAATAGCTTAATCAATAATTTGTAAATATATAAATATATGTAAATATGTATATACATGTGTGGGCTCAGTAAGCAGGTAGCCCTATGGTCTTCCCCCAGGGCACCTGCTAAGTGGGATATCAGGCATCAGTGAGGCCACTCCAGAATTGGCAGTGACTTTGGACCACCTGCTGACCACCTGCAACACAGCAGTTCTGAGCATGTACTAGGTCACCTTGTAAAAGGACTTGCTCTTCCTTCTCTCTCTCTCTCTCTCTCTCTCCCTGTCTCTCTCTCTCTCTCTTTCCTGCCTTGCCCAGAGACAGTCGTTGTGACCCTGTCCCTCTTTCTTTAATAAAATATCCCATGTGGAAACTGTTAGTGGTGTCATTTATGAACCAGGGTAGAACTCCACTGCACTATCCTAACAATGTATTTGCATGTAAATGTGTCCATCTGTTTTTCATATATATGTTACATGAATGCATGTCAATTTGTCTGTATGGAGCTCCTTTTCTGTTTTGTTTACTGATGTGTGCATAAATATGTACAGGATTATATGTTTGGTCATTTGGCTGATACAATGGACATGTCCCCAACAGCTGATCAGGAATGAGATTTCCCTGAGGACAGCCTGTATTTGCTGCAGTTTTTATAGAGGAGATGATAGTTAAGATCAACACCATCATTGCAGATTTAATGAAGCCCAAGCCTCTGCCAGCTGGTAACCATTTGCCCCTTGCTTTCCAAATCCAGGCAATTGAACTTTGATTGAGGCACCCTCCTAGGGAGGACTCCATGGTACAGAATCCACAGTGTTGAGCCTGGTCTCAAATACAGGATATGCTCTTCCAGACACAGTAGGTAGTGGTAGACTGTCCAGAATCCCTTCTCGGCCTCTGCAGTCAACTTCCTCACTTCCAGCATGTTGCTATGGAAGCTAGCTTCATTGAAAGATGGGGGCTGAGATTCCTTTTTTCAGTTATAATTGTTTCTCCTTGCTGGAGCAGTTAGCTTCAACAAAATTTTCACTTGACCATGGCCTTCTTTCCAAGTAGTCAAAAGCTTCATGGTCCAGGCTCTAGCATTTGGAAATAAATAAACTGAGGGGACAAGCCAGGGGCCCTTGGTCAATCTCATTAGGACTGCCTGCTGTTAAAAAAATAAAAACCCGTGGGGAGGGGCATGCATGCAGAAAGGGGGGGGGGAGGGTGGGACTGGGAGGGGAGGAGGGAGGGGCTTAAGGGGGGATACAAAATGAATAAAGTGTAACTAATAAAAGTTAAATAAAAAATTAAAAACAAAACAAAACAAACAACAACAACAAAAAACAACCCCGATTTCTTGCTCTGCTGATTTCATTCTACAACTCCTGTCCCCTCCACGTCTTTCTATATCCCTTTTCTTCTATAAAATTCCCTCTACCCAAAGTTTGGATATGAGTCTCAGCAACTGCTTTGATACCCAGATCATTAGAGTCTTTCAAAGGCCCTCTCTGGAGGGCTCCTGTCCTGCTCCCTGTCTTCTTCCACCTCTGATATCTATCCTGTTTGCCCTTCTGAATGAGTACTAAAGATCTTCCCTAGGATCCTTCTTGTTGTTTAGCTTCTTCAATCCAACATCCACACACAGCATTCATTTTACACTCAACCAACTTTGAGTTCCTTTTTTATTAACCCATCACGTGGGCTTGCAGAGAATGATACTCCAACCAAGGACCATATATTAAAAGATCTAGACCCCTGCTCAGATTTAGCCCATAGGCAGCTTAGTTTCCAAGCAGGTTCCCTAGTAAAAGGATCAGGGGCTGTTTCTGCCATGAACTCAATGGCTGGCTCTTTTGATCACCTCGCCCTGGGGGTGCAGTCTTGCCAGGCCACAGAGAAAGAGGATACAGGCAGTACTGATGAGATCTCATAGGGCAGGGTCAGCTAGAAAGGAAGGAGGACCTCCCATATCAGTGGACTAGGGGAGGGGCATGGGGGAAAAGAGGGAAAGAGGAACTGGGAGAAGAAGGAGGAGCCTATAGCAGGGGTACAAAGTGAATAAATTTTAATAAAAAACTAAAAGTGAAAAGAAATTTCAATATTGATCCCCTTTGTCTTTCTAGGTGAGTATTGATCATCTTACTCCTGCTCCTCTTCCTTGTTTGTCTTCTTTTGGTGTACAGATTTTAGCATGTTTATCCTATCTTATAGGTCTAGTACCTACTTATAAGTGAGTATATACCGTGTGTATCTTTCTGCTCCTGGGATACCTTACTCAGAATGATGTCCTATAGATCCCACCATTTGCCTGCAAAATTCATGATTTCCTTGTTTTTAATTGCTGAGTAGTATTCCATTGTGTAAAAGTACCACAATTTCTGTATCCATTCCTCCACTGATGGACAGAAGTAGGAGAAAACAAATAACAGGACAGGAGCCTACCGCAGAGGGCATCTGAAACACTCTACCTAGCAGTGTATCAAAACAGATGCCCAGACTCACAACCAAACCTTTGGCAGAGTGCAGGGAATCCTATGAAAGAAGGGGGAGTTAGAATGACCTAGAGGGGACAAGAGCCCCACAAGGACCAAATATATCAAGGCACAGGGGTCTTCTATGAGGCTGTTTCTCCAACCAATGGCCATGCATGGATATAATTTATAATCTCTGCTCAGATGTAGCCCATGGTAGCTCAGTATCCAAGTGAGTTCCTAGTAAGGGGGACAAAAATTATTTCTGACATGAACTCAATGACTGGTTCATTGAGCTCCCCACCACCACCAAGGGAGACTCAGCCTTCCTAGGCCAGAGATAAGGAAATTGCAGCCAATCCCAAAGATACCTGATAAACTAGGGTCAGATGGAAAGGGAGGAGGACCTCCCCTATCAGTAGACTAGGAAGAGGGCAGGGAGGAGTTGAGGGAGGTAGGGAGAGATTGGGAGGGAAAGAGGGAGGGAGCTGAGGCTGGAATACAAGTAAATGACCTGTGATTAAAATTAAAAACATTTTAAGGAATAAAAATTTTTTAAAATCTTAAAAAAAAAAGAAAGAAAAAGAAAAAGCCCTTAACTAAAGAGTGGCTCCTGCAGCTTAAGAGCTAAAAGTCCAAAAGATCAGTTGGCAAGGCATCAGACCTGAAGTCTGCAGGTTCAGGGTTCAAATCCAAGGCTCCTCTGCTTTTGAGTTCTTGCGACCAGTGGTCCCACCAAGCAAGGCTACCAGACTGAAAGATTAAAAGTGTAAGTATAAAATTCTAATGAAAAACTTATTTAACATCTATTTTGGAGGTATGGCAGGAAACAAGTGTGTTACAGACTACATGAATTTGCTGCAGATCTCTGGATATCTTAATACTGAGTGGCTCTCTGAGTGATTCTGGGCAGGAAACTCTTGAGAGTAAGTCACTAAATTTTAAAAAAGCCCCAAATTAGCCAAAAGGGGTACTTGAACCAACAGATATTAATCAAACTACAAAAACACAAGCTCATAAAATGTAAAGTCATAAATAAAGCCACCAAAGCATCATAATTCCCTCAAGAATTCAACTCAAAGATACTTAAATGGGTAAAATTTGTGGGTGAAGATTTCAAATATGTACTTATAAAATGAAGAATTACCAAAGAAGATTCAAAAAGTCATTCAAAGGTGGGAGGAAGGGTAGTGATATATAGACAAAAACAAGCAAGATGGAAAACAACAATCAGAAACATGGCAGAAAAAGTGAGGTGGGGAGAAAATCAATTGAAATGCTGGGAATTAAAATTTCAATGCCTTATATACAAAACAATAAAATGGAAGAAAGAATATCCTGAATTAAAGTTGAAGCAAAAAAACACAGCATTAAAATAGTAATAATTTATAATATAAAATAATATAGAATATAAAACAATATATACATATATATCCAAATTATTACTCTCTTTCTCTATATATATATGACTATAGTGTCAAAGAATTCTAGCATATGATGAAGAGAACAGTCCTAAGAACTGTAAGATATAGAAAAACTTATATGAAACCTAAAGTCTACAGAACACATTAAATGAAATGAAAACAGAAAATTTCATGTATAGAGAAAAACTTGAGAAACCAAAAAAGGGAATTTATTTCCATAAATAGACAGCACTAGTTAAGGACTTTTCCATGTCAAAGATTGTGTCTATAATGCAAAAAATGACAAAGCAAAATGTTCAAAGATAAAATGGAAAAATGCCTAAAACTGCATCGAGAATATATGCCTGCAAGTGGTATAGCTGGATCTTGGGGAAGCACTATTCCTAATTGTCTGAGAAAGAGCCAGATTGATTTCCAAAGAGGTTGTACAAGTTTACATTCCCACCAGCAGTGGAGGAGGGTTCCCCTTTCTCCACAACCTCTCCAGCATGTGCTGTTACTTGAGTTTTTAAACTTAGCCATTCTGATGGGTGTAAGGTGAAATCTCCGGGTCATTTTGATTTGCATTTCCCTGATGACTAAAGACTTTGAGCAGTTCTTTAAGTTTATCCTGGCCATTTGATATTCCTCTATTGAAAATTCCCTGTTTAGCTCTATACCCCATTTTTAAATTTGATTTCTTGATTTGTTGCTATTTAACTGTTCAAGTATACAAGGACATTTGCTCAACCATGTTTGTAGCAGCTTTATTGGGTATTTCTTTGGGACTCTTTAAGTTACATAGTCAAATGTATGAAACACTGAAATCCTCTTTTGCTGACAAGATTTTGTGTTTCATCATTCTTATTATTTTGTGTTTTATCATTATCTTTCTTTAGGGTTTTACCACTCTTGTGAGTGTTGACATTGTTAACATTGCTGCCAAGGGCCTTCTCTATGGGATTTCTGCAGGGCAGAGAGGAGATATGGAGGGTCTTTGCTGATGCTGACAGAGCAGCCCACAGTGGAGATAAGGAGTCAGTGAGGGAAGGATGATGGTCAGGGGAATCTTGAAGCTGACTGACTAACAGTCATGCTACTTTGGATCTGACTTCTAGCAACCAGGTGCTCTTTTATTTATACAAGTTTCACAGAAAAAAAAAAAGACAGAGTAATGATTATCCAAGTGGTACAGATTATGTGTTTGATTTTTTCATTACATATCTAGGGTTACAATGTCAGTCACAAGTAGAAAATAAAACAGAACAGCTTTTATTATTTTATTACCCCTGTAACTCTAATTTAAATGATCTAAAAATGTCTCCTCCAAAGCGAACATGTTTAATATATGACAGCCTGATATATGACAGGCAATATTTCTAGTCCACGAGCACTTCAGAAAGCAGAAAAAAGCTGAACTGGTCTTTTATGAATAGCAACTAACAGTTTTTGCTATATGTATCACAATCTATACAAAAAGCTTATTTTACTCTAGCTGTCTTACTTACTTAGTTTCATTTCTTCAGATGTGTGTCCTGTATGGATCTCTGTCATTAAACCTCATTTTTAGAAACCTCTAAAACTATATTAAAAAGAGGTCTTGAATATCTCAGCTATTTTCCTGACCTGTCAGGGTTTGTATATTGTCTTTTACCTTGTGCCAACTAGGTTTTAGTTTGCTCAGGAGAAGATATCCTAAGTAGATTCCTGGAGTAATGGCCTCCCAAAGCTATGTGCTTACCTGTGCTTAATGGTCTCCAGGACATTAGGAACACTTCCAAATAATGGTCACATAAGGTTAATTTTAGGATTTTTCTAAAAAGACTCAGGCATCATTTGTCTCAGGAAAAGACATAAAATGAACCATAATGGTGAAAGTCCTTAAGAATAGAGCATTCAGAAACCAAGCACAGAAGTCACAGATAGAAAGACATTGATTGCATCATTCTGCTCAGCTTTGCTGGGACTGTGTCAAGTAGCTTTGCTGGTGTTGTGACTCTCACCACTTCGAAAGAATATAAGGCTGTGCCAGATTGCCTTCATATAGTATAGAAAGTTTCCTTTGCTCTAGTTTTTCCTACCATATTATCCTTCAAATGCCCCCAATTCCAGCTGTCTTTTCTTGCATTCAGTCCCACAACCATATCTCCCTTCCATTTCCCCATCTGATCTTCCTGTTCCTGTAGTCACTATGATGTCTTTATTTCAACAATCTATCAATATTATCCAGAGCAGAAAAGTCTGAGAGGCATGAACATGTAATAGCGATAGGTACCAAGGCTAGGTACCTAACCTAGTGAAAGACCTTGCTTCATTGTGGATTAAGCACATCACCCAAAGTGATGGTCTCAAAGTTTATGCTGGGCCAACTTGGCCCCATCACAGTGGGTAGGTCATTCCACTGGGTTTTCTTAGTCCTCCAACTCGTACTTGTTTCATTCTTCTAGTGGCTGTAAATAAAAACTGAGGATCCACACTTTATTATCACAAAATATATTGTTCTCAAGCCTCTTGAAGTTGTTACATAATACAGACTAAGAAAAATTTTAAAATATTAAACTCAAAGCTTTAACCTTAAAAACATTTCTTGGAGGTAAGATAAAAAGAATTAACTGAAAAAAATTTAAAGGATTCTCCCTAATAAACTTACAGACAAACACATGTCAGTTAACACAAAGATTTTAAAACATTATAGTGTATCAAAGTTGAACTTTTAGTTAGATGTAAGCTTATGAACTCTATATACTTTATTCAATTTTTTGAAAATATGTAGGATATTATTTTTACAAATTAAAGAAAATCTTTGGCAAAGAATATAAAGTAAGAATTTCGTATAAACCAATGGTCCTCAGCCTTCCTAATGCTGAAACGTTTTTAAGTATAGTTCCTCAGGTTATGGTGACTTCAAACCAAAACATTTTCATTGATACTTCATGACTGTAAGTGCCTTATTGTTATGAATCATTATGTAAATATCTGGTAATTCACATGGTCTTAGGCAACCCCTTGACCTAAAAGCAGACGGATACCACAGGTTGAAAATCTGTTTTATAAACCCTTTATTCTTAATCCGAATCTTTTAGCAAAGAAATATTTTTTTTGCTAATTTTCCTTCAAAAATCTTTCTGTATCTACAATTTCTTGTCACATATTGGGTAGACACAGCCGCTTATCCAGAGAAGAAAAGATTCTCTGTCCTGGAACAGAAAAGCTGAGTTCAGTTTTGTACTGTCCCAGGATAGTTTGCATCTCAAACTGAAAACTGATGTTTCTGATCCTGAAAACACAGTGGTGTCCATGGAAGAGGGGGCTGTGTCCCAGGCGATGAAGGCCACCAGCTTCAGACTTCTTGTTTACAAGGGTGGAGGCATATTAATCAGTTTTGTGTTCAGCCAGCAGGGTTATAGTCCATTTCTAATCAGAACCAACATAATCAATTGCACCAGGACATACTGTTTAAACTTGATAAGTAACTAAGGACTGCTGGGCTTTCTATGTTATACATAATATAACATGAAATTTTTACCTCTTTAGACCACATACATTCCCTTGGAATACTGTGAGAAGCCAATGGAGTCTTTGGATTTGTAAGATCCCTGTCTCCATTTGTCCAATCTGAAAGATCAGCTTGTGAATGTCATGAGGGCACAGTCTGAGTTCATTGCTGCTGTCACAAGAAAAGTGGAAAGTTTAGTAAAGAACAAAGGCATATAAGAACTTTTTAGACACTGACAGGAGCAGAGCTCCTTGTCTGTCATATTCTTGACCCTGAGATTAGGAACTTCCTGTACAGGCTTACCATCTACCTCTCTCATGCAATGTTGTGTTAGCAGTTTACAGAGATCTGCATGTGCTTATCAGAAATTATTTAAAGTTTTATACCTGAAAAATAGATGTATAAAATTATATGTTTAATTCAAAATAGAGGGTTATGCATATTGGATAAGTGAATATTTATTTTATAATATATAGCTCAATGGTAAAACATTAACATCAGATAAATAAATAGAGTTGGGTAGACAATGCCATGAGCTGCCTTATCATCAATCAATTAATGATACACATTTTGGAGAGATTGTCTCTGTGTATAGATTAGATTGGCCTAGAAGTTGCTCTGTAATACAGGCTGGCCTCAAAATCATGGGTCTCCTGCTTTTGTCTCTCCAGTTTTGAGAATACAGATGTGAATCTCCACTCCTCTCCGTGATATTTCATGTATTTATTTTTCTCTTATATTTTACACATAATTCTGGCTTCATAATTTACTTTTCATATATACTTTCAGATTTGAATAATATGAAGTCCTCGTAGGTTCTATGGTTCTGCTTATTGCTATTGATTTTTCATTCAAAGCCAAACATTTTTTCACCTTTGGGATAGCAACATCACTGATGCAGTGTTCTATTGTTCTCTATAAAATGATTACATAGATTTGGATGGCGCTGCCCCCTTCTGGAGAGATTTACCTCTTCATGCCTTCAGAAGTCCATCTTAACCCTGTTTCTATACTGATAATTTCTAAATTACACTAGCATTTGTTTTCCTTGAGTGAAACACTTGGCAGTGTTGGTCTACAGGAAAGACTTCTTGAAAAAATCTGGTATTTCTTCTTCTTTTTTTTTTCTGCAGATTTAGATGCCTCTTGCAATTTCCTTAAATTGTGGGTAGATACTTGTTAGTTATTGCTGGGTATCCATTGCTTTGAGATTAAAGTTATTCTGATCTCATTCTTAAATTAATGTCTGCCAAGATATCCACAGAGTGAATGCTGGGCTGCTCTTTGCATCTTAGTCCTTTGTTTATCTATGAAAAAAGAGCCCAATTATCTGAGGCCTTGCTCTCTGTCTTCAGTATCAGAGTGGCTTTGGTGATGAGTAATGTTGAACACATTTAGCCTTGATTCTCTTTTTTCCATTCATCATTTCTTCCATCTTCCCTTTCTTTCATTACATGCTTTCTTACTCTCTTTCTTTTGTTGTTGTTGTGATTTTATTATATATCCTATTATGTCACTAAGACTGTCAATCTGAGATAGCTCTATTAATGTGTCTATAGAAGTCAATTGAACTAAATGTCTTGGATTTTAACCCAGGTCGGCTATTAGAGCATCTAGTTCCTTTCTGTTTGAGAGCTATAAGGCAGTCTTATTCACTAATTGTTCATGCTCCCTGTAATAGTATTTTTGACTGTTGATTGACACCAGCTACACTCACGGACACTGCACAGGCATTTGCTTTTGTATTTGATGGCTGCTTTGCATGGGCCCCCTAAAACTGAGCCCAGCTGCTGAGAATATATAAACCAGCTTCTGCAGTGAGAACTGAACTGCATCAGACAGCAGGGGGAGCAAGATGAAGTCACAGACTCAGTTTCTCATAGCCTTGCTGCTTTGGGTGTCTGGTGAGAAGCTCAAAATATTATAATCTTTACAGAGTCACTTCCCTTGTAGATAAGAAACTTAGAGTCTGCCAGGCTCAATATTTTATATTTCAATAATAATGCTCTGACAACATGATAGTACAAATATATTAATTGACAAATTTCAACTGTTTTTACTGTCTGTGTTTGTATTCATATGCATGTTCATTGTGTATTCCTGATTGCAGGTGCCTGTGCAGACATTGTGATGACTCAGTCTCCATCCTCCCTGGCTGTGTCAGCAGGAGAGAAGGTCTCCATTAGCTGCAGGTCCAGTCAGAGCCTTTTATACAGCAAAGACCAAAAGAACTACTTGGTCTGGTTCCAGCAGAAACCAGAGCAATCCCCTAAACGGCTGATCTACTATGTATCCAATCTGGACACTGGGGTCCCTGATCGCTTCACAGGCAGTGGATCTGGGACAGATTTCACTCTCAGCATCAGCAGTGTGCAGGCTGAAGACCTGGCAGTTTATTACTGTCTGCAACATTACAAACATCCTCTCACAGTGCTTCAGTCTCCAACACAAACCTCCTTGAGTGTCTCACCAGCTGCCTGCACCACACACAGCCTTGGCCCTGTGCACTTCCTTCTTCTGCCTGATAGCAGGTGTGCCTGAAAATAAAATGGTGAACAGTTTGCAGCACCCAGTACACATTATGGGTTCAAAGTGTCTTATGTCTTTTGGTATGAAAATCCTTTATCTGAAAATGCAAAAAAAAAAAAAAAAAAAAAAGAATTCAGGACTATCTATCTTTGCCTTCTGTAGAACCTTGGGGACAGAAAGGAGGCCATTAGATTACAGTAAGAAATATGGAAGCTGATGTAGATGTTTTTAAACAACAAACTGCTGTTGGAACACAAGAAGAATGACAAAGATAATCAGGATTAGTAGTCTATAGAATTCCAGGGAGAGCAGACTAATGCAAATGGGCAAGACTTGACAAAGAACAAGATGCAAAAAAAGAGAGATACAACAGTTTGAAAATTGTGGAGAAGCCGCAGAAGAATAAGGCTGTTCAATCAGAGCCTCAGGAGCAGAGAGAAAACATCTGCCAAAAGATTGAGGAGAGATGTTTTGTGCTCAAATAGAGGAAATGCAAACTCCTGCCCTAGAACACTGGACTGCAACCATATCAGCCACTTACCTTTGCTGAATCCCATAATTCAGAGGTTTTATAAGAAAACTTCAGATGGAGAAACATGCTATAGGGATTGATTTTAGAGAGAGAGAAAAAAAAGGCTGAAGATGAAATCTGAAGCATCAATTTATGAATTTGAAAACTCCACAGAAGCATCAAAGATGACACATTGTGTCCCTCAAAAAATTGCACCTCATCAGAAGGAAATAAAGGAATTCCTTTTCCAAAGCTCAGTTAAATATATATATATATATATATATATATATATATATATATATATTTAATATATTTATATATTTTTTTTCTAGGAGGAGCCGGGGTAAAAGGATCAATTCTCACTTAGTTAGACAAAGGGGAAGGATGGTGGAAGAAGAAGAAAACAAGAAACAGGACAGGAGCCTACCACTGAGGGCTTCTGAAAGACTCTGCCTAGCAGTGAGTCAAAGCAGATGCTGAGACTCATAACCAAACTATGTGCATGTATTCATATAAAAGAAGAAGAGGTAGTCAGTAAGACCTGGAGAGTATAGGAGATCCACAAGGAAAGCAACAGTACCAAAATATCTGGGCTCAAGGGTATTTTCTGAGACTGATACTCCAACCTAGATATAACCTAGGTTATAACCTGGATATAACCTAGAACCCCTGCTCAGATGTAGCCCATAGCACCTCAGTATCCAAGTCGGTTCCCTAGTTGGGGGAAGAGGGATTGTCTTTGACATGAATGCAGTGGCTGGCTCTTTGACCACTGCCCTGAGGGAAGAGCAGCCTTGCTAGGCCACAGAGGAGATAATTTCAGCCAGTCCTGATGAGACATGATAAGCTAGGGTAGGATGGAAGGGGAGGAGGACCTCCCCTATCAGTGGACCTGGAGAGGGGATGGAGAGGAGATGAGGGAGAGAGGGTGGAACTGGGATGGAATGAGGGACTGGGCTACAGCTGGGATGCAAAGTGAATAAAATGTAATTAATGTAAAAAAATAAATATTAAAAATAAATAAATAATCTTCTAAAATGGACAAACTGAATTGCAAACTCATTACTTACGAAGTATCTATAAAACATTTCCATTAAGGCTGTTATGTTTTCAGGGTAGGGGCGGCTGAGGTGGCTGTAGGGTTTGTCACAGAATCATTCTATGTCTGTGTCTCAACTGTAAGTCAGTTGGGCACTGATCATGGACTTCCACATGGTTTGTGATGACAGTATATACAATAAACATCCATGTGAAATCTTGAGTCAGTACATGCCTTGGGCCTCAGCATGGTCTCCTGTACAGACCACAGACACCAACACTGCCCCCTGCCACAGTGTGGGCCACAGACACCATCAGAACCCTTGGCAGCAGCACAGTCCAAGAACATTAGCATGGCCTCCGGTGGCAGTGCAGAACAGTCAAGATAATCTATGGACATCCTCATGGATTCAGGTGAAGGATCATCTTTATGACCTTCTGCTGCAAAATTCCCAAATAAACAAGAAAGACATTATGGAAAAAGCCTCCCAAGATCAAGTTAATGAGCTGCAGGGTAAACAAGAATTCCTTCCAGTTTAATCAAGTTCAAGAAGAAATCCTACAGAAGCTGATTACTGAACTCTTGAAGAATTGAAAGAAGGAAAAACAAAACAGCCCCCTTCCAAAAAAAACATAAACAACAAATGAAACATTTCATGGGCACAAAAAGGAAAATTATGTGAATGAAGTATATATAAGCAACGAGAAAGAAGGAATTCCAGGTTATTGTAGGGCAAACATCCCAAGTAGTAGAAGCTGAGCAAAACAAGGAAAAGATGAGAAGTGGAAGAACCTTGTGCAGTTAAACAATTGGGAGTAGGACAAGTTACGCACATCATTAGACTTCACACTAGATGTTCTGCTGTAGATGCACTGATGGGCAGCATTGCCAGTTACTCTTGCAGATGAAGGGAAAACATCAGAGTTTTAATCCAAACTAGGATCTGAGTGACCTCATTGCAAGACAGATGACAAAATGACAGCATTTGAAGCATAAGGTTCCACCACACAGCAGTGTGCAAACACAGGGTAACAAGCCAGAATAAGCTGCCCTGAACCAACAAGGAAAAGAGCAAACATTGTGCTGTATTTTGCTGAAAACCATTAACTAATCACATTCAAGATGACTTATGAGCAGGCTCCAATGTGAGAAGACCATGACTAGCAGGGTTTGCTGCAAAAGGGCTGGCTCCCAGGCTACAGGGAAAGAAGAGAGATGCTCATCCTCAGACACATTTTATGGATTAAATGTGCCCATTCCATTTCCTGTTTGACAGAAAATCACCTATTTTTCATGAAACTGGTGGAGAAATGTAAGTCTCATGATGGGAACACTTCATTAAATGTCAGCTGATTCAGAGTAATATAGATGACACTGGTAATTTCTGTACAGTGAAGCTGCAAATTCTCCTGGGCTTATTGGACCTGATATAAATGAAAGGAATGGCACAGTTTAAGATATCTGATACTGTAGGCCAGGATGAAAGTCAAAATTTTTGGCAGCTCTAACATTATAAAAAATGTAAGATGTTTAACTTTTTCTGATGAAAAGGCAATATTATGTCCATTAGAAAAAGTAAAAAAATGCATAAAAATGGCTAATTTAATTTTATAATCCTAGTGTTTAAAATAGATAACAACTGTGCGATACAACTGTGAGATACAACTGGCTGCAGCCAGTTGGTTTTCAAGTGCCTCTCCCAGTCTGCCTTATAGCCCCTTTCTGGAGAGTGATCTGTCCATGAAGACACACAAGTGTTCTGCATTGAGTGCTCCTGGTCTTCCATGTGTAAGAGCCAGGTGATATGAGGACACCTGGTTGCTCTTAGAAGCATGATAAGAGCTGCATAAGGACATGGCAATTTTTAGCCACTTTAACAGGTAATAAGAATCTGTGGACTTAAATCTTTAGAATATATTTTACACTAAAAGCACATTTTGATATGGACTCCATTTCAATAGCCAGTGCCAATAAATGCAATTCTGAGCTTCGGGTAAGTGGCTATGGAAGTGTACCCTTTGACACTGGACCAGGATATAGATTCTGAGAAAATAGCTGGGACCGCATAGGAGTTGCTAGAGTAATCTGTGGTTGATTTGCAACCTACCAGAACAAAGTTAAGCAGTTTAGAAAGCAAAATTCAACCTTAGTTTTACATTTGAAAGTGTTAGGTTCATGATCCTGGTAGTAGACAAGAGGAGTGCCATGCACAGGGAAAGGGGGAGAGATCCCACCCTTTAGAGAAGGCAATAGGCAGGATAATTTAGGCTGTTGATTGTCAGGAGTACTTATCTGGAATCTGTTTCATAGTTCTTGCGAGGAGCCATGAAAATTTAGTTTGGCTATATAAGGTTAATTTGGCTGTAACTAATCTGAAAGCAGGGTCAGGTTGTGTTGGAGAGAATATAATTTGAGAAGCTCTCGTTGCATCAAGATAGTCTTTTATTTTTTTAAGTGTGTCCTGGTAGAATATTAAATTGAGATATTCTAAAACAATTGAAGATTGGGGAGGGTACTGACAGACAGTAAGTGGAACAGTTTTTAAGAGGTTTCTTTGGGAGCTGGAGTGGTGTGGACATGTTGAGAGCACTTGGCTCTTGTTCCTAAAGGGGGACTTAGATGGTCAAGGATATAAGTAGCCCTTAGAGAGGATAGGGCAGTGTTACTATGGTATTAGCAGAGAAACAGACCATGGTTAAGCAATGAATTTGAAGAAGAGGCAGAAAGAAAACTGTAGGAAGCATTTAAGTAGTTGAGGAGAGATTTTGTTGGATGACCTTGACCCAGGTGAGGGTTTAATCATGAATGTTTGTGTGTGTGTGTGTGTGTGTGTGTGTGTGTGTGACAAGGAGAGAGTGATGAAATGGCTTCCTTTGGTTACATCTTGTAATTGGGTGAGTAGGATTTATGATTTGTTTAGCATGTTTGATGTCTGAGAACACCTAGACAATTTAGGGGAGTCAGTTGCCAGTAGATGTCTGGCAATCATTTGGGCAGAGAAAAAGTAGGAGTGTGAGAATAAAGTAGGAGTGTGAGGTTTGTGTGGAATGGGTGATCTCAAGAGCACAGGAGCTTGAAGCTAAGGATGAATAATAGTAATGGAGGGGTCAGTCTGATGTGCCTGTCTGACAGGAAAGAGCTGCCATCCATATAAAAATTATAGCAGAAGTCGCTATGAAACCTTCTTCTGTGTGAAAGGGATGAGACAGGAGTTCTTTGAAAACTTTTGATCAGTGGTGGAGAGGGTCTGGGAAATGTTGAGGCAAAGAGTTTAACTGTGGAGAGATTAGGAGAAGGATAGGAAAGGAATATGACTGATGAGCCTTTCATAAGAGAAGTATGGAGAGATGAAATCTGAGAAAGTGGAAGGGGTGGTGGGGTCCTTTGTAATTCAAGAACTGAGAGAGAATGTGCCTTGAGTAGATTAGGAGAGGGGACCCTGGAGATTCTGTCTTTACCTTCAGCTTTAGCAGGTGTTGGGGGTGGAATACCATTAGGGAACCATAGCTGTTTGCTATATTTAGTGGTAAGCAGAGGAGCTGTGGCAAGGGTTGTAGACAAAAAGTTCAGCTGTAAACTGTGCTGTATAGAGTTGTGGAGAGGTAGGCAGCAGGAGCTAAGAGCAGCGCTTGTGTGGAAGTCTAATGTTGGAAAGTTTCTGTATAACTGGGATGCAGACAGCTGAAACAGAAAAGAGAATGTTTTCTGTTTGAGGAATTGTAGGTGCATGGGAAGTAAGTGGTGGTCCAAAAGTAACATGGTATAGGGAATATATCAGGAGTATGTAGAGATCTATGATTGTTGGTGTAATGTTCTTTTGAAATGTATATACCTTACCCTTGTTGATTCAAATGCTGATTTCTCCCCCCCCCCACTCTCTGGTTTCAATCTGGATATTGCATTGTGATACTTATTCTAAGTATCCTGTCCCAACTGTGTGTAAACAGGCCAAAATAAAGGCACTAGACACAATGTTGAGTGATGGGAGGAGCCAGAGGGAGGAAAGGAGTGGGAGGAGAGAGGGTGGGAGAGCAGAGCTTGGGAGAGAGCTAGGAGAGAGAGCTGGAGGAGAGATCTTGGAGCAATGTGGACAGATGGACTGAACCTAAGATAGCACTAAAAGTAAGTATAATGTGGGAAATCTAAGACTTAGGAAACTATGAGGGCTTGGAGGTTTAGGATGGAGAAACTATTGCCCAGCATTGTGTTCTAGTTTAACTAAATAAACCCAGTCTCTGTGTGGTGATTTGGTTATACAGCTGTTTAGGATTAAGAGCAGCATTACTAAAAGATAATTAATAGTAAATATTAATGACTGCCTACAACATGTGATGGAGGAGGCTGGCTGAGACTGTAGAGCTGGGGAGTGGAGATATGCAAGGTGCTTTTAATGTAAGGTGTCTAGTGTCTACGGGAAGTGTGAGAGAGAATCTTGAGATGGATGTCTTCAGGAAAGGAGAATTGTGCTTTGGATGGTGAGAGACAGAAATCTCTGGAAATGAGAAAGTTGAGGAGTGAGGTCAGATTAGCTATTAGAGAAAGAGGGAGTATAAAGAAGGAGGTTATCTATATACTGAAGCAGGTGGGAGGAAAAGGGAGAAGGCAGGCCAAGTCCATAGTAATGCTTGGCCAAAAGAATGGGGACTGTCTCTAAATCCCTGCTAGGCCACAGAGGAGGACTTTGCAGCCAGTCCTGAAGATACCTGATAAAACAGGGTCAAATGAAAGGGGAGAATGTCCTCCCCTATCAGTTAACTTGGAAAGGGGTGGGGAGGAGATGAGGGACGGAGGGTGGGGTTGGAAGGGAATGAGGGAGCAGCATACAGCTGAGATACAGAGTTAATGAAATGTAAGTAATAATAAAAATAAATAAACAGAGAAATAATAACCCATTTATCCTTTTCTCTCGATCTTGGTGATATAATTGACATGCCCCAGATTACCTACATGTCCATTTCTGAAATCCTAAATACAAAGGATATGAGAGATTTATGTCTGTAAGGGAGACTTTTCAACTAAAATGTAATTGAAAAAAATAAAAAATAAAAAAACAAACAAACAAACAAACAAACAAAACAAAACAAAAAATGACAGTCTATAGACAGAGAAAAGTTCTTCACCAACCCAACATCAGACTAAAGGCTAATATCCAGAATATATAAAAAAAAAACTCGAGAAATTAGACACCAATAAACTAAATAATCCAATTACAAGTGAGGTACATAACTAAACAGAGAATTCTCAGCAGATAATATAGAATGGTGGAAAAACAAAGAAATTCTCAACATCCTTAGTCATCAGGCAAATGCAAATCTAAACTACCTTGAGAATCAATACATATGACAATGGCTAAGATAAAATACTCAAGTCACAGCACATGATGGAAAGAATATGGAGAAAGGGGAACCCTCCTCCATTGCTGGTGGGATGCAAAGTTGTACATCCACTTTGGAAATCAATCTGGCACTTTCTCAGAATATGGGGAAGAGTGCCTCTTCAAGATCAGGCTGTAATGCTCCTTAGCATAAACACAGTAGATGCTCTACCGTTCAACAAGGACATTTGCTCAACTATGTTCATTGCAGGTTTATTTGTGGTAGCCCGAATCTGGCAACAAGTTAGATGTCCCTCACCCTGGGAATGGATACAGAAATTGTGGCACATTTACACAATGGGGTACTACACAGCTATTAAAAACAAGGAAATCATGAAAACTGTAGGCAAATGGATGTGTGAGATAACCCAGAAGCACAAAGAATTTTTTTTAACATTTTAATTCTGAGGGATGAAAGTGCTCCTGTACCCCATCTATTTTACAGCAGTGCTGTGACATGATAGCTCAGAATAATTGCACATGATGATTCCATAATGTCATCCAGGAAATCACTGTGATACACTTAAAATACTCTACGGAATTCTTTGCTATCCCAACTGCCATAGGGTAACACAAGTGCAGGTGTCCTTTGAGCAGTAAGTCAAGCTGTTCTGAGCTGATTTGCACGTTGAGACATTAGCCACAGTGTATGTTCTTCAAAGCATCTTTACAGGCAGCTTTTCAATGTCCAAGAAGCAGCCTCCAGTCCAGCTCTCAGAGATGAGGTCAGCTGCTCTCCTGCTGCAGGGACTGCTGATGGCAGTGAGGACCAGGCAGATGTGAGTGGCCTGCACTGCCCCCGAAGGCTGTGATGTTTGGACCCATGGTGCCACTAAGGGCCAAGCTGAGAATTTTTCTTTCAAGGTCTGTGAAGAATTGAGTTGGTAATTTGATGGGAATTGCATTGAATCTGTAGATTGCTTTTGGTAAGATGGCCATTTTTACTATGTTAATCCTTTTGAGCTGTGAGCATGGAAGATCTTTCCATTTTCTGATATCTTGTTCTATTTGTTTCTTCACATACTTGAAGATTCTTTCATACAAGTCCATGTGGACCTCTGAGTGAGGGGAGCAGGGGCTGCCTCTATCATGAACTCAGTTCACTGCTCTCTCTGATCATTGCCCCTGTGGATGCAGCCTTGCCAGGCCACAGAGAAAGAGGATCCAAGCAGTCCTGATGAGACTTAACAAGCTATGGGCAGAAGGCAATGATGGAGAACTCCCCCTTTCAGTGGACTACAGGAAGGGGATAAGGGGAAGAGAGAGGAAAGGTGAGAGTTTAGGGATGGGGCCTTAATCTGGATATGTAATGAAACAATTGTGAATAAAAACAATAACAAAATTTATCAAGATTAAAATATTATTGCTTGATTTTTAAAAAGGCTGTGAACTCCCTTCTGGATAATTTTTTTTTTTTAAATCTAGTTAACTATGCAGGCGAGACCATCACAACCCAATTTAAATGCTGCTGATTTCTAAATTACCCAAGAAGATGAATTTCTGAAATTAAAACAGGCTAGCCAATGTTGGTCTACAGGGATGATTTCATGGGGAAGTCTGGTTTGTTTCATTCCCTTCCATTGTTTCAGTTTAGAGCTCTCTTTCAATTCCACAAAGTTGTGGGGGAAATACTTGTTAGTTTTTGCTGGGTTAACCTTTTCTGTGAGATTAAAGCTTCTCTGGTCACGGGATTAAACTAATATGTTTTAGAGTTTCCACAGAATGAATTTTTGGGTTCTCTTTTTCTTTTCTTTTTATTATCATTTATTAAAATTTATTCACTTTGTATCCTAGATGTGGCCTCCTCCCTCTTCTCCTCCCAATCCTACTCTCCTTCCTTCTTTTCTCCCTATATCCCTCCCCTAATCTACTGATAGGGGAGTTTCTCCTTCCCTTCTATCTTACCCTAGCCTACCGTGTCACTTCAAGACTGGTTGCATTATCTTCCTCTCTTGATGGGCAAGGCTGCATGCCCCAGCGGGAGGTAATCAGAGAGCCTGCCACTGAGTTCATGCAGAGAAAGTCCCTGCTCCCCTTACTAGGAACCACACTTGGAGACTGAGTCTATGAACAACATCTGAGCCAGAGTTTTAGCCCCTCTGTATGCATTGTCCTTGGTTGGGGTACCATTTTCGTTAGGTTCCCAAGAGCTCAGTTTTTATGGCTCTAATGGTCTTCTTATGGAGCTCCTGTCCCCTAAATGTCTTTCTATCTCTCCCTTCTTTCATAAGATTCCCCACACTCTGCCCAAAGTTTGGTTATGAGTCTCAGCCTCTGAATCAATACCTTGATCAGTACAGTCTTTCAGAGTCCCTCTGTAATAGGACCCTGTCCTGTTCTCTGCCTTCTCCTGCTTCTGATGTCTATCACATTTTCTTTCTGAATGAGGATTGAGAATCTTCCCTAGGGTCTTCCTTGTCAAGGAAGAAATAAAAAAAGAAGTTAGAGACTTCCTAAACTTCAATGAAAATGAAGGCACAACTTGGCTTCTCTTTTTATCTGAGCCCCATGTGTAGCCTGGAAACAGAAGCTCACTTGTCTGAGCCACTGTTCCTTGTGCTCAGTATGAGTGGCTTTGCAGGTGGAAGACAATGAACAAAATTAGCACCAATTTCCTGTGTTTTGCATTTCTTCTTTCCTCACCTCTGCCCTTACTTTCTTTTATTGCATGTTTTCCTAGTCTGTGCTTCTTCTGCTGTTGTTATGATTTCTTGAATACATCATTTCCCTAGGACTGTTAATCTGAGATAACTCCCCTAAAGTTTCTGAAAAGGTCAACTGCTGTCTTGGACTTTTACCCAAAACTTCTTTTTGAGCACCAAATACAATTCTTCTTGAGAGCTGCTAACTGCTCACATTCTGTGATGCTCATGCTCTCTCTGATAGCATTTTTAGTTATTGATTGTCTCCACCCACTCTCACACATACACAGCCATGCTGCCAGGACATGTGCTTTTGTATTTGCTGAGTGCTTTGCATGGGCTTCTCCAGCACAGCACAGCTGCTCAGAATTTATAAAGCAGGCCTTTTTCGTGTGAACTGATCAATATCAGACAGTCAGAGGAGCAAGATGGAGTCACAGACCCAGGTCCTCATATTGGTGCTGTTCTGGGTGTCTGCTGAGAAATTCAAAAGTGTTATTTTCATTTCATGGTCACATCTTTGTATGGAAGAAATTTACACATTTGTACCAGGGTGTAGATTTCTTACATAATTTCTTAATAATATGATAAGGACATTTAAATAACAAATTTCATAATTTCTCTTTATTTTTTTCTTTCCTTCTCTCATATATATATATATATATATATATATATATATATATATATATGGTTTCTCTGTTTAACTGAACCCTGGCTGTCCTGGACTTGCTTTATTGACCAAGCTAGCTTCTAACCTAACTCACAGAAAACTGCCTGCCTCTGTATCCTGAGTGTTGGGATTAAGTAACAAATTTCAATCCTCGTATCATACTCTGTTTTTGTGTATGTATTCATTTTCAATATCTGCTCATTATTGAAGATACCAGTGCGAACATCGTTATGACCCAGTTTCCATCCTCCCTGGATGTGTCAGCAGAAGAGAAGGTCACCATCAGTTGAACGTCCAGTCTGAGTGTTTAAGCATCAGAAACCAACCAACCAACCAAACAAACAAACAAAACCTACTTGGCCAAGTACCAGCAGAAACCAGGGCAATCCTCTAAGCTGCTGATCTACTGGGCATCCACTCGGCACACTGGGGTCCCTGATTGCTTCACAGGCAGTGGACCTGGGACGGATTTCACTCTCAGCATCAGCAGTGTGCAAGTTGAATACCTGGCAGTTTATTGCTGACTTATCAGGACTGGCTGCATTCTCTTCCTCTGTGGCCCAGAAAGGCTGTGCCCCCCTCAGGAAAGGTGATCAAAGAGCAGGCCACTGAGTTCAAGTCAGAGACAGTCCCTGTTCCCCTCACTAAGGACCACACTTGGATACTGAGCTGCCATGGGATATATCTGTTCAGGGGTTCTAGATTATCTCTATGAATGGTTCTTGGATGGAGTATCAATCTCAGAAAAGATCCCTTTCGTCAGATTTATTTTTCTATACTTGTGGAGGTCCTGTCCCTTCCAGGTCTTTCTATCTTCCACTTCTTTCATAAGATTCCCTGCACTCTGCCCCAAAGTTTGGCTATGAGTCTCAGCCTCTGCTTTGATACCCTGCAGGATTGAGTCTTTCAGAGGCCCTCTGTGGTAGGCTCCTCTCCTGTTCCCTGTTTTCTCACTCTTCTGAATATCCATCCCATTTGCCTTTCTGAATGAGTATAGATCATCCTACCCAGAGTCATCCTTCTTGATTAGCTTCTTTAGCTATACAGATTTTACTATGATTATCCTATATTATATGTCTAATATCCACTTAGAAGTGATTAGTGAGTATATACCATGTCTTTCTTTCTTCTTCTGGGATACCTCACTCAAGATGATCTTTTCTAATTCCCACCATTTGAATGCAAATTTTATGATTTCCTTATTTTTAATTGCTGAATAGTATTCCATTCTGTAAATGTACCACAATTTCTGTATCCATTCCTCAACTGAGGGACATCTGGGTTGTCTCCAGACTATTACAAATAGGCTATTACAAATAAAGCAGCTATGAAAGTGATTGAGCAATTGTCCTTTTTTTATACTTGATCATCTTTTTTATATATGCCTAAGAGTGGTATAGCTGGATCTTGAGGTAGCACTATTCCTAATTGTCTGAAAAAGTGTCAGATTAATGTTCAAAGTGGTTGTATCAGTTAACATTCCTACCAGCAATGGAGGAAGGCTTCCTTTTCTCCACATCCTCTCCAGCATGTGTTGTCAATTGAATTTTTGATCTTAGCTATTTTGATTGGTGTAAGATGAAATCTACATTCATTTTGATTTCCATGTCTCTGATAGCTAAGGATGTTAAGCATATCTTTCATCATTTCTCCTAAACTTGATATTCCTGTATTGAAAATTCTTGGTTTAGTTCTGTATCCCAATTTTTAAATGACTCCAGAACACGTAAAAACCCGCTTGCAACGAAATGACTCCAGAGCACTTAAAAACCCGCTTACAACGAAATGCCTTCAGAGCACTTAAAAACCCGCTTGCAACGAAATGACTCCAGAGCACTTAAAAACCCGCTTGCAACGAAATGACTCCAGAGCACTTAAAAACCCGCTTACAACGAAATGCCTTCAGAGCACTTAAAAACCCGCTTGCAACGAACTGACTCCAGAACACTTAAAAACCCGCTTGCAACGAAATGACTCCAGAGCACTTAAAAAACCCGCTTCCAGTGAAATGTCTGAGAAGTATGAAAAGACCCGCTTGCAACGAAATGACTCCAGAGCACGTAAAAACCCGCTTGCAACGAAATGAATCCAGAGCACTTAAAAACCCGCTTACAACGAAATGCCTTCAGAGCATTTAAAAACCCGCTTGCAACGAAATGACTCCAGAACACTTAAAAACCCGTTTGGAACAAATGACTCCAGAACACTTAAAAACCCGCTAGCAACGAAATGACTCCAGAACACTTAAAAACCCGCTTGCAACAAAATGACTCCAGAGTACTTAAAAACCCGCTTGCAACGAAATGACTCCAGAGCACTTAAAAAACCGCTGGCAACGAAATGACTCCAGAGCACTTAAAAACCAGCTTGCAACGAAATGACTCCAGAGTACTTAAAAACCCGCTTACAACGAAATGACTCCAGAGCACTTAAAAAACCCGCTTCCAGTGAAATGTCTGAGAAGTATGTAAAAACCCGCTTGCAACAAAATGACTCCAGAGCACTTAAAAAACTCGCTTCCAGTTAAATGTCAGAGAAGTATGTAAAAACCCGCTTGCCACGAAATGACTCCAGAGCATGTAAAAACCCGCTTGCAACGAAATGACTCCAGAGTACTTAAAAACCGGCTTGCAACGAAATGCCTACAGAGCACTTAAAAAACCCGCTTCCAGTGAAATGTCTGAGAAGTATGTAAAAACCCGCTTGCAACGAAATGACTCCAGAACATGTAAAAAACCCGCTTGCAACGAAATGACTCCAGAGCACGTAAAAACCCGCCTACAACGAAATGCCTTCAGAGCACTTAAAAACCCGCTTGCAACGAAATGACTCCAGAGCACTTAAAAACCCGCTTGCAACGAAATGACTCCAGAGCCCTTAAAAACCCGCTTGCAAAGAAATGACTCCAGAGCACTTAAAAACCCGCTTGCAACGAAATGACTCCAGAGCACTTAAAAAACCTGCTTCCAGTTAAATGTCAGAGAAGTATGTAAAAACCCGCTTGCAACGAAATGACTCCAGAGCACGTAAAAACCCGCTTGCAACGAAATGACTCCAGAGTACTTATAAACCAGCTTGCAACGAAATGCCTCCAGAGCACTTAAAAAACCCGCTTCCAGTGAAATGTCTGAGAAGTATGTAAAAACCCGCTTGCAACGAAATGACTCCAGAACACGTAAAAACCCGCTTGCAACGAAATAACTCCAGAGCACTTAAAAACCCGCTTGCAACGAAATGACTCCAGAGCACTTAAAAACCCGCTTACAAAGAAATGCCTTCAGAGCACTTAAAAACCCGATTGCAACGAAATTACTCCAGAGCACTTAAAAACCCGCTTGCAACGAAAAGACTCCAGAGCACTTAAAAACCCGCTTGCAACGAAATGACTCCAGAGCACTTAAAAACCAGCTTGCAACGAAATGACTCCAGAGCACGTAAAAACCTGCTTGCAACGAAATGACTCCAGAGCACTTAAAAACCCACTTGCAACGAAATGACTCCAGAACACTTAAAAACCCGCTTGCAACGAAATGACTCCAGAGTACTTAACAACCCGATTGCAACGAAATGACTCCAGAGCACTTAAAAATCCCGCTTCCAGTGAAATGTCTGAGAAGTATGTAAAAACCCGCTTGCAACGAAATGACTCCAGAGCACGTAAAAACCCGCCTACAACGAAATGCCTTCAGAGCACTTAAAAACCCGCTTGCAACGAAATGACTCCAGAGCACTTAAAAACCCGCTTGCAACGAAATGACTCCAGAGCCCTTAAAAACGCGCTTGCAACGAAATGACTCCAGAGCACTTAAAAAACCTGCTTCCAGTTAAATGTCAGAGAAGTATGTAAAAACCCGCTTGCAACGAAATGACTCCAGAGCACGTAAAAACCCGCTTGCAACGAAATGACTCCAGAGTACTTATAAACCAGCTTGCAACGAAATGCCTCCAGAGCACTTAAAAAATCCGCTTCCAGTGAAATGTCTGAGAAGTATGTAAAAACCCGCTTGCAACGAAATGACTCCAGAACACGTAAAAACCCGCTTGCAATGAAATGACTCCAGAGCACTTAAAAACCCGCTTGCAACGAAATGACTCCAGAGCACTTAAAAACCCGCTTACAAAGAAATGCCTTCAGAGCACTTAAAAACCCGCTTGCAACGAAATTACTCCAGAGCACTTAAAAACCCGCTTGCAACAAAAAGACTCCAGAGCACTTAAAAACCCGCTTGCAACGAAATGACTCCAGAGCACTTAAAAACCCGCTTGCAACGAAATGACTCCAGAGCACTTAAAAACCAGATTGCAACGAAATGACTCCAGAGCACGTAAAAACCCGCTTGCAACGAAATGACTCCAGAGCACTTAAAAACCCACTTGCAACGAAATGACTCCAGAACACTTAAAAACCCGCTTGCAACGAAATGACTCCAGAGTACTTAACAACCCGCTTGCAACGAAATGACTCCAGAGCACTTAAAAATCCCGCTTCCAGTGAAATGTCTGAGAAGTATGTAAAAATCCGCTTGCAACGAAATGACTCCAGAGCACGTAAAAACCCGCCTACAACGAAATGCCTTCAGAGCACTTAAAAACCCGCTTGCAACGAAATGACTCCAGAGCACTTAAAAACCCGCTTGCAACGAAATGACTCCAGAGCCCTTAAAAACCCGCTTGCAAAGAAATGACTCCAGAGCACTTAAAAACCCGCTTGCAACGAAATGACTCCAGAGCACTTAAAAACCCGCTTGCAACGAAAAGACTCCAGAGCACTTAAAAACCCGCTTGCAACGAAATGACTCCAGAGCACTTAAAAACCCGCTTAGAACGAAATGACTCCAGAGCACTTAAAAACCAGCTTGCAACGAAATGACTCCAGAGCACGTAAAAACCCGCTTGCAATGAAATGACTCCAGAGCACTTAAAAACCCACTTGCAACGAAATGACTCCAGAACACTTAAAAACCCGCTTGCAACGAAATGAATCCAGAGTACTTAACAACCCGCTTGCAACGAAATGACTCCAGAGCACTTAAAAAACTCGCTTCCAGTTAAATGTCAGAGAAATATGTAAAAACCCGCTTGCCACTAAATGACTCCAGAGCATGTAAAAACCCGCTTGCAACGAAATGACTCCAGAGTACTTAAAAACCCGCTTGCAACGAAATGCCTACAGAGCACTTAAAAAACTCGCTTCCAGTGAAATGTCTGAGAAGTATGTAAAAACCCGCTTGCAATGAAATGACTCCAGAGCACTTAAAAACCCGCTTACAACGAAATGCCTTCAGAGCACTTAAAAACCCGCTTGCAAAGAAATGACTCCAGAGTACTTAAAAACCCGCTTGCAACGAAATGACTCCAGAGCACTTAAAAACCCGCTTGCAACGAAATGACTCCAGAGCACTTAAAAACCCGCTTGCAACGAAATGACTCCAGAGCCCTTAAAAACCAGCTTGCAAAGAAATGACTCCAGAGCACTTAAAAACCCGCTTGCAACGAAATGACTCCAGAGCACTTAAAAACCCGCTTGTGACGAAATGACTCCAGAGCACTTAAAAACCCGCTTACAAAGAAATGCCTTCAGAGCACTTAAAAACCCGCTTAGAACGAAATGACTCCAGAGCACTTAAAAACCCGCTTGCGACGAAAAGACTCCAGAGCACTTAAAAACCCGCTTACAAAGAAATGCCTTCAGAGCACTTAAAAACCCGCTTGCAACGAAATGACTCCAGAGCACTTAAAAACCCGCTTGCAACAAAAAGACTCCAGAGCACTTAAAAACCCGCTTGCAACGAAATGACTCCAGAGCACTTAAAAACCCGCTTGCAACGAAATGACTCCAGAGCACTTAAAAACCAGCTTGCAACGAAATGACTCCAGAGCACGTAAAAACCCGCTTGCAACGAAATGACTCCAGAGCACTTAAAAACCCGCTTGCAACGAAATGACTCCAAAGTACTTAACAACCCGCTTGCAACGAAATGACTCCAGAGCACTTAAAAATCCCGCTTCCAGTGAATTGTCTGAGAAGTATGTAAAAACCCGCTTGCAACGAAATGACTCCAGAGCACTTAAAAAACTCGCTTCCAGTTAAATGTCAGAGAAGTATGTAAAAACCTGCTTGCAACGAAATGACTCCAGAGCATGTAAAAACCCGCTTGCAATGAAATGACTCCAGAGTACTTAAAAACCCGCTTGCAACGAAATGCCTACAGAGCACTTAAAAAACTCGCTTCCAGTGAAATGTCTGAGAAGTATGTAAAAACCCGCTTGCAATGAAATGACTCCAGAGCACTTAAAAACCCGCTTACAACGAAATGCCTTCAGAGCACTTAAAAAACCGCTTGCAAAGAAATGACTCCAGAGTACTTAAAAACCCGCTTGCAACGAAATGACTCCAGAGCACTTAAAAACCCGCTTGCAACGAAATGACTCCAGAGCACTTAAAAACCCGCTTGCAACGAAATGACTCCAGAGCCCTTAAAAACCCGCTTGCAAAGAAATGACTCCAGAGCACTTAAAAACCCGCTTGCAACGAAATGACTCCAGAGCACTTAAAAACCCGCTTGCGACGAAATGACTCCAGAGCACTTAAAAACCCGCTTACAAAGAAATGCCTTCAGAGCACTTAAAAACCCGCTTAGAACGAAATGACTCCAGAGCACTGAAAAACCCGCTTGCAACGAAAAGTCTCCAGAGCACTTAAAAACCCGCTTACAAAGAAATGCCTTCAGAGCACTTAAAAACCCGCTTGCAACGAAATGACTCCAGAGCACTTAAAAACCCGCTTACAACGAAAAGACTCCAGAGCACTTAAAAACCCGCTTGCAACGAAATGACTCCAGAGCACTTAAAAACCCGCTTGCAACGAAATGACTCCAGAGCACTTAAAAACCAGCTTGCAACGAAATGACTCCAGAGCACGTAAAAACCCGCTTGCAACGAAATGACTCCAGAGCACTTAAAAACCCACTTGCAACGAAATGACTCCAGAACACTTAACAACCCGCTTGCAACGAAATGACTCCAGAGCACTTAAAAATCCCGCTTCCAGTGAAATGTCTGAGAAGTATGTAAAAACCCGCTTGCAACGAAATGACTCCAGAGCACTTAAAAACCCGCTTGCAACGAAAAGACTCCAGAGCACTTAAAAACCCGCTTGCAACGAAATGCCTTCAGAGCACTTAAAAACCCGCTTGCAACGAAATGACTCCAGAGCACTTAAAAACCCACTTGCAACGAAATGACTCCAGAACACTTAAAAACCCGCTTGCAACGAAATGACTCCAGAGTACTTAACAACCCGCTTGCAACGAAATGACTCCAGAGCACTTAAAAATCCCGCTTCCAGTGAAATGTCTGAGAAGTATGTAAAAACCCGCTTGCAACGAAATGACTCCAGAGCACTTAAAAAACTCGCTTCCAGTTAAATGTCAGAGAAGTATGTAAAAACCCGCTTGCAACGAAATGACTCCAGAGCACGTAAAAACCCGCTTGCAACGAAATGACTCCAGAGTACTTATAAACCCGCTTGCAATGAAATGCCTCCAGAGCACTTAAAAAACCCGCTTCCAGTGAAATGTCTGAGAAGTTGTAAAAACCCGATTGCAACGAAATGACTCCAGAACACGTAAAAACCCGCTTACAACGAAATGACTCCAGAGCACTTAAAAACCCGCTTGCAAAGAAATGACTCCAGAGCACTTAAAAAACCTGCTTCCAGTTAAATGTCAGAGAAGTATGTAAAAACCCGCTTGCAACGAAATGACTCCAGAGCACTTAAAAACCCGCTTGCAACGAAATGACTCCAGAGTACTTATAAACCCGCTTGCAATGAAATGCCTCCAGAGCAATTAAAAAACCCGCTTCCAGTGAAATGTCTGAGAAGTTGTAAAAACCCGATTGCAACGAAATGACTCCAGAACACGTAAAACCCGCTTGCAACGAAATGACTCCAGAGCGCTTAAAAACCCGCTTGCGACGAAATGACTCCAGAGCACTTAAAAACCCGCTTACAAAGAAATGCCTTCAGAGCACTTAAAAACCCGCTTAGAACGAAATGAGTCCAGAGCACTTAAAAACCCGCTTGCAACGAAAAGACTCCAGAGCACTTAAAAACCCGCTTACAAAGAAATGCCTTCAGAGCACTTAAAAACCCGCTTGCAACGAAATGACTCCAGAGCACTTAAAAACCCGCTTACAACGAAAAGACTCCAGAGCACTTAAAAACCCGCTTGCAACGAAATGACTCCAGAGCACTTAAAAACCCGCTTGCAACGAAATGACTCCAGAGCACTTAAAAACCAGCTTGCAACGAAATGACTCCAGAGCACGTAAAAACCCGCTTGCAACGAAATGACTCCAGAGCACTTAAAAACCCACTTGCAACGAAATGACTCCAGAACACTTAACAACCCGCTTGCAACGAAATGACTCCAGAGCACTTAAAAATCCCGCTTCCAGTGAAATGTCTGAGAAGTATGTAAAAACCCGCTTGCAACGAAATGACTCCAGTGCACTTAAAAAACTCGCTTCCAGTTAAATGTCAGAGAAGTATGTAAAAACCCGCTTGCAACGAAATGACTCCAGAGCATGTAAAAACCCGCTTGCAACGAAATGACTCCAGAGTACTTAAAAACCCGCTTGCAACGAAATGCCTACAGAGCACTTAAAAACTCGCTTCCAGTGAAATGTCTGAGAAGTATGTAAAAACCCGCTTGCAATGAAATGACTCCAGAGCACTTAAAAACCCGCTTTCAACGAAATGCCTTCAGAGCACTTAAAAACCCGCTTGCAAAGAAATGACTCCAGAGTACTTAAAAACCCGCTTGCAACGAAAAGACTCCAGAGCACTTAAAAACCCGCTTGCAACCAAATGACTCCAGAGCACTTAAAAACCCGCTTGCAACGAAATGACTCCAGAGCACTTAAAAACCAGCTTGCAACGAAATGACTCCAGAGCACGTAAAAACCCGCTTGCAACGAAATGACTCCAGAGCACTTAAAAACCCACTTGCAACGAAATGACTCCAGAACACTTAAAAACCCGCTTGCAACGAAATGAATCCAGAGTACTTAACAACCCGCTTGCAACGAAATGACTCCAGAGCACTTAAAAAACTCGCTTCCAGGTAATGTCAGAGAAGTATGTAAAAACCCGCTTGCAACTAAATGACTCCAGAGCATGTAAAAACCCGCTTGCAACGAAATGACTCCAGAGTACTTAAAAACCCGCTTGCAACGAAATGCCTACAGAGCACTTAAAAAACTCGCTTCCAGTGAAATGTCTGAGAAGTATGTAAAAACCCGCTTGCAATGAAATGACTCCAGAGCACTTAAAAACCCGCTTACAACGAAATGCCTTCAGAGCACTTAAAAACCCGCTTGCAAAGAAATGACTCCAGAGTACTTAAAAACCTGCTTGCAACGAAATGACTCCAGAGCACTTAAAAACCCGCTTGCAACGAAATGACTCCAGAGCACTTAAAAACCCGCTTGCAACGAAATGACTCCAGAGCCCTTAAAAACCCGCTTGCAAAGAAATGACTCCAGAGCACTTAAAAACCCGCTTGCAACGAAATGACTCCAGAGCACTTAAAAACCCGCTTGTGACGAAATGACTCCAGAGCACTTAAAAACCCGCTTACAAAGAAATGCCTTCAGAGCACTTAAAAACCCGCTTAGAACGAAATGACTCCAGAGCACTTAAAAACCCGCTTGCGACGAAAAGACACCAGAGCACTTAAAAACCCGCTTACAAAGAAATGCCTTCAGAGCACTTAAAAACCCGCTTGCAACGAAATGACTCCAGAGCACTTAAAAACCCGCTTGCAACAAAAAGACTCCAGAGCACTTAAAAACCCGCTTGCAACGAAATGACTCCAGAGCACTTAAAAACCCGCTTGCAACGAAATGACTCCAGAGCACTTAAAAACCAGCTTGCAACGAAATGACTCCAGAGCACGTAAAAACCCGCTTGCAACGAAATGACTCCAGAGCACTTAAAAACCCGCTTGCAACGAAATGACTCCAAAGTACTTAACAACCCGCTTGCAACGAAATGACTCCAGAGCACTTAAAAATCCCGCTTCCAGTGAATTGTCTGAGAAGTATGTAAAAACCCGCTTGCAACGAAATGACTCCAGAGCACTTAAAAAACTCGCTTCCAGTTAAATGTCAGAGAAGTATGTAAAAACCCGCTTGCAACGAAATGACTCCAGAGCATGTAAAAACCCGCTTGCAATGAAATGACTCCAGAGTACTTAAAAACCCGCTTGCAACGAAATGCCTACAGAGCACTTAAAAAACTCGCTTCCAGTGAAATGTCTGAGAAGTATGTAAAAACCCGCTTGCAATGAAATGACTCCAGAGCACTTAAAAACCCGCTTACAACGAAATGCCTTCAGAGCACTTAAAAACCCGCTTGCAAAGAAATGACTCCAGAGTACTTAAAAACCCGCTTGCAACGAAATGACTCCAGAGCACTTAAAAACCCGCTTGCAACGAAATGACTCCAGAGCACTTAAAAACCCGCTTGCAACGAAATGACTCCAGAGCCCTTAAAAACCCGCTTGCAAAGAAATGACTCCAGAGCACTTAAAAACCCGCTTGCAACGAAATGACTCCAGAGCACTTAAAAACCCGCTTGCGACGAAATGACTCCAGAGCACTTAAAAACCCGCTTACAAAGAAATGCCTTCAGAGCACTTAAAAACCCGCTTAGAACGAAATGACTCCAGAGCACTTAAAAACCCGCTTGCAACGAAAAGTCTCCAGAGCACTTAAAACCCGCTTACAAAGAAATGCCTTCAGAGCACTTAAAAACCCGCTTGCAACGAAATGACTCCAGAGCACTTAAAAACCCGCTTACAACGAAAAGACTCCAGAGCACTTAAAAACCCGCTTGCAACGAAATGACTCCAGAGCACTTAAAAACCCGCTTGCAACGAAATGACTCCCGAGCACTTAAAAACCAGCTTGCATCGAAATGACTCCAGAGCACGTAAAAACCCGCTTGCAACGAAATGACTCCAGAGCACTTAAAAACCCACTTGCAACGAAATGACTCCAGAACACTTAACAACCCGCTTGCAACGAAATGACTCCAGAGCACTTAAAAATCCCGCTTCCAGTGAAATGTCTGAGAAGTATGTAAAAACCCGCTTGCAACGAAATGACTCCAGAGCATGTAAAAACCCGCTTGCAACGAAATGACTCCAGAGTACTTAAAAACCCGTTTGCAACGAAATGCCTACAGAGCACTTAAAAAACTCGCTTCCAGTGAAATGTCTGAGAAGTATGTAAAAACCCGCTTGCAATGAAATGACTCCAGAGCACTTAAAAACCCGCTTTCAACGAAATGCCTTCAGAGCACTTAAAAACCCGCTTGCAAAGAAATGACTCCAGAGTACTTAAAAACCCGCTTGCAACGAAATGACTCCAGAACACTTAAAAACCCGCTTGCAACGAAATGACTCCAGAGCACTTAAAAACCCGCTTGCTACGAAATGACTCCAGAGCACTTAAAAACCCGCTTACAACGAAATTACTCCAGAGCACTTAAAAACCCGCTTGCAACGAAATGACTCCAGAGCACTTAAAAACCCGTTGCAACGAAATGACTCCAGAGCACTTAAAAACCTGCTTGCAACGAAATGACTCCAGAGAACTTAAAAACCCGCTTGCAAAGAAATGACTCCAGAGCACTTAAAAAACCTGCTTCCAGTTAAATGTCAGAGAAGTATGTAAAAACCCGCTTGCAACGAAATGACTCCAGAGCACGTAAAAACCCGCTTGCAACGAAATGACTCCAGAGTACTTATAAACCCGCTTGCAATGAAATGCCTCCAGAGCACTTAAAAAACCCGCCTCCAGTGAAATGTCTGAGAAGTTGTAAAAACCCGATTGCAACGAAATGACTCCAGAACACGTAAAAACCCGCTTACAACGAAATGACTCCAGAGCACTTAAAAACCCGCTTGCGACGAAATGACTCCAGAGCACTTAAAAACCCGCTTAGAAAGAAATGCCTTCAGAGCACTTAAAAACCCCCTTGCAACGAAATGACTCCAGAGTACTTAAAAACCCGCTTGCAACGAAATGACTCCAGAGCACTTAAAAACCCGCTTGCAACGAAATGACTCCAGAACACTTAAAAACCCGCTTGCAACGAAATGACTCCAGAGCACTTCAAAACCCGTTTGCAACGAAATGACTCCAGAGCACTTAAAAACCCGCTTGCAACGAAAAGACTCCAGAGCACTTAAAAACCCGCTTGCAACGAAATGACTCCAGAGCACTTAAAAACCCGCTTGCAAAGAAATGACTCCAGAGCACTTAAAAACCCGCTTGCAACGAAATGACTCCAGAACACTTAAAAACCCGCTTGCAACGAAATGACTCCAGAGCACTTCAAAACCCGTTTGCAACGAAATGACTCCAGAGCACTTAAAAACCCGCTTGCAACGAAAAGACTCCAGAGCACTTAAAAACCCGCTTGCAACGAAATGACTCCAGAGCACTTAAAAACCCGCTTGCAAAGAAATGACTCCAGAGCACTTAAAAACCCGCTTGCAACGAAATGACTCCAGAGCACTTAAAAACCCGCTTACAACGAAATGCCTTCAGAGCACTTAAAAACCCGCTTGCAACGAAATGACTCCAGAGCACTTAAAAACCCACTTGCAACGAAATGACTCCAGAACACTTAAAAACCCGCTTGCAACGAAATGACTCCAGAGTACTTAACAACCCGCTTGCAACGAAATGACTCCAGAGCACTTAAAAATCCCGCTTGCAGTGAAATGTCTGAGAAGTATGTAAAAACCCGCTTGCAACGAAATGACTCCAGAGCACTTAAAAAACTCGCTTCCAGTTAAATGTCAGAGAAGTATGTAAAAACCCGCTTGCAACGAAATGACTCCAGAGCACGTAAAAACCCGCTTGCAACGAAATGACTCCAGAGTACTTATAAACCCGCTTGCAATGAAATGCCTCCAGAGCACTTAAAAAACCCGCTTCCAGTGAAATGTCTGAGAAGTTGTAAAAACCCGATTGCAACGAAATGACTCCAGAACACGTAAAAACCCGCTTACAACGAAATGACTCCAGAGCACTTAAAAACCCGCTTGCAAAGAAATGACTCCAGAGCACTTAAAAAACCTGCTTCCAGTTAAATGTCAGAGAAGTATGTAAAAACCCGCTTGCAACGAAATGACTCCAGAGCACTTAAAAACCCGCTTGCAACGAAATGACTCCAGAGTACTTATAAACCCGCTTGCAATGAAATGCCTCCAGAGCACTTAAAAAACCCGCTTCCAGTGAAATGTCTGAGAAGTTGTAAAAACCCGATTGCAACGAAATGACTCCAGAACTCGTAAAAACCCGCTTACAACGAAATGACTCCAGAGCACTTAAAAACCCGCTTGCGACGAAATGACTCCAGAGCACTTAAAAACCCGCTTACAAAGAAATGCCTTCAGAGCACTTAAAAACCCCCTTGGAACGAAATGACTCCAGAGTACTTAAAAACCCGCTTGCAACGAAATGACTCCAGAGCACTTAAAAACCCGCTTGCAACGAAATGACTCCAGAACACTTAAAAACCCGCTTGCAACGAAATGACTCCAGAGCGCTTAAAAACCCGCTTGCGACGAAATGACTCCAGAGCACTTAAAAACCCGCTTACAAAGAAATGCCTTCAGAGCACTTAAAAACCCGCTTAGAACGAAATGACTCCAGAGCACTTAAAAACCCGCTTGCAACGAAAAGACTCCAGAGCACTTAACAACCCGCTTGCAACGAAATGACTCCAGAGCACTTAAAAATCCCGCTTCCAGTGAAATGTCTGAGAAGTATGTAAAAACCTGCTTGCAACGAAATGACTCCAGAGCACTTAAAAAACTCGCTTCCAGTTAAATGTCAGAGAAGTATGTAAAAACCCGCTTGCAACGAAATGACTCCAGAGCATGTAAAAACCCGCTTGCAACGAAATGACTCCAGAGTACTTAAAAACCCGCTTGCAACGAAATGCCTACAGAGCACTTAAAAAACTCGCTTCCAGTGAAATGTCTGAGAAGTATGTAAAAACCCGCTTGCAATGAAATGACTCCAGAGCACTTAAAAACCCGTTTTCAACGAAATGCCTTCAGAGCACTTAAAAACCCGCTTGCAAAGAAATGACTCCAGAGTACTTAAAAACCCGCTTGCAACGAAATGACTCCAGAGGACTTAAAAACCCGCTTGCAACGAAATGACTCCAGAGCACTTAAAAACCAGCTTGCAAAGAAATGACTCCAGAGCACGTAAAAACCCGCTTGCAACGAAATGACTCCAGAGCACTTAAAAACCCACTTGCAACGAAATGACTCCAGAACACTTAACAACCCGCTTGCAACGAAATGACTCCAGAGCACTTAAAAATCCCGCTTCCAGTGAAATGTCTGAGAAGTATGTAAAAACCCGCTTGCAACGAAATGACTCCAGAGCACTTAAAAACCCGCTTGCAACGAAAAGACTCCAGAGCACTTAAAAACCCGCTTGCAACGAAATGCCTTCAGAGCACTTAAAAACCCGCTTGCAACGAAATGACTCCAGAGCACTTAAAAACCCACTTGCAACGAAATGACTCCAGAACACTTAAAAACCCGCTTGCAACGAAATGACTCCAGAGTACTTAACAACCCGCTTGCAACGAAATGACTCCAGAGCACTTAAAAATCCCGCTTCCAGTGAAATGTCTGAGAAGTATGTAAAAACCCGCTTGCAACGAAATGACTCCAGAGCACTTAAAAAACTCGCTTCCAGTTAAATGTCAGAGAAGTATGTAAAAACCCGCTTGCAACGAAATGACTCCAGAGCACGTAAAAACCCGCTTGCAACGAAATGACTCCAGAGTACTTATAAACCCGCTTGCAATGAAATGCCTCCAGAGCACTTAAAAAACCCGCTTCCAGTGAAATGTCTGAGAAGTTGTAAAAACCCGATTGCAACGAAATGACTCCAGAACACGTAAAAACCCGCTTACAACGAAATGACTCCAGAGCACTTAAAAACCCGCTTGCAAAGAAATGACTCCAGAGCACTTAAAAAACCTGCTTCCAGTTAAATGTCAGAGAAGTATGTAAAAACCCGCTTGCAACGAAATGACTCCAGAGCACTTAAAAACCCGCTTGCAACGAAATGACTCCAGAGTACTTATAAACCCGCTTGCAATGAAATGCCTCCAGAGCACTTAAAAAACCCGCTTCCAGTGAAATGTCTGAGAAGTTGTAAAAACCCGATTGCAACGAAATGACTCCAGAACACGTAAAACCCGCTTGCAACGAAATGACTCCAGAGCGCTTAAAAACCCGCTTGCGACGAAATGACTCCAGAGCACTTAAAAACCCGCTTACAAAGAAATGCCTTCAGAGCACTTAAAAACCCGCTTAGAACGAAATGAGTCCAGAGCACTTAAAAACCCGCTTGCAACGAAAAGACTCCAGAGCACTTAAAAACCCGCTTACAAAGAAATGCCTTCAGAGCACTTAAAAACCCGCTTGCAACGAAATGACTCCAGAGCACTTAAAAACCCGCTTACAACGAAAAGACTCCAGAGCACTTAAAAACCCGCTTGCAACGAAATGACTCCAGAGCACTTAAAAACCCGCTTGCAACGAAATGACTCCAGAGCACTTAAAAACCAGCTTGCAACGAAATGACTCCAGAGCACGTAAAAACCCGCTTGCAACGAAATGACTCCAGAGCACTTAAAAACCCACTTGCAACGAAATGACTCCAGAACACTTAACAACCCGCTTGCAACGAAATGACTCCAGAGCACTTAAAAATCCCGCTTCCAGTGAAATGTCTGAGAAGTATGTAAAAACCCGCTTGCAACGAAATGACTCCAGAGCACTTAAAAAACTCGCTTCCAGTTAAATGTCAGAGAAGTATGTAAAAACCCGCTTGCAACGAAATGACTCCAGAGCATGTAAAAACCCGCTTGCAACGAAATGACTCCAGAGTACTTAAAAACCCGCTTGCAACGAAATGCCTACAGAGCACTTAAAAAACTCGCTTCCAGTGAAATGTCTGAGAAGTATGTAAAAACCCGCTTGCAATGAAATGACTCCAGAGCACTTAAAAACCCGCTTTCAACGAAATGCCTTCAGAGCACTTAAAAACCCGCTTGCAAAGAAATGACTCCAGAGTACTTAAAAACCCGCTTGCAACGAAAAGACTCCAGAGCACTTAAAAACCCGCTTGCAACGAAATGACTCCAGAGCACTTAAAAACCCGCTTGCAACGAAATGACTCCAGAGCACTTAAAAACCAGCTTGCAACGAAATGACTCCAGAGCACGTAAAAACCCGCTTGCAACGAAATGACTCCAGAGCACTTAAAAACCCACTAGCAAAGAAATGACTCCAGAACACTTAAAAACCCGCTTGCAACGAAATGACTCCAGAGTACTTAACAACCCGCTTGCAACGAAATGACTCCAGAGCACTTAAAAAACTCGCTTCCAGTTAAATGTCAGAGAAGTATGTAAAAACCCGCTTGCAACTAAATGACTCCAGAGCATGTAAAAACCCGCTTGCAACGAAATGACTCCAGAGTACTTAAAAACCCGCTTGCAACGAAATGCCTACAGAGCACTTAAAAAACTCGCTTCCAGTGAAATGTCTGAGAAGTATGTAAAAACCCGCTTGCAATGAAATGACTCCAGAGCACTTAAAAACCCGCTTACAACGAAATGCCTTCAGAGCACTTAAAAACCCGCTTGCAAAGAAATGACTCCAGAGTACTTAAAAACCTGCTTGCAACGAAATGACTCCAGAGCACTTAAAAACCCGCTTGCAACGAAATGACTCCAGAGCACTTAAAAACCCGCTTGCAACGAAATGACTCCAGAGCCCTTAAAAACCCGCTTGCAAAGAAATGACTCCAGAGCACTTAAAAACCCGCTTGCAACGAAATGACTCCAGAACACTTAAAAACCCGCTTGCAACGAAATGACTCCAGAGCACTTAAAAACCCGCTTGCAACGAAATGACTCCAGAACACTTAAAAACCCGCTTGCAACGAAATTACTCCAGAGCACTTAAAAACCCGCTTGCTACGAAATGACTCCAGAGCACTTTAAAACCCGCTTGCTACGAAATGACTCCAGAGCACTTAAAAACCCGCTTGCAACGAAATTACTCCAGAGCACTTAAAAACCCGCTTGCAACGAAATGACTCCAGAGCACTTCAAAACCCGCTTGCAACGAAATGACTCCAGAGCACTTAAAAACCCGCTTGCAACGAAATGACTCCAGAGCACTTAAAAAACCTGCTTCCAGTTAAATGTCAGAGAAGTATGTAAAAACCCGCTTGCAACGAAATGACTACAGAGCACTTAAAAACCCGCTTGCGACGAAATGACTCCAGAGCACTTAAAAACCCGCTTACAAAGAAATGCCTTCAGAGCACTTAAAAACCCGCTTAGAACGAAATGACTCCAGAGCACTTAAAAACCCGCTTGCAACGAAATGACTCCAGAGCACTTAAAAACCAGCTTGCAACGAAATGACTCCAGAGCACATAAAAACCCGCTTGCAACGAAATGACTCCAGAGTACTTAAAAACCCACTTGCAACGAAATGACTCCAGAGTACTTAACAACCCGCTTGCAACGAAATGACTCCAGAGCACTTAAAAATCCCGCTTCCAGTGAAATGTCTGAGAAGTATGTAAAAACCCGCTTGCAACGAAATGACTCCAGAGCACTTAAAAAACTCGCTTCCAGTTAAATGTCAGAGAAGTATGTAAAAACCCGCTTGCAACGAAATGACTCCAGAGCATGTAAAAACCCGCTTGCAACGAAATGACTCCAGAGTACTTAAAAACCCGCTTGCAACGAAATGCCTACAGAGCACTTAAAAAACTCGCTTCCAGTGAAATGTCTGAGAAGTATGTAAAAACCCGCTTGCAATGAAATGACTCCAGAGCACTTAAAAACCCGCTTTCAACGAAATGCCTTCAGAGCACTTAAAAACCCGCTTGCAAAGAAATAACTCCAGAGTACTTAAAAACCCGCTTGCAACGAAATGACTCCAGAGGACTTAAAAACCCGCTTGCAACGAAATGACTCCAGAACACTTAAAAACCCGCTTGCAACGAAATGACTACAGAGCACTTAAAAACCCGCTTGCAACGAAATGACTCCAGAGCACTTAAAAACCCGCTTGCAACGAAATTACTCCAGAGCACTTAAAAACCCGCTTGCTACGAAATGACTCCAGAGCACTTAAAAACCCGCTTGCAACGAAATTACTCCAGAGCACTTAAAAACCCGCTTGCAACGAAATGACTCCAGAGCACTTAAAAACCCGCTTACAACGAAATGACTCCAGAGCACTTAAAAACCCGCTTGCAAAGAAATGACTCCAGAGCACTTAAAAAACCTGCTTCCAGTTAAATGTCAGAGAAGTATGTAAAAACCCGCTTGCAACGAAATGACTCCAGAGCACGTAAAAACCCGCTTGCAACGAAATGACTCCAGAGTACTTATAAACCCGCTTGCAACGAAATGCCTCCAGAGCACTTAAAAAACCCGCTTCCAGTGAAATGTCTGAGAAGTTGTAAAAACCCGATTGCAACGAAATGACTCCAGAACACGTAAAAACCCGTTTACAACGAAATGACTCCAGAGCACTTAAAAACCCGCTTGCGACGAAATGACTCCAGAGCACTTAAAAACCCGCTTAGAAAGAAATGCCTTCAGAGCACTTAAAAACCCCCTTGGAACGAAATGACTCCAGAGTACTTAAAAACCCGCTTGCAACGAAATGACTCCAGAGCACTTAAAAACCCGCTTGCAACGAAATGACTCCAGAACACTTAAAAACCCGCTTGCAACGAAATGACTCCAGAGCACTTAAAAACCCGCTTGCAACGAAATGACTCCAGAGCACTTAAAAACCCGCTTGCAACGAAATGACTCCAGAGCACTTAAAAACCCGCTTGCAACAAAATGACTCCAGAGCACTTAAAAACCCGCTTGCAACGAAACGACTCCAGAGCACGTAAAAACCCGCTTGCAACGAAATGACTCCAGAGTACTTATAAACCCGCTCGCAACGAAATGCCTCCAGAGCACTTAAAAAACCCGCTTCCAGTGAAATGTCTGAGAAGTATGTAAAAACCCGCTTGCAACGAAATGACTCCAGAACACGTAAAAACCCGCTTGCAACGAAATGACTCCAGAGTACTTAAAAACCCGCTTGCGACGAAATGACTCCAGAGCACTTAAAAACCCGCTTACAAAGAAATGCCTTCAGAGCACTTAAAAACCCGTTTGCAACGAAATGACTCCAGAGCACTTAAAAACCCGCTTGCAACGAAAAGACTCCAGAGCACTTAAAAACCCGCTTGCAACGAAATGACTCCAGAGCACTTAAAAACCCGCTTGCAACGAAATGACTCCAGAACACTTAAAAACCCGCTTGCAACGAAATGACTCCAGAGCACTTAAAAACCCGCTTGCAACGAAATGACTCCAGAGCACTTAAAAACCCGCTTGCAACGAAATGACTCCAGAGCACTTAAAAACCGGCTTGCAACGAAATGACTCCAGAGCACGTAAAAACCCGCTTGCAACGAAATGACTCCAGAGTACTTATAAACCCGCTCGCAACGAAATGCCTCCAGAGCACTTAAAAAACCCGCTTCCAGTGAAATGTCTGAGAAGTATGTAAAAACCCGCTTGCAACGAAATGACTCCAGAAAACGTAAAAACCCGCTTGCAACGAAATGACTCCAGAGCACTTAAAAACCCGCTTGCGACGAAATGACTCCAGAGCACTTAAAAACCCGCTTACAAAGAAATGCCTTCAGAGCACTTAAAAACCCGTTTGCAACGAAAAGACTCCAGAGCACTTAAAAACCCGCTTGCAACGAAATGACTCCAGAGCACTTAAAAACCCGCTTGCAACGAAAAGACTCCAGAGCACTTAAAAACCCGCTTGCAACGAAATGACTCCAGAGCACTTAAAAACCCGCTTGCAACGAAATGACTCCAGAGCACTTAAAAACCAGCTTGCAACGAAATGACTCCAGAGCACATAAAAACCCGCTTGCAACGAAATGACTCCAGAGGACTTAAAAACCCGCTTGCAACGAAATGACTCCAGAACACTTAAAAACCCGCTTGCAACGAAATGACTCCAGAGTACTTAAAAACCCGCTTGCAACGAAATGACTCCAGAGCACTTAAAAAACCTGCTTCCAGTGAAATGTCTGAGAAGTATGTAAAAACCCGCTTGCAACGAAATGTCTCCAGAGCACTTAAAAAACTCGCTTCCAGTTAAATGTCAGAGAAGTATGTAAAAACCCGCTTGCAACGAAATGACTCCAGAGCATGTAAACCCCGCTTGCAACGAAATGACTCCAGAGTACTTAAAAACCCGCTTGCAACGAAATGCCTACAGAGCACTTAAAAAACTCGCTTCCAGTGAAATGTCTGAGAAGTATGTAAAAACCCGCTTGCAACGAAATGACTCCAGAGTACTTAAAAACCCGCTTGCAACGAAATGACTCCATAGCACTTAAAAACCCGCTTGCAATGAAATGACTCCAGAACTCTTAAAAACCCGCTTGCAACGAAATGACTCCAGAGCACTTAAAAACCCGCTTGCAACGAAATGACTCCAGAACACTTAAAAACCCGCTTGCAACGAAATTACTCCAGAGCACTTAAAAACCCGCTTGCTACGAAATGACTCCAGAGCACTTAAAAACCCGCTAGCAACGAAATGACTCCAGAGCACTTAAAAACCAGCTTGCAACGAAATGACTCCAGAGCACGTAAAAACCCGCTTGCAACGAAATGACTCCAGAGTACTTAAAAACCCACTTGCAACGAAATGACTCCAGAGCACTTAAAAACCCGCTTGCAACGAAATGACTCCAGAACACTTAAAAACCCGCTTGCAACGAAATGACTCCAGAGCACTTAAAAACCAGCTTGCAACGAAATGACTCCAGAGCACGTAAAAACCCGCTTGCAACGAAATGACTCCAGAGTACTTAAAAACCCACTTGCAACGAAATGACTCCAGAGTACTTAACAACCCGCTTGCAATGAAATGACTCCAGAGCACTTAAAAATCCCGCTTCCAGTGAAATGTCTGAGAAGTATGTAAAAACCCGCTTGCAACGAAATGACTCCAGAGCACTTAAAAAACTCGCTTCCAGTTAAATGTCAGAGAAGTATGTAAAAACCCGCTTGCAACGAAATGACTCCAGAGCATGTAAAAACCCGCTTGCAACGAAATGACTCCAGAGTACTTAAAAACCCGCTTGCAACGAAATGCCTACAGAGCACTTAAAAAACTCGCTTCCAGTGAAATGTCTGAGAAGTATGTAAAAACCCGCTTGCAATGAAATGACTCCAGAGCACTTAAAAACCCGCTTTCAACGAAATGCCTTCAGAGCACTTAAAAACCCGCTTGCAAAGAAATGACTCCAGAGTACTTAAAAACCCGCTTGCAACGAAATGACTCCAGAGGACTTAAAAACCCGCTTGCAATGAAATGACTCCAGAACACTTAAAAACCCGCTTGCAACGAAATGACTACAGAGCACTTAAAAACCCGCTTGCAACGAAATGACTCCAGAGCACTTAAAAACCCGCTTGCAACGAAATGACTCCAGAGCACTTAAAAACCCGCTTGCTACGAAATGACTCCAGAGCACTTAAAAACCCGCTTGCAACGAAATTACTCCAGAGCACTTAAAAACCCGCTTGCAACGAAATGACTCCAGAGCACTTAAAAACCCGCTTGCAACGAAATGACTCCAGAGCACGTAAAAACCCGCTTGCAACGAAATGACTCCAGAGTACTTAAAAACCCACTTGCAACGAAATGACTCCAGAGTACTTAACAACCCGCTTGCAACGAAATGACTCCAGAGCACTTAAAAATCCCGCTTCCAGTGAAATGTCTGAGAAGTATGTAAAAACCCGCTTGCAACGAAATGACTCCAGAGCACTTAAAAAACTCGCTTCCAGTTAAATGTCAGAGAAGTATGTAAAAACCCGCTTGCAACGAAATGACTCCAGAGCATGTAAAAACCCGCTTGCAACGAAATGACTCCAGAGTACTTAAAAACCCGCTTGCAACGAAATGCCTACAGAGCACTTAAAAAACTCGCTTCCAGTGAAATGTCTGAGAAGTATGTAAAAACCCGCTTGCAATGAAATGACTCCAGAGCACTTAAAAACCCGCTTTCAACGAAATGCCTTCAGAGCACTTAAAAACCCGCTTGCAAAGAAATGACTCCAGAGTACTTAAAAACCCGCTTGCAACGAAATGACTCCAGAGGACTTAAAAACCCGCTTGCAACGAAATGACTCCAGAACACTTAAAAACCCGCTTGCAACGAAATGACTACAGAGCACTTAAAAACCCGCTTGCAACGAAATGACTCCAGAGCACTTAAAAACCCGCTTGCAACGAAATTACTCCAGAGCACTTAAAAACCCGCTTGCTACGAAATGACTCCAGAGCACTTAAAAACCCGCTTGCAACGAAATTACTCCAGAGCACTTAAAAACCCGCTTGCAACGAAATGACTCCAGAGCACTTAAAAACCCGCTTGCAACGAAATGACTCCAGAGCACTTAAAAACCCGCTTGCAAAGAAATGACTCCAGAGCACTTAAAAAACCTGCTTCCAGTTAAATGTCAGAGAAGTATGTAAAAACCCGCTTGCAACGAAATGACTCCAGAGCACGTAAAAACCCGCTTGCAACGAAATGACTCCAGAGTACTTATAAACCCGCTTGCAACGAAATGCCTCCAGAGCACTTAAAAAACCCGCTTCCAGTGAAATGTCTGAGAAGTTGTAAAAACCCGATTGCAACGAAATGACTCCAGAACACGTAAAAACCCGCTTACAACGAAATGACTCCAGAGCACTTAAAAACCCGCTTGCGACGAAATGACTCCAGAGCACTTAAAAACCCGCTTAGAAAGAAATGCCTTCAGAGCACTTAAAAACCCCCTTGGAACGAAATGACTCCAGAGTACTTAAAAACCCGCTTGCAACGAAATGACTCCAGAGCACTTAAAAACCCGCTTGCAACGAAATGACTCCAGAACACTTAAAAACCCGCTTGCAACGAAATGACTCCAGAGCACTTAAAAACCCGCTTGCAACGAAATGACTCCAGAGCACTTAAAAACCCGCTTGCAACGAAATGACTCCAGAGCACTTAAAAACCCGCTTGCAACGAAATGACTCCAGAGCACTTAAAAACCCGCTTGCAACGAAATGACTCCAGAGCACGTAAAAACCCGCTTGCAACGAAATGACTCCAGAGTACTTATAAACCCGCTCGCAACGAAATGCCTCCAGAGCACTTAAAAAACCCGCTTCCAGTGAAATGTCTGAGAAGTATGTAAAAACCCGCTTGCAACGAAATGACTCCAGAACACGTAAAAACCCGCTTGCAACGAAATGACTCCAGAGTACTTAAAAACCCGCTTGCGACGAAATGACTCCAGAGCACTTAAAAACCCGCTTACAAAGAAATGCCTTCAGAGCACTTAAAAACCCGTTTGCAACGAAATGACTCCAGAGCACTTAAAAACCCGCTTGCAACGAAAAGACTCCAGAGCACTTAAAAACCCGCTTGCAACGAAATGACTCCAGAGCACTTAAAAACCCGCTTGCAACGAAATGACTCCAGAGCACTTAAAAACCCGCTTGCAACGAAATGACTCCAGAGCACTTAAAAACCCGCTTGCAACTAAATGACTCCAGAGCACTTAAAAACCCGCTTGCAACGAAAAGACTCCAGAGCACTTAAAAACCCGCTTGCAACGAAATGACTCCAGAGCACTTAAAAACCCGCTTGCAACGAAATGACTCCAGAACACTTAAAAACCCGCTTGCAACGAAATGACTCCAGAGCACTTAAAAACCCGCTTGCAACGAAATGACTCCAGAGCACTTAAAAACCCGCTTGCAACGAAATGACTCCAGAGCACTAAAAAACCCGCTTGCAACGAAATGACTCCAGAGCACTTAAAAACCGGCTTGCAACGAAATGACTCCAGAGCACGTAAAAACCCGCTTGCAACGAAATGACTCCAGAGTACTTATAAACCCGCTCGCAACGAAATGCCTCCAGAGCACTTAAAAAACCCGCTTCCAGTGAAATGTCTGAGAAGTATGTAAAAACCCGCTTGCAACGAAATGACTCCAGAAAACGTAAAAACCCGCTTGCAACGAAATGACTCCAGAGCACTTAAAAACCCGCTTGCGACGAAATGACTCCAGAGCACTTAAAAACCCGCTTACAAAGAAATGCCTTCAGAGCACTTAAAAACCCGTTTGCAACGAAAAGACTCCAGAGCACTTAAAAACCCGCTTGCAACGAAATGACTCCAGAGCACTTAAAAACACGCTTGCAACGAAAAGACTCCAGAGCACTTAAAAACCCGCTTGCAACGAAATGACTCCAGAGCACTTAAAAACCCGCTTGCAACGAAATGACTCCAGAGCACTTAAAAACCAGCTTGCAACGAAATGACTCCAGAGCACATAAAAACCCGCTTGCAACGAAATGACTCCAGAGCACTTAAAAACCCGCTTGCAACGAAATGACTCCAGAACACTTAAAAACCCGCTTGCAACGAAATGACTCCAGAGTACTTAAAAACCCGCTTGCAACGAAATGACTCCAGAGCACTTAAAAAACCTGCTTCCAGTGAAATGTCTGAGAAGTATGTAAAAACCCGCTTGCAACGAAATGTCTCCAGAGCACTTAAAAAACTCGCTTCCAGTTAAATGTCAGAGAAGTATGTAAAAACCCGCTTGCAACGAAATGACTCCAGAGCATGTAAACCCCGCTTGCAACGAAATGACTCCAGAGTACTTAAAAACCCGCTTGCAACGAAATGCCTACAGAGCACTTAAAAAACTCGCTTCCAGTGAAATGTCTGAGAAGTATGTAAAAACCCGCTTGCAACGAAATGACTCCAGAGTACTTAAAAACCCGCTTGCAACGAAATGACTCCATAGCACTTAAAAACCCGCTTGCAATGAAATGACTCCAGAACTCTTAAAAACCCGCTTGCAACGAAATGACTCCAGAGCACTTAAAAACCCGCTTGCAACGAAATGACTCCAGAACACTTAAAAACCCGCTTGCAACGAAATTACTCCAGAGCACTTAAAAACCCGCTTGCTACGAAATGACTCCAGAGCACTTAAAAACCCGCTAGCAACGAAATGACTCCAGAGCACTTAAAAACCAGCTTGCAACGAAATGACTCCAGAGCACGTAAAAACACGCTTGCAACGAAATGACTCCAGAGTACTTAAAAACCCACTTGCAACGAAATGACTCCAGAGCACTTAAAAACCCGCTTGCAACGAAATGACTCCAGAGCACTTAAAAACCCGCTTGCAACGAAATGACTCCAGAGCACTTAAAAACCCGCTTGCAACGAAATGACTCCAGAGCACTTAAAAACCAGCTTGCAACGAAATGACTCCAGAGCACGTAAAAACCCGCTTGCAACGAAATGACTCCAGAGTACTTAAAAACCCACTTGCAACGAAATGACTCCAGAGTACTTAACAACCCGCTTGCAATGAAATGACTCCAGAGCACTTAAAAATCCCGCGTCCAGTGAAATGTCTGAGAAGTATGTAAAAACCCGCTTGCAACGAAATGACTCCAGAGCACTTAAAAAACTCGCTTCCAGTTAAATGTCAGAGAAGTATGTAAAAACCCGCTTGCAACGAAATGACTCCAGAGCATGTAAAAACCCGCTTGCAACGAAATGACTCCAGAGTACTTAAAAACCCGCTTGCAACGAAATGCCTACAGAGCACTTAAAAAACTCGCTTCCAGTGAAATGTCTGAGAAGTATGTAAAAACCCGCTTGCAATGAAATGACTCCAGAGCACTTAAAAACCCGCTTTCAACGAAATGCCTTCAGAGCACTTAAAAACCCGCTTGCAAAGAAATGACTCCAGAGTACTTAAAAACCCGCTTGCAACGAAATGACTCCAGAGGACTTAAAAACCCGCTTGCAACGAAATGACTCCAGAACACTTAAAAACCCGCTTGCAACGAAATGACTACAGAGCACTTAAAAACCCGCTTGCAACGAAATGACTCCAGAGCACTTAAAAACCCGCTTGCAACGAAATGACTCCAGAGCACTTAAAAACCCGCTTGCTACGAAATGACTCCAGAGCACTTAAAAACCCGCTTGCAACGAAATTACTCCAGAGCACTTAAAAACCCGCTTGCAACGAAATGACTCCAGAGCACTTAAAAACCCGCTTGCAACGAAATGACTCCAGAGCACGTAAAAACCCGCTTGCAACGAAATGACTCCAGAGTACTTAAAAACCCACTTGCAACGAAATGACTCCAGAGTACTTAACAACCCGCTTGCAACGAAATGACTCCAGAGCACTTAAAAATCCCGCTTCCAGTGAAATGTCTGAGAAGTATGTAAAAACCCGCTTGCAACGAAATGACTCCAGAGCACTTAAAAACTCGCTTCCAGTTAAATGTCAGAGAAGTATGTAAAAACCCGCTTGCAACGAAATGACTCCAGAGCATGTAAAAACCCGCTTGCAACGAAATGACTCCAGAGTACTTAAAAACCCGCTTGCAACGAAATGCCTACAGAGCACTTAAAAAACTCGCTTCCAGTGAAATGTCTGAGAAGTATGTAAAAACCCGCTTGCAATGAAATGACTCCAGAGCACTTAAAAACCCGCTTTCAACGAAATGCCTTCAGAGCACTTAAAAACCCGCTTGCAAAGAAATGACTCCAGAGTACTTAAAAACCCGCTTGCAACGAAATGACTCCAGAGGACTTAAAAACCCGCTTGCAACGAAATGACTCCAGAACACTTAAAAACCCGCTTGCAACGAAATGACTACAGAGCACTTAAAAACCCGCTTGCAACGAAATGACTCCAGAGCACTTAAAAACCCGCTTGCAACGAAATTACTCCAGAGCACTTAAAAACCCGCTTGCTACGAAATGACTCCAGAGCACTTAAAAACCCGCTTGCAACGAAATTACTCCAGAGCACTTAAAAACCCGCTTGCAACGAAATGACTCCAGAGCACTTAAAAACCCGCTTGCAACGAAATGACTCCAGAGCACTTAAAAACCCGCTTGCAAAGAAATGACTCCAGAGCACTTAAAAAACCTGCTTCCAGTTAAATGTCAGAGAAGTATGTAAAAACCCGCTTGCAACGAAATGACTCCAGAGCACGTAAAAACCCGCTTGCAACGAAATGACTCCAGAGTACTTATAAACCCGCTTGCAACGAAATGCCTCCAGAGCACTTAAAAAACCCGCTTCCAGTGAAATGTCTGAGAAGTTGTAAAAACCCGATTGCAACGAAATGACTCCAGAACACGTAAAAACCCGCTTACAACGAAATGACTCCAGAGCACTTAAAAACCCGCTTGCGACGAAATGACTCCAGAGCACTTAAAAACCCGCTTAGAAAGAAATGCCTTCAGAGCACTTAAAAACCCCCTTGGAACGAAATGACTCCAGAGTACTTAAAAACCCGCTTGCAACGAAATGACTCCAGAGCACTTAAAAACCCGCTTGCAACGAAATGACTCCAGAACACTTAAAAACCCGCTTGCAACGAAATGACTCCAGAGCACTTAAAAACCCGCTTGCAACGAAATGACTCCAGAGCACTTAAAAACCCGCTTGCAACGAAATGACTCCAGAGCACTTAAAAACCCGCTTGCAACGAAATGACTCCAGAGCACTTAAAAACCCGCTTGCAACGAAATGACTCCAGAGCACGTAAAAACCCGCTTGCAACGAAATGACTCCAGAGTACTTATAAACCCGCTCGCAACGAAATGCCTCCAGAGCACTTAAAAAACCCGCTTCCAGTGAAATGTCTGAGAAGTATGTAAAAACCCGCTTGCAACGAAATGACTCCAGAACACGTAAAAACCCGCTTGCAACGAAATGACTCCAGAGTACTTAAAAACCCGCTTGCGACGAAATGACTCCAGAGCACTTAAAAACCCGCTTACAAAGAAATGCCTTCAGAGCACTTAAAAACCCGTTTGCAACGAAATGACTCCAGAGCACTTAAAAACCCGCTTGCAACGAAAAGACTCCAGAGCACTTAAAAACCCGCTTGCAACGAAATGACTCCAGAGCACTTAAAAACCCGCTTGCAACGAAATGACTCCAGAACACTTAAAAACCCGCTTGCAACGAAATGACTCCAGAGCACTTAAAAACCCGCTTGCAACGAAATGACTCCAGAGCACTTAAAAACCCGCTTGCAACGAAATGACTCCAGAGCACTTAAAAACCCGCTTGCAACGAAATGACTCCAGAACACTTAAAAACCGGCTTGCAACGAAATGACTCCAGAGCACGTAAAAACCCGCTTGCAACGAAATGACTCCAGAGTACTTATAAACCCGCTCGCAACGAAATGCCTCCAGAGCACTTAAAAAACCCGCTTCCAGTGAAATGTCTGAGAAGTATGTAAAAACCCGCTTGCAACGAAATGACTCCAGAACACGTAAAAACCCGCTTGCAACGAAATGACTCCAGAGCACTTAAAAACCCGCTTGCGACGAAATGACTCCAGAGCACTTTAAAACCCGCTTACAAAGAAATGCCTTCAGAGCACTTAAAAACCCGTTTGCAACGAAAAGACTCCAGAGCACTTAAAAACCCGCTTGCAACGAAATGACTCCAGAGCACTTAAAAACCCGCTTGCAACGAAAAGACTCCAGAGCACTTAAAAACCCGCTTGCAACGAAATGACTCCAGAGCACTTAAAAACCCGCTTGCAACGAAATGACTCCAGAGCACTTAAAAACCAGCTTGCAACGAAATGACTCCAGAGCACATAAAAACCCGCTTGCAACGAAATGACTCCAGAGCACTTAAAAACCCGCTTGCAACGAAATGACTCCAGAACACTTAAAAACCCGCTTGCAACGAAATGACTCCAGAGTACTTAAAAACCCGCTTGCAACGAAATGACTCCAGAGCACTTAAAAAACCTGCTTCCAGTGAAATGTCTGAGAAGTATGTAAAAACCCGCTTGCAACGAAATGTCTCCAGAGCACTTAAAAAACTCGCTTCCAGTTAAATGTCAGAGAAGTATGTAAAAACCCGCTTGCAACGAAATGACTCCAGAGCATGTAAACCCCGCTTGCAACGAAATGACTCCAGAGTACTTAAAAACCCGCTTGCAACGAAATGCCTACAGAGCACTTAAAAAACTCGCTTCCAGTGAAATGTCTGAGAAGTATGTAAAAACCCACTTGCAACGAAATGACTCCAGAGTACTTAAAAACCCGCTTGCAACGAAATGACTCCAGAGCACTTAAAAACCCGCTTGCAATGAAATGACTCCAGAACTCTTAAAAACCCGCTTGCAACGAAATGACTCCAGAGCACTTAAAAACCCGCTTGCAACGAAATGACTCCAGAACACTTAAAAACCCGCTTGCAACGAAATTACTCCAGAGCACTTAAAAACCCGCTTGCTACGAAATGACTCCAGAGCACTTAAAAACCCGCTTGCAACGAAATGACTCCAGAGCACTTAAAAACCAGCTTGCAACGAAATGACTCCAGAGCACGTAAAAACCCGCTTGCAACGAAATGACTCCAGAGTACTTAAAAACCCACTTGCAACGAAATGACTCCAGAGCACTTAAAAACCCGCTTGCAACGAAATGACTCCAGAACACTTAAAAACCCGCTTGCAACGAAATGACTCCAGAGCACTTAAAAACCCGCTTGCAACGAAATGACTCCAGAGCACTTAAAAACCAGCTTGCAACGAAATGACTCCAGAGCACGTAAAAACCCGCTTGCAACGAAATGACTCCAGAGTACTTAAAAACCCACTTGCAACGAAATGACTCCAGAGTACTTAACAACCCGCTTGCAATGAAATGACTCCAGAGCACTTAAAAATCCTGCTTCCAGTGAAATGTCTGAGAAGTATGTAAAAACCCGCTTGCAACGAAATGACTCCAGAGCACTTAAAAAACTCGCTTCCAGTTAAATGTCAGAGAAGTATGTAAAAACCCGCTTGCAACGAAATGACTCCAGAGCATGTAAAAACCCGCTTGCAACGAAATGACTCCAGAGTACTTAAAAACCCGCTTGCAACGAAATGCCTACAGAGCACTTAAAAAACTCGCTTCCAGTGAAATGTCTGAGAAGTATGTAAAAACCCGCTTGCAATGAAATGACTCCAGAGCACTTAAAAACCCGCTTTCAACGAAATGCCTTCAGAGCACTTAAAAACCCGCTTGCAAAGAAATGACTCCAGAGTACTTAAAAACCCGCTTGCAACGAAATGACTCCAGAGGACTTAAAAACCCGCTTGCAACGAAATGACTCCAGAACACTTAAAAACCCGCTTGCAACGAAATGACTACAGAGCACTTAAAAACCCGCTTGCAACGAAATGACTCCAGAGCACTTAAAAACCCGCTTGCAACGAAATGACTCCAGAGCACTTAAAAACCCGCTTGCTACGAAATGACTCCAGAGCACTTAAAAACCCGCTTGCAACGAAATTACTCCAGAGCACTTAAAAACCCGCTTGCAACGAAATGACTCCAGAGCACTTAAAAACCCGCTTGCAACGAAATGACTCCAGAGCACTTAAAAACCCGCTTGCAAAGAAATGACTCCAGAGCACTTAAAAAACCTGCTTCCAGTTAAATGTCAGAGAAGTATGTAAAAACCCGCTTGCAACGAAATGACTCCAGAGCACGTAAAAACCCGCTTGCAACGAAATGACTCCAGAGTATTTATAAACCCGCTTGCAACGAAATGCCTCCAGAGCACTTAAAAAACCCGCTTCCAGTGAAATGTCTGAGAAGTTGTAAAAACCCGATTGCAACGAAATGACTCCAGATCACGTAAAAACCCGCTTACAACGAAATGACTCCAGAGCATTTAAAAACCCGCTTGCGACGAACTGACTCCAGAGCACTTAAAAACCCGCTTAGAAAGAAATGCCTTCAGAGCACTTAAAAACCCCCTTGGAACGAAATGACTCCAGAGTACTTAAAAACCCGCTTGCAACGAAATGACTCCAGAGCACTTAAAAACCCGCTTGCAACGAAATGACTCCAGAACACTTAAAAACCCGCTTGCAACGAAATGACTCCAGAGCACTTAAAAACCCGCTTGCAACGAAATGACTCCAGAGCACTTAAAAACCCGCTTGCAACGAAATAACTCCAGAGCACTTAAAAACCCGCTTGCAACGAAATGACTCCAGAGCACTTAAAAACCCGCTTGCAACGAAATGACTCCAGAGCACGTAAAAACCCGCTTGCAACGAAATGACTCCAGAGTACTTATAAACCCGCTCGCAACGAAATGCCTCCAGAGCACTTAAAAAACCCGCTTCCAGTGAAATGTCTGAGAAGTATGTAAAAACCCGCTTGCAAAGAAATGACTCCAGAACACGTAAAAACCCGCTTGCAACGAAATGACTCCAGAGTACTTAAAAACCCGCTTGCGACGAAATGACTCCAGAGCACTTAAAAACCCGCTTACAAAGAAATGCCTTCAGAGCACTTAAAAACCCGTTTGCAACGAAATGACTCCAGAGCACTTAAAAACCCGCTTGCAACGAAAAGACTCCAGAGCACTTAAAAACCCGCTTGCAACGAAATGACTCCAGAGCACTTAAAAACCCGCTTGCAACGAAATGACTCCAGAACACTTAAAAACCCGCTTGCAACGAAATGACTCCAGAGCACTTAAAAACCCGCTTGCAACGAAATGACTCCAGAGCACTTAAAAACCCGCTTGCAACGAAATGACTCCAGAGCACTTAAAAACCCGCTTGCAACGAAATGACTCCAGAGCACTTAAAAACCGGCTTGCAACGAAATGACTCCAGAGCACGTAAAAACCCGCTTGCAACGAAATGACTCCAGAGTACTTATAAACCCGCTCGCAACGAAATGCCTCCAGAGCACTTAAAAAACCCGCTTCCAGTGAAATGTCTGAGAAGTATGTAAAAACCCGCTTGCAACGAAATGACTCCAGAACACGTAAAAACCCGCTTGCAACGAAATGACTCCAGAGCACTTAAAAACCCGCTTGCGACGAAATGACTCCAGAGCACTTAAAAACCCGCTTACAAAGAAATACCTTCAGAGCACTTAAAAACCCGTTTGCAACGAAAAGACTCCAGAGCACTTAAAAACCCGCTTGCAACGAAATGACTCCAGAGCACTTAAAAACCCGCTTGCAACGAAAAGACTCCAGAGCACTTAAAAACCCGCTTGCAACGAAATGACTCCAGAGCACTTAAAAACCCGCTTGCAACGAAATGACTCCAGAGCACTTAAAAACCAGCTTGCAACGAAATGACTCCAGAGCACATAAAAACCCGCTTGCAACGAAATGACTCCAGAGCACTTAAAAACCCGCTTGCAACGAAATGACTCCAGAACACTTAAAAACCCGCTTGCAACGAAATGACTCCAGAGTACTTAAAAACCCGCTTGCAACGAAATGACTCCAGAGCACTTAAAAAACCTGCTTCCAGTGAAATGTCTGAGAAGTATGTAAAAACCCGCTTGCAACGAAATGTCTCCAGAGCACTTAAAAAACTCGCTTCCAGTTAAATGTCAGAGAAGTATGTAAAAACCCGCTTGCAACGAAATGACTCCAGAGCATGTAAACCCCGCTTGCAACGAAATGACTCCAGAGTACTTAAAAACCCGCTTGCAACGAAATGCCTACAGAGCACTTAAAAAACTCGCTTCCAGTGAAATGTCTGAGAAGTATGTAAAAACCCACTTGCAACGAAATGACTCCAGAGTACTTAAAAACCCGCTTGCAACGAAATGACTCCAGAGCACTTAAAAACCCGCTTGCAATGAAATGACTCCAGAACTCTTAAAAACCCGCTTGCAACGAAATGACTCCAGAGCACTTAAAAACCCGCTTGCAACGAAATGACTCCAGAACACTTAAAAACCCGCTTGCAACGAAATTACTCCAGAGCACTTAAAAACCCGCTTGCTACGAAATGACTCCAGAGCACTTAAAAACCCGCTTGCAACGAAATGACTCCAGAGCACTTAAAAACCAGCTTGCAACGAAATGACTCCAGAGCACGTAAAAACCCGCTTGCAACGAAATGACTCCAGAGTACTTAAAAACCCACTTGCAACGAAATGACTCCAGAGCACTTAAAAACCCGCTTGCAACGAAATGACTCCAGAACACTTAAAAACCCGCTTGCAACGAAATGACTCCAGAGCACTTAAAAACCCGCTTGCAACGAAATGACTCCAGAGCACTTAAAAACCAGCTTGCAACGAAATGACTCCAGAGCACGTAAAAACCCGCTTGCAACGAAATGACTCCAGAGTACTTAAAAACCCACTTGCAACGAAATGACTCCAGAGTACTTAACAACCCGCTTGCAATGAAATGACTCCAGAGCACTTAAAAATCCCGCTTCCAGTGAAATGTCTGAGAAGTATGTAAAAACCCGCTTGCAACGAAATGACTCCAGAGCACTTAAAAAACTCGCTTCCAGTTAAATGTCAGAGAAGTATGTAAAAACCCGCTTGCAACGAAATGACTCCAGAGCATGTAAAAACCCGCTTGCAACGAAATGACTCCAGAGTACTTAAAAACCCGCTTGCAACGAAATGCCTACAGAGCACTTAAAAAACTCGCTTCCAGTGAAATGTCTGAGAAGTATGTAAAAACCCGCTTGCAATGAAATGACTCCAGAGCACTTAAAAACCCGCTTTCAACGAAATGCCTTCAGAGCACTTAAAAACCCGCTTGCAAAGAAATGACTCCAGAGTACTTAAAAACCCGCTTGCAACGAAATGACTCCAGAGGACTTAAAAACCCGCTTGCAACGAAATGACTCCAGAACACTTAAAAACCCGCTTGCAACGAAATGACTACAGAGCACTTAAAAACCCGCTTGCAACGAAATGACTCCAGAGCACTTAAAAACCCGCTTGCAACGAAATTACTCCAGAGCACTTAAAAACCCGCTTGCTACGAAATGACTCCAGAGCACTTAAAAACCCGCTTGCAACGAAATTACTCCAGAGCACTTAAAAACCCGCTTGCAACGAAATGACTCCAGAGCACTTAAAAACCCGCTTGCAACGAAATTACTCCAGAGCACTTAAAAACCCGCTTGCAACGAAATGACTCCAGAGCACTTAAAAACCCGCTTGCAACGAAATGACTCCAGAGCACGTAAAAACCCGCTTGCAACGAAATGACTCCAGAGTACTTATAAACCCGCTTGCAACGAAATGCCTCCAGAGCACTTAAAAAACCCGCTTCCAGTGAAATGTCTGAGAAGTTGTAAAAACCCGATTGCAACGAAATGACTCCAGATCACGTAAAAACCCGCTTACAACGAAATGACTCCAGAGCATTTAAAAACCCGCTTGCGACGAAATGACTCCAGAGCACTTAAAAACCCGCTTAGAAAGAAATGCCTTCAGAGCACTTAAAAACCCCCTTGGAACGAAATGACTCCAGAGTACTTAAAAACCCGCTTGCAACGAAATGACTCCAGAGCACTTAAAAACCCGCTTGCAACGAAATGACTCCAGAACACTTAAAAACCCGCTTGCAACGAAATGACTCCAGAGCACTTAAAAACCCGCTTGCAACGAAATGACTCCAGAGCACTTAAAAACCCGCTTGCAACGAAATGACTCCAGAGCACTTAAAAACCCGCTTGCAACGAAATGACTCCAGAGCACTTAAAAACCCGCTTGCAACGAAATGACTCCAAGCACGTAAAAACCAGCTTGCAACGAAATGACTCCAGAGTACTTATAAACCCGCTCGCAACGAAATGCCTCCAGAGCACTTAAAAAACCCGCTTCCAGTGAAATGTCTGAGAAGTATGTAAAAACCCGCTTGCAACGAAATGACTCCAGAACACGTAAAAACCCGCTTGCAACGAAATGACTCCAGAGTACTTAAAAACCCGCTTGCGACGAAATGACTCCAGAGCACTTAAAAACCCGCTTACAAAGAAATGCCTTCAGAGCACTTAAAAACCCGTTTGCAACGAAATGACTCCAGAGCACTTAAAAACCCGCTTGCAACGAAAAGACTCCAGAGCACTTAAAAACCCGCTTGCAACGAAATGACTCCAGAGCACTTAAAAACCCGCTTGCAACGAAATGACTCCAGAACACTTAAAAACCCGCTTGCAACGAAATGACTCCAGAGCACTTAAAAACCCGCTTGCAACGAAATGACTCCAGAGCACTTAAAAACCCGCTTGCAACGAAATGACTCCTGAGCACTTAAAAACCCGCTTGCAACGAAATGACTCCAGAGCACTTAAAAACCCGCTTGCAACGAAATGACTCCAGAGCACGTAAAAACCCGCTTGCAACGAAATGACTCCAGAGTACTTATAAACCCGCTCGCAACGAAATGCCTCCAGAGCACTTAAAAAACCCGCTTCCAGTGAAATGTCTGAGAAGTATGTAAAAACCCGCTTGCAACGAAATGACTCCAGAACACGTAAAAACCCGCTTGCAACGAAATGACTCCAGAGCACTTAAAAACCCGCTTGCGACGAAATGACTCCAGAGCACTTAAAAACCCGCTTACAAAGAAATGCCTTCAGAGCATTTAAAAACCCGTTTGCAACGAAAAGACTCCAGAGCACTTAAAAACCCGCTTGCAACGAAATGACTCCAGAGCACTTAAAAACCCGCTTGCAACGAAAAGACTCCAGAGCACTTAAAAACCCGCTTGCAACGAAATGACTCCAGAGCACTTAAAAACCAGCTTGCAACGAAATGACTCCAGAGCACATAAAAACCCGCTTGCAACGAAATGACTCCAGAGCACTTAAAAACCCGCTTGCAACGAAATGACTCCAGAACACTTAAAAACCCGCTTGCAACGAAATGACTCCAGAGTACTTAAAAACCCGCTTGCAACGAAATGACTCCAGAGCACTTAAAAAACCTGCTTCCAGTGAAATGTCTGAGAAGTATGTAAAAACCCGCTTGCAACGAAATGTCTCCAGAGCACTTAAAAAACTCGCTTCCAGTTAAATGTCAGAGAAGTATGTAAAAACCTGCTTGCAACGAAATGACTCCAGAGCATGTAAAAACCCGCTTGCAACGAAATGACTCCAGAGTACTTAAAAACCCGCTTGCAACGAAATGCCTACAGAGCACTTAAAAAACTCGCTTCCAGTGAAATGTCTGAGAAGTATGTAAAAACCCGCTTGCAACGAAATGACTCCAGAGTACTTAAAAACCCGCTTGCAACGAAATGACTCCAGAGCACTTAAAAACCCGCTTGCAATGAAATGACTCCAGAACTCTTAAAAACCCGCTTGCAACGAAATGACTCCAGAGCACTTAAAAACCCGCTTGCAACGAAATGACTCCAGAACACTTAAAAACCCGCTTGCAACGAAATGACTCCAGAGCACTTAAAAACCCGCTTGCAACGAAATGACTCCAGAGCACTTAAAAACCCACTTGCAACAAAATGACTCCAGAGCACTTAAAAAACCTGCTTCCAGGTAAATGTCAGAGAAGTATGTAAAAACCCGCTTGCAACGAAATGACTCCAGAGCACTTAAAAACCCGCTTGCGACGAAATGACTCCAGAGCACTTAAAAACCCGCTTACAAAGAAATGCCTTCAGAGCACTTAAAAACCTGCTTGCAACGAAATGACTCCAGAGCACTTAAAAACCCGCTTACAACGAAATGCCTTCAGAGCACTTAAAAACCCGCTTGCAAAGAAATGACTCCAGAGTACTTAAAAACCCGCTTGCAACGAAATGACTCCAGAGCACTTAAAAACCCGCTTGCAACGAAATGACTCCAGAACACTTAAAAACCCGCTTGCAACGAAATGACTCCAGAGCACTTAAAAACCCGCTTGCAACGAAATGACTCCAGAACACTTAAAAATCCGCTTGCAATGAAATTACTCCAGAGCACTTAAAAACCCACTTGCAACGAAATGACTCCAGAGCACTTAAAAACCCGCTTGCAACGAAATGACTCCAGAGTACTTATAAACCCGCTTGCAACGAAATGCCTCCAGAGCACTTAAAAAACCCGCTTCCAGTGAAATGTCTGAGAAGTATGTAAAAACCCGCTTGCAACGAAATGACTCCAGAACACGTAAAAACCCGCTTGCAACGAAATGACTCCAGAGCACTTAAAAACCCGATTGCGACGAAATGACTCCAGAGCACTTAAAAACCCGCTTACAACGAAATGACTCCAGAGCACTTAAAAACCCGCTTGCAACGAAAAGACTCCAGAGCACTTAAAAACCCGCTTGCAACGAAATGACTCCAGAGCACTTAAAAACCCGCTTGCAACGAAATGACTCCAGAGCACTTAAAAACCAGCTTGCAACGAAATTACTCCAGAGCATTTAAAAACCCGCTTGCAACGAAATGACTCCAGAGCACTTAAAAACCCGCTTGCAACGAAATGACTCCAGAACACTTAAAAACCCGCTTGCAAGGAAATGACTCCAGAGTACTTAAAAACCCGCTTGCAACGAAATGACTCCAGAGCACTTAAAAAACCTGCTTCCAGTGAAATGTCTGAGAAGTATGTAAAAACCCGCTTGCAACGAAATGTCTCCAGAGCACTTAAAAAACTCGCTTCCAGTTAAATGTCTGAGAAGTATGTAAAAACCCGCTTGCAACGAAATGACACCAGAGCATGTAAAAACCCGCTTGCAACGAAATGACTCCAGAGTACTTAAAAACCCGCTTGCAACGAAATGCCTACAGAGCACTTAAAAAACTCGCTTCCAGTGAAATGTCTGAGAAGTATGTAAAAACCCGCTTGCAACGAAATGACTCCAGAGTACTTAAAAACCCGCTTGCAAAGAAATGACTCCAGAGCACTTAAAAACCCGCTTGCAACGAAATGACTCCAGAACACTTAAAAACCCGCTTGCAACGAAATGACTCCAGAGCACTTAAAAACCCGCTTGCAACGAAATGACTCCAGAACACTTAAAAACCCGCTTGCAACGAAATTACTCCAGAGCACTTAAAAACCCGCTTGCTACGAAATGACTCCAGAGCACTTAAAAACCCGCTTGCAACGAAATTACTCCAGAGCACTTAAAACCCGCTTGCAACGAAATGACTCCAGAGCACTTAAACCCCGCTTGCAAAGAAATGACTCCAGAGCACTTAAAAAACCTGCTTCCAGTTAAATGTCAGAGAAGTATGTAAAAACCCGCTTGCAACGAAATGACTCCAGAACACGTAAAAACCCGCTTACAACGAAATGCCTCCAGAGCACTTAAAAAACCCGCTTCCAGTGAAATGTCTGAGAAGTTGTAAAAACCCGATTGCAACGAAATGACTCCAGAACACGTAAAAACCCGCTTGCAACGAAATGACTCCAGAGCACTTAAAAACCCGCTTGCGACGAAATGACTCCAGAGCACTTAAAAACCCGCTTACAAAGAAATGCCTTCAGAGCACTTAAAAACCCGTTTGCAACGAAATGACTCCAGAGCACTTAAAAACCCGCTTGCAACGAAAAGACTCCAGAGCACTTAAAAACCCGCTTGCAACGAAATGACTCCAGAGCACTTAAAAACCCGCTTGCAACGAAATGACTCCAGAACACTTAAAAACCCGCTTGCAACGAAATGACTCCAGAGCACTTAAAAACCCGCTTGCAACGAAATGACTCCAGAGCACTTAAAAACCCGCTTGCAACGAAATGACTCCAGAGCACTTAAAAACCCGCTTGCAACGAAATGACTCCAGAGCACTTAAAAACCCGCTTGCAACGAAATGACACCAGAGTACGTAAAAACCCGCTTGCAAAGAAATGACTCCAGAGAACTTATAAACCCGCTCGCAACGAAATGCCTCCAGAGCACTTAAAAAACCCGCTTCCAGTGAAATGTCTGAGAAGTATGTAAAAACCCGCTTGCAACGAAATGACTCCAGAACACGTAAAAACCCGCTTGCAACGAAATGACTCCAGAGCACTTAAAAACCCGCTTGCGACGAAATGACTCCAGAGCACTTAAAAACGCGCTTACAAAGAAATGCCTTCAGAGCACTTAAAAACCCGTTTGCAACGAAAAGACTCCAGAGCACTTAAAAACCCGCTTGCAACGAAATGACTCCAGAGCACTTAAAAACCCACTTGCAACGAAAAGACTCCAGAGCACTTAAAAACCCGCTTGCAACGAAATGACTCCAGAGCACTTAAAAACCCGCTTGCAACGAAATGAATCCAGAGCACTTAAAAACCAGCTTGCAACGAAATGACTCCAGAGCACATAAAAACCCGCTTGCAACGAAATGACTCCAGAGCACTTAAAAACCCGCTTGCAACGAAATGACTCCAGAACACTTAAAAACCCGCTTGCAACGAAATGACTCCAGAGTACTTAAAAACCCGCTTGCAACGAAATGACTCCAGAGAACTTAAAAAACCTGCTTCCAGTGAAATGTCTGAGAAGTATGTAAAAACCCGCTTGCAACGAAATGTCTCCAGAGCACTTAAAAACCAGCTTGCAACGAAATGACTCCAGAGCACATAAAAACCCGCTTGCAACGAAATGACTCCAGAGCACTTAAAAACCCGCTTGCAACGAAATGACTCCAGAACACTTAAACACCCGCTTGCAACGAAATGACTCCAGAGTACTTAAAAACCCGCTTGCAACGAAATGACTCCAGAGCACTTAAAAAACCTGCTTCCAGTGAAATGTCTGAGAAGTATGTAAAAACCCGCTTGCAACGAAATGTCTCCAGAGCACTTAAAAAACTCGCTTCCAGTTAAATGTCAGAGAAGTATGTAAAAACCCGCTTGAAACGAAATGACTCCAGAGCACGTAAAAACCCGCTTGCAACGAAATGACTCCAGAGCACTTAAAAACCCGCTTGCAACGAAATGACTCCAGAGTACTTAAAAACCCGCTTGAAACGAAAGGCCAACAGAGCACTTAAAAAACCCGCTTCCAGTGAAATGTCTGAGAAGTATGTAAAAACCCGCTTGCAACGAAATGACTCCAGAACACGTAAAAACCAGCTTGCAACGAAATGACTCCAGAGCACTTAAAAACCCGCTTGCGACGAAATGACTCCAGAGCACTTAAAAACCCGCTTACAAAGAAATGCCTTCAGAGCACTTAAAAACCCGTTTGCAACGAAATGACTCCAGAGCACTTAAAAACCCGCTTGCAACGAAAAGACTCCAGAGCACTTAAAAACCCGCTTGCAACGAAATGACTCCAGAGCACTTAAAAACCCGCTTGCAACGAAATGACTCCAGAACACTTAAAAACCCGCTTGCAACGAAATGACTCCAGAGCACTTAAAAACCCGCTTGCAAAGAAATGACTCCAGAGCACTTAAAAACACGCTTGCAACGAAATGACTCCAGAGCACTTAAAAACCCGCTTGCAACGAAATGACTCCAGAGCACTTAAAAACCCGCTTGCAACGAAATGACTCCAGAGCACGTAAAAACCCGCTTGCAACGAAATGACTCCAGAGTACTTATAAACCCGCTCGCAACGAAATGCCTCCTGAGCACTTAAAAAACCCGCTTCCAGTGAAATGTCTGAGAAGTATGTAAAAACCCGCTTGCAACGAAATGACTCCAGAACACGTAAAAACCCGCTTGCAACGAAATGACTCCAGAGCACTTAAAAACCCGCTTGCGACGAAATGACTCCAGAGCACTTAAAAACCCGCTTACAAAGAAATGCCTTCAGAGCACTTAAAAACCCGTTTGCAACGAAAAGACTCCAGAGCACTTAAAAACCCGCTTGCAACGAAATGACTCCAGAGCACTTAAAAACCCACTTGCAACGAAAAGACTCCAGAGCACTTAAAAACCCGCTTGCAACGAAATGACTCCAGAGCACTTAAAAACCCGCTTGCAACGAAATGACTCCAGAGCACTTAAAAACCAGCTTGCAATGAAATGACTCCAGAGCACATAAAAACCCGCTTGCAACGAAATGACTCCAGAGCACTTAAAAACCCGCTTGCAACGAAATGACTCCAGAACACTTAAAAACCCGCTTGCAACGAAAAGACTCCAGAGTACTTAAAAACCCGCTTGCAACGAAATGACTCCAGAGCACTTAAAAAACCTGCTTCCAGTGAAATGTCTGAGAAGTATGTAAAAACCCGCTTGCAACGAAATGTCTCCAGAGCACTTAAAAAACTCGCTTCCAGTTAAATGTCAGAGAAGTATGTAAAAACCTGCTTGCAACGAAATGACTCTAGAGCATGTAAAAACCCGCTTGCAACGAAATGACTCCAGAGTACTTAAAAACCCGCTTGCAACGAAATGCCTACAGAGCACTTAAAAAACTCGCTTCCAGTGAAATGTCTGAGAAGTATGTAAAAACCCGCTTGCAACGAAATGACTCCAGAGTACTTAAAAACCCGCTTGCAACGAAATGACTCCAGAGCACTTAAAAACCCGCTTGCAACGAAATGACTCCAGAACACTTAAAAACCCGCTTGCAACGAAATGACTCCAGAGCACTTAAAAACCCGCTTGCAAAGAAATGACTCCAGAACACTTAAAAACCCGCTTGCAACGAAATTACTCCAGAGCACTTAAAAACCCGCTTGCTACGAAATGACTCCAGAGCACTTAAAAACCCGCTTGCAACGAAATTACTCCAGAGCACTTAAAAACCCGCTTGCAACGAAATGACTCCAGAGCACTTAAAAACCCGCTTGCAACGAAATGACTCCAGAGCACTTAAAAACCCACTTGCAACAAAATGACTCCAGAGCACTTAAAACACCTGCTTCCAGGTAAATGTCAGAGAAGTATGTAAAAACCCGCTTGCAACGAAATGACTCCAGAGCACTTAAAAACCCGCTTGCGACGAAATGACTCCAGAGCACTTAAAAACCCGCTTACAAAGAAATGCCTTCAGAGCACTTAAAAACCTGCTTGCAACGTAATGACTCCAGAGCACTTAAAAACCCGCTTACAACGAAATGCCTTCAGAGCACTTAAAAACCCGCTTGCAAAGAAATGACTCCAGAGTACTTAAAAACCCGCTTGCAACGAAATGACTCCAGAGCACTTAAAAACCCGCTTGCAACGAAATGACTCCAGAACACTTAAAAACCCGCTTGCAACGAAATGACTCCAGAGCACTTAAAAACCCGCTTGCAACGAAATGACTCCAGAACACTTAAAAACCCGCTTGCAACGAAATTACTCCAGAGCACTTAAAAACCCGCTTGCTACGAAATGACTCCAGAGCACTTAAAAACCCGCTTGCTACGAAATGACTCCAGAGCACTTAAAAACCCGCTTGCAACGAAATTACTCCAGAGCACTTAAAAACCCACTTGCAACGAAATGACTCCAGAGCACTTAAAAACCCGCTTGCAACGAAATGACTCCAGAGCACTTAAAAACCCGCTTGCAACGAAATGACTCCAGAGCACTTAAAAAACTCGCTTCCACTTAAATGTCAGAGAAGTATATGAAAACCCGCTTGCAACGAAATGACTCCAGAGCATGTAAAAACCCGCTTGCAACGAAATGACTCCAGAGTACTTAAAAACCCGCTTGCAACGAAATGACTCTAGAGTACTTAAAAACCCGCTTGCAAAGAAATGACTCCAGAATACTTAAAAATCCACTTGCAACGAAAGGACTCCAGAGCACTTAAAAACCCGCATGCAACGAATTGACTCCAGAGCACTTAAAAAACCCGCTTCCAGTGAAATATCTGAGAAGTATGTAAAAACCCGCTTGCAACAAAATGACTCCAGAGCACTTAAAAACCCGCTTGCAACGAAATGACTCCAGAGCACTTAAAAACCCGCTTGCAACGAAATGAATTCAGAGCACTTATAAAACCTGCTTCCAGTTAAATGTCAGAGAAGTATGTAAAAACCCGCTTGCAACGAAATGACTCCAGAGCACGTAAAAACCCGCTTGCAACGAAATGACGCCAGAGTACTTATAAACCCGCTTGCAACGAAATGCCTCCAGAGCACTTAAAAAACCCGCTTCCAGTGAAATGTCTGAGAAGTATGTAAAAACCCGCTTGCAACGAAATGACTCCAGAGCACTTAAAAACCCGATTGCGACGAAATGACTCCAGAGCACTTAAAAACCCGCTTACAAAGAAATGCCTTCAGAGCACTTAAAAACCCGTTTGCAACGAAATGACTCCAGAGCACTTAAAAACCCGCTTGCAACGAAAAGACTCCAGAGCACTTAAAAACCCGCTTGCAACGAAATGACTCCAGAGCACTTAAAAACCCGCTTGCAACGAAATGACTCCAGAGCACTTAAAAACCAGCTTGCAACGGAATGACTCCAGAGCACATAAAAACCCGCTTGCAACGAAATGACTCCAGAGCACTTAAAAACCCGCTTGCAACGAAATGACTCCAGAACACTTAAAAACCCGCTTGCAAGGAAATGACTCCAGAGTACTTAAAAACCCGCTTGCAACGAAATGACTCCAGAGCACTTAAAAAACCTGCTTCCAGTGAAATGTCTGAGAAGTATGTAAAAACCCGCTTGCAACGAAATGTCTCCAGAGCACTTAAAAAACTCGCTTCCAGTTAAATGTCAGAGAAGTATGTAAAAACCCGCTTGCCACGAAATGACTCCAGAGCATGTAAAAACCCGCTTGCAAAGAAATGACTCCAGAGTACTTAAAAACCCGCTTGCAACGAAATGCCTACAGAGCACTTAAAAAACTCGCTTCCAGTGAAATGTCTGAGAAGTATGTAAAAATCCGCTTGCAACGAAATGACTCCAGAGTACTTAAAAACCCGCTTGCAAAGAAATGACTCCAGAGCACTTAAAAACCCGCTTGCAACGAAATGACTCCAGAACACTTAAAAAGCCGCTTGCAACGAAATGACTCCAGAGCACTTAAAAACCCGCTTGCAACGAAATGACTCCAGAACACTTAAAAACCCGCTTGCAACGAAATTACTCCAGAGCACTTAAAAACCCGCTTGCTACGAAATGACTCCAGAGCACTTAAAAACCCGCTTGCAACGAAATGACTCCAGAGCACTTAAAAACCCGCTTGCAACGAAATGACTCCAGAGTACTTAAAAACCCGCTTGCAAAGAAATGACTCCAGAGCACTTAAAAAATCTGCTTCCAGTTAAATGTCAGAGAAGTATGTAAAAACCCGCTTGCAACGAAATGACTCCAGAGCACGTAAAAACCCGCTTGCAACGAAATGACTTCTGAGTACTTATAAACCCGCTTGCAACAAAATGCCTCCAGAGCAATTAAAAAACCCGCTTCCAGTCAAATGTCTGAGAAGTTGTAAAAACCCGATTGCAACGAAATGACTCCAGAACACGTAAAAACCCGCTTGCAACGAAATGACTCCAGAGCACTTAAAAACCCGCTTGCGACGAAATGACTCCAGAACACTTAAAAACCCGCTTAGAAAGAAATGCCTTCAGAGCACTTAAAAACCCCCTTGCAACGAAATGACTCCAGAGTACTTAAAAACCCGCTTGCAACGAAATGACTCCAGAACACTTAAAAACCCGCTTGCAACGAAATGACTCCAGAACACTTAAAAACCCGCTTGCAACGAAATGACTCCAGAGCACTTAAAAACCCGCTTGCTACGAAATGACTCCAGAGCACTTAAAAACCCGCTTGCAACGAAATTACTCCAGAGCACTTAAAAACCCGCTTGCAACGAAATGACTCCAGAGCACTTAAAAACCCGCTTGCAACGAAATGACTCCTGAGCACTTAAAAACCCGCTTGCAACGAAATGAATCCAGAGCACGTAAAAACCCGCTTGCAACGAAATGACTCCAGAGTACTTATAAACCCGCTTGCAACGAAATGCCTCCAGAGCACTTAAAAAACCCGCTTCCAGTGAAATGTCTGAGAAGTATGTAAAAACCCGCTTGCAACGAAATGACTCCAGAACACGTAAAAACCCGCTTGCAACGAAATGACTCCAGAGCACTTAAAAACCCGATTGCGACGAAATGACTCCAGAGCACTTAAAAACCCGCTTACAAAGAAATGCCTTCAGAGCACTTAAAAACCCGTTTGCAACGAAATGACTCCAGAGCACTTAAAAACCCGCTTGCAACGAAAAGACTGCAGAGCACTTAAAAACCCGCTTGCAACGAAATGACTCCAGAGCACTTAAAAACCCGCTTGCAACGAAATGACTCCAGAGCACTTAAAAACCAGCTTGCAACGAAATGACTCCAGAGCATTTAAAAACCCGCTTGCAACGAAATGACTCCAGAGCACTTAAAAACCCGCTTGCAACGAAATGACTCCAGAACACTTAAAAACCCGCTTGCAAGGAAATGACTCCAGAGTACTTAAAAACCCGCTTGCAACGAAATGACTCCAGAGCACTTAAAAAACCTGCTTCCAGTGAAATGTCTGAGAAGTATGTAAAAACCCGCTTGCAACGAAATGTCTCCAGAGCACTTAAAAAACTCGCTTCCAGTTAAATGTCAGAGAAGTATGTAAAAACCCGCTTGCAACGAAATGACACCAGAGCATGTAAAAACCCGCTTGCAACGAAATGACTCCAGAGTACTTAAAAACCCGCTTGCAACGAAATGCCTACAGAGCACTTAAAAAACTCGCTTCCAGTGAAATGTCTGAGAAGTATGTAAAAACCCGCTTGCAACGAAATGACTCCAGAGTACTTAAAAACCCGCTTGCAAAGAAATGACTCCAGAGCACTTAAAAACCCGCTTGCAACGAAATGACTCCAGAACACTTAAAAACCCGCTTGCAACGAAATGACTCCAGAGCACTTAAAAACCCGCTTGCAACGAAATGACTCCAGAACACTTAAAAACCCGCTTGCAACGAAATTACTCCAGAGCACTTAAAAACCCGCTTGCTACGAAATGACTCCAGAGCACTTAAAAACCCGCTTGCAACGAAATTACTCCAGAGCACTTAAAACCCGCTTGCAACAAAATGACTCCAGAGCACTTAAAAACCCGCTTGCAAAGAAATGACTCCAGAGCACTTAAAAAACCTGCTTCCAGTTAAATGTCAGAGAAGTATGTAAAAACCCGCTTGCAACGAAATGACTCCAGAACACGTAAAAACCTGCTTACAACGAAATGCCTCCAGAGCACTTAAAAAACCCGCTTCCAGTGAAATGTCTGAGAAGTTGTAAAAACCCGATTGCAACGAAATGACTCCAGAACACGTAAAAACCCGCTTACAACGAAATGACTCCAGAGCACTTAAAAACCCGCTTGCGACGAAATGACTCCAGAGCACTTAAAAACCCGCTTAGAAAGAAATGCCTTCAGAGCACTTAAAAACCCCCTTGCAACGAAATGACTCCAGAGTACTTAAAAACCCGCTTGCAACGAAATGACTCCAGAGCACTTAAAAACCCGCTTGCAACGAAATGACTCCAGAGCACTTAAAAACCCGATTGCGACGAAATGACTCCAGAGCACTTAAAAACCCGCTTACAAAGAAATGCCTTCAGAGCACTTAAAAACCCGTTTGCAACGAAATGACTCCAGAGCACTTAAAAACCCGCTTGCAACGAATAGACTCCAGAGCACTTAAAAACCCGCGTGCAACGAAATGACTCCAGAGCACTTAAAAACCCGCTTGCAACGAAATGAATCCAGAGCACGTAAAAACCCGCTTGCAACGAAATGACTCCAGAGTACTTATAAACCCGCTTGCAACGAAATGCCTCCAGAGCACTTAAAAAACCCGCTTCCAGTGAAATGTCTGAGAAGTATGTAAAAACCCGCTTGCAACGAAATGACTCCAGAACACGTAAAAACCCGCTTGCAACGAAATGACTCCAGAGCACTTAAAAACCCGATTGCGACGAAATGACTCCAGAGCACTTAAAAACCCGCTTACAAAGAAATGCCTTCAGAGCACTTAAAAACCCGTTTGCAACGAAATGACTCCAGAGCACTTAAAAACCCGCTTGCAACGAAAAGACTCCAGAGCACTTAAAAACCCGCTTGCAACGAAATGACTCCAGAGCACTTAAAAACCAGCTTGCAACGAAATGACTCCAGAGCATTTAAAAACCCGCTTGCAACGAAATGACTCCAGAGCACTTAAAAACCCGCTTGCAACGAAATGACTCCAGAACACTTAAAAACCCGCTTGCAAGGAAATGACTCCAGAGTACTTAAAAACCCGCTTGCAACGAAATGACTCCAGAGCACTTAAAAAACCTGCTTCCAGTGAAATGTCTGAGAAGTATGTAAAAACCCGCTTGCAACGAAATGTCTCCAGAGCACTTAAAAAACTCGCTTCCAGTTAAATGTCAGAGAAGTATGTAAAAACCCGCTTGCAACGAAATGACACCAGAGCATGTAAAAACCCGCTTGCAACGAAATGACTCCAGAGTACTTAAAAACCCGCTTGCAACGAAATGCCTACAGAGCACTTAAAAAACTCGCTTCCAGTGAAATGTCTGAGAAGTATGTAAAAACCCGCTTGCAACGAAATGACTCCAGAGTACTTAAAAACCCGCTTGCAAAGAAATGACTCCAGAGCACTTAAAAACCCGCTTGCAACGAAATGACTCCAGAACACTTAAAAACCCGCTTGCAACGAAATGACTCCAGAGCACTTAAAAACCCGCTTGCAACGAAATGACTCCAGAACACTTAAAAACCCGCTTGCAACGAAATTACTCCAGAGCACTTAAAAACCCGCTTGCTACGAAATGACTCCAGAGCACTTAAAAACCCGCTTGCAACGAAATTACTCCAGAGCACTTAAAACCCGCTTGCAACGAAATGACTCCAGAGCACTTAAAAACCCGCTTGCAAAGAAATGACTCCAGAGCACTTAAAAAACCTGCTTCCAGTTAAATGTCAGAGAAGTATGTAAAAACCCGCTTGCAACGAAATGACTCCAGAACACGTAAAAACCCGCTTACAACGAAATGCCTCCAGAGCACTTAAAAAACCCGCTTCCAGTGAAATGTCTGAGAAGTTGTAAAAACCCGATTGCAACGAAATGACTCCAGAACACGTAAAAACCCGCTTACAACGAAATGACTCCAGAGCACTTAAAAACCCGCTTGCGACGAAATGACTCCAGAGCACTTAAAAACCCGCTTAGAAAGAAATGCCTTCAGAGCACTTAAAAACCCCCTTGCAACGAAATGACTCCAGAGTACTTAAAAACCCGCTTGCAACGAAATGACTCCAGAGCACTTAAAAACCCGCTTGCAACGAAATGACTCCAGAACACTTAAAAACCCGCTTGCAACGAAATGACTCCAGAGCACTTAAAAAACCTGCTTCCAGTGAAATGTCTGAGAAGTATGTAAAAACCCGCTTGCAACGAAATGTCTCCAGAGCACTTAAAAAACTCGCTTCCAGTTAAATGTCAGAGAAGTATGTAAAAACCCGCTTGCAACGAAATGACACCAGAGCATGTAAAAACCCGCTTGCAACGAAATGACTCCAGAGTACTTAAAAACCCGCTTGCAACGAAATGCCTACAGAGCACTTAAAAAACTCGCTTCCAGTGAAATGTCTGAGAAGTATGTAAAAACCCGCTTGCAACGAAATGACTCCAGAGTACTTAAAAACCCGCTTGCAAAGAAATGACTCCAGAGCACTTAAAAACCCGCTTGCAACGAAATGACTCCAGAGCACTTAAAAACCCGCTTGCAACGAAATGACTCCAGAGCACTTAAAAACCCGCTTGCAACGAAATGACTCCAGAGCACTTAAAAACCCGCTTGCAACGAAATGACTCCAGAGCACGTAAAAACCCGCTTGCAACGAAATGACTCTAGAGTACTTATAAACCCGCTTGCAACGAAATGACACCAGAGCACTTAAAAAACCCGCTTCCAGTGAAATGTCTGAGAAGTATGTAAAAACCCGCTTGCAACGAAATGACTCCAGAACACGTAAAAACCCGCTTGCAACGAAATGACTCCAGAGCACTTAAAAACCCGCTTGCGACGAAATGACTCCAGAGCACTTAAAAACCCGCTTACAAAGAAATGCCTTCAGAGCACTTAAAAACCCGCTTGCAACGAAATGACTCCAGAGCACTTAAAAACCCGCTTGCAACGAAATGACTCCAGAGCACTTAAAAACCCGCTTGCAACGAAATGACTCCAGAGCACTTAAAAACCCGCTTGCAACGAAATGACTCCAGAGCACGTAAAAACCCGCTTGCAACGAAATGACTCCAGAGTACTTATAAACCCGCTTGCAACGAAATGCCTCCAGAGCACTTAAAAAACCCGCTTCCAGTGAAATGTCTGAGAAGTATGTAAAAACCCGCTTGCAACGAAATGACTCCAGAACACGTAAAAACCCGCTTGCAACGAAATGACTCCAGAGCACTTAAAAACCCGATTGCGACGAAATGACTCCAGAGCACTTAAAAACCCGCTTACAAAGAAATGCCTTCAGAGCACTTAAAAACCCGTTTGCAACGAAATGACTCCAGAGCACTTAAAAACCCGCTTGCAACGAAAAGACTCCAGAGCACTTAAAAACCCGCTTGCAACGAAATGACTCCAGAGCACTTAAAAACCCGCTTGCAACGAAATGACTCCAGAGCACTTAAAAACCAGCTTGCAACGAAATGACTCCAGAGCACATAAAAACCCGCTTGCAACGAAATGACTCCAGAGCACTTAAAAACCCGCTTGCAACGAAATGACTCCAGAACACTTAAAAACCCGCTTGCAAGGAAATGACTCCAGAGTACTTAAAAACCCGCTCGCAACGAAATGACTCCAGAGCACTTAAAAAACCTGCTTCCAGTGAAATGTCTGAGAAGTATGTAAAAACCCGCTTGCAACGAAATGTCTCCAGAGCACTTAAAAAACTCGCTTCCAGTTAAATGTCAGAGAAGTATGTAAAAACCCGCTTGCAACGAAATGACACCAGAGCATGTAAAAACCCGCTTGCAACGAAATGACTCCAGAGTACTTAAAAACCCGCTTGCAACGAAATGCCTACAGAGCACTTAAAAAACTCGCTTCCAGTGAAATGTCTGAGAAGTATGTAAAAACCCGCTTGCAACGAAATGACTCCAGAGTACTTAAAAACCCGCTTGCAAAGAAATGACTCCAGAGCACTTAAAAACCCGCTTGCAACGAAATGACTCCAGAACACTTAAAAACCCGCTTGCAACGAAATGACTCCAGAGCACTTAAAAACCCGCTTGCAACGAAATGACTCCAGAGCACTTAAAAACCCGCTTGCAACGAAATGACTCCAGAACACTTAAAAACCCGCTTGCAACGAAATTACTCCAGAGCACTTAAAAACCCGCTTGCTACGAAATGACTCCAGAGCACTTAAAAACCCGCTTGCAACGAAATTACTCCAGAGCACTTAAAAACCCGCTTGCAAAGAAATGACTCCAGAGCACTTAAAAAACCTGCTTCTAGTTAAATGTCAGAGAAGTATGTAAAAACCCGCTTGCAACGAAATGACTCCAGAACACGTAAAAACCCGCTTACAACGAAATGCCTCCAGAGCACTTAAAAAACCCGCTTCCAGTGAAATGTCTGAAGAGTTGTAAAAACCCGATTGCAACGAAATGACTCCAGAACACGTAAAAACCCGCTTACAACGAAATGACTCCAGAGCACTTAAAAACCCGCTTGCAACGAAATTACTCCAGAGCACTTAAAACCCGCTTGCAACGAAATGACTCCAGAGCACTTAAAAACCCGCTTGCAAAGAAATGACTCCAGAGCACTTAAAAAACCTGCTTCCAGTTAAATGTCAGAGAAGTATGTAAAAACCCGCTTGCAACGAAATGACTCCAGAACACGTAAAAACCCGCTTACAACGAAATGCCTCCAGAGCACTTAAAAAACCCGCTTCCAGTGAAATGTCTGAGAAGTTGTAAAAACCCGATTGCAACGAAATGACTCCAGAACACGTAAAAACCCGCTTACAACGAAATGACTCCAGAGCACTTAAAAACCCGCGTGCGACGAAATGACTCCAGAGCACTTAAAAACCCGCTTAGAAAGAAATGCCTTCAGAGCACTTAAAAACCCCCTTGCAACGAAATGACTCCAGAGTACTTAAAAACCCGCTTGCAACGAAATGACTCCAGAGCACTTAAAAACCCGCTTGCAACGAAATGACTCCAGAACACTTAAAAACCCGCTTGCAACGAAATGACTCCAGAGCACTTAAAAACCCGCTTGCAACGAAATGACTCCAGAGCACTTAAAAACCCGCTTGCAACGAAATGACTCCAGAGCACTTAAAAACCCGCTTGCAACGAAATGACTCCAGAGCACGTAAAAACCCGCTTGCAACGAAATGACTCTAGAGTACTTATAAACCCGCTTGCAACGAAATGACACCAGAGCACTTAAAAAACCCGCTTCCAGTGAAATGTCTGAGAAGTATGTAAAAACCCGCTTGCAACGAAATGACTCCAGAACACGTAAAAACCCGCTTGCAACGAAATGACTCCAGAGCACTTAAAAACCCGCTTGCGACGAAATGACTCCAGAGCACTTAAAAACCCGCTTACAAAGAAATGCCTTCAGAGCACTTAAAAACCCGCTTGCAACGAAATGACTCCAGAGCACTTAAAAACCCGCTTGCAACGAAATGACTCCAGAGCACTTAAAAACCCGCTTGCAACGAAATGACTCCAGAGCACTTAAAAACCCGCTTGCAACGAAATGACTCCAGAGCACGTAAAAACCCGCTTGCAACGAAATGACTCCAGAGTACTTATAAACCCGCTTGCAACGAAATGCCTCCAGAGCACTTAAAAAACCCGCTTCCAGTGAAATGTCTGAGAAGTATGTAAAAACCCGCTTGCAACGAAATGACTCCAGAACACGTAAAAACCCGCTTGCAACGAAATGACTCCAGAGCACTTAAAAACCCGATTGCGACGAAATGACTCCAGAGCACTTAAAAACCCGCTTACAAAGAAATGCCTTCAGAGCACTTAAAAACCCGTTTGCAACGAAATGACTCCAGAGCACTTAAAAACCCGCTTGCAACGAAAAGACTCCAGAGCACTTAAAAACCCGCTTGCAACGAAATGACTCCAGAGCACTTAAAAACCCGCTTGCAACGAAATGACTCCAGAGCACTTAAAAACCAGCTTGCAACGAAATGACTCCAGAGCACATAAAAACCCGCTTGCAACGAAATGACTCCAGAGCACTTAAAAACCCGCTTGCAACGAAATGACTCCAGAACACTTAAAAACCCGCTTGCAAGGAAATGACTCCAGAGTACTTAAAAACCCGCTCGCAACGAAATGACTCCAGAGCACTTAAAAAACCTGCTTCCAGTGAAATGTCTGAGAAGTATGTAAAAACCCGCTTGCAACGAAATGTCTCCAGAGCACTTAAAAAACTCCCTTCCAGTTAAATGTCAGAGAAGTATGTAAAAACCCGCTTGCAACGAAATGACACCAGAGCATGTAAAAACCCGCTTGCAACGAAATGACTCCAGAGTACTTAAAAACCCGCTTGCAACGAAATGCCTACAGAGCACTTAAAAAACTCGCTTCCAGTGAAATGTCTGAGAAGTATGTAAAAACCCGCTTGCAACGAAATGACTCCAGAGTACTTAAAAACCCGCTTGCAAAGAAATGACTCCAGAGCACTTAAAAACCCGCTTGCAACGAAATGACTCCAGAACACTTAAAAACCCGCTTGCAACGAAATGACTCCAGAGCCCTTAAAAACCCGCTTGCAACGAAATGACTCCAGAACACTTAAAAACCCGCTTGCAACGAAATTACTCCAGAGCACTTAAAAACCCGCTTGCTACGAAATGACTCCAGAGCACTTAAAAACCCGCTTGCAACGAAATTACTCCAGAGCACTTAAAACCCGCTTGCAACGAAATGACTCCAGAGCACTTAAAAACCCGCTTGCAAAGAAATGACTCCAGAGCACTTAAAAAACCTGCTTCTAGTTAAATGTCAGAGAAGTATGTAAAAACCCGCTTGCAACGAAATGACTCCAGAACACGTAAAAACCCGCTTACAACGAAATGCCTCCAGAGCACTTAAAAAACCCGCTTCCAGTGAAATGTCTGAGAAGTTGTAAAAACCCTATTGCAACGAAATGACTCCAGAACACGTAAAAACCCGCTTACAACGAAATGACTCCAGAGCACTTAAAAACCCGCTTGCGACGAAATGACTCCAGAGCACTTAAAAACCCGCTTAGAAAGAAATGCCTTCAGAGCACTTAAAAACCCCCTTGCAACGAAATGACTCCAGAGCACTTAAAAACCCGCTTGCAACGAAATGACTCCAGAACACTTAAAAACCCGCTTGCAACGAAATGACTCCAGAGCACTTAAAAACCCGCTTGCAACGAAATGACTCCAGAGCACTTAAAAACCCGCTTGCAACGAAATGACTCCAGAGCACTTAAAAACCCGCTTGCAACGAAATGACTCCAGAGCACTTAAAAACCCGCTTGCAACGAAATGACTCCAGAGCACGTAAAAACCCGCTTGCAACGAAATGACTCCAGAGTACTTATAAACCCGCTTGCAACGAAATGACTCCAGAGCACTTAAAAAACCCGCTTCCAGTGAAATGTCTGAGAAGTATGTAAAAACCCGCTTGCAACGAAATGACTCCAGAACACGTAAAAACCCGCTTGCAACGAAATGACTCCAGAGCACTTAAAAACCCGCTTGCGACGAAATGACTCCAGAGCACTTAAAAACCCGCTCACAAAGAAATGCCTTCAGAGCACTTAAAAACCCGTTTGCAACGAAATGACTCCAGAGCACTTAAAAACCCGCTTGCAACGAAAAGACTCCAGAGCACTTAAAAACCCGCTTGCAACGAAATGACTCCAGAGCACTTAAAAACCCGCTTGCAACGAAAAAACTCCAGAGCACTTAAAAACCCGCTTGCAACGAAATGACTCCAGAGCACTTAAAAACCCGCTTGCAACGAAATGACTCCAGAGCACTTAAAAACCAGCTTGCAACGAAATGACTCCAGAGCACATAAAAACCCGCTTGCAACGAAATGACTCCAGAGCACTTAAAAACCCGCTTGCAACGAAATGACTCCAGAACACTTAAAAACCCGCTTGCAACGAAATGACTCCAGAGTACTTAAAAACCCGCTTGCAACGAAATGACTCCAGAGCACTTAAAAAACCTGCTTCCAGTGAAATGTCTGAGAAGTATGTAAAAACCCGCTTGCAACGAAATGTCTCCAGAGCACTTAAAAAACTCGCTTCCAGTTAAATGTCAGAGAAGTATGTAAAAACCCGCTTGCAACGAAATGACTTCAGAGCATGTAAAAACCCGCTTGCAACGAAATGACTCCAGAGTACTTAAAAACCCGCTTGCAACGAAATGCCTACAGAGCACTTAAAAAACTCGCTTCCAGTGAAATGTCTGAGAAGTATGTAAAAACCCGCTTGCAACGAAATGACTCCAGAGCACTTAAAAACCCGCGTGCAACGAAATGACTCCAGAACACTTAAAAACCCGCTTGCAACGAAATGACTCCAGAGCACTTAAAAACCCGCTTGCAACGAAATGACTCCAGAACACTTAAAAACCCGCTTGCAACGAAATTACTCCAGAGCACTTAAAAACCCGCTTGCTACGAAATGACTCCAGAGCACTTAAAAACCCGCTTGCAACGAAATGACTCCAGAGCACTTAAAAACCCGCTTGCAACGAAATGACTCCAGAGCACTTAAAAACCCACTTGCAACGAAATGACTCCAGAGCACTTAAAAACCCACTTGCAACAAAATGACTCCAGAGCACTTAAAAAACCTGCTTCCAGGTAAATGTCAGAGAAGTATGTAAAAACCCGCTTGCAACGAAATGACTCCAGAGCACTTAAAAACCCGCTTGCGACGAAATGACTCCAGAGCACTTAAAAACCCGCTTACAAAGAAATGCCTTCAGAGCACTTAAAAACCTGCTTGCAACGAAATGACTCCAGAGCACTTAAAAACCCGCTTACAACGAAATGCCTTCAGAGCACTTAAAAACCCGCTTGCAAAGAAATGACTCCAGAGTACTTAAAAACCCGCTTGCAACGAAATGACTCCAGAGCACTTAAAAACCCGCTTGCAACGAAATGACTCCAGAGCACTTAAAAACCCGCTTGCAACGAAATTACTCCAGAGCACTTAAAAACCCGCTTGCAACGAAATGACTCCAGAACACTTAAAAACCCGCTTGTAACGAAATAACTCCAGAGCACTTAAAAACCCGCTTGCAACGAAATTACTCCAGAGCACTTAAAAACCCGCTTGCAATGAAATGACTCCAGAGCACTTAAAAACCCGCTTGCAACGAAATGACTCCAGAGCACTTAAAAACCCGCTTGCAACGAAATGACTCCAGAGCACTTAAAAAACCTGCTTCCAGTTAAATGTCAGAGAAGTATGTAAAAACCCGCTTGCAACGAAATGACTCCAGAGCACTTAAAAACCCGCTTGCGACGAAATGACTCCAGAGTACTTAAAAACCCGCTTACAAAGAAATGCCTTCAGAGCACTTAAAAACCCGCTTAGAACGAAATGACGCCAGAGCACTTAAAAACCCGCTTGCAACGAAAAGACTCCAGAGCACTTAAAAACCCGCTTGCAACGAAATGACTCCAGAGCACTTAAAAACCCGCTTGCAACGAAATGACTCCAGAGCACTTAAAAACCAGCTTGCAACGAAATGACTCCAGAGCACGTAAAAACCCGCTTGCAACGAAATGACTCCAGAGCACTTAAAAACCCGCTTGCAACGAAATGACTCCAGAGCACTTAAAAAACTCGCTTCCACTTAAATGTCAGAGAAGTATATGAAAACCCGCTTGCAACGAAATGACTCCAGAGCATGTAAAAACCCGCTTGCAACGAAATGACTCCAGAGTACTTAAAAACCCGCTTGCAACGAAATGACTCCAGAGTACTTAAAAACACCGCTTGCAAAGAAATGACTCCAGAACACTTAAAAATCCACTTGCAACGAAAGGACTCCAGAGCACTTAAAAACCCGCTTGCAACGAATTGACTCCAGAGCACTTAAAAACCCGCTTGCAACGAAATGACTCCAGAACACTTAAAAACCCGCTTGCAACGAAATTACTCCAGAGCACTTAAAAACCCGCTTGCTACGAAATGACTCCAGAGCACTTAAAAACCCGCTTGCAACGAAATTACTCCAGAGCACTTAAAAACCCGCTTGCAACGAAATGACTCCAGAGCACTTAAAAACCCGCTTGCAACGAAATGACTCCAGAGCACTTAAAAACCCACTTGCAACAAAATGACTCCAGAGCACTTAAAAAACCTGCTTCCAGGTAAATGTCAGAGAAGTATGTAAAAACCCGCTTGCAACGAAATGACTCCAGAGCACTTAAAAACCCGCTTGCGACGAAATGACTCCAGAGCACTTAAAAACCCGCTTACAAAGAAATGCCTTCAGAGCACTTAAAAACCTGCTTGCAACGAAATGACTCCAGAGCACTTAAAAACCCGCTTACAACGAAATGCCTTCAGAGCACTTAAAAACCCGCTTGCAAAGAAATGACTCCAGAGTACTTAAAAACCCGCTTGCAACGAAATGACTCCAGAGCACTTAAAAACCCGCTTGCAATGAAATGACTCCAGAACACTTAAAAACCCGCTTGCAACGAAATGACTCCAGAGCACTTAAAAACCCGCTTGCAACGAAATGACTCCAGAACACTTAAAAACCCGCTTGCAACGAAATTACTCCAGAGCACTTAAAAACCCGCTTGCTACGAAATGACTCCAGAGCACTTAAAAACCCGCTTGCTACGAAATGACTCCAGAGCACTTAAAAACCCGCTTGCAACGAAATGACTCCAGAGCACTTAAAAACCCGCTTGCAACGAAATGACTCCAGAGCACTTAAAAACCCGCTTGCAACGAAATGACTCCAGAGCACTTAAAAACCCGCTTGCAACGAAATGACTCCAGAGCACTTAAAAAACCTGCTTCCAGTTAAATGTCAGAGAAGTATGTAAAAACCCGCTTGCAACGAAATGACTCCAGAGCACTTAAAAACCCGCTTGCAACGAAATGACTCCAGAGCACTTAAAAACCTGCTTACAAAGAAATGCCTTCAGAGCACTTAAAAACCCGCTTAGAACGAAATGACTCCAGAGCACTTAAAAACCCGCTTGCAACGAAAAGACTCCAGAGCACTTAAAAACCCGCTTGCAACGAAATGACTCCAGAGCACTTAAAAACCCGCTTGCAACGAAATGACTCCAGAGCACTTAAAAACCAGCTTGCAACGAAATGACTCCAGAGCACGTAAAAACAGCTTGCAACGAAATGACTCCAGAGCACTTAAAAAACCTGCTTCCAGTGAAATGTCTGAGAAGTATGTAAAAACCCGCTTGCAACGAAATGTCTCCAGAGCACTTAAAAAACTCGCTTCCAGTTAAATGTCAGAGAAGTATGTAAAAACCCGCTTGCAACGAAATGACTTCAGAGCATGTAAAAACCCGCTTGCAACGAAATGACTCCAGAGTACTTAAAAACCCGCTTGCAACGAAATGCCTACAGAGCACTTAAAAAACTCGCTTCCAGTGAAATGTCTGAGAAGTATGTAAAAACCCGCTTGCAACGAAATGACTCCAGAGTACTTAAAAACCCGCTTGCAACGAAATGACTCCAGAGCACTTAAAAACCCGCGTGCAACGAAATGACTCCAGAACACTTAAAAACCCGCTTGCAACGAAATGACTCCAGAGCACTTAAAAACCCGCTTGCAACGAAATGACTCCAGAACACTTAAAAACCCGCTTGCAACGAAATTACTCCAGAGCACTTAAAAACCCGCTTGCTACGAAATGACTCCAGAGCACTTAAAAACCCGCTTGCAACGAAATGACTCCAGAGCACTTAAAAACCCGCTTGCAACGAAATGACTCCAGAGCACTTAAAAACCCACTTGCAACGAAATGACTCCAGAGCACTTAAAAACCCACTTGCAACAAAATGACTCCAGAGCACTTAAAAAACCTGCTTCCAGGTAAATGTCAGAGAAGTATGTAAAAACCCGCTTGCAACGAAATGACTCCAGAGCACTTAAAAACCCGCTTGCGACGAAATGACTCCAGAGCACTTAAAAACCCGCTTACAAAGAAATGCCTTCAGAGCACTTAAAAACCCGCTTGCAAAGAAATGACTCCAGAGTACTTAAAAACCCGCTTGCAACGAAATGACTCCAGAGCACTTAAAAACCCGCTTGCAACGAAATGACTCCAGAGCACTTAAAAACCCGCTAGCAACGAAATGACTCCAGAGCACTTAAAAACCCACTTGCAACAAAATGACTCCAGAGCACTTAAAAAACCTGCTTCCAGGTAAATGTCAGAGAAGTATGTAAAAACCCGCTTGCAACGAAATGACTCCAGAGCACTTAAAAACCCGCTTGCTACGAAATGACTCCAGAGCACTTAAAAACCCGCTTGCAACGAAATGACTCCAGAGCACTTAAAAACCCGCTTGCAACGAAATGACTCCAGAGCACTTAAAAACCCGCTTGCAACGAAATGACTCCAGAGCACTTAAAAACCCGCTTGCAACGAAATGACTCCAGAGCACTTAAAAAACCTGCTTCCAGTTAAATGTCAGAGAAGTATGTAAAAACCCGCTTGCAACGAAATGACTCCAGAGCACTTAAAAACCCGCTTGCAACGAAATGACTCCAGAGCACTTAAAAACCCGCTTACAAAGAAATGCCTTCAGAGCACTTAAAAACCCGCTTAGAACGAAATGACTCCAGAGCACTTAAAAACCCGCTTGCAACGAAAAGACTCCAGAGCACTTAAAAACCCGCTTGCAACGAAATGACTCCAGAGCACTTAAAAACCCGCTTGCAACGAAATGACTCCAGAGCACTTAAAAACCAGCTTGCAACGAAATGACTCCAGAGCACGTAAAAACAGCTTGCAACGAAATGACTCCAGAGCACTTAAAAAACCTGCTTCCAGTGAAATGTCTGAGAAGTATGTAAAAACCCGCTTGCAACGAAATGTCTCCAGAGCACTTAAAAAACTCGCTTCCAGTTAAATGTCAGAGAAGTATGTAAAAACCCGCTTGCAACGAAATGACTTCAGAGCATGTAAAAACCCGCTTGCAACGAAATGACTCCAGAGTACTTAAAAACCCGCTTGCAACGAAATGCCTACAGAGCACTTAAAAAACTCGCTTCCAGTGAAATGTCTGAGAAGTATGTAAAAACCCGCTTGCAACGAAATGACTCCAGAGTACTTAAAAACCCGCTTGCAACGAAATGACTCCAGAGCACTTAAAAACCCGCGTGCAACGAAATGACTCCAGAACACTTAAAAACCCGCTTGCAACGAAATGACTCCAGAGCACTTAAAAACCCGCTTGCAACGAAATGACTCCAGAACACTTAAAAACCCGCTTGCAACGAAATTACTCCAGAGCACTTAAAAACCCGCTTGCTACGAAATGACTCCAGAGCACTTAAAAACCCGCTTGCAACGAAATGACTCCAGAGCACTTAAAAACCCGCTTGCAACGAAATGACTCCAGAGCACTTAAAAACCCACTTGCAACGAAATGACTCCAGAGCACTTAAAAACCCACTTGCAACAAAATGACTCCAGAGCACTTAAAAAACCTGCTTCCAGGTAAATGTCAGAGAAGTATGTAAAAACCCGCTTGCAACGAAATGACTCCAGAGCACTTAAAAACCCGCTTGCGACGAAATGACTCCAGAGCACTTAAAAACCCGCTTACAAAGAAATGCCTTCAGAGCACTTAAAAACCTGCTTGCAACGAAATGACTCCAGAGCACTTAAAAACCCGCTTACAACGAAATGCCTTCAGAGCACTTAAAAACCCGCTTGCAAAGAAATGACTCCAGAGTACTTAAAAACCCGCTTGCAACGAAATGACTCCAGAGCACTTAAAAACCCGCTTGCAACGAAATGACTCCAGAGCACTTAAAAACCCGCTAGCAACGAAATGACTCCAGAGCACTTAAAAACCCACTTGCAACAAAATGACTCCAGAGCACTTAAAAAACCTGCTTCCAGGTAAATGTCAGAGAAGTATGTAAAAACCCGCTTGCAACGAAATGACTCCAGAGCACTTAAAAACCCGCTTGCGACGAAATGACTCCAGAGCACTTAAAAACCCGCTTACAAAGAAATGCCTTCAGAGCACTTAAAAACCTGCTTGCAACGAAATGACTCCAGAGCACTTAAAAACCCGCTTACAACGAAATGCCTTCAGAGCACTTAAAAACCCGCTTGCAAAGAAATGACTCCAGAGTACTTAAAAACCCGCTTGCAACGAAATGACTCCAGAGCACTTAAAAACCCGCTTGCAACGAAATGACTCCAGAGCACTTAAAAACCCGCTTGCAACGAAATTACTCCAGAGCACTTAAAAACCCGCTTGCAACGAAATGACTCCAGAACACTTAAAAACCCGCTTGTAACGAAATAACTCCAGAGCACTTAAAAACCCGCTTGCAACGAAATTACTCCAGAGCACTTAAAAACCCGCTTGCAATGAAATGACTCCAGAGCACTTAAAAACCCGCTTGCAACGAAATGACTCCAGAGCACTTAAAAACCCGCTTGCAACGAAATGACTCCAGAGCACTTAAAAAACCTGCTTCCAGTTAAATGTCAGAGAAGTATGTAAAAACCCACTTGCAACGAAATGACTCCAGAGCACTTAAAAACCCGCTTGTGACGAAATGACTCCAGAGCACTTAAAAACCCGCTTACAAAGAAATGCCTTCAGAGCACTTAAAAACCCGCTTAGAACGAAATGACGCCAGAGCACTTAAAAACCCGCTTGCAACGAAAAGACTCCAGAGCACTTAAAAACCCGCTTGCAACGAAATGACTCCAGAGCACTTAAAAACCCGCTTGCAACGAAATGACTCCAGAGCACTTAAAAACCAGCTTGCAACGAAATGACTCCAGAGCACGTAAAAACCCGCTTGCAACGAAATGACTCCAGAGCACTTAAAAACCCGCTTGCAACGAAATGACTCCAGAGCACTTAAAAAACTCGCTTCCACTTAAATGTCAGAGAAGTATATGAAAACCCGCTTGCAACGAAATGACTCCAGAGCATGTAAAAACCCGCTTGCTACGAAATGACTCCAGAGCACTTAAAAACCCGCTTGCTACGAAATGACTCCAGAGCACTTAAAAACCCGCTTGCAACGAAATGACTCCAGAGCACTTAAAAACCCGCTTGCAACGAAATGACTCCAGAGCACTTAAAAACCCGCTTGCAACGAAATGACTCCAGAGCACTTAAAAACCCGCTTGCAACGAAATGACTCCAGAGCACTTAAAAAACCTGCTTCCAGTTAAATGTCAGAGAAGTATGTAAAAACCCGCTTGCAACGAAATGACTCCAGAGCACTTAAAAACCCGCTTGCAACGAAATGACTCCAGAGCACTTAAAAACCCGCTTACAAAGAAATGCCTTCAGAGCACTTAAAAACCCGCTTAGAACGAAATGACTCCAGAGCACTTAAAAACCCGCTTGCAACGAAAAGACTCCAGAGCACTTAAAAACCCGCTTGCAACGAAATGACTCCAGAGCACTTAAAAACCCGCTTGCAACGAAATGACTCCAGAGCACTTAAAAACCAGCTTGCAACGAAATGACTCCAGAGCACGTAAAAACAGCTTGCAACGAAATGACTCCAGAGCACTTAAATACCCGCTTGCAACGAAATGACTCCAGAGCACTTAAAAAACTCGCTTCCACTTTAATGTCAGAGAAGTATATGAAAACCCGCTTGCAACGAAATGACTCCAGAGCATGTAAAAACCCGCTTGCAACGAAATGACTCCAGAGTACTTAAAAACCCGCTTGCAACGAAATGACTCCAGAGTACTTAAAAACCCGCTTGCAAAGAAATGACTCCAAAACACTTAAAAATCCACTTGCAACGAAAGGACTCCAGAGCACTTAAAAACCCGCTTGCAACGAATTGACTCCAGAGCACTTAAAAAACCCGCTTCCAGTGAAATATCTGAGAAGTATGTAAAAACCCGCTTGCAACGAAATGACTCCAGAGCACTTAAAAACCCGCTTGCAACGAAATTACTCCAGAGCACTTAAAAACCCGCTTGCAACGAAATGAATTCAGAGCACTTATAAAACCTGCTTCCAGTTAAATGTCAGAGAAGTATGTAAAAACCCGGTTGCAACGAAATGACTCCAGAGCACGTAAAAACCCGCTTGCAACGAAATGACTCCAGAGTACTTAAAAACCCGCTTGCAACGAAATGCCTACAGAGCACTTAAAAAACTCGCTTCCAGTGAAATGTCTGAGAAGTATGTAAAAACCCGCTTGCAATGAAATGACTCCAGAGCACGTAAAAACCCGCTTGCAACGAAAAGACTCCAGAGCACTTAAAAACCCGCTTGCAACGAAATGACTCCAGAGCACTTAAAAACCCGCTTGCAACGAAATGACTCCAGAGCACTTAAAAACCAGCTTGCAACGAAATGACTCCAGAGCACGTAAAAACCCGCTTGCAACGAAATGACTCCAGAGCACTTAAAAACCCGCTTGCAACGAAATGACTCCAGAGCACTTAAAAAACTCGCTTCCACTTAAATGTCAGAGAAGTATATGAAAACCCGCTTGCAACGAAATGACTCCAGAGCATGTAAAAACCCGCTTGCAACGAAATGACTCCAGAGTACTTAAAAACCCGCTTGCAACGAAATGACTCCAGAGTACTTAAAAACACCGCTTGCAAAGAAATGACTCCAGAACACTTAAAAATCCACTTGCAACGAAAGGACTCCAGAGCACTTAAAAACCCGCTTGCAACGAATTGACTCCAGAGCACTTAAAAACCCGCTTGCAACGAAATGACTCCAGAACACTTAAAAACCCGCTTGCAACGAAATTACTCCAGAGCACTTAAAAACCCGCTTGCTACGAAATGACTCCAGAGCACTTAAAAACCCGCTTGCAACGAAATTACTCCAGAGCACTTAAAAACCCGCTTGCAACGAAATGACTCCAGAGCACTTAAAAACCCGCTTGCAACGAAATGACTCCAGAGCACTTAAAAACCCACTTGCAACAAAATGACTCCAGAGCACTTAAAAAACCTGCTTCCAGGTAAATGTCAGAGAAGTATGTAAAAACCCGCTTGCAACGAAATGACTCCAGAGCACTTAAAAACCCGCTTGCGACGAAATGACTCCAGAGCACTTAAAAACCCGCTTACAAAGAAATGCCTTCAGAGCACTTAAAAACCTGCTTGCAACGAAATGACTCCAGAGCACTTAAAAACCCGCTTACAACGAAATGCCTTCAGAGCACTTAAAAACCCGCTTGCAAAGAAATGACTCCAGAGTACTTAAAAACCCGCTTGCAACGAAATGACTCCAGAGCACTTAAAAACCCGCTTGCAATGAAATGACTCCAGAACACTTAAAAACCCGCTTGCAACGAAATGACTCCAGAGCACTTAAAAACCCGCTTGCAACGAAATGACTCCAGAACACTTAAAAACCCGCTTGCAACGAAATGACTCCAGAGCACTTAAAAACCCGCTTGCTACGAAATGACTCCAGAGCACTTAAAAACCCGCTTGCTACGAAATGACTCCAGAGCACTTAAAAACCCGCTTGCAACGAAATGACTCCAGAGCACTTAAAAACCCGCTTGCAACGAAATGACTCCAGAGCACTTAAAAACCCGCTTGCAACGAAATGACTCCAGAGCACTTAAAAACCCGCTTGCAACGAAATGACTCCAGAGCACTTAAAAAACCTGCTTCCAGTTAAATGTCAGAGAAGTATGTAAAAACCCGCTTGCAACGAAATGACTCCAGAGCACTTAAAAACCCGCTTGCAACGAAATGACTCCAGAGCACTTAAAAACCCGCTTACAAAGAAATGCCTTCAGAGCACTTAAAAACCCGCTTAGAACGAAATGACTCCAGAGCACTTAAAAACCCGCTTGCAACGAAATGACTCCAGAGCACTTAAAAACCCGCTTGCAACGAAATGACTCCAGAGCACTTAAAAACCAGCTTGCAACGAAATGACTCCAGAGCACGTAAAAACAGCTTGCAACGAAATGACTCCAGAGCACTTAAATACCCGCTTGCAACGAAATGACTCCAGAGCACTTAAAAAACTCGCTTCCACTTTAATGTCAGAGAAGTATATGAAAACCCGCTTGCAACGAAATGACTCCAGAGCATGTAAAAACCCGCTTGCAACGAAATGACTCCAGAGTACTTAAAAACCCGCTTGCAACGAAATGACTCCAGAGTACTTAAAAACCCGCTTGCAAAGAAATGACTCCAAAACACTTAAAAATCCACTTGCAACGAAAGGACTCCAGAGCACTTAAAAACCCGCTTGCAACGAATTGACTCCAGAGCACTTAAAAAACCCGCTTCCAGTGAAATATCTGAGAAGTATGTAAAAACCCGCTTGCAACGAAATGACTCCAGAGCACTTAAAAACCCGCTTGCAACGAAATTACTCCAGAGCACTTAAAAACCCGCTTGCAACGAAATGAATTCAGAGCACTTATAAAACCTGCTTCCAGTTAAATGTCAGAGAAGTATGTAAAAACCCGCTTGCAACGAAATGACTCCAGAGCACGTAAAAACCCGCTTGCAACGAAATGACTCCAGAGTACTTAAAAACCCGCTTGCAACGAAATGCCTACAGAGCACTTAAAAAACTCGCTTCCAGTGAAATGTCTGAGAAGTATGTAAAAACCCGCTTGCAACGAAATGACTCCAGAGTACTTAAAAACCCGCTTGCAACGAAATGACTCCAGAGCACTTAAAAACCCGCTTGCAACGAAATGACTCCAGAACACTTAAAACCCCGCTTGCAACGAAATTACTCCAGAGCACTTAAAAACCCGCTTGCTACGAAATGACTCCAGAGCACTTAAAAACCCGCTTGCAACGAAATGACTCCAGAGCACTTAAAAACCCGCTTGCAACGAAATGACTCCAGAGCACTTAAAAACCCGCTTGCAACGAAATGACTCCAGAACACTTAAAAACCCGCTTGCAACGAAATTACTCCAGAGCACTTAAAAACCCGCTTGCTACGAAATGACTCCAGAGCACTTAAAAACCCGCTTGCAACGAAATGACTCCAGAGCACTTAAAAACCCGCTTGCAACGAAATTACTCCAGAGCACTTAAAAACCCACTTGCAACAAAATGACTCCAGAGCACTTAAAAAACCTGCTTCCAGGTAAATGTCAGAGAAGTATGTAAAAACCCGCTTGCAACGAAATGACTCCAGAGCACTTAAAAACCCGCTTGCGACGAAATGACTCCAGAGCACTTAAAAACCCGCTTACAAAGAAATGCCTTCAGAGCACTTAAAAACCTGCTTGCAACGAAATGACTCCAGAGCACTTAAAAACCCGCTTACAACGAAATGCCTTCAGAGCACTTAAAAACCCGCTTGCAAAGAAATGACTCCAGAGTACTTAAAAACCCGCTTGCAACGAAATGACTCCAGAGCACTTAAAAACCCGCTTGCAACGAAATGACTCCAGAGCACTTAAAAACCCGCTAGCAACGAAATGACTCCAGAGCACTTAAAAACCCACTTGCAACAAAATGACTCCAGAGCACTTAAAAAACCTGCTTCCAGGTAAATGTCAGAGAAGTATGTAAAAACCCGCTTGCAACGAAATGACTCCAGAGCACTTAAAAACCCGCTTGCGACGAAATGACTCCAGAGCACTTAAAAACCCGCTTACAAAGAAATGCCTTCAGAGCACTTAAAAACCTGCTTGCAACGAAATGACTCCAGAGCACTTAAAAACCCGCTTACAACGAAATGCCTTCAGAGCACTTAAAAACCCGCTTGCAAAGAAATGACTCCAGAGTACTTAAAAACCCGCTTGCAACGAAATGACTCCAGAGCACTTAAAAACCCGCTTGCAACGAAATGACTCCAGAGCACTTAAAAACCCGCTTGCAACGAAATTACTCCAGAGCACTTAAAAACCCGCTTGCAACGAAATGACTCCAGAACACTTAAAAACCCGCTTGTAACGAAATAACTCCAGAGCACTTAAAAACCCGCTTGCAACGAAATTACTCCAGAGCACTTAAAAACCCGCTTGCAATGAAATGACTCCAGAGCACTTAAAAACCCGCTTGCAACGAAATGACTCCAGAGCACTTAAAAACCCGCTTGCAACGAAATGACTCCAGAGCACTTAAAAAACCTGCTTCCAGTTAAATGTCAGAGAAGTATGTAAAAACCCGCTTGCAACGAAATGACTCCAGAGCACGTAAAAACCCGCTTGCAACGAAATGACTCCAGAGTACTTAAAAACCCGCTTGCAACGAAATGCCTACAGAGCACTTAAAAAACTCGCTTCCACTTTAATGTCAGAGAAGTATATGAAAACCCGCTTGCAACGAAATGACTCCAGAGCATGTAAAAACCCGCTTGCAACGAAATGACTCCAGAGTACTTAAAAACCCGCTTGCAACGAAATGACTCCAGAGTACTTAAAAACCCGCTTGCAAAGAAATGACTCCAAAACACTTAAAAATCCACTTGCAACGAAAGGACTCCAGAGCACTTAAAAACCCGCTTGCAACGAATTGACTCCAGAGCACTTAAAAAACCCGCTTCCAGTGAAATATCTGAGAAGTATGTAAAAACCCGCTTGCAACGAAATGACTCCAGAGCACTTAAAAACCCGCTTGCAACGAAATTACTCCAGAGCACTTAAAAACCCGCTTGCAACGAAATGAATTCAGAGCACTTATAAAACCTGCTTCCAGTTAAATGTCAGAGAAGTATGTAAAAACCCGCTTGCAACGAAATGACTCCAGAGCACGTAAAAACCCGCTTGCAACGAAATGACTCCAGAGTACTTAAAAACCCGCTTGCAACGAAATGCCTACAGAGCACTTAAAAAACTCGCTTCCAGTGAAATGTCTGAGAAGTATGTAAAAACCCGCTTGCAACGAAATGACTCCAGAGTACTTAAAAACCCGCTTGCAACGAAATGACTCCAGAGCACTTAAAAACCCGCTTGCAACGAAATGACTCCAGAACACTTAAAACCCCGCTTGCAACGAAATTACTCCAGAGCACTTAAAAACCCGCTTGCTACGAAATGACTCCAGAGCACTTAAAAACCCGCTTGCAACGAAATGACTCCAGAGCACTTAAAAACCCGCTTGCAACGAAATGACTCCAGAGCACTTAAAAACCCGCTTGCAACGAAATGACTCCAGAACACTTAAAAACCCGCTTGCAACGAAATTACTCCAGAGCACTTAAAAACCCGCTTGCTACGAAATGACTCCAGAGCACTTAAAAACCCGCTTGCAACGAAATGACTCCAGAGCACTTAAAAACCCGCTTGCAACGAAATTACTCCAGAGCACTTAAAAACCCACTTGCAACAAAATGACTCCAGAGCACTTAAAAAACCTGCTTCCAGGTAAATGTCAGAGAAGTATGTAAAAACCCGCTTGCAACGAAATGACTCCAGAGCACTTAAAAACCCGCTTGCGACGAAATGACTCCAGAGCACTTAAAAACCCGCTTACAAAGAAATGCCTTCAGAGCACTTAAAAACCTGCTTGCAACGAAATGACTCCAGAGCACTTAAAAACCCGCTTACAACGAAATGCCTTCAGAGCACTTAAAAACCCGCTTGCAAAGAAATGACTCCAGAGTACTTAAAAACCCGCTTGCAACGAAATGACTCCAGAGCACTTAAAAACCCGCTTGCAACGAAATGACTCCAGAGCACTTAAAAACCCGCTAGCAACGAAATGACTCCAGAGCACTTAAAAACCCACTTGCAACAAAATGACTCCAGAGCACTTAAAAAACCTGCTTCCAGGTAAATGTCAGAGAAGTATGTAAAAACCCGCTTGCAACGAAATGACTCCAGAGCACTTAAAAACCCGCTTGCGACGAAATGACTCCAGAGCACTTAAAAACCCGCTTACAAAGAAATGCCTTCAGAGCACTTAAAAACCTGCTTGCAACGAAATGACTCCAGAGCACTTAAAAACCCGCTTACAACGAAATGCCTTCAGAGCACTTAAAAACCCGCTTGCAAAGAAATGACTCCAGAGTACTTAAAAACCCGCTTGCAACGAAATGACTCCAGAGCACTTAAAAACCCGCTTGCAACGAAATGACTCCAGAGCACTTAAAAACCCGCTTGCAACGAAATTACTCCAGAGCACTTAAAAACCCGCTTGCAACGAAATGACTCCAGAACACTTAAAAACCCGCTTGTAACGAAATAACTCCAGAGCACTTAAAAACCCGCTTGCAACGAAATTACTCCAGAGCACTTAAAAACCCGCTTGCAATGAAATGACTCCAGAGCACTTAAAAACCCGCTTGCAACGAAATGACTCCAGAGCACTTAAAAACCCGCTTGCAACGAAATGACTCCAGAGCACTTAAAAAACCTGCTTCCAGTTAAATGTCAGAGAAGTATGTAAAAACCCACTTGCAACGAAATGACTCCAGAGCACTTAAAAACCCGCTTGTGACGAAATGACTCCAGAGCACTTAAAAACCCGCTTACAAAGAAATGCCTTCAGAGCACTTAAAAACCCGCTTAGAACGAAATGACGCCAGAGCACTTAAAAACCCGCTTGCAACGAAAAGACTCCAGAGCACTTAAAAACCCGCTTGCAACGAAATGACTCCAGAGCACTTAAAAACCCGCTTGCAACGAAATGACTCCAGAGCACTTAAAAACCAGCTTGCAACGAAATGACTCCAGAGCACGTAAAAACCCGCTTGCAACGAAATGACTCCAGAGCACTTAAAAACCCGCTTGCAACGAAATGACTCCAGAGCACTTAAAAAACTCGCTTCCACTTAAATGTCAGAGAAGTATATGAAAACCCGCTTGCAACGAAATGACTCCAGAGCATGTAAAAACCCGCTTGCTACGAAATGACTCCAGAGCACTTAAAAACCCGCTTGCTACGAAATGACTCCAGAGCACTTAAAAACCCGCTTGCAACGAAATGACTCCAGAGCACTTAAAAACCCGCTTGCAACGAAATGACTCCAGAGCACTTAAAAACCCGCTTGCAACGAAATGACTCCAGAGCACTTAAAAACCCGCTTGCAACGAAATGACTCCAGAGCACTTAAAAAACCTGCTTCCAGTTAAATGTCAGAGAAGTATGTAAAAACCCGCTTGCAACGAAATGACTCCAGAGCACTTAAAAACCCGCTTGCAACGAAATGACTCCAGAGCACTTAAAAACCCGCTTACAAAGAAATGCCTTCAGAGCACTTAAAAACCCGCTTAGAACGAAATGACTCCAGAGCACTTAAAAACCCGCTTGCAACGAAAAGACTCCAGAGCACTTAAAAACCCGCTTGCAACGAAATGACTCCAGAGCACTTAAAAACCCGCTTGCAACGAAATGACTCCAGAGCACTTAAAAACCAGCTTGCAACGAAATGACTCCAGAGCACGTAAAAACAGCTTGCAACGAAATGACTCCAGAGCACTTAAATACCCGCTTGCAACGAAATGACTCCAGAGCACTTAAAAAACTCGCTTCCACTTTAATGTCAGAGAAGTATATGAAAACCCGCTTGCAACGAAATGACTCCAGAGCATGTAAAAACCCGCTTGCAACGAAATGACTCCAGAGTACTTAAAAACCCGCTTGCAACGAAATGACTCCAGAGTACTTAAAAACCCGCTTGCAAAGAAATGACTCCAAAACACTTAAAAATCCACTTGCAACGAAAGGACTCCAGAGCACTTAAAAACCCGCTTGCAACGAATTGACTCCAGAGCACTTAAAAAACCCGCTTCCAGTGAAATATCTGAGAAGTATGTAAAAACCCGCTTGCAACGAAATGACTCCAGAGCACTTAAAAACCCGCTTGCAACGAAATTACTCCAGAGCACTTAAAAACCCGCTTGCAACGAAATGAATTCAGAGCACTTATAAAACCTGCTTCCAGTTAAATGTCAGAGAAGTATGTAAAAACCCGGTTGCAACGAAATGACTCCAGAGCACGTAAAAACCCGCTTGCAACGAAATGACTCCAGAGTACTTAAAAACCCGCTTGCAACGAAATGCCTACAGAGCACTTAAAAAACTCGCTTCCAGTGAAATGTCTGAGAAGTATGTAAAAACCCGCTTGCAATGAAATGACTCCAGAGCACGTAAAAACCCGCTTGCAACGAAAAGACTCCAGAGCACTTAAAAACCCGCTTGCAACGAAATGACTCCAGAGCACTTAAAAACCCGCTTGCAACGAAATGACTCCAGAGCACTTAAAAACCAGCTTGCAACGAAATGACTCCAGAGCACGTAAAAACCCGCTTGCAACGAAATGACTCCAGAGCACTTAAAAACCCGCTTGCAACGAAATGACTCCAGAGCACTTAAAAAACTCGCTTCCACTTAAATGTCAGAGAAGTATATGAAAACCCGCTTGCAACGAAATGACTCCAGAGCATGTAAAAACCCGCTTGCAACGAAATGACTCCAGAGTACTTAAAAACCCGCTTGCAACGAAATGACTCCAGAGTACTTAAAAACACCGCTTGCAAAGAAATGACTCCAGAACACTTAAAAATCCACTTGCAACGAAAGGACTCCAGAGCACTTAAAAACCCGCTTGCAACGAATTGACTCCAGAGCACTTAAAAAACCCGCTTCCAGTGAAATATCTGAGAAGTATGTAAAAACCCGCTTGCAACGAAATGACTCCAGAGCACTTAAAAACCCGCTTGCAACGAAATTACTCCAGAGCACTTAAAAACCCGCTTGCAACGAAATGAATTCAGAGCACTTATAAAACCTGCTTCCAGTTAAATGTCAGAGAAGTATGTAAAAACCCGGTTGCAACGAAATGACTCCAGAGCACGTAAAAACCCGCTTGCAACGAAATGACTCCAGAGTACTTAAAAACCCGCTTGCAACGAAATGCCTACAGAGCACTTAAAAAACTCGCTTCCAGTGAAATGTCTGAGAAGTATGTAAAAACCCGCTTGCAATGAAATGACTCCAGAGCACGTAAAAACCCGCTTGCAACGAAAAGACTCCAGAGCACTTAAAAACCCGCTTGCAACGAAATGACTCCAGAGCACTTAAAAACCCGCTTGCAACGAAATGACTCCAGAGCACTTAAAAACCAGCTTGCAACGAAATGACTCCAGAGCACGTAAAAACCCGCTTGCAACGAAATGACTCCAGAGCACTTAAAAACCCGCTTGCAACGAAATGACTCCAGAGCACTTAAAAAACTCGCTTCCACTTAAATGTCAGAGAAGTATATGAAAACCCGCTTGCAACGAAATGACTCCAGAGCATGTAAAAACCCGCTTGCAACGAAATGACTCCAGAGTACTTAAAAACCCGCTTGCAACGAAATGACTCCAGAGTACTTAAAAACACCGCTTGCAAAGAAATGACTCCAGAACACTTAAAAATCCACTTGCAACGAAAGGACTCCAGAGCACTTAAAAACCCGCTTGCAACGAATTGACTCCAGAGCACTTAAAAACCCGCTTGCAACGAAATGACTCCAGAACACTTAAAAACCCGCTTGCAACGAAATTACTCCAGAGCACTTAAAAACCCGCTTGCTACGAAATGACTCCAGAGCACTTAAAAACCCGCTTGCAACGAAATTACTCCAGAGCACTTAAAAACCCGCTTGCAACGAAATGACTCCAGAGCACTTAAAAACCCGCTTGCAACGAAATGACTCCAGAGCACTTAAAAACCCACTTGCAACAAAATGACTCCAGAGCACTTAAAAAACCTGCTTCCAGGTAAATGTCAGAGAAGTATGTAAAAACCCGCTTGCAACGAAATGACTCCAGAGCACTTAAAAACCCGCTTGCGACGAAATGACTCCAGAGCACTTAAAAACCCGCTTACAAAGAAATGCCTTCAGAGCACTTAAAAACCTGCTTGCAACGAAATGACTCCAGAGCACTTAAAAACCCGCTTACAACGAAATGCCTTCAGAGCACTTAAAAACCCGCTTGCAAAGAAATGACTCCAGAGTACTTAAAAACCCGCTTGCAACGAAATGACTCCAGAGCACTTAAAAACCCGCTTGCAATGAAATGACTCCAGAACACTTAAAAACCCGCTTGCAACGAAATGACTCCAGAGCACTTAAAAACCCGCTTGCAACGAAATGACTCCAGAACACTTAAAAACCCGCTTGCAACGAAATGACTCCAGAGCACTTAAAAACCCGCTTGCTACGAAATGACTCCAGAGCACTTAAAAACCCGCTTGCTACGAAATGACTCCAGAGCACTTAAAAACCCGCTTGCAACGAAATGACTCCAGAGCACTTAAAAACCCGCTTGCAACGAAATGACTCCAGAGCACTTAAAAACCCGCTTGCAACGAAATGACTCCAGAGCACTTAAAAACCCGCTTGCAACGAAATGACTCCAGAGCACTTAAAAAACCTGCTTCCAGTTAAATGTCAGAGAAGTATGTAAAAACCCGCTTGCAACGAAATGACTCCAGAGCACTTAAAAACCCGCTTGCAACGAAATGACTCCAGAGCACTTAAAAACCCGCTTACAAAGAAATGCCTTCAGAGCACTTAAAAACCCGCTTAGAACGAAATGACTCCAGAGCACTTAAAAACCCGCTTGCAACGAAATGACTCCAGAGCACTTAAAAACCCGCTTGCAACGAAATGACTCCAGAGCACTTAAAAACCAGCTTGCAACGAAATGACTCCAGAGCACGTAAAAACAGCTTGCAACGAAATGACTCCAGAGCACTTAAATACCCGCTTGCAACGAAATGACTCCAGAGCACTTAAAAAACTCGCTTCCACTTTAATGTCAGAGAAGTATATGAAAACCCGCTTGCAACGAAATGACTCCAGAGCATGTAAAAACCCGCTTGCAACGAAATGACTCCAGAGTACTTAAAAACCCGCTTGCAACGAAATGACTCCAGAGTACTTAAAAACCCGCTTGCAAAGAAATGACTCCAAAACACTTAAAAATCCACTTGCAACGAAAGGACTCCAGAGCACTTAAAAACCCGCTTGCAACGAATTGACTCCAGAGCACTTAAAAAACCCGCTTCCAGTGAAATATCTGAGAAGTATGTAAAAACCCGCTTGCAACGAAATGACTCCAGAGCACTTAAAAACCCGCTTGCAACGAAATTACTCCAGAGCACTTAAAAACCCGCTTGCAACGAAATGAATTCAGAGCACTTATAAAACCTGCTTCCAGTTAAATGTCAGAGAAGTATGTAAAAACCCGCTTGCAACGAAATGACTCCAGAGCACGTAAAAACCCGCTTGCAACGAAATGACTCCAGAGTACTTAAAAACCCGCTTGCAACGAAATGCCTACAGAGCACTTAAAAAACTCGCTTCCAGTGAAATGTCTGAGAAGTATGTAAAAACCCGCTTGCAACGAAATGACTCCAGAGTACTTAAAAACCCGCTTGCAACGAAATGACTCCAGAGCACTTAAAAACCCGCTTGCAACGAAATGACTCCAGAACACTTAAAACCCCGCTTGCAACGAAATTACTCCAGAGCACTTAAAAACCCGCTTGCTACGAAATGACTCCAGAGCACTTAAAAACCCGCTTGCAACGAAATGACTCCAGAGCACTTAAAAACCCGCTTGCAACGAAATGACTCCAGAGCACTTAAAAACCCGCTTGCAACGAAATGACTCCAGAACACTTAAAAACCCGCTTGCAACGAAATTACTCCAGAGCACTTAAAAACCCGCTTGCTACGAAATGACTCCAGAGCACTTAAAAACCCGCTTGCAACGAAATGACTCCAGAGCACTTAAAAACCCGCTTGCAACGAAATTACTCCAGAGCACTTAAAAACCCACTTGCAACAAAATGACTCCAGAGCACTTAAAAAACCTGCTTCCAGGTAAATGTCAGAGAAGTATGTAAAAACCCGCTTGCAACGAAATGACTCCAGAGCACTTAAAAACCCGCTTGCGACGAAATGACTCCAGAGCACTTAAAAACCCGCTTACAAAGAAATGCCTTCAGAGCACTTAAAAACCTGCTTGCAACGAAATGACTCCAGAGCACTTAAAAACCCGCTTACAACGAAATGCCTTCAGAGCACTTAAAAACCCGCTTGCAAAGAAATGACTCCAGAGTACTTAAAAACCCGCTTGCAACGAAATGACTCCAGAGCACTTAAAAACCCGCTTGCAACGAAATGACTCCAGAGCACTTAAAAACCCGCTAGCAACGAAATGACTCCAGAGCACTTAAAAACCCACTTGCAACAAAATGACTCCAGAGCACTTAAAAAACCTGCTTCCAGGTAAATGTCAGAGAAGTATGTAAAAACCCGCTTGCAACGAAATGACTCCAGAGCACTTAAAAACCCGCTTGCGACGAAATGACTCCAGAGCACTTAAAAACCCGCTTACAAAGAAATGCCTTCAGAGCACTTAAAAACCTGCTTGCAACGAAATGACTCCAGAGCACTTAAAAACCCGCTTACAACGAAATGCCTTCAGAGCACTTAAAAACCCGCTTGCAAAGAAATGACTCCAGAGTACTTAAAAACCCGCTTGCAACGAAATGACTCCAGAGCACTTAAAAACCCGCTTGCAACGAAATGACTCCAGAGCACTTAAAAACCCGCTTGCAACGAAATTACTCCAGAGCACTTAAAAACCCGCTTGCAACGAAATGACTCCAGAACACTTAAAAACCCGCTTGTAACGAAATAACTCCAGAGCACTTAAAAACCCGCTTGCAACGAAATTACTCCAGAGCACTTAAAAACCCGCTTGCAATGAAATGACTCCAGAGCACTTAAAAACCCGCTTGCAACGAAATGACTCCAGAGCACTTAAAAACCCGCTTGCAACGAAATGACTCCAGAGCACTTAAAAAACCTGCTTCCAGTTAAATGTCAGAGAAGTATGTAAAAACCCGCTTGCAACGAAATGACTCCAGAGCACGTAAAAACCCGCTTGCAACGAAATGACTCCAGAGTACTTAAAAACCCGCTTGCAACGAAATGCCTACAGAGCACTTAAAAAACTCGCTTCCACTTTAATGTCAGAGAAGTATATGAAAACCCGCTTGCAACGAAATGACTCCAGAGCATGTAAAAACCCGCTTGCAACGAAATGACTCCAGAGTACTTAAAAACCCGCTTGCAACGAAATGACTCCAGAGTACTTAAAAACCCGCTTGCAAAGAAATGACTCCAAAACACTTAAAAATCCACTTGCAACGAAAGGACTCCAGAGCACTTAAAAACCCGCTTGCAACGAATTGACTCCAGAGCACTTAAAAAACCCGCTTCCAGTGAAATATCTGAGAAGTATGTAAAAACCCGCTTGCAACGAAATGACTCCAGAGCACTTAAAAACCCGCTTGCAACGAAATTACTCCAGAGCACTTAAAAACCCGCTTGCAACGAAATGAATTCAGAGCACTTATAAAACCTGCTTCCAGTTAAATGTCAGAGAAGTATGTAAAAACCCGCTTGCAACGAAATGACTCCAGAGCACGTAAAAACCCGCTTGCAACGAAATGACTCCAGAGTACTTAAAAACCCGCTTGCAACGAAATGCCTACAGAGCACTTAAAAAACTCGCTTCCAGTGAAATGTCTGAGAAGTATGTAAAAACCCGCTTGCAACGAAATGACTCCAGAGTACTTAAAAACCCGCTTGCAACGAAATGACTCCAGAGCACTTAAAAACCCGCTTGCAACGAAATGACTCCAGAACACTTAAAACCCCGCTTGCAACGAAATTACTCCAGAGCACTTAAAAACCCGCTTGCTACGAAATGACTCCAGAGCACTTAAAAACCCGCTTGCAACGAAATGACTCCAGAGCACTTAAAAACCCGCTTGCAACGAAATGACTCCAGAGCACTTAAAAACCCGCTTGCAACGAAATGACTCCAGAACACTTAAAAACCCGCTTGCAACGAAATTACTCCAGAGCACTTAAAAACCCGCTTGCTACGAAATGACTCCAGAGCACTTAAAAACCCGCTTGCAACGAAATGACTCCAGAGCACTTAAAAACCCGCTTGCAACGAAATTACTCCAGAGCACTTAAAAACCCACTTGCAACAAAATGACTCCAGAGCACTTAAAAAACCTGCTTCCAGGTAAATGTCAGAGAAGTATGTAAAAACCCGCTTGCAACGAAATGACTCCAGAGCACTTAAAAACCCGCTTGCGACGAAATGACTCCAGAGCACTTAAAAACCCGCTTACAAAGAAATGCCTTCAGAGCACTTAAAAACCTGCTTGCAACGAAATGACTCCAGAGCACTTAAAAACCCGCTTACAACGAAATGCCTTCAGAGCACTTAAAAACCCGCTTGCAAAGAAATGACTCCAGAGTACTTAAAAACCCGCTTGCAACGAAATGACTCCAGAGCACTTAAAAACCCGCTTGCAACGAAATGACTCCAGAGCACTTAAAAACCCGCTAGCAACGAAATGACTCCAGAGCACTTAAAAACCCACTTGCAACAAAATGACTCCAGAGCACTTAAAAAACCTGCTTCCAGGTAAATGTCAGAGAAGTATGTAAAAACCCGCTTGCAACGAAATGACTCCAGAGCACTTAAAAACCCGCTTGCGACGAAATGACTCCAGAGCACTTAAAAACCCGCTTACAAAGAAATGCCTTCAGAGCACTTAAAAACCTGCTTGCAACGAAATGACTCCAGAGCACTTAAAAACCCGCTTACAACGAAATGCCTTCAGAGCACTTAAAAACCCGCTTGCAAAGAAATGACTCCAGAGTACTTAAAAACCCGCTTGCAACGAAATGACTCCAGAGCACTTAAAAACCCGCTTGCAACGAAATGACTCCAGAGCACTTAAAAACCCGCTTGCAACGAAATTACTCCAGAGCACTTAAAAACCCGCTTGCAACGAAATGACTCCAGAACACTTAAAAACCCGCTTGTAACGAAATAACTCCAGAGCACTTAAAAACCCGCTTGCAACGAAATTACTCCAGAGCACTTAAAAACCCGCTTGCAATGAAATGACTCCAGAGCACTTAAAAACCCGCTTGCAACGAAATGACTCCAGAGCACTTAAAAACCCGCTTGCAACGAAATGACTCCAGAGCACTTAAAAAACCTGCTTCCAGTTAAATGTCAGAGAAGTATGTAAAAACCCACTTGCAACGAAATGACTCCAGAGCACTTAAAAACCCGCTTGTGACGAAATGACTCCAGAGCACTTAAAAACCCGCTTACAAAGAAATGCCTTCAGAGCACTTAAAAACCCGCTTAGAACGAAATGACGCCAGAGCACTTAAAAACCCGCTTGCAACGAAAAGACTCCAGAGCACTTAAAAACCCGCTTGCAACGAAATGACTCCAGAGCACTTAAAAACCCGCTTGCAACGAAATGACTCCAGAGCACTTAAAAACCAGCTTGCAACGAAATGACTCCAGAGCACGTAAAAACCCGCTTGCAACGAAATGACTCCAGAGCACTTAAAAACCCGCTTGCAACGAAATGACTCCAGAGCACTTAAAAAACTCGCTTCCACTTAAATGTCAGAGAAGTATATGAAAACCCGCTTGCAACGAAATGACTCCAGAGCATGTAAAAACCCGCTTGCTACGAAATGACTCCAGAGCACTTAAAAACCCGCTTGCTACGAAATGACTCCAGAGCACTTAAAAACCCGCTTGCAACGAAATGACTCCAGAGCACTTAAAAACCCGCTTGCAACGAAATGACTCCAGAGCACTTAAAAACCCGCTTGCAACGAAATGACTCCAGAGCACTTAAAAACCCGCTTGCAACGAAATGACTCCAGAGCACTTAAAAAACCTGCTTCCAGTTAAATGTCAGAGAAGTATGTAAAAACCCGCTTGCAACGAAATGACTCCAGAGCACTTAAAAACCCGCTTGCAACGAAATGACTCCAGAGCACTTAAAAACCCGCTTACAAAGAAATGCCTTCAGAGCACTTAAAAACCCGCTTAGAACGAAATGACTCCAGAGCACTTAAAAACCCGCTTGCAACGAAAAGACTCCAGAGCACTTAAAAACCCGCTTGCAACGAAATGACTCCAGAGCACTTAAAAACCCGCTTGCAACGAAATGACTCCAGAGCACTTAAAAACCAGCTTGCAACGAAATGACTCCAGAGCACGTAAAAACAGCTTGCAACGAAATGACTCCAGAGCACTTAAATACCCGCTTGCAACGAAATGACTCCAGAGCACTTAAAAAACTCGCTTCCACTTTAATGTCAGAGAAGTATATGAAAACCCGCTTGCAACGAAATGACTCCAGAGCATGTAAAAACCCGCTTGCAACGAAATGACTCCAGAGTACTTAAAAACCCGCTTGCAACGAAATGACTCCAGAGTACTTAAAAACCCGCTTGCAAAGAAATGACTCCAAAACACTTAAAAATCCACTTGCAACGAAAGGACTCCAGAGCACTTAAAAACCCGCTTGCAACGAATTGACTCCAGAGCACTTAAAAAACCCGCTTCCAGTGAAATATCTGAGAAGTATGTAAAAACCCGCTTGCAACGAAATGACTCCAGAGCACTTAAAAACCCGCTTGCAACGAAATTACTCCAGAGCACTTAAAAACCCGCTTGCAACGAAATGAATTCAGAGCACTTATAAAACCTGCTTCCAGTTAAATGTCAGAGAAGTATGTAAAAACCCGGTTGCAACGAAATGACTCCAGAGCACGTAAAAACCCGCTTGCAACGAAATGACTCCAGAGTACTTAAAAACCCGCTTGCAACGAAATGCCTACAGAGCACTTAAAAAACTCGCTTCCAGTGAAATGTCTGAGAAGTATGTAAAAACCCGCTTGCAATGAAATGACTCCAGAGCACGTAAAAACCCGCTTGCAACGAAAAGACTCCAGAGCACTTAAAAACCCGCTTGCAACGAAATGACTCCAGAGCACTTAAAAACCCGCTTGCAACGAAATGACTCCAGAGCACTTAAAAACCAGCTTGCAACGAAATGACTCCAGAGCACGTAAAAACCCGCTTGCAACGAAATGACTCCAGAGCACTTAAAAACCCGCTTGCAACGAAATGACTCCAGAGCACTTAAAAAACTCGCTTCCACTTAAATGTCAGAGAAGTATATGAAAACCCGCTTGCAACGAAATGACTCCAGAGCATGTAAAAACCCGCTTGCAACGAAATGACTCCAGAGTACTTAAAAACCCGCTTGCAACGAAATGACTCCAGAGTACTTAAAAACACCGCTTGCAAAGAAATGACTCCAGAACACTTAAAAATCCACTTGCAACGAAAGGACTCCAGAGCACTTAAAAACCCGCTTGCAACGAATTGACTCCAGAGCACTTAAAAACCCGCTTGCAACGAAATGACTCCAGAACACTTAAAAACCCGCTTGCAACGAAATTACTCCAGAGCACTTAAAAACCCGCTTGCTACGAAATGACTCCAGAGCACTTAAAAACCCGCTTGCAACGAAATTACTCCAGAGCACTTAAAAACCCGCTTGCAACGAAATGACTCCAGAGCACTTAAAAACCCGCTTGCAACGAAATGACTCCAGAGCACTTAAAAACCCACTTGCAACAAAATGACTCCAGAGCACTTAAAAAACCTGCTTCCAGGTAAATGTCAGAGAAGTATGTAAAAACCCGCTTGCAACGAAATGACTCCAGAGCACTTAAAAACCCGCTTGCGACGAAATGACTCCAGAGCACTTAAAAACCCGCTTACAAAGAAATGCCTTCAGAGCACTTAAAAACCTGCTTGCAACGAAATGACTCCAGAGCACTTAAAAACCCGCTTACAACGAAATGCCTTCAGAGCACTTAAAAACCCGCTTGCAAAGAAATGACTCCAGAGTACTTAAAAACCCGCTTGCAACGAAATGACTCCAGAGCACTTAAAAACCCGCTTGCAATGAAATGACTCCAGAACACTTAAAAACCCGCTTGCAACGAAATGACTCCAGAGCACTTAAAAACCCGCTTGCAACGAAATGACTCCAGAGCACTTAAAAACCCGCTTGCTACGAAATGACTCCAGAGCACTTAAAAACCCGCTTGCTACGAAATGACTCCAGAGCACTTAAAAACCCGCTTGCAACGAAATGACTCCAGAGCACTTAAAAACCCGCTTGCAACGAAATGACTCCAGAGCACTTAAAAACCCGCTTGCAACGAAATGACTCCAGAGCACTTAAAAAACCTGCTTCCAGTTAAATGTCAGAGAAGTATGTAAAAACCCGCTTGCAACGAAATGACTCCAGAGCACTTAAAAACCCGCTTGCAACGAAATGACTCCAGAGCACTTAAAAACCCGCTTACAAAGAAATGCCTTCAGAGCACTTAAAAACCCGCTTAGAACGAAATGACTCCAGAGCACTTAAAAACCCGCTTGCAACGAAATGACTCCAGAGCACTTAAAAACCCGCTTGCAACGAAATGACTCCAGAGCACTTAAAAACCAGCTTGCAACGAAATGACTCCAGAGCACGTAAAAACAGCTTGCAACGAAATGACTCCAGAGCACTTTAATACCCGCTTGCAACGAAATGACTCCAGAGCACTTAAAAAACTCGCTTCCACTTTAATGTCAGAGAAGTATATGAAAACCCGCTTGCAACGAAATGACTCCAGAGCATGTAAAAACCCGCTTGCAACGAAATGACTCCAGAGTACTTAAAAACCCGCTTGCAACGAAATGACTCCAGAGTACTTAAAAACCCGCTTGCAAAGAAATGACTCCAAAACACTTAAAAATCCACTTGCAACGAAAGGACTCCAGAGCACTTAAAAACCCGCTTGCAACGAATTGACTCCAGAGCACTTAAAAAACCCGCTTCCAGTGAAATATCTGAGAAGTATGTAAAAACCCGCTTGCAACGAAATGACTCCAGAGCACTTAAAAACCCGCTTGCAACGAAATTACTCCAGAGCACTTAAAAACCCGCTTGCAACGAAATGAATTCAGAGCACTTATAAAACCTGCTTCCAGTTAAATGTCAGAGAAGTATGTAAAAACCCGCTTGCAACGAAATGACTCCAGAGCACGTAAAAACCCGCTTGCAACGAAATGACTCCAGAGTACTTAAAAACCCGCTTGCAACGAAATGCCTACAGAGCACTTAAAAAACTCGCTTCCAGTGAAATGTCTGAGAAGTATGTAAAAACCCGCTTGCAACGAAATGACTCCAGAGTACTTAAAAACCCGCTTGCAACGAAATGACTCCAGAGCACTTAAAAACCCGCTTGCAACGAAATGACTCCAGAACACTTAAAAACCCGCTTGCAACGAAATTACTCCAGAGCACTTAAAAACCCGCTTGCTACGAAATGACTCCAGAGCACTTAAAAACCCGCTTGCAACGAAATGACTCCAGAGCACTTAAAAACCCGCTTGCAACGAAATGACTCCAGAGCACTTAAAAACCCGCTTGCAACGAAATGACTCCAGAACACTTAAAAACCCGCTTGCAACGAAATTACTCCAGAGCACTTAAAAACCCGCTTGCTACGAAATGACTCCAGAGCACTTAAAAACCCGCTTGCAACGAAATGACTCCAGAGCACTTAAAAACCCGCTTGCAACGAAATGACTCCAGAGCACTTAAAAACCCACTTGCAACAAAATGACCCCAGAGCACTTAAAAAACCTGCTTCCAGGTAAATGTCAGAGAAGTATGTAAAAACCCGCTTGCAACGAAATGACTCCAGAGCACTTAAAAACCCGCTTACAAAGAAATGCCTTCAGAGCACTTAAAAACCTGCTTGCAACGAAATGACTCCAGAGCACTTAAAAACCCGCTTACAACGAAATGCCTTCAGAGCACTTAAAAACCCGCTTGCAAAGAAATGACTCCAGAGTACTTAAAAACCCGCTTGCAACGAAATGACTCCAGAGCACTTAAAAACCCGCTTGCAACGAAATGACTCCAGAGCACTTAAAAACCCGCTTGCAACGAAATGACTCCAGAGCACTTAAAAACCCGCTTGCAACGAAATGACTCCAGAACACTTAAAAACCCGCTTGCAACGAAATTACTCCAGAGCACTTAAAAACCCGCTTGCAACGAAATTACTCCATAGCACTTAAAAACCCGCTTGCAATGAAATGACTCCAGAGCACTTAAAAACCCGCTTGCAACGAAATGACTCCAGAGCACTTAAAAACCCGCTTGCAACCAAATGACTCCAGAGCACTTAAAAAACCTGCTTCCAGTTAAATGTCAGAGAAGTATGTAAAAACCCGCTTGCAACGAAATGACTCCAGAGCACTTAAAAACCCGCTTGAGACGAAATGACTCCAGAGCACTTAAAAACCCGCTTACAAAGAAATGCCTTCAGAGCACTTAAAAACCCGCTTAGAACGAAATGACTCCAGAGCACTTAAAAACCCGCTTGCAACGAAAAGACTCCAGAGCACTTAAAAACCCGCTTGCAACGAAATGACTCCAGAGCACTTAAAAACCCGCTTGCAACGAAATGACTCCAGAGCACTTAAAAACCAGCTTGCAACGAAATGACTCCAGAGCACGTAAAAACCCGCTTGCAACGAAATGACTCCAGAGCACTTAAAAACCCGCTTGCAACGAAATGACTCCAGAGCACTTAAAAAACTCGCTTCCACTTAAATGTCAGAGAAGTATATGAAAACCCGCTTGCAACGAAATGACTCCAGAGCATGTAAAAACCCGCTTGCAACGAAATGACTCCAGAGTACTTAAAAACCCGCTTGCAACGAAATGACTCCAGAGTACTTAAAAACACCGCTTGCAAAGAAATGACTCCAGAACACTTAAAAATCCACTTGCAAAGAAAGGACTCCAGAGCACTTAAAAACCCGCTTGCAACGAATTGACTCCAGAGCACTTAAAAACCCGCTTGCAACGAAATGACTCCAGAACACTTAAAAACCCGCTTGCAACGAAATTACTCCAGAGCACTTAAAAACCCGCTTGCTACGAAATGACTCCAGAGCACTTAAAAACCCGCTTGCAACGAAATTACTCCAGAGCACTTAAAAACCCGCTTGCAACGAAATGACTCCAGAGCACTTAAAAACCCGCTTGCAACGAAATGACTCCATAGCACTTAAAAACCCACTTGCAACAAAATGACTCCAGAGCACTTAAAAAACCTGCTTCCAGGTAAATGTCAGAGAAGTATGTAAAAACCCGCTTGCAACGAAATGACTCCAGAGCACTTAAAAACCCGCTTGCGACGAAATGACTCCAGAGCACTTAAAAACCCGCTTACAAAGAAATGCCTTCAGAGCACTTAAAAACCTGCTTGCAACGAAATGACTCCAGAGCACTTAAAAACCCGCTTACAACGAAATGCCTTCAGAGCACTTAAAAACCCGCTTGCAAAGAAATGACTCCAGAGTACTTAAAAACCCGCTTGCAACGAAATGACTCCAGAGCACTTAAAAACCCGCTTGCAATGAAATGACTCCAGAACACTTAAAAACCCGCTTGTAACGAAATGACTCCAGAGCACTTAAAAAACCGCTTGCAACGAAATGACTCCAGAACACTTAAAAACCCGCTTGCAACGAAATTACTCCAGAGCACTTAAAAACCCGCTTGCTACGAAATGACTCCAGAGCACTTAAAAACCCGCTTGCTACGAAATGACTCCAGAGCACTTAAAAACCCGCTTGCAACGAAATGACTCCAGAGCACTTAAAAACCCGCTTGCAACGAAATGACTCCAGAGCACTTAAAAACCCGCTTGCAACGAAATGACTCCAGAGCACTTAAAAACCCGCTTGCAACGAAATGACTCCAGAGCACTTAAAAAACCTGCTTCCAGTTAAATGTCAGAGAAGTATGTAAAAACCCGCTTGCAACGAAATGACTCCAGAGCACTTAAAAACCCGCTTGCAACGAAATGACTCCAGAACACTTAAAAACCCGCTTACAAAGAAATGCCTTCAGAGCACTTAAAAACCCGCTTAGAACGAAATGACTCCAGAGCACTTAAAAACCCGCTTGCAACGAAAAGACTCCAGAGCACTTAAAATCCCGCTTGCAACGAAATGACTCCAGAGCACTTAAAAACCCGCTTGCAACGAAATGACTCCAGAGCACTTAAAAACCAGCTTGCAACGAAATGACTCCAGAGCACGTAAAAACAGCTTGCAACGAAATGACTCCAGAGCACTTAAATACCCGCTTGCAACGAAATGACTCCAGAGCACTTAAAAAACTCGCTTCCACTTTAATGTCAGAGAAGTATATGAAAACCCGCTTGCAACGAAATGACTCCAGAGCATGTAAAAACCCGCTTGCAACGAAATGACTCCAGAGTACTTAAAAACCCGCTTGCAACGAAATGACTCCAGAGTACTTAAAAACCCGCTTGCAAAGAAATGACTCCAGAACACTTAAAAATCCACTTGCAACGAAAGGACTCCAGAGCACTTAAAAACCCGCTTGCAACGAATTGACTCCAGAGCACTTAAAAAACCCGCTTCCAGTGAAATATCTGAGAAGTATGTAAAAACCCGCTTGCAACGAAATGACTCCAGAGCACTTAAAAACCCGCTTGCAACGAAATTACTCCAGAGCACTTAAAAACCCGCTTGCAACGAAATGAATTCAGAGCACTTATAAAACCTGCTTCCAGTTAAATGTCAGAGAAGTATGTAAAAACCCGCTTGCAACGAAATGACTCCAGAGCACGTAAAAACCCGCTTGCAACGAAATGACTCCAGAGTACTTAAAAACCCGCTTGGAACGAAATGCCTCCAGAGCACTTAAAAAACCCGCTTCCAGTGAAATGTCTGAGAAGTATGTAAAAACCCGCTTGCAACGAAATGACTCCAGAGCACTTAAAAACCCGATTGCGACGAAATGACTCCAGAGCACTTAAAAACCCGCTTACAAAGAAATGCCTTCAGAGCACTTAAAAACCCGTTTGCAACGAAATGACTCCAGAGCACTTAAAAACCCGCTTGCAACGAAAAGACTCCAGAGCACTTAAAAACCCGCTTGCAACGAAATGATTCCAGAGCACTTAAAAACCCGCTTGCAACGAAATGACTCCAGAGCACTTAAAAACCAGCTTGCAACGAAATGACTCCAGAGCACATAAAAACCCGCTTGCAACGAAATGACTCCAGAGCACTTAAAAACCCGCTTGCAAAGAAATGACTCCAGAACACTTAAAAACCCGCTTGCAAGGAAATGACTCCAGAGTACTTAAAAACCCGCTTGCAACGAAATGACTCCAGAGCACTTAAAAAACCTGCTTCCAGTGAAATGTCTGAGAAGTATGTAAAAACCCGCTTGCAACGAAATGTCTCCAGAGCACTTAAAAAACTCGCTTCCAGTTAAATGTCAGAGAAGTATGTAAAAACCCGCTTGCAACGAAATGACTCCAGAGCATGTAAAAACCCGCTTGCAACGAAATGACTCCAGAGTACTTAAAAACCCGCTTGCAACGAAATGCCTACAGAGCACTTAAAAAACTCGCTTCCAGTGAAATGTCTGAGAAGTATGTAAAAACCCGCTTGCAAAGAAATGACTCCAGAGCACTTAAAAACCCGCTTGCAACGAAATGACTCCAGAACACTTAAAAAGCCGCTTGCAACGAAATGACTCCAGAGCACTTAAAAACCCGCTTGCAACGAAATGACTCCAGAACACTTAAAAACCCGCTTGCAACGAAATTACTCCAGAGCACTTAAAAATCCGCTTGCTACGAAATGACTCCAGAGCACTTAAAAAGCCGCTTGCAACGAAATGACTCCAGAGCACTTAAAAACCCGCTTGCAACAAAATGACTCCAGAGTACTTAAAAACCCGCTTGCAAAGAAATGACTCCAGAGCACTTAAAAAATCTACTTCCAGTTAAATGTCAGAGAAGTATGTAAAAACCCGCTTGCAACGAAATGACTCCAGAGCACGTAAAAACCCGCTTGCAACGAAATGACTCCAGAGTACTTATAAACCCGCTTGCAACGAAATGCCTCCAGAGCACTTAAAAAACCCGCTTCCAGTGAAATGTCTGAGAAGTTGTAAAAACCCGATTGCAACGAAATGACTCCAGAACACGTAAAAACCCGCTTGCAACGAAATGACTCCAGAGCACTTAAAAACCCGCTTGCGACGAAATGACTCCAGAGCACTTAAAAACCCGCTTAGAAAGAAATGCCTTCAGAGCACTTAAAAACCCCCTTGCAACGAAATGACTCCAGAGTTCTTAAAAACCCGCTTACAACGAAATGACTCCAGAGCACTTAAAAACCCGCTTGCAATGAAATGACTCCAGAACACTTAAAAACCCGCTTGCAACGAAATGACTCCAGAGCACTTAAAAACCCGCTTGCTACGAAATGACTCCAGAGCACTTAAAAACCCGCTTGCAACGAAATTACTCCAGAGCACTTAAAAACCCGCTTGCAACGAAATGACTCCAGAGCACTTAAAAACCCGCTTGCAACGAAATGACTCCAGAGCACTTAAAAACCCGCTTGCAACGAAATGACTCCAGAGCACGTAAAAACCCGCTTGCAACGAAATGACTCCAGAGTATTTATAAACCCGCTTGCAACGAAATGCCTCCAGAGCACTTAAAAAACCCACTTCCAGTGAAATGTCTGAGAAGTATGTAAAAACCCGCTTGCAACGAAATGACTCCAGAACACGTAAAAACCCGCTTGCAACGAAATGACTCCAGAGCACTTAAAAACCCGATTGCGACGAAATGACTCCAGAGCACTTAAAAACCCGCTTACAAAGAAATGCCTTCAGAGCACTTAAAAACCCGTTTGCAACGAAATGACTCCAGAGCACTTAAAAACCCGCTTGCAACGAAAAGACTCCAGAGCACTTAAAAACCCGCTTGCAACGAAATGACTCCAGAGCACTTAAAAACCCGCTTGCAACGAAATGACTCCAGAGCACTTAAAAACCAGCTTGCAACGAAATGACTCCAGAGCACATAAAAACCCGCTTGCAACGAAATGACTCCAGAGCACTTAAAAACCCGCTTGCAACGAAATGACTCCAGAACACTTAAAAACCCGCTTGCAAGGAAATGACTCCAGAGTACTTAAAAACCCGCTTGCAACGAAATGACTCCAGAGCACTTAAAAAACCTGCTTCCAGTGAAATGTCTGAGAAGTATGTAAAAACCCGCTTGCAACGAAATGTCTCCAGAGCACTTAAAAAACTCGCTTCCAGTTAAATGTCAGAGAAGTATGTAAAAACCCGCTTGCAACGAAATGACTCCAGAGCATGTAAAAACCCGCTTGCAACGAAATGACTCCAGAGTACTTAAAAACCCGCTTGCAACGAAATGCCTACAGAGCACTTAAAAAACTCGCTTCCAGTGAAATGTCTGAGAAGTATGTAAAAACCCGCTTGCAACGAAATGACTCCAGAGTACTTAAAAACCCGCTTGCAAAGAAATGACTCCAGAGCACTTAAAAACCCGCTTGCAACGAAATGACTCCAGAACACTTAAAAAGCCGCTTGCAACGAAATGACTCCAGAGCACTTAAAAACCCGCTTGCAACGAAATGACTCCAGAACACTTAAAAACCCGCTTGCAACGAAATTACTCCAGAGCACTTAAAAACCCGCTTGTTACGAAATGACTCCAGAGCACTTAAAAACCCGCTTGCAACGAAATGACTCCAGAGCACTTAAAAAATCTGCTTCCAGTTAAATGTCAGAGAAGTATGTAAAAACCCGCTTGCAACGAAATGACTCCAGAGCATGTAAAAACCCGCTTGCAACGAAATGACTCCAGAGTACTTATAAACCCGCTTGCAACGAAATGCCTCCAGAGCACTTAAAAAACCCGCTTCCAGTGAAATGTCTGAGAAGTTGTAAAAACCCGATTGCAACGAAATGACTCCAGAACACGTAAAAACCCGCTTGCAACGAAATGACTCCAGAGCACTTAAAAACCCGCTTGCGACGAAATGACTCCAGAGCACTTAAAAACCCGCTTAGAAAGAAATGCCTTCAGAGCACTTAAAAACCCCCTTGCAACGAAATGACTCCAGAGTACTTTAAAACCCGCTTGCAACGAAATGACTCCAGAGCACTTAAAAACCCGCTTGCAACGAAATGACTCCAGAACACTTAAAAACCCGCTTGCAACGAAATGACTCCAGAGCACATAAAAACCCGCTTGCAACGAAATGACTCCAGAGCACTTAAAAACCCGCTTGCAAAGAAATGACTCCAGAACACTTAAAAACCCGCTTGCAAGGAAATGACTCCAGAGTACTTAAAAACCCGCTTGCAACGAAATGACTCCAGAGCACTTAAAAAACCTGCTTCCAGTGAAATGTCTGAGAAGTATGTAAAAACCCGCTTGCAACGAAATGTCTCCAGAGCACTTAAAAAACTCGCTTCCAGTTAAATGTCAGAGAAGTATGTAAAAACCCGCTTGCAACGAAATGACTCCAGAGCATGTAAAAACCCGCTTGCAACGAAATGACTCCAGAGTACTTAAAAACCCGCTTGCAACGAAATGCCTACAGAGCACTTAAAAAACTCGCTTCCAGTGAAATGTCTGAGAAGTATGTAAAAACCCGCTTGCAAAGAAATGACTCCAGAGCACTTAAAAACCCGCTTGCAACGAAATGACTCCAGAACACTTAAAAAGCCGCTTGCAACGAAATGACTCCAGAGCACTTAAAAACCCGCTTGCAACGAAATGACTCCAGAACACTTAAAAACCCGCTTGCAACGAAATTACTCCAGAGCACTTAAAAACCCGCTTGCTACGAAATGACTCCAGAGCACTTAAAAACCCGCTTGCAACGAAATGACTCCAGAGCACTTAAAAACCCGCTTGCAACGAAATGACTCCAGAGTACTTAAAAACCCGCTTGCAAAGAAATGACTCCAGAGCACTTAAAAAATCTGCTTCCAGTTAAATGTCAGAGAAGTATGTAAAAACCCGCTTGCAACGAAATGACTCCAGAGCACGTAAAAACCCGCTTGCAACGAAATGACTCCAGAGTACTTATAAACCCGCTTGCAACGAAATGCCTCCAGAGCACTTAAAAAACCCGCTTCCAGTGAAATGTCTGAGAAGTTGTAAAAACCCGATTGCAACGAAATGACTCCAGAACACGTAAAAACCCGCTTGCAACGAAATGACTCCAGAGCACTTAAAAACCCGCTTGCGACGAAATGACTCCAGAGCACTTAAAAACCCGCTTAGAAAGAAATGCCTTCAGAGCACTTAAAAACCCCCTTGCAACGAAATGACTCCAGAGTACTTAAAAACCCGCTTGCAACGAAATGACTCCAGAGCACTTAAAAACCCGCTTGCAACGAAATGACTCCAGAACACTTAAAAACCCGCTTGCAACGAAATGACTCCAGAGCACTTAAAAACCCGCTTGTTACGAAATGACTCCAGAGCACTTAAAAACCCGCTTGCAACGAAATGACTCCAGAGCACTTAAAAAATCTGCTTCCAGTTAAATGTCAGAGAAGTATGTAAAAACCCGCTTGCAACGAAATGACTCCAGAGCATGTAAAAACCCGCTTGCAACGAAATGACTCCAGAGTACTTATAAACCCGCTTGCAACGAAATGCCTCCAGAGCACTTAAAAAACCCGCTTCCAGTGAAATGTCTGAGAAGTTGTAAAAACCCGATTGCAACGAAATGACTCCAGAACACGTAAAAACCCGCTTGCAACGAAATGACTCCAGAGCACTTAAAAACCCGCTTGCGACGAAATGACTCCAGAGCACTTAAAAACCCGCTTAGAAAGAAATGCCTTCAGAGCACTTAAAAACCCCCTTGCAACGAAATGACTCCAGAGTACTTTAAAACCCGCTTGCAACGAAATGACTCCAGAGCACTTAAAAACCCGCTTGCAACGAAATGACTCCAGAACACTTAAAAACCCGCTTGCAACGAAATGACTCCAGAGCACATAAAAACCCGCTTGCAACGAAATGACTCCAGAGCACTTAAAAACCCGCTTGCAAAGAAATGACTCCAGAACACTTAAAAACCCGCTTGCAAGGAAATGACTCCAGAGTACTTAAAAACCCGCTTGCAACGAAATGACTCCAGAGCACTTAAAAAACCTGCTTCCAGTGAAATGTCTGAGAAGTATGTAAAAACCCGCTTGCAACGAAATGTCTCCAGAGCACTTAAAAAACTCGCTTCCAGTTAAATGTCAGAGAAGTATGTAAAAACCCGCTTGCAACGAAATGACTCCAGAGCATGTAAAAACCCGCTTGCAACGAAATGACTCCAGAGTACTTAAAAACCCGCTTGCAACGAAATGCCTACAGAGCACTTAAAAAACTCGCTTCCAGTGAAATGTCTGAGAAGTATGTAAAAACCCGCTTGCAAAGAAATGACTCCAGAGCACTTAAAAACCCGCTTGCAACGAAATGACTCCAGAACACTTAAAAAGCCGCTTGCAACGAAATGACTCCAGAGCACTTAAAAACCCGCTTGCAACGAAATGACTCCAGAACACTTAAAAACCCGCTTGCAACGAAATTACTCCAGAGCACTTAAAAACCCGCTTGCTACGAAATGACTCCAGAGCACTTAAAAACCCGCTTGCAACGAAATGACTCCAGAGCACTTAAAAACCCGCTTGCAACGAAATGACTCCAGAGTACTTAAAAACCCGCTTGCAAAGAAATGACTCCAGAGCACTTAAAAAATCTGCTTCCAGTTAAATGTCAGAGAAGTATGTAAAAACCCGCTTGCAACGAAATGACTCCAGAGCACGTAAAAACCCGCTTGCAACGAAATGACTCCAGAGTACTTATAAACCCGCTTGCAACGAAATGCCTCCAGAGCACTTAAAAAACCCGCTTCCAGTGAAATGTCTGAGAAGTTGTAAAAACCCGATTGCAACGAAATGACTCCAGAACACGTAAAAACCCGCTTGCAACGAAATGACTCCAGAGCACTTAAAAACCCGCTTGCGACGAAATGACTCCAGAGCACTTAAAAACCCGCTTAGAAAGAAATGCCTTCAGAGCACTTAAAAACCCCCTTGCAACGAAATGACTCCAGAGTACTTAAAAACCCGCTTGTAACGAAATGACTCCAGAGCACTTAAAAACCCGCTTGCAACGAAATGACTCCAGAACACTTAAAAACCCGCTTGCAACGAAATGACTCCAGAGCACTTAAAAACCCGCTTGCTACGAAATGACTCCAGAGCACTTAAAAACCCGCTTGCAACGAAATTACTCCAGAGCACTTAAAAACCCGCTTGCAACGAAATGACTCCAGAGCACTTAAAAACCCGCTTGCAACGAAATGACTCCAGAGCACTTAAAAACCCGCTTGCAACGAAATGACTCCAGAGCACGTAAAAACCCGCTTGCAACGAAATGACTCCAGAGTATTTATAAACCCGCTTGCAACGAAATGCCTCCAGAGCACTTAAAAAACCCACTTCCAGTGAAATGTCTGAGAAGTATGTAAAAACCCGCTTGCAACGAAATGACTCCAGAACACGTAAAAACCCGCTTGCAACGAAATGACTCCAGAGCACTTAAAAACCCGCTTACAAAGAAATGCCTTCAGAGCACTTAAAAACCCGTTTGCAACGAAATGACTCCAGAGCACTTAAAAACCCGCTTGCAACGAAAAGACTCCAGAGCACTTAAAAACCCGCTTGCAACGAAATGACTCCAGAGCACTTAAAAACCCGCTTGCAACGAAATGACTCCAGAGCACTTAAAAACCAGCTTGCAACGAAATGACTCCAGAGCACATAAAAACCCGCTTGCAACGAAATGACTCCAGATCACTTAAAAACCCGCTTGCAACGAAATGACTCCAGAACACTTAAAAACCCGCTTGCAAGGAAATGACTCCAGAGTACTTAAAAACCCGCTTGCAACGAAATGACTCCAGAGCACTTAAAAAACCTGCTTCCAGTAAAATGTCTGAGAAGTATGTAAAAACCCGCTTGCAACGAAATGTCTCCAGAGCACTTAAAAAACTCGCTTCCAGTTAAATGTCAGAGAAGTATGTAAAAACCCGCTTGCAACGAAATGACTCCAGAGCATGTAAAAACCCGCTTGCAACGAAATGACTCCAGAGTACTTAAAAACCCGCTTGCAACGAAATGCCTACAGAGCACTTAAAAAACTCGCTTCCAGTGAAATGTCTGAGAAGTATGTAAAAACCCGCTTGCAACGAAATGACTCCAGAGTACTTAAAAACCCGCTTGCAAAGAAATGACTCCAGAGCACTTAAAAACCCGCTTGCAACGAAATGACTCCAGAACACTTAAAAAGCCGCTTGCAACGAAATGACTCCAGAGCACTTAAAAACCCGCTTGCAACGAAATGACTCCAGAACACTTAAAAACCCGCTTGCAACGAAATTACTCCAGAGCACTTAAAAACCCGCTTGCTACGAAATGACTCCAGAGCACTTAAAAACCCGCTTGCAACGAAATGACTCCAGAGCACTTAAAAAATCTGCTTCCAGTTAAATGTCAGAGAAGTATGTAAAAACCCGCTTGCAACGAAATGACTCCAGAGCATGTAAAAACCCGCTTGCAACGAAATGACTCTAGAGTACTTATAAACCCGCTTGCAACGAAATGCCTCCAGAGCACTTAAAAAACCCGCTTCCAGTGAAATGTCTGAGAAGTTGTAAAAACCCGATTGCAACGAAATGACTCCAGAACACGTAAAAACCCGCTTGCAACGAAATGACTCCAGAGCACTTAAAAACCCGCTTAGAAAGAAATGCCTTCAGAGCACTTAAAAACCCCCTTGCAACGAAATGACTCCAGAGTACTTTAAAACCCGCTTGCAACGAAATGACTCCAGAGCACTTAAAAACCCGCTTGCAACGAAATGACTCCAGAACACTTAAAAACCCGCTTGCAACGAAATGACTCCAGAGCATTTAAAAACCCGCTTGCTACGAAATGACTCCAGAGCACTTAAAAACCTGCTTGCAACGAAATTACTCCAGAGCACTTAAAAACCCGCTTGCAATGAAATGACTCCAGAGCACTTAAAAACCCGCTTGCAACGAAATGACTCCAGAGCACTTAAAAACCCGCTTGCAACGAAATGACTCCAGAGCACGTAAAAACCCGCTTGCAACGAAATGACTCCAGAGTACTTATAAACCCGCTTGCAACGAAATGCCTCCAGAGCACTTAAAAAAACCGCTTCCAGTGAAATGTCTGAGAAGTATGTAAAAACCCGCTTGCAACGAAATGACTCCAGAACACGTAAAAACCCACTTGCAACGAAATGACTCCAGAGCACTTAAAAACCCGATTGCGACGAAATGACTCCAGAGCACTTAAAAACCCGCTTACAAAGAAATGCCTTCAGAGCACTTAAAAACCCGTTTGCAACGAAATGACTCCAGAGCACTTAAAAACCCGCTTGCAACGAAAAGACTCCAGAGCACTTAAAAACCCGCTTGCAACGAAATGACTCCAGAGCACTTAAAAACCCGCTTGCAACGAAATGACTCCAGAGCACTTAAAAACCAGCTTGCAACGAAATGACTCCAGAGCACATAAAAACCCGCTTGCAACGAAATGACTCCAGAGCACTTAAAAACCCGCTTGCAACAAAATGACTCCAGAACACTTAAAAACCCGCTTGCAAGGAAATGACTCCAGAGTACTTAAAAACCCGCTTGCAACGAAATGACTCCAGAGCACTTAAAAAACCTGCTTCCAGTGAAATGTCTGAGAAGTATGTAAAAACCCGCTTGCAACGAAATGTCTCCAGAGCACTTAAAAAACTCGCTTCCAGTTAAATGTCAGAGAAGTATGTAAAAACCCGCTTGCAACAAAATGACACCAGAGCATGTAAAAACCCGCTTGCAACGAAATGACTCCAGAGTACTTAAAAACCCCTTGCAACGAAATGCCTACAGAGCACTTAAAAAACTCGCTTCCAGTGAAATGTCTGAGAAGTATGTAAAAACCCGCTTGCAACGAAATGACTCCAGAGTACTTAAAAACCCGCTTGCAAAGAAATGACTCCAGAGCACTTAAAAACCCGCTTGCAACGAAATGACTCCAGAACACTTAAAAACCCGCTTGCAACGAAATGACTCCAGAGCACTTAAAAACCCGCTTGCAACGAAATGACTCCAGAACACTTAAAAACCCGCTTGCAACGAAATTACTCCAGAGCACTTAAAAACCCGCTTGCTACGAAATGACTCCAGAGCACTTAAAAACCCGCTTGCAACGAAATGACTCCAGAGCACTTAAAACCCGCTTGCAACGAAATGACTCCAGAGCACTTAAAAATCCGCTTGCAAAGAAATGACTCCAGAGCACTTAAAAAACCTGCTTCCAGTTAAATGTCAGAGAAGTATGTAAAAACCCGCATGCAACGAAATGACTCCAGAGCATGTAAAAACCCGCTTGCAACGAAATGACTCCAGAGTACTTATGAACCCGCTTGCAACGAAATGCCTCCAGAGCACTTAAAAAACCCGCTTCCAGTGAAATGTCTGAGAAGTTGTAAAAACCCGATTGCAACGAAAAGACTCCAGAACACGTAAAAACCCACTTGCAACGAAATGACTCCAGAGCACTTAAAAACCCGCTTGCGACGAAATGACTCCAGAGCACTTAAAAACCCGCTTAGAAAGAAATGCCTTCAGAGCACTTAAAAACCCCCTTGCAACGAAATGACTCCAGAGTACTTAAAAACCCGCTTGCAACGAAATGACTCCAGAGCACTTAAAAACCCGCTTGCAACGAAATGACTCCAGAACACTTAAAAACCCGCTTGCAACGAAATGACTCCAGAGCACTTAAAAACCCGCTTGCTACGAAATGACTCCAGAGCACTTAAAAACCCGCTTGCAACGAAATGACTCCAGAGCACTTAAAAACCAGCTTGCAACGAAATGACTCCAGAGCACTTAAAAAACCTGCTTCCAGTTAAATGTCAGAGAAGTATGTAAAAACCCGCTTGCAACGAAATGACTCCAGAGCACTTAAAAACCCGCTTGCGACGAAATGACTCCAGAGCACTTAAAAACCCGCTTACAAAGAAATGCCTTCAGAGCACTTAAAAACCCGCTTAGAACGAAATGACTCCAGAGCACTTAAAAACCCGCTTGCAACGAAAAGACTCCAGAGCACTTAAAAACCCGCTTGCAACGAAATGACTCCAGAGCACTTAAAAACCCGCTTGCAACGAAATGACTCCAGAGCACTTAAAAACCAGCTTGCAACGAAATGACTCCAGAGCACGTAAAAACCCGCTTGCAACGAAATGATTCCAGAGCACTTAAAAACCCGCTTGCAACGAAATGTCTCCAGAGCACTTAAAAAACTCGCTTCCACTTAAATGTCAGAGAAGTATATGAAAACCCGCTTGCAACGAAATGAATCCAGAGCATGTAAAAACCCGCTTGCAACGAAATGACTCCAGAGTACTTAAAAACCCGCTTGCAACGAAATGACTCCAGAGTACTTAAAAACCCGCTTGCAAAGAAATGACTCCAGAACACTTAAAAATCCACTTGCAACGAAAGGACTCCAGAGCACTTAAAAACCCGCTTGCAACGAATTGACTCCAGAGCACTTAAAAACCCGCTTGCAACGAAATGACTCCAGAACACTTAAAAACCCGCTTGCAACGAAATTACTCCAGAGCACTTAAAAACCCGCTTGCTACGAAATGACTCCAGAGCACTTAAAAACCCGCTTGCAACGAAATTACTCCAGAGCACTTAAAAACCCGCTTGCAACGAAATGACTCCAGAGCACTTAAAAACCCGCTTGCAACGAAATGACTCCAGAGCACTTAAAAACCCACTTGCAACAAAATGACTCCAGAGCACTTAAAAAACCTGCTTCCAGGTAAATGTCAGAGAAGTATGTAAAAACCCGCTTGCAACGAAATGACTCCAGAGCACTTAAAAACCCGCTTGCGACGAAATGACTCCAGAGCACTTAAAAACCCGCTTGCAACGAAATGACTCCAGAGCACTTAAAAACCCGCTTGCAACGAAATGACTCCAGAGCACTTAAAAACCCGATTGCGACGAAATGACTCCAGAGCACTTAAAAACCCGGTTACAAAGAAATGCCTTCAGAGCACTTAAAAACCCGTTTGCAACGAAATGACTCCAGAGCACTTAAAAAACCTGCTTCCAGTGAAATGTCTGAGAAGTATGTAAAAACCCGCTTGCAACGAAATGTCTCCAGAGCACTTAAGAAACTCGCTTCCAGTTAAATGTCAGAGAAGTATGTAAAAACCCGCTTGCAACGAAATGACTCCAGAGCATGTAAAAACCCGCTTGCAACGAAATGACTCCAGAGTACTTAAAAACCCGCTTGCAATGAAATGCCTACAGAGCACTTAAAAAACTCGCTTCCAGTGAAATGTCTGAGAAGTATGTAAAAACCCACTTGCAACGAAATGACTCCAGAGTACTTAAAAACCCGCTTGCAAAGAAATGACTCCAGAGCACTTAAAAACCCGCTTGCAACGAAATGACTCCAGAACACTTAAAAACCCGCTTGCAACGAAATGACTCCAGAGCACTTAAAAACCCGCTTGCAACGAAATGACTCCAGAACACTTAAAAACCCGCTTGCAACGAAATTACTCCAGAGCACTTAAAAACCCGCTTGCTACGAAATGACTCCAGAGCACTTAAAAACCCGCTTGCAACGAAATGACTCCAGAGCACTTAAAAACCCGCTTGCGACGAAATGACTCCAGAGCACTTAAAAACCCGCTTACAAAGAAATGCCTTCAGAGCACTTAAAAACCCGCTTAGAACGAAATGACTCCAGAGCACTTAAAAACCCGCTTGCAACGAAAAGACTCCAGAGCACTTAAAAACCCGCTTGCAACGAAATGACTCCAGAGCACTTAAAAACCCGCTTGCAACGAAATGACTCCAGAGCACTTAAAAACCAGCTTGCAACGAAATGACTCCAGAGCACGTAAAAACCCGCTTGCAACGAAATGTTTCCAGAGCACTTAAAAACCCGCTTGCAACGAAATGTCTCCAGAGCACTTAAAAAACTCGCTTCCACTTAAATGTCAGAGAAGTATATGAAAACCCGCTTGCAACGAAATGACTCCAGAGCATGTAAAAACCCGCTTGCAACGAAATGACTCCAGAGTACTTAAAAACCCGCTTGCAACGAAATGACTCCAGAACACTTAAAAACCCGCTTGCAACGAAATTACTCCAGAGCACTTAAAAACCCGCTTGCTACGAAATGACTCCAGAGCACTTAAAAACCCGCTTGCAACGAAATTACTCCAGAGCACTTAAAAACCCGCTTGCAACGAAATGACTCCAGAGCACTTAAAAACCCGATTGCAACGAAATGACTCCAGAGCACTTAAAAACCCACTTGCAACAAAATGACTCCAGAGCACTTAAAAAACCTGCTTCCAGGTAAATGTCAGAGAAGTATGTAAAAACCCGCTTGCAACGAAATGACTCCAGAGCACTTAAAAACCCGCTTGCGACGAAATGACTCCAGAGCACTTAAAAACCCGCTTGCAACGAAATGACTCCAGAGCACTTAAAAACCCGCTTGCAACGAAATGACTCCAGAGCACTTAAAAACCCGATTGCGATGAAATGACTCCAGAGCACTTAAAAACCCGCTTACAAAGAAATGCCTTCAGAGCACTTAAAAACCCGTTTGCAACGAAATGACTCCAGAGCACTTAAAAAACCTGCTTCCAGTGAAATGTCTGAGAAGTATGTAAAAACCCGCTTGCAACGAAATGTCTCCAGAGCACTTAAGAAACTCGCTTCCAGTTAAATGTCAGAGAAGTATGTAAAAACCCGCTTGCAACGAAATGACTCCAGAGCATGTAAAAACCCGCTTGCAACGAAATGACTCCAGAGTACTTAAAAACCCGCTTGCAACGAAATGCCTACAGAGCACTTAAAAAACTCGCTTCCAGTGAAATGTCTGAGAAGTATGTAAAAACCCACTTGCAACGAAATGACTCCAGAGTACTTAAAAACCCGCTTGCAAAGAAATGACTCCAGAGCACTTAAAAACCCGCTTGCAACGAAATGACTCCAGAACACTTAAAAACCCGCTTGCAACGAAATGACTCCAGAGCACTTAAAAACCCGCTTGCAACGAAATGACTCCAGAACACTTAAAAACCCACTTGCAACGAAATTACTCCAGAGCACTTAAAAACCCGCTTGCAACGAAATGACTCCAGAGCACTTAAAAACCCGCTTGCAACGAAATGACTCCAGAGCACTTAAAAAACCTGCTTCCAGTTAAATGTCAGAGAAGTATGTAAAAACCCGCTTGCAACGAAATGTCTCCAGAGCACTTAAAAAACCTGCTTCCAGTGAAATGTCTGAGAAGTATGTAAAAACCCGCTTGCAACGAAATGTCTCCAGAGCACTTAAAAAACTCGCTTCCAGTTAAATGTCAGAGAAGTATGTAAAAACCCGCTTGCAACAAAATGACACCAGAGCATGTAAAAACCCGCTTGCAACGAAATGATTCCAGAGTACTTAAAAACCCCTTGCAACGAAATGCCTACAGAGCACTTAAAAAACTCGCTTCCAGTGAAATGTCTGAGAAGTATGTAAAAACCCGCTTGCAACGAAATGACTCCAGAGTACTTAAAAACCCGCTTGCAAAGAAATGACTCCAGAGCACTTAAAAACCCGCTTGCAACGAAATGACTCCAGAACACTTAAAAACCCGCTTGCAACGAAATGACTCCAGAGCACTTAAAAACCCGCTTGCAACGAAATGACTCCAGAACACTTAAAAACCCACTTGCAACGAAATTACTCCAGAGCACTTAAAAACCCGCTTGCAACGAAATGACTCCAGAGCACTTAAAAACCCGCTTGCAACGAAATGACTCCAGAGCACTTAAAAAACCTGCTTCCAGTTAAATGTCAGAGAAGTATGTAAAAACCCGCTTGCAACGAAATGTCTCCAGAGCACTTAAAAAACCTGCTTCCAGTGAAATGTCTGAGAAGTATGTAAAAACCTGCTTGCAACGAAATGTCTCCAGAGCACTTAAAAAACTCGCTTCCAGTTAAATGTCAGAGAAGTATGTAAAAACCCGCTTGCAACAAAATGACACCAGAGCATGTAAAAACCCGCTTGCAACGAAATGACTCCAGAGTACTTAAAAACCCCTTGCAACGAAATGCCTACAGAGCACTTAAAAAACTCGCTTCCAGTGAAATGTCTGAGAAGTATGTAAAAACCCACTTGCAACGAAATGACTCCAGAGTACTTAAAAACCCGCTTGCAAAGAAATGACTCCAGAGCACTTAAAAACCCGCTTGCAACGAAATGACTCCAGAACACTTAAAAAGCCGCTTGCAACGAAATGACTCCAGAGCACTTAAAAACCCGCTTGCAACGAAATGACTCCAGAACACTTAAAAACCCGCTTGCAACGAAATTACTCCAGAGCACTTAAAAACCCGCTTGCTACGAAATGACTCCAGAGCACTTAAAAACCCGCTTGCAACGAAATGACTCCAGAGCACTTAAAAAATCTGCTTCCAGTTAAATGTCAGAGAAGTATGTAAAAACCCGCTTGCAACGAAATGACTCCAGAGCATGTAAAAACCCGCTTGCAACGAAATGACTCCAGAGTACTTATAAACCCGCTTGCAACGAAATGCCTCCAGAGCACTTAAAAAACCCGCTTCCAGTGAAATGTCTGAGAAGTTGTAAAAACCCGATTGCAACGAAATGACTCCAGAACACGTAAAAACCCGCTTGCAACGAAATGACTCCAGAGCACTTAAAAACCCGCTTGCGACGAAATGACTCCAGAGCACTTAAAAACCCGCTTAGAAAGAAATGCCTTCAGAGCACTTAAAAACCCCCTTGCAACGAAATGACTCCAGAGTACTTTAAAACCCGCTTGCAACGAAATGACTCCAGAGCACTTAAAAACCCGCTTGCAACGAAATGACTCCAGAACACTTAAAAACCCGCTTGCAACGAAATGACTCCAGAGCATTTAAAAACCCGCTTGCTACGAAATGACTCCAGAGCACTTAAAAACCTGCTTGCAACGAAATTACTCCAGAGCACTTAAAAACCCGCTTGCAATGAAATGACTCCAGAGCACTTAAAAACCTGCTTGCAACGAAATGACTCCAGAGCACTTAAAAACCCGCTTGCAACGAAATGACTCCAGAGCACGTAAAAACCCGCTTGCAACGAAATGACTCCAGAGTACTTATAAACCCGCTTGCAACGAAATGCCTCCAGAGCACTTAAAAAACCCGCTTCCAGTGAAATGTCTGAGAAGTATGTAAAAACCCGCTTGCAACGAAATGACTCCAGAACACGTAAAAACCCACTTGCAACGAAATGACTCCAGAGCACTTAAAAACCCGATTGCGACGAAATGACTCCAGAGCACTTAAAAACCCGCTTACAAAGAAATGCCTTCAGAGCACTTAAAAACCCGTTTGCAACGAAATGACTCCAGAGCACTTAAAAACCCGCTTGCAACGAAAAGACTCCAGAGCACTTAAAAACCCGCTTGCAACGAAATGACTCCAGAGCACTTAAAAACCCGCTTGCAACGAAATGACTCCAGAGCACTTAAAAACCAGCTTGCAACGAAATGACTCCAGAGCACATAAAAACCCGCTTGCAACGAAATGACTCCAGAGCACTTAAAAACCCGCTTGCAACAAAATGACTCCAGAACACTTAAAAACCCGCTTGCAAGGAAATGACTCCAGAGTACTTAAAAACCCGCTTGCAACGAAATGACTCCAGAGCACTTAAAAAACCTGCTTCCAGTGAAATGTCTGAGAAGTATGTAAAAACCCGCTTGCAACGAAATGTCTCCAGAGCACTTAAAAAACTCGCTTCCAGTTAAATGTCAGAGAAGTATGTAAAAACCCGCTTGCAACAAAATGACACCAGAGCATGTAAAAACCCGCTTGCAACGAAATGACTCCAGAGTACTTAAAAACCCCTTGCAACGAAATGCCTACAGAGCACTTAAAAAACTCGCTTCCAGTGAAATGTCTGAGAAGTATGTAAAAACCCGCTTGCAACGAAATGACTCCAGAGTACTTAAAAACCCGCTTGCAAAGAAATGACTCCAGAGCACTTAAAAACCCGCTTGCAACGAAATGACTCCAGAACACTTAAAAACCCACTTGCAACGAAATGACTCCAGAGCACTTAAAAACCCGCTTGCAACGAAATGACTCCAGAACACTTAAAAACCCGCTTGCAACGAAATTACTCCAGAGCACTTAAAAACCCGCTTGCTACGAAATGACTCCAGAGCACTTAAAAACCCGCTTGCAACGAAATGACTCCAGAGCACTTAAAACCCGCTTGCAACGAAATGACTCCAGAGCACTTAAAAATCCGCTTGCAAAGAAATGACTCCAGAGCACTTAAAAAACCTGCTTCCAGTTAAATGTCAGAGAAGTATGTAAAAACCCGCATGCAACGAAATGACTCCAGAGCATGTAAAAACCCGCTTGCAACGAAATGACTCCAGAGTACTTATGAACCCGCTTGCAACGAAATGCCCCCAGAGCACTTAAAAAACCCGCTTCCAGTGAAATGTCTGAGAAGTTGTAAAAACCCGATTGCAACGAAAAGACTCCAGAACACGTAAAAACCCGCTTGCAACGAAATGACTCCAGAGTACTTATGAACCCGCTTGCAACGAAATGCCCCCAGAGCACTTAAAAAACCCGCTTCCAGTGAAATGTCTGAGAAGTTGTAAAAACCCGATTGCAACGAAAAGACTCCAGAACACGTAAAAACCCGCTTGCAACGAAATGACTCCAGAGCACTTAAAAACCCGCTTGCGACGAAATGACTCCAGAGCACTTAAAAACCCGCTTAGAAAGAAATGCCTTCAGAGCACTTAAAAACCCCCTTGCAACGAAATGACTCCAGAGTACTTAAAAACCCGCTTGCAACGAAATGACTCCAGAGCACTTAAAAACCCGCTTGCAACGAAATGACTCCAGAACACTTAAAAACCCGCTTGCAACGAAATGACTCCAGAGCACTTAAAAACCCGCTTGCTACGAAATGACTCCAGAGCACTTAAAAACCCGCTTGCAACGAAATGACTCCAGAGCACTTAAAAACCCGCTTGCAACGAAATGACTCCAGAGCACTTAAAAAACCTGCTTCCAGTTAAATGTCAGAGAAGTATGTAAAAACCCGCTTGCAACGAAATGACTCCAGAGCACTTAAAAACCCGCTTGCGACGAAATGACTCCAGAGCACTTAAAAACCCGCTTACAAAGAAATGCCTTCAGAGCACTTAAAAACCCGCTTAGAACGAAATGACTCCAGAGCACTTAAAAACCCGCTTGCAACGAAAAGACTCCAGAGCACTTAAAAACCCGCTTGCAACGAAATGACTCCAGAGCACTTAAAAACCCGCTTGCAACGAAATGACTCCAGAGCACTTAAAAACCAGCTTGCAACGAAATGACTCCAGAGCACGTAAAAACCCGCTTGCAACGAAATGATTCCAGAGCACTTAAAAACCCGCTTGCAACGAAATGTCTCCAGAGCACTTAAAAAACTCGCTTCCACTTAAATGTCAGAGAAGTATATGAAAACCCGCTTGCAACGAAATGAATCCAGAGCATGTAAAAACCCGCTTGCAACGAAATGACTCCAGAGTACTTAAAAACCCGCTTGCAACGAAATGACTCCAGAGTACTTAAAAACCCGCTTGCAAAGAAATGACTCCAGAACACTTAAAAATCCACTTGCAACGAAAGGACTCCAGAGCACTTAAAAACCCGCTTGCAACGAATTGACTCCAGAGCACTTAAAAACCCGCTTGCAACGAAATGACTCCAGAACACTTAAAAACCCGCTTGCAACGAAATTACTCCAGAGCACTTAAAAACCCGCTTGCTACGAAATGACTCCAGAGCACTTAAAAACCCGCTTGCAACGAAATTACTCCAGAGCACTTAAAAACCCGCTTGCAACGAAATGACTCCAGAGCACTTAAAAACCCGATTGCAACGAAATGACTCCAGAGCACTTAAAAACCCACTTGCAACAAAATGACTCCAGAGCACTTAAAAAACCTGCTTCCAGGTAAATGTCAGAGAAGTATGTAAAAACCCGCTTGCAACGAAATGACTCCAGAGCACTTAAAAACCCGCTTGCGACGAAATGACTCCAGAGCACTTAAAAACCCGCTTGCAACGAAATGACTCCAGAGCACTTAAAAACCCGCTTGCAACGAAATGACTCCAGAGCACTTAAAAACCCGATTGCGACGAAATGACTCCAGAGCACTTAAAAACCCGGTTACAAAGAAATGCCTTCAGAGCACTTAAAAACCCGTTTGCAACGAAATGACTCCAGAGCACTTAAAAAACCTGCTTCCAGTGAAATGTCTGAGAAGTATGTAAAAACCCGCTTGCAACGAAATGTCTCCAGAGCACTTAAGAAACTCGCTTCCAGTTAAATGTCAGAGAAGTATGTAAAAACCCGCTTGCAACGAAATGACTCCAGAGCATGTAAAAACCCGCTTGCAACGAAATGACTCCAGAGTACTTAAAAACCCGCTTGCAACGAAATGCCTACAGAGCACTTAAAAAACTCGCTTCCAGTGAAATGTCTGAGAAGTATGTAAAAACCCACTTGCAACGAAATGACTCCAGAGTACTTAAAAACCCGCTTGCAAAGAAATGACTCCAGAGCACTTAAAAACCCGCTTGCAACGAAATGACTCCAGAACACTTAAAAACCCGCTTGCAACGAAATGACTCCAGAGCACTTAAAAACCCGCTTGCAACGAAATGACTCCAGAACACTTAAAAACCCGCTTGCAACGAAATTACTCCAGAGCACTTAAAAACCCGCTTGCTACGAAATGACTCCAGAGCACTTAAAAACCCGCTTGCAACGAAATGACTCCAGAGCACTTAAAAACCCGCTTGCGACGAAATGACTCCAGAGCACTTAAAAACCCGCTTACAAAGAAATGCCTTCAGAGCACTTAAAAACCCGCTTAGAACGAAATGACTCCAGAGCACTTAAAAACCCGCTTGCAACGAAAAGACTCCAGAGCACTTAAAAACCCGCTTGCAACGAAATGACTCCAGAGCACTTAAAAACCCGCTTGCAACGAAATGACTCCAGAGCACGTAAAAACCCGCTTGCAACGAAATGTTTCCAGAGCACTTAAAAACCCGCTTGCAACGAAATGTCTCCAGAGCACTTAAAAAACTCGCTTCCACTTAAATGTCAGAGAAGTATATGAAAACCCGCTTGCAACGAAATGACTCCAGAGCATGTAAAAACCCGCTTGCAACGAAATGACTCCAGAGTACTTAAAAACCCGCTTGCAACGAAATGACTCCAGAGTACTTAAAAACCCGCTGGCAAAGAAATGACTCCAGAACACTTAAAAATCCACTTGCAACGAAAGGACTCCAGAGCACTTAAAAACCCGCTTGCAACGAATTGACTCCAGAGCACTTAAAAACCCGCTTGCAACGAAATGACTCCAGAACACTTAAAAACCCGCCTGCAACGAAATTACTCCAGAGCACTTAAAAACCCGCTTGCTACGAAATGACTCCAGAGCACTTAAAAACCCGCTTGCAACGAAATTACTCCAGAGCACTTAAAAACCCGCTTGCAACGAAATGACTCCAGAGCACTTAAAAACCCGATTGCAACGAAATGACTCCAGAGCACTTAAAAACCCACTTGCAACAAAATGACTCCAGAGCACTTAAAAAACCTGCTTCCAGGTAAATGTCAGAGAAGTATGTAAAAACCCGCTTGCAACGAAATGAATCCAGAGCACTTAAAAACCCGCTTGCGACGAAATGACTCCAGAGCACTTAAAAACCCGCTTGCAACGAAATGACTCCAGAGCACTTAAAAACCCGCTTGCAACGAAATGACTCCAGAGCACTTAAAAACCCGATTGCGACGAAATGACTCCAGAGCACTTAAAAACCCGGTTACAAAGAAATGCCTTCAGAGCACTTAAAAACCCGTTTGCAACGAAATGACTCCAGAGCACTTAAAAAACCTGCTTCCAGTGAAATGTCTGAGAAGTATGTAAAAACCCGCTTGCAACGAAATGTCTCCAGAGCACTTAAGAAACTCGCTTCCAGTTAAATGTCAGAGAAGTATGTAAAAACCCGCTTGCAACGAAATGACTCCAGAGCATGTAAAAACCCGCTTGCAACGAAATGACTCCAGAGTACTTAAAAACCCGCTTGCAACGAAATGCCTACAGAGCACTTAAAAAACTCGCTTCCAGTGAAATGTCTGAGAAGTATGTAAAAACCCACTTGCAACGAAATGACTCCAGAGTACTTAAAAACCCGCTTGCAAAGAAATGACTCCAGAGCACTTAAAAACCCGCTTGCAACGAAATGACTCCAGAACACTTAAAAACCCGCTTGCAACGAAATGACTCCAGAGCACTTAAAAACCCGCTTGCAACGAAATGACTCCAGAACACTTAAAAACCCGCTTGCAACGAAATGACTCCAGAGCACTTAAAAACCCGCTTGCAACGAAATGACTCCAGAGCACTTAAAAACCCGCTTGCGACGAAATGACTCCAGAGCACTTAAAAACCCGCTTACAAAGAAATGCCTTCAGAGCACTTAAAAACCCGCTTAGAACGAAATGACTCCAGAGCACTTAAAAACCCGCTTGCAACGAAAAGACTCCAGAGCACTTAAAAACCCGCTTGCAACGAAATGACTCCAGAGCACTTAAAAACCCGCTTGCAACGAAATGACTCCAGAGCACGTAAAAACCCGCTTGCAACGAAATGTTTCCAGAGCACTTAAAAACCCGCTTGCAACGAAATGTCTCCAGAGCACTTAAAAAACTCGCTTCCACTTAAATGTCAGAGAAGTATATGAAAACCCGCTTGCAACGAAATGACTCCAGAGCATGTAAAAACCTGCTTGCAACGAAATGACTCCAGAGTACTTAAAAACCCGCTTGCAACGAAATGACTCCAGAGTACTTAAAAACCCGCTGGCAAAGAAATGACTCCAGAACACTTAAAAATCCACTTGCAACGAAAGGACTCCAGAGCACTTAAAAACCCGCTTGCAACGAATTGACTCCAGAGCACTTAAAAACCCGCTTGCAACGAAATGACTCCAGAACACTTAAAAACCCGCCTGCAACGAAATTACTCCAGAGCACTTAAAAACCCGCTTGCTACGAAATGACTCCAGAGCACTTAAAAACCCGCTTGCAACGAAATTACTCCAGAGCACTTAAAAACCCGCTTGCAACGAAATGACTCCAGAGCACTTAAAAACCCGATTGCAACGAAATGACTCCAGAGCACTTAAAAACCCACTTGCAACAAAATGACTCCAGAGCACTTAAAAAACCTGCTTCCAGGTAAATGTCAGAGAAGTATGTAAAAACCCGCTTGCAACGAAATGAATCCAGAGCACTTAAAAACCCGCTTGCGACGAAATGACTCCAGAGCACTTAAAAACCCGCTTGCAACGAAATGACTCCAGAGCACTTAAAAACCCGCTTGCAACGAAATGACTCCAGAGCACTTAAAAACCCGATTGCGACGAAATGACTCCAGAGCACTTAAAAACCCGGTTACAAAGAAATGCCTTCAGAGCACTTAAAAACCCGTTTGCAACGAAATGACTCCAGAGCACTTAAAAAACCTGCTTCCAGTGAAATGTCTGAGAAGTATGTAAAAACCCGCTTGCAACGAAATGTCTCCAGAGCACTTAAGAAACTCGCTTCCAGTTAAATGTCAGAGAAGTATGTAAAAACCCGCTTGCAACGAAATGACTCCAGAGCATGTAAAAACCCGCTTGCAACGAAATGACTCCAGAGTACTTAAAAACCCGCTTGCAACGAAATGCCTACAGAGCACTTAAAAAACTCGCTTCCAGTGAAATGTCTGAGAAGTATGTAAAAACCCACTTGCAACGAAATGACTCCAGAGTACTTAAAAACCCGCTTGCAAAGAAATGACTCCAGAGCACTTAAAAACCCGCTTGCAACGAAATGACTCCAGAACACTTAAAAACCCGCTTGCAACGAAATGACTCCAGAGCACTTAAAAACCCGCTTGCAACGAAATGACTCCAGAACACTTAAAAACCCGCTTGCAACGAAATTACTCCAGAGCACTTAAAAACCCGCTTGCTACGAAATGACTCCAGAGCACTTAAAAACCCGCTTGCAACGAAATGACTCCAGAGCACTTAAAAACCCGCTTGCGACGAAATGACTCCAGAGCACTTAAAAACCCGCTTACAAAGAAATGCCTTCAGAGCACTTAAAAACCCGCTTAGAACGAAATGACTCCAGAGCACTTAAAAACCCGCTTGCAACGAAAAGACTCCAGAGCACTTAAAAACCCGCTTGCAACGAAATGACTCCAGAGCACTTAAAAACCCGCTTGCAACGAAATGACTCCAGAGCACGTAAAAACCCGCTTGCAACGAAATGTTTCCAGAGCACTTAAAAACCCGCTTGCAACGAAATGTCTCCAGAGCACTTAAAAAACTCGCTTCCACTTAAATGTCAGAGAAGTATATGAAAACCCGCTTGCAACGAAATGACTCCAGAGCATGTAAAAACCCGCTTGCAACGAAATGACTCCAGAGTACTTAAAAACCCGCTTGCAACGAAATGACTCCAGAGTACTTAAAAACCCGCTTAGAAAGAAATGACTCCAGAACACTTAAAAATCCACTTGCAACGAAAGGACTCCAGAGCACTTAAAAACCCGCTTGCAACGAATTGACTCCAGAGCACTTAAAAACCCGCTTGCAACGAAATGACTCCAGAACACTTAAAAACCCGCTTGCAACGAAATTACTCCAGAGCACTTAAAAACCCGCTTGCTACGAAATGACTCCAGAGCACTTAAAAACCCGCTTGCAACGAAATTACTCCAGAGCACTTAAAAACCCGCTTGCAACGAAATGACTCCAGAGCACTTAAAAACCCGATTGCAACGAAATGACTCCAGAGCACTTAAAAACCCACTTGCAACAAAATGACTCCAGAGCACTTAAAAAACCTGCTTCCAGGTAAATGTCAGAGAAGTATGTAAAAACCCGCTTGCAACGAAATGAATCCAGAGCACTTAAAAACCCGCTTGCGACGAAATGACTCCAGAGCACTTAAAAACCCGCTTGCAACGAAATGACTCCAGAGCACTTAAAAACCCGCTTGCAACGAAATGACTCCAGAGCACTTAAAAACCCGATTGCGATGAAATGACTCCAGAGCACTTAAAAACCCGCTTACAAAGAAATGCCTTCAGAGCACTTAAAAACCCGTTTGCAACGAAATGACTCCAGAGCACTTAAAAAACCTGCTTCCAGTGAAATGTCTGAGAAGTATGTAAAAACCCGCTTGCAACGAAATGTCTCCAGAGCACTTAAGAAACTCGCTTCCAGTTAAATGTCAGAGAAGTATGTAAAAACCCGCTTGCAACGAAATGACTCCAGAGCATGTAAAAACCCGCTTGCAACGAAATGACTCCAGAGTACTTAAAAACCCGCTTGCAACGAAATGCCTACAGAGCACTTAAAAAACTCGCTTCCAGTGAAATGTCTGAGAAGTATGTAAAAACCCACTTGCAACGAAATGACTCCAGAGTACTTAAAAACCCGCTTGCAAAGAAATGACTCCAGAGCACTTAAAAACCCGCTTGCAACGAAATGACTCCAGAACACTTAAAAACCCGCTTGCAACGAAATGACTCCAGAGCACTTAAAAACCCGCTTGCAACGAAATGACTCCAGAACACTTAAAAACCCACTTGCAACGAAATTACTCCAGAGCACTTAAAAACCCGCTTGCAACGAAATGACTCCAGAGCACTTAAAAACCCGCTTGCAACGAAATGACTCCAGAGCACTTAAAAAACCTGCTTCCAGTTAAATGTCAGAGAAGTATGTAAAAACCCGCTTGCAACGAAATGTCTCCAGAGCACTTAAAAAACCTGCTTCCAGTGAAATGTCTGAGAAGTATGTAAAAACCCGCTTGCAACGAAATGTCTCCAGAGCACTTAAAAAACTCGCTTCCAGTTAAATGTCAGAGAAGTATGTAAAAACCCGCTTGCAACAAAATGACACCAGAGCATGTAAAAACCCGCTTGCAACGAAATGACTCCAGAGTACTTAAAAACCCCTTGCAACGAAATGCCTACAGAGCACTTAAAAAACTCGCTTCCAGTGAAATGTCTGAGAAGTATGTAAAAACCCGCTTGCAACGAAATGACTCCAGAGTACTTAAAAACCCGCTTGCAAAGAAATGACTCCAGAGCACTTAAAAACCCGCTTGCAACGAAATGACTCCAGAACACTTAAAAACCCGCTTGCAACGAAATGACTCCAGAGCACTTAAAAACCCGCTTGCAACGAAATGACTCCAGAACACTTAAAAACCCGCTTGCAACGAAATGACTCCAGAACACTTAAAAACCCACTTGCAACGAAATTACTCCAGAGCACTTAAAAACCCGCTTGCAACGAAATGACTCCAGAGCACTTAAAAACCCGCTTGCAACGAAATGACTCCAGAGCACTTAAAAAACCTGCTTCCAGTTAAATGTCAGAGAAGTATGTAAAAACCCGCTTGCAACGAAATGTCTCCAGAGCACTTAAAAAACCTGCTTCCAGTGAAATGTCTGAGAAGTATGTAAAAACCCGCTTGCAACGAAATGACTCCAGAGCACTTAAAAACCCGCTTGCGACGAAATGACTCCAGAGCACTTAAAAACCCGCTTGCAACGAAATGACTCCAGAGCACTTAAAAACCCGCTTGCAACGAAATGACTCCAGAGCACTTAAAAACCCGATTGCGACGAAATGACTCCAGAGCACTTAAAAACCCGGTTACAAAGAAATGCCTTCAGAGCACTTAAAAACCCGTTTGCAACGAAATGACTCCAGAGCACTTAAAAAACCTGCTTCCAGTGAAATGTCTGAGAAGTATGTAAAAACCCGCTTGCAACGAAATGTCTCCAGAGCACTTAAGAAACTCGCTTCCAGTTAAATGTCAGAGAAGTATGTAAAAACCCGCTTGCAACGAAATGACTCCAGAGCATGTAAAAACCCGCTTGCAACGAAATGACTCCAGAGTACTTAAAAACCCGCTTGCAACGAAATGCCTACAGAGCACTTAAAAAACTCGCTTCCAGTGAAATGTCTGAGAAGTATGTAAAAACCCACTTGCAACGAAATGACTCCAGAGTACTTAAAAACCCGCTTGCAAAGAAATGACTCCAGAGCACTTAAAAACCCGCTTGCAACGAAATGACTCCAGAACACTTAAAAACCCGCTTGCAACGAAATGACTCCAGAGCACTTAAAAACCCGCTTGCAACGAAATGACTCCAGAACACTTAAAAACCCGCTTGCAACGAAATTACTCCAGAGCACTTAAAAACCCGCTTGCTACGAAATGACTCCAGAGCACTTAAAAACCCGCTTGCAACGAAATGACTCCAGAGCACTTAAAAACCCGCTTGCGACGAAATGACTCCAGAGCACTTAAAAACCCGCTTACAAAGAAATGCCTTCAGAGCACTTAAAAACCCGCTTAGAACGAAATGACTCCAGAGCACTTAAAAACCCGCTTGCAACGAAAAGACTCCAGAGCACTTAAAAACCCGCTTGCAACGAAATGACTCCAGAGCACTTAAAAACCCGCTTGCAACGAAATGACTCCAGAGCACGTAAAAACCCGCTTGCAACGAAATGTTTCCAGAGCACTTAAAAACCCGCTTGCAACGAAATGTCTCCAGAGCACTTAAAAAACTCGCTTCCACTTAAATGTCAGAGAAGTATATGAAAACCCGCTTGCAACGAAATGACTCCAGAGCATGTAAAAACCCGCTTGCAACGAAATGACTCCAGAGTACTTAAAAACCCGCTTGCAACGAAATGACTCCAGAGTACTTAAAAACCCGCTGGCAAAGAAATGACTCCAGAACACTTAAAAATCCACTTGCAACGAAAGGACTCCAGAGCACTTAAAAACCCGCTTGCAACGAATTGACTCCAGAGCACTTAAAAACCCGCTTGCAACGAAATGACTCCAGAACACTTAAAAACCCGCCTGCAACGAAATTACTCCAGAGCACTTAAAAACCCGCTTGCTACGAAATGACTCCAGAGCACTTAAAAACCCGCTTGCAACGAAATTACTCCAGAGCACTTAAAAACCCGCTTGCAACGAAATGACTCCAGAGCACTTAAAAACCCGATTGCAACGAAATGACTCCAGAGCACTTAAAAACCCACTTGCAACAAAATGACTCCAGAGCACTTAAAAAACCTGCTTCCAGGTAAATGTCAGAGAAGTATGTAAAAACCCGCTTGCAACGAAATGAATCCAGAGCACTTAAAAACCCGCTTGCGACGAAATGACTCCAGAGCACTTAAAAACCCGCTTGCAACGAAATGACTCCAGAGCACTTAAAAACCCGCTTGCAACGAAATGACTCCAGAGCACTTAAAAACCCGATTGCGACGAAATGACTCCAGAGCACTTAAAAACCCGGTTACAAAGAAATGCCTTCAGAGCACTTAAAAACCCGTTTGCAACGAAATGACTCCAGAGCACTTAAAAAACCTGCTTCCAGTGAAATGTCTGAGAAGTATGTAAAAACCCGCTTGCAACGAAATGTCTCCAGAGCACTTAAGAAACTCGCTTCCAGTTAAATGTCAGAGAAGTATGTAAAAACCCGCTTGCAACGAAATGACTCCAGAGCATGTAAAAACCCGCTTGCAACGAAATGACTCCAGAGTACTTAAAAACCCGCTTGCAACGAAATGCCTACAGAGCACTTAAAAAACTCGCTTCCAGTGAAATGTCTGAGAAGTATGTAAAAACCCACTTGCAACGAAATGACTCCAGAGTACTTAAAAACCCGCTTGCAAAGAAATGACTCCAGAGCACTTAAAAACCCGCTTGCAACGAAATGACTCCAGAACACTTAAAAACCCGCTTGCAACGAAATGACTCCAGAGCACTTAAAAACCCGCTTGCAACGAAATGACTCCAGAACACTTAAAAACCCGCTTGCAACGAAATGACTCCAGAGCACTTAAAAACCCGCTTGCAACGAAATGACTCCAGAGCACTTAAAAACCCGCTTGCGACGAAATGACTCCAGAGCACTTAAAAACCCGCTTACAAAGAAATGCCTTCAGAGCACTTAAAAACCCGCTTAGAACGAAATGACTCCAGAGCACTTAAAAACCCGCTTGCAACGAAAAGACTCCAGAGCACTTAAAAACCCGCTTGCAACGAAATGACTCCAGAGCACTTAAAAACCCGCTTGCAACGAAATGACTCCAGAGCACGTAAAAACCCGCTTGCAACGAAATGTTTCCAGAGCACTTAAAAACCCGCTTGCAACGAAATGTCTCCAGAGCACTTAAAAAACTCGCTTCCACTTAAATGTCAGAGAAGTATATGAAAACCCGCTTGCAACGAAATGACTCCAGAGCATGTAAAAACCTGCTTGCAACGAAATGACTCCAGAGTACTTAAAAACCCGCTTGCAACGAAATGACTCCAGAGTACTTAAAAACCCGCTGGCAAAGAAATGACTCCAGAACACTTAAAAATCCACTTGCAACGAAAGGACTCCAGAGCACTTAAAAACCCGCTTGCAACGAATTGACTCCAGAGCACTTAAAAACCCGCTTGCAACGAAATGACTCCAGAACACTTAAAAACCCGCCTGCAACGAAATTACTCCAGAGCACTTAAAAACCCGCTTGCTACGAAATGACTCCAGAGCACTTAAAAACCCGCTTGCAACGAAATTACTCCAGAGCACTTAAAAACCCGCTTGCAACGAAATGACTCCAGAGCACTTAAAAACCCGATTGCAACGAAATGACTCCAGAGCACTTAAAAACCCACTTGCAACAAAATGACTCCAGAGCACTTAAAAAACCTGCTTCCAGGTAAATGTCAGAGAAGTATGTAAAAACCCGCTTGCAACGAAATGAATCCAGAGCACTTAAAAACCCGCTTGCGACGAAATGACTCCAGAGCACTTAAAAACCCGCTTGCAACGAAATGACTCCAGAGCACTTAAAAACCCGCTTGCAACGAAATGACTCCAGAGCACTTAAAAACCCGATTGCGACGAAATGACTCCAGAGCACTTAAAAACCCGGTTACAAAGAAATGCCTTCAGAGCACTTAAAAACCCGTTTGCAACGAAATGACTCCAGAGCACTTAAAAAACCTGCTTCCAGTGAAATGTCTGAGAAGTATGTAAAAACCCGCTTGCAACGAAATGTCTCCAGAGCACTTAAGAAACTCGCTTCCAGTTAAATGTCAGAGAAGTATGTAAAAACCCGCTTGCAACGAAATGACTCCAGAGCATGTAAAAACCCGCTTGCAACGAAATGACTCCAGAGTACTTAAAAACCCGCTTGCAACGAAATGCCTACAGAGCACTTAAAAAACTCGCTTCCAGTGAAATGTCTGAGAAGTATGTAAAAACCCACTTGCAACGAAATGACTCCAGAGTACTTAAAAACCCGCTTGCAAAGAAATGACTCCAGAGCACTTAAAAACCCGCTTGCAACGAAATGACTCCAGAACACTTAAAAACCCGCTTGCAACGAAATGACTCCAGAGCACTTAAAAACCCGCTTGCAACGAAATGACTCCAGAACACTTAAAAACCCGCTTGCAACGAAATTACTCCAGAGCACTTAAAAACCCGCTTGCTACGAAATGACTCCAGAGCACTTAAAAACCCGCTTGCAACGAAATGACTCCAGAGCACTTAAAAACCCGCTTGCGACGAAATGACTCCAGAGCACTTAAAAACCCGCTTACAAAGAAATGCCTTCAGAGCACTTAAAAACCCGCTTAGAACGAAATGACTCCAGAGCACTTAAAAACCCGCTTGCAACGAAAAGACTCCAGAGCACTTAAAAACCCGCTTGCAACGAAATGACTCCAGAGCACTTAAAAACCCGCTTGCAACGAAATGACTCCAGAGCACGTAAAAACCCGCTTGCAACGAAATGTTTCCAGAGCACTTAAAAACCCGCTTGCAACGAAATGTCTCCAGAGCACTTAAAAAACTCGCTTCCACTTAAATGTCAGAGAAGTATATGAAAACCCGCTTGCAACGAAATGACTCCAGAGCATGTAAAAACCCGCTTGCAACGAAATGACTCCAGAGTACTTAAAAACCCGCTTGCAACGAAATGACTCCAGAGTACTTAAAAACCCGCTTAGAAAGAAATGACTCCAGAACACTTAAAAATCCACTTGCAACGAAAGGACTCCAGAGCACTTAAAAACCCGCTTGCAACGAATTGACTCCAGAGCACTTAAAAACCCGCTTGCAACGAAATGACTCCAGAACACTTAAAAACCCGCTTGCAACGAAATTACTCCAGAGCACTTAAAAACCCGCTTGCTACGAAATGACTCCAGAGCACTTAAAAACCCGCTTGCAACGAAATTACTCCAGAGCACTTAAAAACCCGCTTGCAACGAAATGACTCCAGAGCACTTAAAAACCCGATTGCAACGAAATGACTCCAGAGCACTTAAAAACCCACTTGCAACAAAATGACTCCAGAGCACTTAAAAAACCTGCTTCCAGGTAAATGTCAGAGAAGTATGTAAAAACCCGCTTGCAACGAAATGAATCCAGAGCACTTAAAAACCCGCTTGCGACGAAATGACTCCAGAGCACTTAAAAACCCGCTTGCAACGAAATGACTCCAGAGCACTTAAAAACCCGCTTGCAACGAAATGACTCCAGAGCACTTAAAAACCCGATTGCGATGAAATGACTCCAGAGCACTTAAAAACCCGCTTACAAAGAAATGCCTTCAGAGCACTTAAAAACCCGTTTGCAACGAAATGACTCCAGAGCACTTAAAAAACCTGCTTCCAGTGAAATGTCTGAGAAGTATGTAAAAACCCGCTTGCAACGAAATGTCTCCAGAGCACTTAAGAAACTCGCTTCCAGTTAAATGTCAGAGAAGTATGTAAAAACCCGCTTGCAACGAAATGACTCCAGAGCATGTAAAAACCCGCTTGCAACGAAATGACTCCAGAGTACTTAAAAACCCGCTTGCAACGAAATGCCTACAGAGCACTTAAAAAACTCGCTTCCAGTGAAATGTCTGAGAAGTATGTAAAAACCCACTTGCAACGAAATGACTCCAGAGTACTTAAAAACCCGCTTGCAAAGAAATGACTCCAGAGCACTTAAAAACCCGCTTGCAACGAAATGACTCCAGAACACTTAAAAACCCGCTTGCAACGAAATGACTCCAGAGCACTTAAAAACCCGCTTGCAACGAAATGACTCCAGAACACTTAAAAACCCACTTGCAACGAAATTACTCCAGAGCACTTAAAAACCCGCTTGCAACGAAATGACTCCAGAGCACTTAAAAACCCGCTTGCAACGAAATGACTCCAGAGCACTTAAAAAACCTGCTTCCAGTTAAATGTCAGAGAAGTATGTAAAAACCCGCTTGCAACGAAATGTCTCCAGAGCACTTAAAAAACCTGCTTCCAGTGAAATGTCTGAGAAGTATGTAAAAACCCGCTTGCAACGAAATGTCTCCAGAGCACTTAAAAAACTCGCTTCCAGTTAAATGTCAGAGAAGTATGTAAAAACCCGCTTGCAACAAAATGACACCAGAGCATGTAAAAACCCGCTTGCAACGAAATGACTCCAGAGTACTTAAAAACCCCTTGCAACGAAATGCCTACAGAGCACTTAAAAAACTCGCTTCCAGTGAAATGTCTGAGAAGTATGTAAAAACCCGCTTGCAACGAAATGACTCCAGAGTACTTAAAAACCCGCTTGCAAAGAAATGACTCCAGAGCACTTAAAAACCCGCTTGCAACGAAATGACTCCAGAACACTTAAAAACCCGCTTGCAACGAAATGACTCCAGAGCACTTAAAAACCCGCTTGCAACGAAATGACTCCAGAACACTTAAAAACCCGCTTGCAACGAAATGACTCCAGAACACTTAAAAACCCACTTGCAACGAAATTACTCCAGAGCACTTAAAAACCCGCTTGCAACGAAATGACTCCAGAGCACTTAAAAACCCGCTTGCAACGAAATGACTCCAGAGCACTTAAAAAACCTGCTTCCAGTTAAATGTCAGAGAAGTATGTAAAAACCCGCTTGCAACGAAATGTCTCCAGAGCACTTAAAAAACCTGCTTCCAGTGAAATGTCTGAGAAGTATGTAAAAACCCGCTTGCAACGAAATGTCTCCAGAGCACTTAAAAAACTCGCTTCCAGTTAAATGTCAGAGAAGTATGTAAAAACCCGCTTGCAACAAAATGACACCAGAGCATGTAAAAACCCGCTTGCAACGAAATGACTCCAGAGTACTTAAAAACCCCTTGCAACGAAATGCCTACAGAGCACTTAAAAAACTTGCTTCCAGTGAAATGTCTGAGAAGTATGTAAAAACCCGCTTGCAACGAAATGACTCCAGAGTACTTAAAAACCCGCTTGCAAAGAAATGACTCCAGAGCACTTAAAAACCCGCTTGCAACGAAATGACTCCAGAACACTTAAAAACCCGCTTGCAACGAAATGACTCCAGAGCACTTAAAAACCCGCTTGCAACGAAATGACTCCAGAACACTTAAAATCCCGCTTGCAACGAAATTACTCCAGAGCACTTAAAAACCCGCTTGCTACGAAATGACTCCAGAGCACTTAAAAACCCGCTTGCAACGAAATTACTCCAGAGCACTTAAAACCCGCTTGCAACGAAATGACTCCAGAGCACTTAAAAATCCGCTTGCAAAGAAATGACTCCAGAGCACTTAAAAAACCTGCTTCCAGTTAAATGTCAGAGAAGTATGTAAAAACCCGCAAGCAACGAAATGACTCCAGAGCACGTAAAAACCCGCTTGCAACGAAATGACTCCAGAGTACTTATGAACCCGCTTGCAACGAAATGCCTCCAGAGCACTTAAAAAACCCGCTTCCAGTGAAATGTCTGAGAAGTTGTAAAAACCCGATTGCAACGAAAAGACTCCAGAACACGTAAAAACCCGCTTGCAACGAAATGACTCCAGAGCACTTAAAAACCCGCTTGCGACGAAATGACTCCAGAGCACTTAAAAACCCGCTTAGAAAGAAATGCCTTCAGAGCACTTAAAAACCCCCTTGCAACGAAATGACTCCAGAGTACTTAAAAACCCGCTTGCAACGAAATGACTCCAGAGCACTTAAAAACCCGCTTGCAACGAAATGACTCCAGAACACTTAAAAACCCGCTTGCAACGAAATGACTCCAGAGCACTTAAAAACCCGCTTGCTACGAAATGACTCCAGAGCACTTAAAAACCCGCTTGCAACGAAATGACTCCAGAGCACTTAAAAACCCGCTTGCAACGAAATGACTCCAGAGCACTTAAAAAACCTGCTTCCAGTTAAATGTCAGAGAAGTATGTAAAAACCCGCTTGCAACGAAATGACTCCAGAGCACTTAAAAACCCGCTTGCGACGAAATGACTCCAGAGCACTTAAAAACCCGCTTACAAAGAAATGCCTTCAGAGCACTTAAAAACCCGCTTAGAACGAAATGACTCCAGAGCACTTAAAAACCCGCTTGCAACGAAAAGACTCCAGAGCACTTAAAAACCCGCTTGCAACGAAATGACTCCAGAGCACTTAAAAACCCGCTTGCAACGAAATGACTCCAGAGCACTTAAAAACCAGCTTGCAACGAAATGACTCCAGAGCACGTAAAAACCCGCTTGCAACGAAATGATTCCAGAGCACTTAAAAACCCGCTTGCAACGAAATGTCTCCAGAGCACTTAAAAAACTCGCTTCCACTTAAATGTCAGAGAAGTATATGAAAACCCGCTTGCAACGAAATGAATCCAGAGCATGTAAAAACCCGCTTGCAACGAAATGACTCCAGAGTACTTAAAAACCCGCTTGCAACGAAATGACTCCAGAGTACTTAAAAACCCGCTTGCAAAGAAATGACTCCAGAACACTTAAAAATCCACTTGCAACGAAAGGACTCCAGAGCACTTAAAAACCCGCTTGCAACGAATTGACTCCAGAGCACTTAAAAACCCGCTTGCAACGAAATGACTCCAGAACACTTAAAAACCCGCTTGCAACGAAATTACTCCAGAGCACTTAAAAACCCGCTTGCTACGAAATGACTTTAGAGCACTTAAAAACCCGCTTGCAACGAAATTACTCCAGAGCACTTAAAAACCCGCTTGCAACGAAATGACTCCAGAGCACTTAAAAACCCGCTTGCAACGAAATGACTCCAGAGCACTTAAAAACCCACTTGCAACAAAATGACTCCAGAGCACTTAAAAAACCTGCTTCCAGGTAAATGTCAGAGAAGTATGTAAAAACCCGCTTGCAACGAAATGACTCCAGAGCACTTAAAAACCCGCTTGCGACGAAATGACTCCAGAGCACTTAAAAACCCGCTTGCAACGAAATGACTCCAGAGCACTTAAAAACCCGCTTGCAACGAAATGACTCCAGAGCACTTAAAAACCCGATTGCGACGAAATGACTCCAGAGCACTTAAAAACCCGGTTACAAAGAAATGCCTTCAGAGCACTTAAAAACCCGTTTGCAACGAAATGACTCCAGAGCACTTAAAAAACCTGCTTCCAGTGAAATGTCTGAGAAGTATGTAAAAACCCGCTTGCAACGAAATGTCTCCAGAGCACTTAAGAAACTCGCTTCCAGTTAAATGTCAGAGAAGTATGTAAAAACCCGCTTGCAACGAAATGACTCCAGAGCATGTAAAAACCCGCTTGCAACGAAATGACTCCAGAGTACTTAAAAACCCGCTTGCAACGAAATGCCTACAGAGCACTTAAAAAACTCGCTTCCAGTGAAATGTCTGAGAAGTATGTAAAAACCCACTTGCAACGAAATGACTCCAGAGTACTTAAAAACCCGCTTGCAACGAAATGACTCCAGAGCACTTAAAAACCCGCTTGCAACGAAATGACTCCAGAACACTTAAAAACCCGCTTGCAACGAAATGACTCCAGAGCACTTAAAAACCCGCTTGCAACGAAATGACTCCAGAACACTTAAAAACCCGCTTGCAACGAAATTACTCCAGAGCACTTAAAAACCCGCTTGCTACGAAATGACTCCAGAGCACTTAAAAACCCGCTTGCAACGAAATGACTCCAGAGCACTTAAAAACCCGCTTGCGACGAAATGACTCCAGAGCACTTAAAAACCCGCTTACAAAGAAATGCCTTCAGAGCACTTAAAAACCCGCTTAGAACGAAATGACTCCAGAGCACTTAAAAACCCGCTTGCAACGAAAAGACTCCAGAGCACTTAAAAACCCGCTTGCAACGAAATGACTCCAGAGCACTTAAAAACCCGCTTGCAACGAAATGACTCCAGAGCACTTAAAAACCAGCTTGCAACGAAATGACTCCAGAGCACGTAAAAACCCGCTTGCAACGAAATGTTTCCAGAGCACTTAAAAACCCGCTTGCAACGAAATGTCTCCAGAGCACTTAAAAAACTCGCTTCCACTTAAATGTCAGAGAAGTATATGAAAACCCGCTTGCAACGAAATGACTCCAGAGCATGTAAAAACCCGCTTGCAACGAAATGACTCCAGAGTACTTAAAAACCCGCTTGCAACGAAATGACTCCAGAGTACTTAAAAACCCGCTGGCAAAGAAATGACTCCAGAACACTTAAAAATCCACTTGCAACGAAAGGACTCCAGAGCACTTAAAAACCCGCTTGCAACGAATTGACTCCAGAGCACTTAAAAACCCGCTTGCAACGAAATGACTCCAGAACACTTAAAAACCCGCTTGCAACGAAATTACTCCAGAGCACTTAAAAACCCGCTTGCTACGAAATGACTCCAGAGCACTTAAAAACCCGCTTGCAACGAAATTACTCCAGAGCACTTAAAAACCCGCTTGCAACGAAATGACTCCAGAGCACTTAAAAACCCGATTGCAACGAAATGACTCCAGAGCACTTAAAAACCCACTTGCAACAAAATGACTCCAGAGCACTTAAAAAACCTGCTTCCAGGTAAATGTCAGAGAAGTATGTAAAAACCCGCTTGCAACGAAATGACTCCAGAGCACTTAAAAACCCGCTTGCGACGAAATGACTCCAGAGCACTTAAAAACCCGCTTGCAACGAAATGACTCCAGAGCACTTAAAAACCCGCTTGCAACGAAATGACTCCAGAGCACTTAAAAACCCGATTGTGATGAAATGACTCCAGAGCACTTAAAAACCCGCTTACAAAGAAATGCCTTCAGAGCACTTAAAAACCCGTTTGCAACGAAATGACTCCAGAGCACTTAAAAAACCTGCTTCCAGTGAAATGTCTGAGAAGTATGTAAAAACCCGCTTGCAACGAAATGTCTCCAGAGCACTTAAGAAACTCGCTTCCAGTTAAATGTCAGAGAAGTATGTAAAAACCCGCTTGCAACGAAATGACTCCAGAGCATGTAAAAACCCGCTTGCAACGAAATGACTCCAGAGTACTTAAAAACCCGCTTGCAACGAAATGCCTACAGAGCACTTAAAAAACTCGCTTCCAGTGAAATGTCTGAGAAGTATGTAAAAACCCACTTGCAACGAAATGACTCCAGAGTACTTAAAAACCCGCTTGCAAAGAAATGACTCCAGAGCACTTAAAAACCCGCTTGCAACGAAATGACTCCAGAACACTTAAAAACCCGCTTGCAACGAAATGACTCCAGAGCACTTAAAAACCCGCTTGCAACGAAATGACTCCAGAACACTTAAAAACCCACTTGCAACGAAATTACTCCAGAGCACTTAAAAACCCGCTTGCAACGAAATGACTCCAGAGCACTTAAAAACCCGCTTGCAACGAAATGACTCCAGAGCACTTAAAAAACCTGCTTCCAGTTAAATGTCAGAGAAGTATGTAAAAACCCGCTTGCAACGAAATGTCTCCAGAGCACTTAAAAAACCTGCTTCCAGTGAAATGTCTGAGAAGTATGTAAAAACCCGCTTGCAACGAAATGTCTCCAGAGCACTTAAAAAACTCGCTTCCAGTTAAATGTCAGAGAAGTATGTAAAAACCCGCTTGCAACAAAATGACACCAGAGCATGTAAAAACCCGCTTGCAACGAAATGACTCCAGAGTACTTAAAAACCCCTTGCAACGAAATGCCTACAGAGCACTTAAAAAACTCGCTTCCAGTGAAATGTCTGAGAAGTATGTAAAAACCCGCTTGCAACGAAATGACTCCAGAGTACTTAAAAACCCGCTTGCAAAGAAATGACTCCAGAGCACTTAAAAACCCGCTTGCAACGAAATGACTCCAGAACACTTAAAAACCCGCTTGCAACGAAATGACTCCAGAGCACTTAAAAACCCGCTTGCAACGAAATGACTCCAGAACACTTAAAAACCCACTTGCAACGAAATTACTCCAGAGCACTTAAAAACCCGCTTGCAACGAAATGACTCCAGAGCACTTAAAAACCCGCTTGCAACGAAATGACTCCAGAGCACTTAAAAAACCTGCTTCCAGTTAAATGTCAGAGAAGTATGTAAAAACCCGCTTGCAACGAAATGTCTCCAGAGCACTTAAAAAACCTGCTTCCAGTGAAATGTCTGAGAAGTATGTAAAAACCCGCTTGCAACGAAATGTCTCCAGAGCACTTAAAAAACTCGCTTCCAGTTAAATGTCAGAGAAGTATGTAAAAACCCTCTTGCAACAAAATGACACCAGAGCATGTAAAAACCCGCTTGCAACGAAATGACTCCAGAGTACTTAAAAACCCCTTGCAACGAAATGCCTACAGAGCACTTAAAAAACTCGCTTCCAGTGAAATGTCTGAGAAGTATGTAAAAACCCGCTTGCAACGAAATGACTCCAGAGTACTTAAAAACCCGCTTGCAAAGAAATGACTCCAGAGCACTTAAAAACCCGCTTGCAACGAAATGACTCCAGAACACTTAAAAACCCGCTTGCAACGAAATGACTCCAGAGCACTTAAAAACCCGCTTGCAACGAAATGACTCCAGAACACTTAAAATCCCGCTTGCAACGAAATTACTCCAGAGCACTTAAAAACCCGCTTGCTACGAAATGACTCCAGAGCACTTAAAAACCCGCTTGCAACGAAATTACTCCAGAGCACTTAAAACCCGCTTGCAACGAAATGACTCCAGAGCACTTAAAAATCCGCTTGCAAAGAAATGACTCCAGAGCACTTAAAAAACCTGCTTCCAGTTAAATGTCAGAGAAGTATGTAAAAACCCGCAAGCAACGAAATGACTCCAGAGCACGTAAAAACCCGCTTGCAACGAAATGACTCCAGAGTACTTATGAACCCGCTTGCAACGAAATGCCTCCAGAGCACTTAAAAAACCCGCGTCCAGTGAAATGTCTGAGAAGTTGTAAAAACCCGATTGCAACGAAATGACTCCAGAACACGTAAAAACCCGCTTGCAACGAAATGACTCCAGAGCACTTAAAAACCCGCTTGCGACGAAATGACTCCAGAGCACTTAAAAACCCGCTTAGAAAGAAATGCCTTCAGAGCACTTAAAAACCCCCTTGCAACGAAATGACTCCAGAGTACTTAAAAACCCGCTTGCAACGAAATGACTCCAGAGCACTTAAAAACCCGCTTGCAACGAAATGACTCCAGAACACTTAAAAACCCGCTTGCAACGAAATGACTCCAGAGCACTTAAAAACCCGCTTGCTACGAAATGACTCCAGAGCACTTAAAAACCCGCTTGCAACGAAATGACTCCAGAGCACTTAAAAACCCGCTTGCAACGAAATGACTCCAGAGCACTTAAAAAACCTGCTTCCAGTTAAATGTCAGAGAAGTATGTAAAAACCCGCTTGCAACGAAATGACTCCAGAGCACTTAAAAACCCGCTTGCGACGAAATGACTCCAGAGCACTTAAAAACCCGCTTACAAAGAAATGCCTTCAGAGCACTTAAAAACCCGCTTAGAACGAAATGACTCCAGAGCACTTAAAAACCCGCTTGCAACGAAAAGACTCCAGAGCACTTAAAAACCCGCTTGCAACGAAATGACTCCAGAGCACTTAAAAACCTGCTTGCAACGAAATGACTCCAGAGCACTTAAAAACCAGCTTGCAACGAAATGACTCCAGAGCACGTAAAAACCCGCTTGCAACGAAATGATTCCAGAGCACTTAAAAACCCGCTTGCAACGAAATGTCTCCAGAGCACTTAAAAAACTCGCTTCCACTTAAATGTCAGAGAAGTATATGAAAACCCGCTTGCAACGAAATGAATCCAGAGCATGTAAAAACCCGCTTGCAACGAAATGACTCCAGAGTACTTAAAAACCCGCTTGCAACGAAATGACTCCAGAGTACTTAAAAACCCGCTTGCAAAGAAATGACTCCAGAACACTTAAAAATCCACTTGCAACGAAAGGACTCCAGAGCACTTAAAAACCCGCTTGCAACGAATTGACTCCAGAGCACTTAAAAACCCGCTTGCAACGAAATGACTCCAGAACACTTAAAAACCCGCTTGCAACGAAATTACTCCAGAGCACTTAAAAACCCGCTTGCTACGAAATGACTCCAGAGCACTTAAAAACCCGCTTGCAACGAAATTACTCCAGAGCACTTAAAAACCCGCTTGCAACGAAATGACTCCAGAGCACTTAAAAACCCGCTTGCAACGAAATGACTCCAGAGCACTTAAAAACCCACTTGCAACAAAATGACTCCAGAGCACTTAAAAAACCTGCTTCCAGGTAAATGTCAGAGAAGTATGTAAAAACCCGCTTGCAACGAAATGACTCCAGAGCACTTAAAAACCCGCTTGCGAAGAAATGACTCCAGAGCACTTAAAAACCCGCTTGCAACGAAATGACTCCAGAGCACTTAAAAACCCGCTTGCAACGAAATGACTCCAGAGCACTTAAAAACCCGATTGCGACGAAATGACTCCAGAGCACTTAAAAACCCGCTTACAAAGAAATGCCTTCAGAGCACTTAAAAACCCGTTTGCAACGAAATGACTCCAGAGCACTTAAAAAACCTGCTTCCAGTGAAATGTCTGAGAAGTATGTAAAAACCCGCTTGCAACGAAATGTCTCCAGAGCACTTAAGAAACTCGCTTCCAGTTAAATGTCAGAGAAGTATGTAAAAACCCGCTTGCAACGAAATGACTCCAGAGCATGTAAAAACCCGCTTGCAACGAAATGACTCCAGAGTACTTAAAAACCCGCTTGCAACGAAATGCCTACAGAGCACTTAAAAAACTCGCTTCCAGTGAAATGTCTGAGAAGTATGTAAAAACCCACTTGCAACGAAATGACTCCAGAGTACTTAAAAACCCGCTTGCAAAGAAATGACTCCAGAGCACTTAAAAACCCGCTTGCAACGAAATGACTCCAGAACACTTAAAAACCCGCTTGCAACGAAATGACTCCAGAGCACTTAAAAACCCGCTTGCAACGAAATGACTCCAGAACACTTAAAAACCCACTTGCAACGAAATTACTCCAGAGCACTTAAAAACCCGCTTGCTACGAAATGACTCCAGAGCACTTAAAAACCCGCTTGCAACGAAATGACTCCAGAGCACTTAAAAACCCGCTTGCGACGAAATGACTCCAGAGCACTTAAAAACCCGCTTACAAAGAAATGCCTTCAGAGCACTTAAAAACCCGCTTAGAACGAAATGACTCCAGAGCACTTAAAAACCCGCTTGCAACGAAAAGACTCCAGAGCACTTAAAAACCCGCTTGCAACGAAATGACTCCAGAGCACTTAAAAACCTGCTTGCAACGAAATGACTCCAGAGCACTTAAAAACCAGCTTGCAACGAAATGACTCCAGAGCACTTAAAAACCTGCTTGCAACGAAATGACTCCAGAGCACTTAAAAACCAGCTTGCAACGAAATGACTCCAGAGCACTTAAAAACCCGCTTGCAACGAAATGACTCCAGAGCACTTAAAAACCCACTTGCAACAAAATGACTCCAGAGCACTTAAAAAACCTGCTTCCAGGTAAATGTCAGAGAAGTATGTAAAAACCCGCTTGCAACGAAATGACTCCAGAGCACTTAAAAACCCGCTTGCGACGAAATGACTCCAGAGCACTTAAAAACCCGCTTGCAACGAAATGACTCCAGAGCACTTAAAAACCCGCTTGCAACGAAATGACTCCAGAGCACTTAAAAACCCGATTGCGACGAAATGACTCCAGAGCACTTAAAAACCCGCTTACAAAGAAATGCCTTCAGAGCACTTAAAAACCCGCTTGCAACGAAATGACTCCAGAGCACTTAAAAACCTGCTTGCAACGAAATGACTCCAGAGCACTTAAAAACCAGCTTGCAACGAAATGACTCCAGAGCACGTAAAAACCCGCTTGCAACGAAATGATTCCAGAGCACTTAAAAACCCGCTTGCAACGAAATGTCTCCAGAGCACTTAAAAAACTCGCTTCCACTTAAATGTCAGAGAAGTATATGAAAACCCGCTTGCAACGAAATGAATCCAGAGCATGTAAAAACCCGCTTGCAACGAAATGACTCCAGAGTACTTAAAAACCCGCTTGCAACGAAATGACTCCAGAGTACTTAAAAACCCGCTTGCAAAGAAATGACTCCAGAACACTTAAAAATCCACTTGCAACGAAAGGACTCCAGAGCACTTAAAAACCCGCTTGCAACGAATTGACTCCAGAGCACTTAAAAACCCGCTTGCAACGAAATGACTCCAGAACACTTAAAAACCCGCTTGCAACGAAATTACTCCAGAGCACTTAAAAACCCGCTTGCTACGAAATGACTCCAGAGCACTTAAAAACCCGCTTGCAACGAAATTACTCCAGAGCCCTTAAAAACCCGCTTGCAACGAAATGACTCCAGAGCACTTAAAAACCCGCTTGCAACGAAATGACTCCAGAGCACTTAAAAACCCACTTGCAACAAAATGACTCCAGAGCACTTAAAAAACCTGCTTCCAGGTAAATGTCAGAGAAGTATGTAAAAACCCGCTTGCAACGAAATGACTCCAGAGCACTTAAAAACCCGCTTGCGAAGAAATGACTCCAGAGCACTTAAAAACCCGCTTGCAACGAAATGACTCCAGAGCACTTAAAAACCCGCTTGCAACGAAATGACTCCAGAGCACTTAAAAACCCGATTGCGACGAAATGACTCCAGAGCACTTAAAAACCCGCTTACAAAGAAATGCCTTCAGAGCACTTAAAAACCCGTTTGCAACGAAATGACTCCAGAGCACTTAAAAAACCTGCTTCCAGTGAAATGTCTGAGAAGTATGTAAAAACCCGCTTGCAACGAAATGTCTCCAGAGCACTTAAGAAACTCGCTTCCAGTTAAATGTCAGAGAAGTATGTAAAAACCCGCTTGCAACGAAATGACTCCAGAGCATGTAAAAACCCGCTTGCAACGAAATGACTCCAGAGTACTTAAAAACCCGCTTGCAACGAAATGCCTACAGAGCACTTAAAAAACTCGCTTCCAGTGAAATGTCTGAGAAGTATGTAAAAACCCACTTGCAACGAAATGACTCCAGAGTACTTAAAAACCCGCTTGCAAAGAAATGACTCCAGAGCACTTAAAAACCCGCTTGCAACGAAATGACTCCAGAACACTTAAAAACCCGCTTGCAACGAAATGACTCCAGAGCACTTAAAAACCCGCTTGCAACGAAATGACTCCAGAACACTTAAAAACCCACTTGCAACGAAATTACTCCAGAGCACTTAAAAACCCGCTTGCTACGAAATGACTCCAGAGCACTTAAAAACCCGCTTGCAACGAAATGACTCCAGAGCACTTAAAAACCCGCTTGCGACGAAATGACTCCAGAGCACTTAAAAACCCGCTTACAAAGAAATGCCTTCAGAGCACTTAAAAACCCGCTTAGAACGAAATGACTCCAGAGCACTTAAAAACCCGCTTGCAACGAAAAGACTCCAGAGCACTTAAAAACCCGCTTGCAACGAAATGACTCCAGAGCACTTAAAAACCTGCTTGCAACGAAATGACTCCAGAGCACTTAAAAACCAGCTTGCAACGAAATGACTCCAGAGCACTTAAAAACCTGCTTGCAACGAAATGACTCCAGAGCACTTAAAAACCAGCTTGCAACGAAATGACTCCAGAGCACTTAAAAACCCGCTTGCAACGAAATGACTCCAGAGCACTTAAAAACCCACTTGCAACAAAATGACTCCAGAGCACTTAAAAAACCTGCTTCCAGGTAAATGTCAGAGAAGTATGTAAAAACCCGCTTGCAACGAAATGACTCCAGAGCACTTAAAAACCCGCTTGCGACGAAATGACTCCAGAGCACTTAAAAACCCGCTTGCAACGAAATGACTCCAGAGCACTTAAAAACCCGCTTGCAACGAAATGACTCCAGAGCACTTAAAAACCCGATTGCGACGAAATGACTCCAGAGCACTTAAAAACCCGCTTACAAAGAAATGCCTTCAGAGCACTTAAAAACCCGTTTGCAACGAAATGACTCCAGAGCACTTAAAAAACCTGCTTCCAGTGAAATGTCTGAGAAGTATGTAAAAACCCGCTTGCAACGAAATGTCTCCAGAGCACTTAAGAAACTCGCTTCCAGTTAAATGTCAGAGAAGTATGTAAAAACCCGCTTGCAACGAAATGACTCCAGAGCATGTAAAAACCCGCTTGCAACGAAATGACTCCAGAGTACTTAAAAACCCGCTTGCAACGAAATGCCTACAGAGCACTTAAAAAACTCGCTTCCAGTGAAATGTCTGAGAAGTATGTAAAAACCCACTTGCAACGAAATGACTCCAGAGTACTTAAAAACCCGCTTGCAAAGAAATGACTCCAGAGCACTTAAAAGCCCGCTTGCAACGAAATGACTCCAGAACACTTAAAAACCCGCTTGCAACGAAATGACTCCAGAGCACTTAAAAACCCGCTTGCAACGAAATGACTCCAGAACACTTAAAAACCCACTTGCAACGAAATTACTCCAGAGCACTGAAAAACCCGCTTGCTACGAAATGACTCCAGAGCACTTAAAAACCCGCTTGCAACGAAATGACTCCAGAGCACTTAAAAACCCGCTTGCGACGAAATGACTCCAGAGCACTTAAAAACCCGCTTACAAAGAAATGCCTTCAGAGCACTTAAAAACCCGCTTAGAACGAAATGACTCCAGAGCACTTAAAAACCCGCTTGCAACGAAAAGACTCCAGAGCACTTAAAAACCCGCTTGCAACGAAATGACTCCAGAGCACTTAAAAACCCGCTTGCAACGAAATGACTCCAGAGCACTTAAAAACCAGCTTGCAACGAAATGACTCCAGAGCACGTAAAAACCCGCTTGCAACGAAATGATTCCAGAGCACTTAAAAACCCGCTTGCAACGAAATGTCTCCAGAGCACTTAAAAAACTCGCTTCCACTTAAATGTCAGAGAAGTATATGAAAACCCGCTTGCAACGAAATGACTCCAGAGCACTTAAAAACCCGCTTGCAACGAAATGACTCCAGAGCACTTCAAAACCCGCATGCAACGAAATGACTCCAGAGCACTTAAAAACCCGCTTGCAACGAAATGACTCCAGAGCACTTAAAAACCCGCTTGCAACGAAATGATTCCAGAGCACTTAAAAACCCGTATGCAACGAAATGACTCCAGAGCACTTAAAAACCCGCTTGCAACAAAATGACTCCAGAGCATTTAAAAAACCGCTTGCAACGAAATGACTCCAGAGCACTTAAAAACCCGCTTGCAACGAAATGACTCCAGAACACTTAAAAACCCGCTTGCAACGAAATGACTCCAGATCACTTAAAAACCCGCTTGCAACGAAATGACTTCAGAGCACTTAAACACCCACTTGCAACGAAATGACTCCAGAGCACTTAAAAACCCGCTTGCAACGACATGACTCCAGAGCACTTAAAAACCCGCTTGCAACGAAATGACTCCAGAGTACTTAAAAACCCGCTTGAAACGAAATGACTCCAGAGCACTTAAAAACCCGCTTGCAACGAAATGACTCCAGAGCACTTAAAAACCCGCTTGCAACGAAATGACTCCAGAGCACTTAAAAACCCGCTTGCAACGAAATGACTCCAGAGCACTTAAAAACCCGTATGCAACGAAATGACTCCAGAGCACTTAAAAACCCGCTTGCAACAAAATGACTCCAGAGCATTTAAAAAACCGCTTGCAACGAAATGACTCCAGAGCACTTAAAAACCCGCTTGCAACGAAATGACTCCAGAACACTTAAAAACCCGCTTGCAACGAAATGACTCCAGATCACTTAAAAACCCGCTTGCAACGAAATGACTCCAGAGCACTTAAACACCCACTTGCAACGAAATGACTCCAGAGCACTTAAAAACCCGCTTGCAACGACATGACTCCAGAGCACTTAAAAACCCGCTTGCAACGAAATGACTCCAGAGTACTTAAAAACCCGCTTGAAACGAAATGACTCCAGAGCACTTAAAAAAAAAGCTTCCAGTGAAATGTCTGAGAAGTATGTAAAAACCCGCTTGCAATGAAATGCCCGCTTGCAACGAAATGACTCCAGAACACTTAAAAACCCGCTTGCAACGAAATGACTCCAGAGCACTTAAAAAACCCGCTTCCAGTGAAATGTCTGAGAAGTATGTAAAAACCCGCTTGCAATGAAATGACTCCAGAGCACGTAAAAACCCGCTTGCAACGAAATGACTCCAGAGCACTTAAAAACCCGCTTGCAACGAAATGACTCCAGAGCACTTAAACACCCGCTTGCAACGAAATGAGTCCTGAACACTTAAAAACCCGCTTGCAACGAAATGACTACAGAGCACTTAAAAACCCGCTTGCAACGAAATGACTCCAGAGTACTTAAAAACCCGCTTGCAACGAAATGACTCCAGAGCACTTAAAAAACCCACTTCCAGTGAAATGTCTGAGAAGTATGTAAAAACCCGCTTGCAATGAAATGACTCCAGAGCACGTAAAAACCCGCTTGCAACGAAATGACTCCAGAGCACTGAAAAACCCGCTTACAACGAAATGCCTTCAGAGCACTTAAAAACCCGCTTGCAACGAAATGACTCCAGAGCACTTAAAAACCCGCTTGCATCGAAATGACTCTAGAGCACTTAAAAACCCGCTTGCAACGAAATGACTCCAGAGCACTTAAAAACCTGCTTGCAACGAAATGACTCCAGAGCACTTAAAAACCCGCTTGCAACGAAATGACTCCAGAACACTTAAAAACCCGCTTGCAACGAAATGACTCCAGAGCACTTAAAAACCCGCTTGCAACGAAATGACTCCAGAGCACTTAAAAATCTGCTTGCAACGAAATGACTCCAGAGCACTTAAAAACCCGCTTGCAACGAAATGACTCCAGAGCACTTAAAAACCCGCTTGCAACGAAATGACTCCAGAGCACTTAAAAACCCGCTTGCAACGAAATGACTCCAGAGCACTTAAAAACCCGCTTGTAACGAAATGAGTCCAGAACACTTAAAAACCCGCTTGCAACGAAATGACTCCAGAGCACTTAAAAACCCGCTTGCAACGAAATGACTCCAGAGTACTTAAACACCCGCCTGCAACGAAATGACTCCAGAGCACTTAAAAACCCGCTTGCAACGAAATGACTCCAGAGCACTTAAAAACCCGCTTGCAACAAAATGACTCCAGAGCACTTAAAAAACCCACTTCCAGTGAAATGTCTGAGAAGTATGTAAAAACCCGCTTGCAATGAAATGACTCCTGAGCACGTAAAAACCCGCTTGCAACGAAATGACTCCAGAGCACTTAAAAACCCGCTTGCAAAGAAATTACTCCACAACACTTAAAAACCCGCTTGCAACGAAATGACTCCAGAGCACTTAAAAAGCCGCTTGCAACGAAATGACTCCAGAGCACTTAAAAACCCGCTTGCAACGAAATGACTCCAGAGCACTTAAAAACCCGCTTGCAACGAAATGACTCCAGAGCAGTTAAAAACCCGCTTGCAATGAAATGACTCCAGAGCACTTAAAAACTCGCTTGCAACGAAATGAGTCCAGAACTCTTAAAAACCCGCTTGCAACGAAATGACTCCAGAGCACTTAAAAACCCGCTTACAATGAAATGACTCCAGAGCACGTAAAAACCCGCTTGCAACGAAATGACTCCAGAGCACGTAAAAACCCGCTTGCAACGAAATGACTCCAGAGCACTTAAAAACCCGCTTGCAACGAAATGACTCCAGAGCACTTAAAAACCCGCTTGCAACGAAATGACTCCAGAGCACTTAAAAACCCGCTTGCAACGAAATGCCTTCAGAGCACTTAAAAACCCGCTTGCAACGAAATGACTCCAGAGCACTTAAAAACCCGCTTGCAACGAAATGACTCCAGAGACTTAAAAACCCGCTTGCAACGAAATGACTCCAGAGCACTTAAAAACCCGCTTGCAACGAAATGACTCCAGAGCACTTAAAAACCCGCTTGCAACGAAATGACTCCAGAGTACTTAAACACCCGCCTGCAACGAAATGACTCCAGAGCACTTAAAAATCCGCTTGCAACGAAATGACTCCAGAGCACTTAAAAACCCGCTTGCAACAAAATGACTCCAGAGCACTTAAAAAACCCACTTCCAGTGAAATGTCTGAGAAGTATGTAAAAACCCGCTTGCAATGAAATGACTCCTGAGCACGTAAAAACCCGCTTGCAACGAAATGACTCCAGAGCACATAAAAACCCGCTTGCAAAGAAATTACTCCACAACACTTAAAAACCCGCTTGCAACGAAATGACTCCAGAGCACTTAAAAACCCGCTTGCAACGAAATGACTCCAGAGCACTTAAAAACCCGCTTGCAACGAAATGACTCCAGAGCACTTAAAAACCCGCTTGCAACGAAATGACTCCAGAGCAGTTAAAAACCCGCTTGCAATGAAATGACTCCAGAGCACTTAAAAACTCGCTTGCAACGAAATGAGTCCAGAACTCTTAAAAACCCGCTTGCAACGAAATGACTCCAGAGCACTTAAAAACCCGCTTACAATGAAATGACTCCAGAGCACGTAAAAACCCGCTTGCAACGAAATGACTCCAGAGCACGTAAAAACCCGCTTGCAACGAAATGACTCCAGAGCACTTAAAAACCCGCTTGCAACGAAATGACTCCAGAGCACTTAAAAACCCGCTTGCAACGAAATGACTCCAGAGCACTTAAAAACCCGCTTGCAACGAAATGCCTTCAGAGCACTTAAAAACCCGCTTGCAACGAAATGACTCCAGAGCACTTAAAAACCCGCTTGCAACGAAATGACTCCAGAGACTTAAAAACCCGCTTGCAACGAAATGACTCCAGAGCACTTAAAAACCCGCTTGCAACGAAATGACTCCAGAGCACTTCAAAACCCGCATGCAACGAAATGACTCCAGAGCACTTAAAAACCCGCTTGCAACGAAATGACTCCAGAGCACTTAAAAACCCGCTTGCAACGAAATGATTCCAGAGCACTTAAAAACCCGTATGCAACGAAATGACTCCAGAGCACTTAAAAACCCGCTTGCAACGAAATGACTCCAGAGCACTTAAAAACCCGCTTGCAACGAAATGACTCCAGAACACTTAAAAACCCGCTTGCAACGAAATGACTCCAGATCACTTAAAAACCCGCTTGCAACGAAATGACTTCAGAGCACTTAAACACCCACTTGCAACGAAATGACTCCAGAGCACTTAAAAACCCGCTTGCAACGACATGACTCCAGAGCACTTAAAAACCCGCTTGCAACGAAATGACTCCAGAGTACTTAAAAACCCGCTTGAAACGAAATGACTCCAGAGCACTTAAAAAACACGCTTCCAGTGAAATGTCTGAGAAGTATGTAAAAACCCGCTTGCAATGAAATGCCCGCTTGCAACGAAATGACTCCAGAACACTTAAAAACCCGCTTGCAACGAAATGACTCCAGAGCACTTAAAAAACCCGTTTCCAGTGAAATGTCTGAGAAGTATGTAAAAACCCGCTTGCAATGAAATGACTCCAGAGCACGTAAAAACCCGCTTGCAACGAAATGACTCCAGAGCACTTAAAAACCCGCTTGCAAAGAAATGACTCCAGAGCACTTAAACACCCGCTTGCAACGAAATGACTCCAGAGCACTTAAAAACCCGCTTGCAACGAAATGACTCCAGAGCACTTAAAAACCCGCTTGCAACGAAATGATTCCAGAGCACTTAAAAACCCGTATGCAACGAAATGACTCCAGAGCACTTAAAAACCCGCTTGCAACAAAATGACTCCAGAGCATTTAAAAAACCGCTTGCAACGAAATGACTCCAGAGCACTTAAAAACCCGCTTGCAACGAAATGACTCCAGAACACTTAAAAACCCGCTTGCAACGAAATGACTCCAGATCACTTAAAAACCCGCTTGCAACGAAATGACTTCAGAGCACTTAAACACCCACTTGCAACGAAATGACTCCAGAGCACTTAAAAACCCGCTTGCAACGACATGACTCCAGAGTACTTAAAAACCCGCTTGAAACGAAATGACTCCAGAGCACTTAAAAAACCCGCTTCCAGTGAAATGTCTGAGAAGTATGTAAAAACCCGCTTGCAATGAAATGACTCCAGAGCACGTAAAAACCCGCTTGCAACGAAATGACTCCAGAGCACTTAAAAACCCGCTTGCAACGAAATGACTCCAGAGCACTTAAACACCCGCTTGCAACGAAATGACTCCAGAGCACTTAAAAACCCGCTTGCAACGAAATGACTACAGAGCACTTAAAAACCCGCTTGCAACGAAATGACTCCAGAGTACTTAAAAACCCGCTTGCAACGAAATGACTCCAGAGCACTTAAAAAACCCACTTCCAGTGAAATGTCTGAGAAGTATGTAAAAACCCGCTTGCAATGAAATGACTACAGAGCACGTAAAAACCCGCTTGCAACGAAATGACTCCAGAGCACTGAAAAACCCGCTTACAACGAAATGCCTTCAGAGCACTTAAAAACCCGCTTGCAACGAAATGACTCCAGAGCACTTAAAAAACCGCTTGCATCGAAATGACTCTAGAGCACTTAAAAACCCGCTTGCAACGAAATGACTCCAGAGCACTTAAAAACCTGCTTGCAACGAAATGACTCCAGAGCACTTAAAAAACACGCTTCCAGTGAAATGTCTGAGAAGTATGTAAAAACCCGCTTGCAATGAAATGACTCCAGAGCACGTAAAAACCCGCTTGCAACGAAATGACTCCAGAGCACTGAAAAACCCGCTTACAACGAAATGCCTTCAGAGCACGTAAAAACCCGCTTGCAACGAAATGACTCCAGAGCACGTAAAAACCCGCTTGCAACGAAATGACTCCAGAGCACTTAAAAACCCGCTTGCAACGAAATGTGTCCAGAACACTTAAAAACCCGCTTGCAACGAAATGACTCCAGAGCACTTAAAAACCCGCTTGCAACGAAATGACTCCAGAGCACTTAAAAACCCGCTTGCAACGAAATGACTCCAGAGCACTTAAAAACCCGCTTGCAACGAAATGCCTTCAGAGCACTTAAAAACCCGCTTGCAACGAAATGACTCCAGAGCACTTAAAAACCCGCTTGCAACGAAATGACTCCAGAGACTTAAAAACCCGCTTGCAACGAAATGACTCCAGAGCACTTAAAAACCCGCTTGCAACGAAATGACTCCAGAGCACTTAAAAACCCACTTGCAACGAAATGACTCCAGAGTACTTAAACACCCGCCTGCAACGAAATGACTCCAGAGCACTTAAAAATCCGCTTGCAACGAAATGACTCCAGAGCACTTAAAAACCCGCTTGCAACAAAATGACTCCAGAGCACTTAAAAAACCCACTTCCAGTGAAATGTCTGAGAAGTATGTAAAAACCCGCTTGCAATGAAATGACTCCTGAGCACGTAAAAACCCGCTTGCAACGAAATGACTCCAGAGCACATAAAAACCCGCTTGCAAAGAAATTACTCCACAACACTTAAAAACCCGCTTGCAACGAAATGACTCCAGAGCACTTAAAAACCCGCTTGCAACGAAATGACTCCAGAGCACTTAAAAACCCGCTTGCAACGAAATGACTCCAGAGCACTTAAAAACCCGCTTGCAACGAAATGACTCCAGAGCAGTTAAAAACCCGCTTGCAATGAAATGACTCCAGAGCACTTAAAAACTCGCTTGCAACGAAATGAGTCCAGAACTCTTAAAAACCCGCTTGCAACGAAATGACTCCAGAGCACTTAAAAACCCGCTTACAATGAAATGACTCCAGAGCACGTAAAAACCCGCTTGCAACGAAATGACTCCAGAGCACGTAAAAACCCGCTTGCAACGAAATGACTCCAGAGCACTTAAAAACCCGCTTGCAACGAAATGACTCCAGAGCACTTAAAAACCCGCTTGCAACGAAATGACTCCAGAGCACTTAAAAACCCGCTTGCAACGAAATGCCTTCAGAGCACTTAAAAACCCGCTTGCAACGAAATGACTCCAGAGCACTTAAAAACCCGCTTGCAACGAAATGACTCCAGAGACTTAAAAACCCGCTTGCAACGAAATGACTCCAGAGCACTTAAAAACCCGCTTGCAACGAAATGACTCCAGAGCACTTCAAAACCCGCATGCAACGAAATGACTCCAGAGCACTTAAAAACCCGCTTGCAACGAAATGACTCCAGAGCACTTAAAAACCCGCTTGCAACGAAATGATTCCAGAGCACTTAAAAACCCGTATGCAACGAAATGACTCCAGAGCACTTAAAAACCCGCTTGCAACGAAATGACTCCAGAGCACTTAAAAACCCGCTTGCAACGAAATGACTCCAGAACACTTAAAAACCCGCTTGCAACGAAATGACTCCAGATCACTTAAAAACCCGCTTGCAACGAAATGACTTCAGAGCACTTAAACACCCACTTGCAACGAAATGACTCCAGAGCACTTAAAAACCCGCTTGCAACGACATGACTCCAGAGCACTTAAAAACCCGCTTGCAACGAAATGACTCCAGAGTACTTAAAAACCCGCTTGAAACGAAATGACTCCAGAGCACTTAAAAAACACGCTTCCAGTGAAATGTCTGAGAAGTATGTAAAAACCCGCTTGCAATGAAATGCCCGCTTGCAACGAAATGACTCCAGAACACTTAAAAACCCGCTTGCAACGAAATGACTCCAGAGCACTTAAAAAACCCGTTTCCAGTGAAATGTCTGAGAAGTATGTAAAAACCCGCTTGCAATGAAATGACTCCAGAGCACGTAAAAACCCGCTTGCAACGAAATGACTCCAGAGCACTTAAAAACCCGCTTGCAAAGAAATGACTCCAGAGCACTTAAACACCCGCTTGCAACGAAATGACTCCAGAGCACTTAAAAACCCGCTTGCAACGAAATGACTCCAGAGCACTTAAAAACCCGCTTGCAACGAAATGATTCCAGAGCACTTAAAAACCCGTATGCAACGAAATGACTCCAGAGCACTTAAAAACCCGCTTGCAACAAAATGACTCCAGAGCATTTAAAAAACCGCTTGCAACGAAATGACTCCAGAGCACTTAAAAACCCGCTTGCAACGAAATGACTCCAGAACACTTAAAAACCCGCTTGCAACGAAATGACTCCAGATCACTTAAAAACCCGCTTGCAACGAAATGACTTCAGAGCACTTAAACACCCACTTGCAACGAAATGACTCCAGAGCACTTAAAAACCCGCTTGCAACGACATGACTCCAGAGTACTTAAAAACCCGCTTGAAACGAAATGACTCCAGAGCACTTAAAAAACCCGCTTCCAGTGAAATGTCTGAGAAGTATGTAAAAACCCGCTTGCAATGAAATGACTCCAGAGCACGTAAAAACCCGCTTGCAACGAAATGACTCCAGAGCACTTAAAAACCCGCTTGCAACGAAATGACTCCAGAGCACTTAAACACCCGCTTGCAACGAAATGACTCCAGAGCACTTAAAAACCCGCTTGCAACGAAATGACTACAGAGCACTTAAAAACCCGCTTGCAACGAAATGACTCCAGAGTACTTAAAAACCCGCTTGCAACGAAATGACTCCAGAGCACTTAAAAAACCCACTTCCAGTGAAATGTCTGAGAAGTATGTAAAAACCCGCTTGCAATGAAATGACTACAGAGCACGTAAAAACCCGCTTGCAACGAAATGACTCCAGAGCACTGAAAAACCCGCTTACAACGAAATGCCTTCAGAGCACTTAAAAACCCGCTTGCAACGAAATGACTCCAGAGCACTTAAAAAACCGCTTGCATCGAAATGACTCTAGAGCACTTAAAAACCCGCTTGCAACGAAATGACTCCAGAGCACTTAAAAACCTGCTTGCAACGAAATGACTCCAGAGCACTTAAAAAACACGCTTCCAGTGAAATGTCTGAGAAGTATGTAAAAACCCGCTTGCAATGAAATGACTCCAGAGCACGTAAAAACCCGCTTGCAACGAAATGACTCCAGAGCACTGAAAAACCCGCTTACAACGAAATGCCTTCAGAGCACGTAAAAACCCGCTTGCAACGAAATGACTCCAGAGCACGTAAAAACCCGCTTGCAACGAAATGACTCCAGAGCACTTAAAAACCCGCTTGCAACGAAATGTGTCCAGAACACTTAAAAACCCGCTTGCAACGAAATGACTCCAGAGCACTTAAAAACCCGCTTGCAATGAAATGACTCCAGAGCACGAAAAACCCGCTTGCAACAAAATGACTCCAGAGCACTTAAAAACCCGCTTGCAACGAAATGACTCCAGAACACTTAAAAACCCGCTTGCAACGAAATGACTCCAGAACACTTAAAAACCCGCTTGCAACGAAATGACTCCAGAGCACTTAAAAAACCTGCTTCCAGTGAAATGTCTGAGAAGTATGTAAAAACCCGCTTGCAATGAAATGACTCCAGAGCACGTAAAAACCCGCTTGCAACGAAATGACTCCAGAGCACTGAAAAACCCGCTTACAACGAAATGCCTCCAGAGCACTTAAAAACCCGCTTGCAATGAAATGACTCCAGAGCACTTAAAAACCCGCTTGCATCGAAATGACTCCAGAGCACTTAAAAACCCGCTTGCAACGAAATGACTCCAGAGCACTTAAAAACCCGCTTGCAACGAAATGACTCCAGAGCACTTAAAAACCCGCTTGCAACGAAATGACTCCAGAGCACTTAAAAACCCGCTTGCAACGAAATGACTCCAGAGCACTTAAAAACCCGTATGCAACGAAATGACTCCAGAGCACTTAAAAACCCGCTTGCAACGAAATGACTCCAGAGCACTTAAAAACCCGCTTGCAACGAAATGACTCCAGAGCACTTAAAAACCCGCTTGCAACGAAATGACTCCAGAGCACTTAAAAACCCGCTTGCAACGAAATGACTCCAGAGCACTTAAAAACCCGCTTGCAACGAAATGACTCCAGAGCACTTAAAAACCCGCTTGCAACGAAATGACTCCAGAGCAGTTAAAAACCCGCTTGCAACGAAATGACTCCAGAGCACTTAAAAACCCGCTTGCAACGAAATGACTCCAGAGCACTTAAAAACCCGCTTGCAACGAAATGACTCCAGAGCACTTAAAAACCCGCTTGCAACGAAATGACTCCAGAACACTTAAAAACCCGCTTGCAACGAAATGACTCCAGAGCAATTAAAAACCCGCTTGCAACGAAATGACTCCAGAGTACTTAAAAATCCGCTTGCAACGAAATGACTCCAGAGCACTTAAAAAACCCGCTTCCAGTGAAATGTCTGAGAAGTATGTAAAAACCCGCTTGCAATGAAATGACTCCAGAGTACGTAAAAACCCGCTTGCAACGAAATGACTCCAGAGCACTGAAAAACCCGCTTCCAGTGAAATATCTGAGAAGTATGTAAAAACCCGCTTGCAATGAAATGACTCAAGAGCACGTAAAAACCCGCTTGCAACGAAATGACTCCAGAACACTTAAAAACCCGCTTGCAACGAAATGACTCCAGAACACTTAAAAACCCGCTTGCAACGAAATGACTCCAGAGCACTTAAAAAACCCGCTTCCAGTGAAATGTCTGAGAAGTATGTAAAAACCCGCTTACAACGAAATGCCTCCAGAGCACTTAAAAACCCGCTTGCAATGAAATGACTCCAGAGCACTTAAAAACCCGCTTGCATCGAAATGACTCCAGAGCACTTAAAAACCCGCTTGCAACGAAATGACTCCAGAGCACTTAAAAACCCGCTTGCAACGAAATGACTCCAGAGCACTTATAAACCCGCTTGCAACGAAATGACTCCAGAGCACTTAAAAACCCGCTTGCAACGAAATGACTCCAGAGCACTTAAAAACCCGCTTGAAACGAAATGACTCCAGAGCACTTAAAAACCCGCTTGCAACGAAATGACTCCAGAGCACTTAAAAACCCGCTTGCAACGAAATGACTCCAGAGCACTTAAAAACCCGCTTGCAACGAAATGACTCCAGAGCACTTAAAAACCCGCTTGCAACGAAATGACTCCAGAGCACTTAAAAACCCGCTTGCAACGAAATGATTCCAGAGCACTTAAAAACCCGCTTGCAACGAAATGGCTCCAGAGCACTTAAAAACCCGCTTGCAACGAAATGACTCCAGAGCACTTAAACACCCGCTTGCAACGAAATGACTCCAGAGCACTTAAAAACCCGCTTGCAACGAAATGACTCCAGAGCACTTAAAAACCCGCTTGCAACGAAATGATTCCAGAGCACTTAAAAACCCGTATGCAACGAAATGACTCCAGAGCACTTAAAAACCCGCTTGCAACAAAATGACTCCAGAGCATTTAAAAAACCGCTTGCAACGAAATGACTCCAGAGCACTTAAAAACCCGCTTGCAACGAAATGACTCCAGAACACTTAAAAACCCGCTTGCAACGAAATGACTCCAGATCACTTAAAAACCCGCTTGCAACGAAATGACTTCAGAGCACTTAAACACCCACTTGCAACGAAATGACTCCAGAGCACTTAAAAACCCGCTTGCAACGACATGACTCCAGAGTACTTAAAAACCCGCTTGAAACGAAATGACTCCAGAGCACTTAAAAAACCCGCTTCCAGTGAAATGTCTGAGAAGTATGTAAAAACCCGCTTGCAATGAAATGACTCCAGAGCACGTAAAAACCCGCTTGCAACGAAATGACTCCAGAGCACTTAAAAACCCGCTTGCAACGAAATGACTCCAGAGCACTTAAACACCCGCTTGCAACGAAATGACTCCAGAGCACTTAAAAACCCGCTTGCAACGAAATGACTACAGAGCACTTAAAAACCCGCTTGCAACGAAATGACTCCAGAGTACTTAAAAACCCGCTTGCAACGAAATGACTCCAGAGCACTTAAAAAACCCACTTCCAGTGAAATGTCTGAGAAGTATGTAAAAACCCGCTTGCAATGAAATGACTACAGAGCACGTAAAAACCCGCTTGCAACGAAATGACTCCAGAGCACTGAAAAACCCGCTTACAACGAAATGCCTTCAGAGCACTTAAAAACCCGCTTGCAACGAAATGACTCCAGAGCACTTAAAAAACCGCTTGCATCGAAATGACTCTAGAGCACTTAAAAACCCGCTTGCAACGAAATGACTCCAGAGCACTTAAAAACCTGCTTGCAACGAAATGACTCCAGAGCACTTAAAAAACACGCTTCCAGTGAAATGTCTGAGAAGTATGTAAAAACCCGCTTGCAATGAAATGACTCCAGAGCACGTAAAAACCCGCTTGCAACGAAATGACTCCAGAGCACTGAAAAACCCGCTTACAACGAAATGCCTTCAGAGCACGTAAAAACCCGCTTGCAACGAAATGACTCCAGAGCACGTAAAAACCCGCTTGCAACGAAATGACTCCAGAGCACTTAAAAACCCGCTTGCAACGAAATGTGTCCAGAACACTTAAAAACCCGCTTGCAACGAAATGACTCCAGAGCACTTAAAAACCCGCTTGCAATGAAATGACTCCAGAGCACGTAAAAACCCGCTTGCAACAAAATGACTCCAGAGCACTTAAAAACCCGCTTGCAACGAAATGACTCCAGAACACTTAAAAACCCGCTTGCAACGAAATGACTCCAGAACACTTAAAAACCCGCTTGCAACGAAATGACTCCAGAGCACTTAAAAAACCTGCTTCCAGTGAAATGTCTGAGAAGTATGTAAAAACCCGCTTGCAATGAAATGACTCCAGAGCACGTAAAAACCCGCTTGCAACGAAATGACTCCAGAGCACTGAAAAACCCGCTTACAACGAAATGCCTCCAGAGCACTTAAAAACCCGCTTGCAATGAAATGACTCCAGAGCACTTAAAAACCCGCTTGCATCGAAATGACTCCAGAGCACTTAAAAACCCGCTTGCAACGAAATGACTCCAGAGCACTTAAAAACCCGCTTGCAACGAAATGACTCCAGAGCACTTAAAAACCCGCTTGCAACGAAATGACTCCAGAGCACTTAAAAACCCGCTTGCAACGAAATGACTCCAGAGCACTTAAAAACCCGTATGCAACGAAATGACTCCAGAGCACTTAAAAACCCGCTTGCAACGAAATGACTCCAGAGCACTTAAAAACCCGCTTGCAACGAAATGACTCCAGAGCACTTAAAAACCCGCTTGCAACGAAATGACTCCAGAGCACTTAAAAACCCGCTTGCAACGAAATGACTCCAGAGCACTTAAAAACCCGCTTGCAACGAAATGACTCCAGAGCACTTAAAAACCCGCTTGCAACGAAATGACTCCAGAGCAGTTAAAAACCCGCTTGCAACGAAATGACTCCAGAGCACTTAAAAACCCGCTTGCAACGAAATGACTCCAGAGCACTTAAAAACCCGCTTGCAACGAAATGACTCCAGAGCACTTAAAAACCCGCTTGCAACGAAATGACTCCAGAACACTTAAAAACCCGCTTGCAACGAAATGACTCCAGAGCAATTAAAAACCCGCTTGCAACGAAATGACTCCAGAGTACTTAAAAATCCGCTTGCAACGAAATGACTCCAGAGCACTTAAAAAACCCGCTTCCAGTGAAATGTCTGAGAAGTATGTAAAAACCCGCTTGCAATGAAATGACTCCAGAGTACGTAAAAACCCGCTTGCAACGAAATGACTCCAGAGCACTGAAAAACCCGCTTCCAGTGAAATATCTGAGAAGTATGTAAAAACCCGCTTGCAATGAAATGACTCAAGAGCACGTAAAAACCCGCTTGCAACGAAATGACTCCAGAACACTTAAAAACCCGCTTGCAACGAAATGACTCCAGAACACTTAAAAACCCGCTTGCAACGAAATGACTCCAGAGCACTTAAAAAACCCGCTTCCAGTGAAATGTCTGAGAAGTATGTAAAAACCCGCTTACAACGAAATGCCTCCAGAGCACTTAAAAACCCGCTTGCAATGAAATGACTCCAGAGCACTTAAAAACCCGCTTGCATCGAAATGACTCCAGAGCACTTAAAAACCCGCTTGCAACGAAATGACTCCAGAGCACTTAAAAACCCGCTTGCAACGAAATGACTCCAGAGCACTTATAAACCCGCTTGCAACGAAATGACTCCAGAGCACTTAAAAACCCGCTTGCAACGAAATGACTCCAGAGCACTTAAAAACCCGCTTGCAACGAAATGACTCCAGAGCACTTAAAAACCCGCTTGCAACGAAATGACTCCAGAGCACTTAAAAACCCGCTTGCAACGAAATGACTCCAGAGCACTTAAAAACCCGCTTGCAACGAAATGACTCCAGAGCACTTAAAAACCCGCTTGCAACGAAATGACTCCAGAGCACTTAAAAACCCGCTTGCAACGAAATGATTCCAGAGCACTTAAAAACCCGCTTGCAACGAAATGGCTCCAGAGCACTTAAAAACCCGCTTGCAACGAAATGACTCCAGAGCACTTAAAAACCCGCTTGCAACGAAATGACTCCAGAACACTTAAAAACCCGCTTGCAACGAAATGACTCCAGAGCAATTAAAAACCCGCTTGCAACGAAATGACTCCAGAGTACTTAAAAATCCGCTTGCAACGAAATGACTCCAGAGCACTTAAAAAACCCGCTTCCAGTGAAATGTCTGAGAAGTATGTAAAAACCCGCTTGCAATGAAATGACTCCAGAGTACGTAAAAACCCGCTTGCAACGAAATGACTCCAGAGCACTGAAAAACCCGCTTCCAGTGAAATATCTGAGAAGTATGTAAAAACCCGCTTGCAATGAAATGACTCCAGAGCACGTAAAAACCCGCTTGCAACGAAATGACTCCAGAACACTTAAAAACCCGCTTGCAACGAAATGACTCCAGAACACTTAAAAACCCGCTTGCAACGAAATGACTCCAGAGCACTTAAAAAACCCGCTTCCAGTGAAATGTCTGAGAAGTATGTAAAAACCCGCTTGCAATGAAATGACTCCAGAGCACGTAAAAACCCGCTTGCAACGAAATGACTCCAGAGCACTGAAAAACCCGCTTACAACGAAATGACTCCAGAGCACTTAAAAACCCGCTTGCAACGAAATGACTCCAGAGCACTTAAAAACCCGCTTGCAACGAAATGACTCCAGAGCACTTAAAAACCCGCTTGCAACGAAATGACTCCAGAGCACTTAAAAACCCGTATGCAACGAAATGACTCCAGAGCACTTAAAAACCCGCTTGCAACAAAATGACTCCAGAGCATTTAAAAAACCGCTTGCAACGAAATGACTCCAGAGCACTTAAAAACCCGCTTGCAACGAAATGACTCCAGAACACTTAAAAACCCGCTTGCAAAGAAATGACTCCAGATCACTTAAAAACCCGCTTGCAACGAAATGACTCCAGAGCACTTAAACACCCACTTGCAACGAAATGACTCCAGAGCACTTAAAAACCCGCTTGCAACGACATGACTCCAGAGCACTTAAAAACCCGCTTGCAACGAAATGACTCCAGAGCACTTAAAAACCCGCTTGCAACGAAATGACTCCAGAGCACTTAAAAACCCGCTTGCAACGAAATGATTCCAGAGCACTTAAAAACCCGCTTGCAACGAAATGGCTCCAGAGCACTTAAAAACCCGCTTGCAACGAAATGACTCCAGAGCACTTAAAAACCCGCTTGCAACGAAATGACTCCAGAGCACTTAAAAACCCGCTTGCAACGAAATGACTCCAGAGCACTTAAAAACCCGCTTGCAACGAAATGACTCCAGAGCACTTAAAAACCCGTATGCAACGAAATGACTCCAGAGCACTTAAAAACCCGCTTGCAACAAAATGACTCCAGAGCATTTAAAAAACCGCTTGCAACGAAATGACTCCAGAGCACTTAAAAACCCGCTTGCAACGAAATGACTCCAGAACACTTAAAAACCCGCTTGCAAAGAAATGACTCCAGATCACTTAAAAACCCGCTTGCAACGAAATGACTCCAGAGCACTTAAACACCCACTTGCAACGAAATGACTCCAGAGCACTTAAAAACCCGCTTGCAACGACATGACTCCAGAGCACTTAAAAACCCGCTTGCAACGAAATGACTCCAGAGTACTTAAAAACCCGCTTGAAACGAAATGACTCCAGAGCACTTAAAAAACAAGCTTCCAGTGAAATGTCTGAGAAGTATGTAAAAACCCGCTTGCAATGAAATGACTCCAGAGCACGTAAAAACCCGCTTGCAACGAAATGACTCCAGAACACTTAAAAACCCGCTTGCAACGAAATGACTCCAGAACACTTAAAAACCCGCTTGCAACGAAATGACTCCAGAGCACTTAAAAAACCCGCTTCCAGTGAAATGTCTGAGAAGTATGTAAAAACCCGCTTGCAACGAAATGACTCCAGAGCACGTAAAAACCCGCTTGCAACGAAATGACTCCAGAGCACTGAAAAACCCGCTTACAACGAAATGACTCCAGAGCACTTAAAAACCCACTTGCAACGAAATGACTCCAGAGCACTTAAAAACCCGCTTGCAACGAAATGACTCCAGAACACTTAAAAACCCGCTTGCAACGAAATGACTCCAGAACACTTAAAAACCCGCTTGCAACGAAATGACTCCAGAGCACTTAAAAAACCCGCTTCCAGTGAAATGTCTGAGAAGTATGTAAAAACCCGCTTGCAACGAAATGACTCCAGAGCACTGAAAAACCCGCTTACAACGAAATGACTCCAGAGCACTTAAAAACCCGCTTGCAACGAAATGACTCCAGAGCACTTAAAAACCCGCTTGCAACGAAATGACTCCAGAGCACTTAAAAACCCGCTTGCAACAAAATGACTCCAGAGCATTTAAAAAACCGCTTGCAACGAAATGACTCCAGAGCACTTAAAAACCCGCTTGCAACGAAATGACTCCAGAACACTTAAAAACCCGCTTGCAAAGAAATGACTCCAGATCACTTAAAAACCCGCTTGCAACGAAATGACTCCAGAGCACTTAAACACCCACTTGCAACGAAATGACTCCAGAGCACTTAAAAACCCGCTTGCAACGACATGACTCCAGAGCACTTAAAAACCCGCTTGCAACGAAATGACTCCAGAGTACTTATAAACCCGCTTGAAACGAAATGACTCCAGAGCACTTAAAAAACAAGCTTCCAGTGAAATGTCTGAGAAGTATGTAAAAACCCGCTTGCAATGAAATGCCCGCTTGCAACGAAATGACTCCAGAACACTTAAAAACCCGCTTGCAACGAAATGACTCCAGAGCACTTAAAAAACCCGCTTCCAGTGAAATGTCTGAGAAGTGTGTAAAAACCCGCTTGCAATGAAATGACTCCAGAGCACGTAAAAACCCGCTTGCAACGAAATGACTCCAGAGCACTTAAAAACCCGCTTGCAACGAAATGACTCCAGAGCACTTAAACACCCGCTTGCAACGAAATGAGTCCAGAACACTTAAAAACCCGCTTGCAACGAAATGACTACAGAGCACTTAAAAACCCGCTTGCAACGAAATGACTCCAGAGTACTTAAAAACCCGCTTGCAACGAAATGACTCCAGAGCACTTAAAAAACCCACTTCCAGTGAAATGTCTGAGAAGTATGTAAAAACCCGCTTGCAATGAAATGACTCCAGAGCACGTAAAAACCCGCTTGCAACGAAATGACTCCAGAGCACTGAAAAACCCGCTTACAACGAAATGCCTTCAGAGCACTTAAAAACCCGCTTGCAACGAAATGACTCCAGAGCACTTAAAAACCCGCTTGCATCGAAATGACTCTAGAGCACTTAAAAACCCGCTTGCAACGAAATGACTCCAGAGCACTTAAAAACCCGCTTGCAACGAAATGACTCCAGAGCACTTAAAAACCCGCTTGCATCGAAATGACTCTAGAGCACTTAAAAACCCGCTTGCAACGAAATGACTCCAGAGCACTTAAAAACCTGCTTGCAACGAAATGACTCCAGAGCACTTAAAAACCCGCTTGCAACGAAATGACTCCAGAACACTTAAAAACACGCTTGCAACGAAATGACTCCAGAGCACTTAAAAACCTGCTTGCAACGAAATGACTCCAGAGCACTTAAAAATCTGCTTGCAACGAAATGACTCCAGAGCACTTAAAAACCCGCTTGCAACGAAATGACTCCAGAGCACTTAAAAACCCGCTTGCAACGAAATGACTCCAGAGCACTTAAAAACCCGCTTGCAACGAAATGACTCCAGAGCACTTAAAAACCCGCTTGCAACGAAATGAGTCCAGAACACTTAAAAACCCGCTTGCAACGAAATGACTCCAGAACACTTAAAAACCCGCTTGCAACGAAATGACTCCAGAGCACTTAAAAAACCCGCTTCCAGTGAAATGTCTGAGAAGTATGTAAAAACCCGCTTGCAATGAAATGACTCCAGAGCACGTAAAAACCCGCTTGCAACGAAATGACTCCAGAGCACTGAAAAACCCGCTTACAACGAAATGCCTCCAGAGCACTTAAAAACCCGCTTGCAATGAAATGACTCCAGAGCACTTAAAAACCCGCTTGCATCGAAATGACTCCAGAGCACTTAAAAACCCGCTTGCAACGAAATGACTCCAGAGCACTTAAAAACCCGCTTGCAACGAAATGACTCCAGAGCACTTAAAAACCCGCTTGCAACGAAATGACTCCAGAGCACTTAAAAACCCGCTTGCAACGAAATGACTCCAGAGCACTTAAAAACCCGCTTGCAACGAAATGACTCCAGAGCACTTAAAAACCCGCATGCAACGAAATGACTCCAGAGCACTGAAAAACCCGCTTCCAGTGAAATATCTGAGAAGTATGTAAAAACCCGCTTGCAATGAAATGACTCCAGAGCACGTAAAAACCCGCTTGCAACGAAATGACTCCAGAACACTTAAAAACCCGCTTGCAACGAAATGACTCCAGAACACTTAAAAACCCGCTTGCAACGAAATGACTCCAGAGCACTTAAAAAACCCTCTTCCAGTGAAATGTCTGAGAAGTATGTAAAAACCCGCTTGCAATGAAATGACTCCAGAGCACGTAAAAACATGCTTGCAACGAAATGACTCCAGAGCACTGAAAAACCCGCTTACAACGAAATGACTCCAGAGCACTTAAAAACCCGCTTGCAACGAAATGACTCCAGAGCACTTAAAAACCCGCTTGCAACGAAATGACTCCAGAGCACTTAAAAACCCGCTTGCAACGAAATGACTCCAGAGCACTTAAAAACCCGCTTGCAACGAAATGACTCCAGAACACTTAAAAACCCGCTTTCAACGAAATGACTCCAGAGCAATTAAAAACCCGCTTGCAACGAAATGACTCCAGAGTACTTAAAAATCCGCTTGCAACGAAATGACTCCAGAGCACTTAAAAAACCCGCTTCCAGTGAAATGTCTGAGAAGTATGTAAAAACCCGCTTGCAATGAAATGACTCCAGAGTACGTAAAAACCCGCTTGCAACGAAATGACTCCAGAGCACTGAAAAACCCGCTTCCAGTGAAATATCTGAGAAGTATGTAAAAACCCGCTTGCAATGAAATGACTCAAGAGCACGTAAAAACCCGCTTGCAACGAAATGACTCCAGAACACTTAAAAACCCGCTTGCAACGAAATGACTCCAGAACACTTAAAAACCCGCTTGCAACGAAATGACTCCAGAGCACTTAAAAAACCCGCTTCCAGTGAAATGTCTGAGAAGTATGTAAAAACCCGCTTACAACGAAATGCCTCCAGAGCACTTAAAAACCCGCTTGCAATGAAATGACTCCAGAGCACTTAAAAACCCGCTTGCATCGAAATGACTCCAGAGCACTTAAAAACCCGCTTGCAACGAAATGACTCCAGAGCACTTAAAAACCCGCTTGCAACGAAATGACTCCAGAGCACTTATAAACCCGCTTGCAACGAAATGACTCCAGAGCACTTAAAAACCCGCTTGCAACGAAATGACTCCAGAGCACTTAAAAACCCGCTTGCAACGAAATGACTCCAGAGCACTTAAAAACCCGCTTGCAACGAAATGACTCCAGAGCACTTAAAAACCCGCTTGCAACGAAATGACTCCAGAGCACTTAAAAACCCGCTTGCAACGAAATGACTCCAGAGCACTTAAAAACCCGCTTGCAACGAAATGACTCCAGAGCACTTAAAAACCCGCTTGCAACGAAATGATTCCAGAGCACTTAAAAACCCGCTTGCAACGAAATGGCTCCAGAGCACTTAAAAACCCGCTTGCAACGAAATGACTCCAGAGCACTTAAAAACCCGCTTGCAACGAAATGACTCCAGAACACTTAAAAACCCGCTTGCAACGAAATGACTCCAGAGCAATTAAAAACCCGCTTGCAACGAAATGACTCCAGAGTACTTAAAAATCCGCTTGCAACGAAATGACTCCAGAGCACTTAAAAAACCCGCTTCCAGTGAAATGTCTGAGAAGTATGTAAAAACCCGCTTGCAATGAAATGACTCCAGAGTACGTAAAAACCCGCTTGCAACGAAATGACTCCAGAGCACTGAAAAACCCGCTTCCAGTGAAATATCTGAGAAGTATGTAAAAACCCGCTTGCAATGAAATGACTCCAGAGCACGTAAAAACCCGCTTGCAACGAAATGACTCCAGAACACTTAAAAACCCGCTTGCAACGAAATGACTCCAGAACACTTAAAAACCCGCTTGCAACGAAATGACTCCAGAGCACTTAAAAAACCCGCTTCCAGTGAAATGTCTGAGAAGTATGTAAAAACCCGCTTGCAATGAAATGACTCCAGAGCACGTAAAAACCCGCTTGCAACGAAATGACTCCAGAGCACTGAAAAACCCGCTTACAACGAAATGACTCCAGAGCACTTAAAAACCCGCTTGCAACGAAATGACTCCAGAGCACTTAAAAACCCGCTTGCAACGAAATGACTCCAGAGCACTTAAAAACCCGCTTGCAACGAAATGACTCCAGAGCACTTAAAAACCCGTATGCAACGAAATGACTCCAGAGCACTTAAAAACCCGCTTGCAACAAAATGACTCCAGAGCATTTAAAAAACCGCTTGCAACGAAATGACTCCAGAGCACTTAAAAACCCGCTTGCAACGAAATGACTCCAGAACACTTAAAAACCCGCTTGCAAAGAAATGACTCCAGATCACTTAAAAACCCGCTTGCAACGAAATGACTCCAGAGCACTTAAACACCCACTTGCAACGAAATGACTCCAGAGCACTTAAAAACCCGCTTGCAACGACATGACTCCAGAGCACTTAAAAACCCGCTTGCAACGAAATGACTCCAGAGCACTTAAAAACCCGCTTGCAACGAAATGACTCCAGAGCACTTAAAAACCCGCTTGCAACGAAATGATTCCAGAGCACTTAAAAACCCGCTTGCAACGAAATGGCTCCAGAGCACTTAAAAACCCGCTTGCAACGAAATGACTCCAGAGCACTTAAAAACCCGCTTGCAACGAAATGACTCCAGAGCACTTAAAAACCCGCTTGCAACGAAATGACTCCAGAGCACTTAAAAACCCGCTTGCAACGAAATGACTCCAGAGCACTTAAAAACCCGTATGCAACGAAATGACTCCAGAGCACTTAAAAACCCGCTTGCAACAAAATGACTCCAGAGCATTTAAAAAACCGCTTGCAACGAAATGACTCCAGAGCACTTAAAAACCCGCTTGCAACGAAATGACTCCAGAACACTTAAAAACCCGCTTGCAAAGAAATGACTCCAGATCACTTAAAAACCCGCTTGCAACGAAATGACTCCAGAGCACTTAAACACCCACTTGCAACGAAATGACTCCAGAGCACTTAAAAACCCGCTTGCAACGACATGACTCCAGAGCACTTAAAAACCCGCTTGCAACGAAATGACTCCAGAGTACTTAAAAACCCGCTTGAAACGAAATGACTCCAGAGCACTTAAAAAACAAGCTTCCAGTGAAATGTCTGAGAAGTATGTAAAAACCCGCTTGCAATGAAATGACTCCAGAGCACGTAAAAACCCGCTTGCAACGAAATGACTCCAGAACACTTAAAAACCCGCTTGCAACGAAATGACTCCAGAACACTTAAAAACCCGCTTGCAACGAAATGACTCCAGAGCACTTAAAAAACCCGCTTCCAGTGAAATGTCTGAGAAGTATGTAAAAACCCGCTTGCAACGAAATGACTCCAGAGCACGTAAAAACCCGCTTGCAACGAAATGACTCCAGAGCACTGAAAAACCCGCTTACAACGAAATGACTCCAGAGCACTTAAAAACCCACTTGCAACGAAATGACTCCAGAGCACTTAAAAACCCGCTTGCAACGAAATGACTCCAGAACACTTAAAAACCCGCTTGCAACGAAATGACTCCAGAGCACTTAAAAACCCGCTTGCAACGAAATGACTCCAGAGCACTTAAAAAACCCGCTTCCAGTGAAATGTCTGAGAAGTATGTAAAAACCCGCTTGCAACGAAATGACTCCAGAGCACTGAAAAACCCGCTTACAACGAAATGACTCCAGAGCACTTAAAAACCCGCTTGCAACGAAATGACTCCAGAGCACTTAAAAACCCGCTTGCAACGAAATGACTCCAGAGCACTTAAAAACCCGCTTGCAACAAAATGACTCCAGAGCATTTAAAAAACCGCTTGCAACGAAATGACTCCAGAGCACTTAAAAACCCGCTTGCAACGAAATGACTCCAGAACACTTAAAAACCCGCTTGCAAAGAAATGACTCCAGATCACTTAAAAACCCGCTTGCAACGAAATGACTCCAGAGCACTTAAACACCCACTTGCAACGAAATGACTCCAGAGCACTTAAAAACCCGCTTGCAACGACATGACTCCAGAGCACTTAAAAACCCGCTTGCAACGAAATGACTCCAGAGTACTTATAAACCCGCTTGAAACGAAATGACTCCAGAGCACTTAAAAAACAAGCTTCCAGTGAAATGTCTGAGAAGTATGTAAAAACCCGCTTGCAATGAAATGCCCGCTTGCAACGAAATGACTCCAGAACACTTAAAAACCCGCTTGCAACGAAATGACTCCAGAGCACTTAAAAAACCCGCTTCCAGTGAAATGTCTGAGAAGTGTGTAAAAACCCGCTTGCAATGAAATGACTCCAGAGCACGTAAAAACCCGCTTGCAACGAAATGACTCCAGAGCACTTAAAAACCCGCTTGCAACGAAATGACTCCAGAGCACTTAAACACCCGCTTGCAACGAAATGAGTCCAGAACACTTAAAAACCCGCTTGCAACGAAATGACTACAGAGCACTTAAAAACCCGCTTGCAACGAAATGACTCCAGAGTACTTAAAAACCCGCTTGCAACGAAATGACTCCAGAGCACTTAAAAAACCCACTTCCAGTGAAATGTCTGAGAAGTATGTAAAAACCCGCTTGCAATGAAATGACTCCAGAGCACGTAAAAACCCGCTTGCAACGAAATGACTCCAGAGCACTGAAAAACCCGCTTACAACGAAATGCCTTCAGAGCACTTAAAAACCCGCTTGCAACGAAATGACTCCAGAGCACTTAAAAACCCGCTTGCATCGAAATGACTCTAGAGCACTTAAAAACCCGCTTGCAACGAAATGACTCCAGAGCACTTAAAAACCCGCTTGCAACGAAATGACTCCAGAGCACTTAAAAACCCGCTTGCATCGAAATGACTCTAGAGCACTTAAAAACCCGCTTGCAACGAAATGACTCCAGAGCACTTAAAAACCTGCTTGCAACGAAATGACTCCAGAGCACTTAAAAACCCGCTTGCAACGAAATGACTCCAGAACACTTAAAAACACGCTTGCAACGAAATGACTCCAGAGCACTTAAAAACCTGCTTGCAACGAAATGACTCCAGAGCACTTAAAAATCTGCTTGCAACGAAATGACTCCAGAGCACTTAAAAACCCGCTTGCAACGAAATGACTCCAGAGCACTTAAAAACCCGCTTGCAACGAAATGACTCCAGAGCACTTAAAAACCCGCTTGCAACGAAATGACTCCAGAGCACTTAAAAACCCGCTTGCAACGAAATGAGTCCAGAACACTTAAAAACCCGCTTGCAACGAAATGACTCCAGAACACTTAAAAACCCGCTTGCAACGAAATGACTCCAGAGCACTTAAAAAACCCGCTTCCAGTGAAATGTCTGAGAAGTATGTAAAAACCCGCTTGCAATGAAATGACTCCAGAGCACGTAAAAACCCGCTTGCAACGAAATGACTCCAGAGCACTGAAAAACCCGCTTACAACGAAATGCCTCCAGAGCACTTAAAAACCCGCTTGCAATGAAATGACTCCAGAGCACTTAAAAACCCGCTTGCATCGAAATGACTCCAGAGCACTTAAAAACCCGCTTGCAACGAAATGACTCCAGAGCACTTAAAAACCCGCTTGCAACGAAATGACTCCAGAGCACTTAAAAACCCGCTTGCAACGAAATGACTCCAGAGCACTTAAAAACCCGCATGCAACGAAATGACTCCAGAGCACTTAAAAACCCGCTTGCAACGAAATGACTCCAGAGCACTTAAAAACCCGCATGCAACGAAATGACTCCAGAGCACTGAAAAACCCGCTTCCAGTGAAATATCTGAGAAGTATGTAAAAACCCGCTTGCAATGAAATGACTCCAGAGCACGTAAAAACCCGCTTGCAACGAAATGACTCCAGAACACTTAAAAACCCGCTTGCAACGAAATGACTCCAGAACACTTAAAAACCCGCTTGCAACGAAATGACTCCAGAGCACTTAAAAAACCCTCTTCCAGTGAAATGTCTGAGAAGTATGTAAAAACCCGCTTGCAATGAAATGACTCCAGAGCACGTAAAAACATGCTTGCAACGAAATGACTCCAGAGCACTGAAAAACCCGCTTACAACGAAATGACTCCAGAGCACTTAAAAACCCGCTTGCAACGAAATGACTCCAGAGCACTTAAAAACCCACATGCAACGAAATGACTCCAGAGCACTTAAAAACCCGCTTGCAACAAAATGACTCCAGAGCATTTAAAAAACCGCTTGCAACGAAATGACTCCAGAGCACTTAAAAACCCGCTTGCAACGAAATGACTCCAGAACACTTAAAAACCCGCTTGCAAAGAAATGACTCCAGATCACTTAAAAACCCGCTTGCAACGAAATGACTCCAGAGCACTTAAACACCCACTTGCAACGAAATGACTCCAGAGCACTTAAAAACCCGCTTGCAACGACATGACTCCAGAGCACTTAAAAACCCGCTTGCAACGAAATGACTCCAGAGTACTTAAAAACCCGCTTGAAACGAAATGACTCCAGAGCACTTAAAAAACAAGCTTCCAGTGAAATGTCTGAGAAGTATGTAAAAACCCGCTTGCAATGAAATGCCCGCTTGCAACGAAATGACTCCAGAACACTTAAAAACCCGCTTGCAACGAAATGACTCCAGAGCACTTAAAAAACCCGCTTCCAGTGAAATGTCTGAGAAGTGTGTAAAAACCCGCTTGCAATGAAATGACTCCAGAGCACGTAAAAACCCGCTTGCAACGAAATGACTCCAGAGCACTTAAAAACCCGCTTGCAACGAAATGACTCCAGAGCACTTAAACACCCGCGTGCAACGAAATGAGTCCAGAACACTTAAAAACCCGCTTGCAACGAAATGACTACAGAGCACTTAAAAACCCGCTTGCAACGAAATGACTCCAGAGTACTTAAAAACCCGCTTGCAACGAAATGACTCCAGAGCAGTTAAAAAACCCACTTCCAGTGAAATGTCTGAGAAGTATGTAAAAACCCGCTTGCAATGAAATGACTCCAGAGCACGTAAAAACCCGCTTGCAACGAAATGACTCCAGAGCACTGAAAAACCCGCTTACAACGAAATGCCTTCAGAGCACTTAAAAACCCGCTTGCAACGAAATGACTCCAGAGCACTTAAAAACCCGCTTGCATCGAAATGACTCTAGAGCACTTAAAAACCCGCTTGCAACGAAATGACTCCAGAGCACTTAAACACCCGCTTGCAACGAAATGAGTCCAGAACACTTAAAAACCCGCTTGCAACGAAATGACTACAGAGCACTTAAAAACCCGCTTGCAACGAAATGACTCCAGAGTACTTAAAAACCCGCTTGCAACGAAATGACTCCAGAGCACTTAAAAAACCCACTTCCAGTGAAATGTCTGAGAAGTATGTAAAAACCCGCTTGCAATGAAATGACTCCAGAGCACGTAAAAACCCGCTTGCAACGAAATGACTCCAGAGCACTGAAAAACCCGCTTACAACGAAATGCCTTCAGAGCACTTAAAAACCCGCTTGCAACGAAATGACTCCAGAGCACTTAAAAACCCGCTTGCATCGAAATGACTCTAGAGCACTTAAAAACCCGCTTGCAACGAAATGACTCCAGAGCACTTAAAAACCTGCTTGCAACGAAATGACTCCAGAGCACTTAAAAACCCGCTTGCAACGAAATGACTCCAGAACACTTAAAAACACGCTTGCAACGAAATGACTCCAGAGCACTTAAAAACCCGCTTGCAACGAAATGACTCCAGAGCACTTAAAAATCTGCTTGCAACGAAATGACTCCAGAGCACTTAAAAACCCGCTTGCAACGAAATGACTCCAGAGCACTTAAAAACCCGCTTGCAACGAAATGACTCCAGAGCACTTAAAAACCCGCTTGCAACGAAATGACTCCAGAGCACTTAAAAACCCGCTTGCAACGAAATGAGTCCAGAACACTTAAAAACCCGCTTGCAACGAAATGACTCCAGAACACTTAAAAACCCGCTTGCAACGAAATGACTCCAGAGCACTTAAAAAACCCGCTTCCAGTGAAATGTCTGAGAAGTATGTAAAAACCCGCTTGCAATGAAATGACTCCAGAGCACGTAAAAACCCGCTTGCAACGAAATGACTCCAGAGCACTGAAAAACCCGCTTGCAACGAAATGACTCCAGAGCACTTAAAAACCCGCTTGCAACGAAATGACTCCAGAGCACTTAAAAACCCGCTTGCAACGAAATGACTCCAGAGCACTTAAAAACCCGCTTGCAACGAAATGACTCCAGAGCACTTAAAAACCCGCTTGCAACGAAATGACTCCAGAGCACTTAAAAACCCGCTTGCAACGAAATGACTCCAGAGCACTTAAAAACCCGCTTGCAACGAAATGACTCCAGAGCACTTAAAAACCCGCATGCAACGAAATGACTCCAGAGCACTGAAAAACCCGCTTCCAGTGAAATATCTGAGAAGTATGTAAAAACCCGCTTGCAATGAAATGACTCCAGAGCACGTAAAAACCCGCTTGCAACGAAATGACTCCAGAACACTTAAAAACCCGCTTGCAACGAAATGACTCCAGAACACTTAAAAACCCGCTTGCAACGAAATGACTCCAGAGCACTTAAAAAACCCTCTTCCAGTGAAATGTCTGAGAAGTATGTAAAAACCCGCTTGCAATGAAATGACTCCAGAGCACGTAAAAACCTGCTTGCAACGAAATGACTCCAGAGCACTGAAAAACCCGCTTACAACGAATTGACTCCAGAGCACTTAAAAACCCGCTTGCAACGAAATGACTCCAGAGCACTTAAAAACCCACATGCAACGAAATGACTCCAGAGCACTTAAAAACCCGCTTGCAACGAAATGACTCCAGAGCACTTAAAAACCCGTATGCAACGAAATGACTCCAGAGCACTTAAAAACCCGCTTGCAACGAAATGACTCCAGAGCATTTAAAAAACCGCTTGCAACGAAATGACTCCAGAGCACTTAAAAACCCGCTTGCAACGAAATGACTCCAGAACACTTAAAAACCCGCTTGCAACGAAATGACTCCAGATCACTTAAAAACCCGCTTGCAACGAAATGACTCCTGAGCACTTAAACACCCACTTGCAACGAAATGACTCCAGAGCACTTAAAAACCCGCTTGCAACGACATGACTCCAGAGCACTTAAAAACCCGCTTGCAACGAAATGACTCCAGAGTACTTAAAAACCCGCTTGAAACGAAATGACTCCAGAGCACTTAAAAAACAAGCTTCCAGTGAAATGTCTGAGAAGTATGTAAAAACCCGCTTGCAATGAAATGCCCGCTTGCAACGAAATGACTCCAGAACACTTAAAAACCCGCTTGCAACGAAATGACTCCAGAGTACTTAAAAAACCCGCTTCCAGTGAAATGTCTGAGAAGTATGTAAAAACCCGCTTGCAATGAAATGACTCCAGAGCACGTAAAAACCCGCTTGCAACGAAATGACTCCAGAGCACTGAAAAACCCGCTTGCAACGAAATGACTCCAGAGCACTTAAAAACCCGCTTGCAACGAAATGACTCCAGAGCACTTAAAAACCCGTATGCAACGAAATGACTCCAGAGCACTTAAAAACCCGCTTGCAACAAAATGACTCCAGAGCATTTAAAAAACCGCTTGCAACGAAATGACTCCAGAGCACTTAAAAACCCGCTTGCAACGAAATGACTCCAGAACACTTAAAAACCCGCTTGCAAAGAAATGACTCCAGATCACTTAAAAACCCGCTTGCAACGAAATGACTCCAGAGCACTTAAACACCCACTTGCAACGAAATGACTCCAGAGCACTTAAAAACCCGCTTGCAACGACATGACTCCAGAGCACTTAAAAACCCGCTTGCAACGAAATGACTCCAGAGTACTTAAAAACCCGCTTGAAACGAAATGACTCCAGAGCACTTAAAAAACAAGCTTCCAGTGAAATGTCTGAGAAGTATGTAAAAACCCGCTTGCAATGAAATGCCCGCTTGCAACGAAATGACTCCAGAACACTTAAAAACCCGCTTGCAACGAAATGACTCCAGAGCACTTAAAAAACCCGCTTCCAGTGAAATGTCTGAGAAGTGTGTAAAAACCCGCTTGCAATGAAATGACTCCAGAGCACGTAAAAACCCGCTTGCAACGAAATGACTCCAGAGCACTTAAAAACCCGCTTGCAACGAAATGACTCCAGAGCACTTAAACACCCGCTTGCAACGAAATGAGTCCAGAACACTTAAAAACCCGCTTGCAACGAAATGACTACAGAGCACTTAAAAACCCGCTTGCAACGAAATGACTCCAGAGTACTTAAAAACCCGCTTGCAACGAAATGACTCCAGAGCACTTAAAAAACCCACTTCCAGTGAAATGTCTGAGAAGTATGTAAAAACCCGCTTGCAATGAAATGACTCCAGAGCACGTAAAAACCCGCTTGCAACGAAATGACTCCAGAGCACTGAAAAACCCGCTTACAACGAAATGCCTTCAGAGCACTTAAAAACCCGCTTGCAACGAAATGACTCCAGAGCACTTAAAAACCCGCTTGCATCGAAATGACTCTAGAGCACTTAAAAACCCGCTTGCAACGAAATGACTCCAGAGCACTTAAACACCCGCTTGCAACGAAATGAGTCCAGAACACTTAAAAACCCGCTTGCAACGAAATGACTACAGAGCACTTAAAAACCCGCTTGCAACGAAATGACTCCAGAGTACTTAAAAACCCGCTTGCAACGAAATGACTCCAGAGCACTTAAAAAACCCACTTCCAGTGAAATGTCTGAGAAGTATGTAAAAACCCGCTTGCAATGAAATGACTCCAGAGCACGTAAAAACCCGCTTGCAACGAAATGACTCCAGAGCACTGAAAAACCCGCTTACAACGAAATGCCTTCAGAGCACTTAAAAACCCGCTTGCAACGAAATGACTCCAGAGCACTTAAAAACCCGCTTGCATCGAAATGACTCTAGAGCACTTAAAAACCCGCTTGCAACGAAATGACTCCAGAGCACTTAAAAACCTGCCTGCAACGAAATGACTCCAGAGCACTTAAAAACCCGCTTGCAACGAAATGACTCCAGAACACTTAAAAACACGCTTGCAACGAAATGACTCCAGAGCACTTAAAAACCCGCTTGCAACGAAATGACTCCAGAGCACTTAAAAATCTGCTTGCAACGAAATGAATCCAGAGCACTTAAAAACCCGCTTGCAACGAAATGACTCCAGAGCACTTAAAAACCAGCTTGCAACGAAATGACTCCAGAGCACTTAAAAACCCGCTTGCAACGAAATGACTCCAGAGCACTTAAAAACCCGCTTGCAACGAAATGAGTCCAGAACACTTAAAAACCCGCTTGCAACGAAATGACTCCAGAACACTTAAAAACCCGCTTGCAACGAAATGACTCCAGAGCACTTAAAAAACCCGCTTCCAGTGAAATGTCTGAGAAGTATGTAAAAACCCGCTTGCAATGAAATGACTCCAGAGCACGTAAAAACCCGCTTGCAACGAAATGACTCCAGAGCACTGAAAAACCCGCTTACAACGAAATGCCTCCAGAGCACTTAAAAACCCGCTTGCAATGAAATGACTCCAGAGCACTTAAAAACCCGCTTGCATCGAAAGGACTCCAGAGCACTTAAAAACCCGCTTGCAACGAAATGACTCCAGAGCACTTAAAAACCCGCTTGCAACGAAATGACTCCAGAGCACTTAAAAACCCGCTTGCAACGAAATGACTCCAGAGCACTTAAAAACCCGCTTGCAACGAAATGACTCCAGAGCACTTAAAAACCCGCTTGCAACGAAATGACTCCAGAGCACTTAAAAACCCGCATGCAACGAAATGACTCCAGAGCACTGAAAAACCCGCTTCCAGTGAAATATCTGAGAAGTATGTAAAAACCCGCTTGCAATGAAATGACTCCAGAGCACGTAAAAACCCGCTTGCAACGAAATGACTCCAGAACACTTAAAAACCTGCTTGCAACGAAATGACTCCAGAACACTTAAAAACCCGCTTGCAACGAAATGACTCCAGAGCACTTAAAAAACCCTCTTCCAGTGAAATGTCTGAGAAGTATGTAAAAACCCGCTTGCAATGAAATGACTCCAGAGCACGTAAAAACCTGCTTGCAACGAAATGACTCCAGAGCACTGAAAAACCCGCTTACAACGAAATGACTCCAGAGCACTTAAAAACCCGCTTGCAACGAAATGACTCCAGAGCACTTAAAAACCCACATGCAACGAAATGACTCCAGAGCACTTAAAAACCCGCTTGCAACGAAATGACTCCAGAGCACTTAAAAACCCGTATGCAACGAAATGACTCCAGAGCACTTAAAAACCCGCTTGCAACGAAATGACTCCAGAGCATTTAAAAAACCGCTTGCAACGAAATGACTCCAGAGCACTTAAAAACCCGCTTGCAACGAAATGACTCCAGAACACTTAAAAACCCGCTTGCAACGAAATGACTCCAGAGCACTTAAAAACCCGTATGCAACGAAATGACTCCAGAGCACTTAAAAACCCGCTTGCAACGAAATGACTCCAGAGCACTTAAAAACCCGTATGCAACGAAATGACTCCAGAGCACTTAAAAACCCGCTTGCAACGAAATGACTCCAGAGCACTTAAAAACCCGCTTGCAACGAAATGACTCCAGAGCACTTAAAAACCCGCTTGCAACGAAATGACTCCAGAGCACTTAAAAACCCGCTTGCAACGAAATGACTCCAGAGCACTTAAAAACCCGCTTGCAACGAAATGACTCCAGAGCACTTAAAAACCCGCTTGCAACGAAATGACTCCAGAGCACTTAAAAACCCGCTTGCAACGAAATGACTCCAGAGCACTTAAAAACCCGCTTGCAACGAAATGACTCCAGAGCACTTAAAAAGCCGCTTGCAACGAAATGACTCCAGAGCACTTAAAAACCCGCTTGCAACGAAATGACTCCAGAACACTTAAAAACCCGCTTGCAACGAAATGACTCCAGAGCAATTAAAAACCCGCTTGCAACGAAATGACTCCAGAGCACTTAAAAACCCGCTTGCAACGAAATGACTCCAGAACACTTAAAAACCCGCTTGCAACGAAATGACTCCAGAACACTTAAAAACCCGCTTGCAACGAAATGACTCCAGAGCACTTAAAAAACCCGCTTCCAGTGAAATGTCTGAGAAGTATGTAAAAACCCGCTTACAACGAAATGCCTCCAGAGCACTTAAAAACCCGCTTGCAATGAAATGACTCCAGAGCACTTAAAAACCCGCTTGCATCGAAATGACTCCAGAGCACTTAAAAACCCGCTTGCAACGAAATGACTCCAGAGCACTTAAAAACCCGCTTGCAACGAAATGACTCCAGAGCACTTAAAAACCCGCTTGCAACGAAATGACTCCAGAGCACTTAAAAACCCGCTTGCAACGAAATGACTCCAGAGCACTTAAAAACCCGCTTGCAACGAAATGACTCCAGAGCACTTAAAAACCCGCTTGCAACGAAATGACTCCAGAGCACTTAAAAACCCGCTTGCAACGAAATGACTCCAGAGCACTTAAAAACCCGCTTGCAACGAAATGACTCCAGAGCACTTAAAAACCCGCTTGCAACGAAATGACTCCAGAGCACTTAAAAACCCGCTTGCAACGAAATGACTCCAGAGCACTTAAAAAGCCGCTTGCAACGAAATGACTCCAGAGCACTTAAAAACCCGCTTGCAACGAAATGACTCCAGAACACTTAAAAACCCGCTTGCAACGAAATGACTCCAGAGCAATTAAAAACCCGCTTGCAACGAAATGACTCCAGAGTACTTAAAAATCCGCTTGCAACGAAATGACTCCAGAGCACTTAAAAAACCCGCTTCCAGTGAAATGTCTGAGAAGTATGTAAAAACCCGCTTGCAATGAAATGACTCCAGAGTACGTAAAAACCCGCTTGCAACGAAATGACTCCAGAGCACTGAAAAACCCGCTTCCAGTGAAATATCTGAGAAGTATGTAAAAACCCGCTTGCAATGAAATGACTCCAGAGCACGTAAAAACCCGCTTGCAACGAAATGACTCCAGAACACTTAAAAACCCGCTTGCAACGAAATGACTCCAGAACACTTAAAAACCCGCTTGCAACGAAATGACTCCAGAGCACTTAAAAAACCCGCTTCCAGTGAAATGTCTGAGAAGTATGTAAAAACCCGCTTACAACGAAATGCCTCCAGAGCACTTAAAAACCCGCTTGCAATGAAATGACTCCAGAGCACTTAAAAACCCGCTTGCATCGAAATGACTCCAGAGCACTTAAAAACCCGCTTGCAACGAAATGACTCCAGAGCACTTAAAAACCCGCTTGCAACGAAATGACTCCAGAGCACTTAAAAACCCGCTTGCAACGAAATGACTCTAGAGCACTTAAAAACCCGCTTGCAACGAAATGACTCCAGAGCACTTAAAAACCCGCTTGCAACGAAATGACTCCAGAGCACTTAAAAACCCGCTTGCAACGAAATGACTCCAGAGCACTTAAAAATCTGCTTGCAACGAAATGAATCCAGAGCACTTAAAAACCCGCTTGCAACGAAATGACTCCAGAGCACTTAAAAACCAGCTTGCAACGAAATGACTCCAGAACACTTAAAAACCCGCTTGCAACGAAATGACTCCAGAGCACTTAAAAAACCCGCTTCCAGTGAAATGTCTGAGAAGTATGTAAAAACCCGCTTGCAATGAAATGACTCCAGAGCACGTAAAAACCCGCTTGCAACGAAATGACTCCAGAGCACTGAAAAACCCGCTTACAACGAAATGCCTCCAGAGCACTTAAAAACCCGCTTGCAATGAAATGACTCCAGAGCACTTAAAAACCCGCTTGCATCGAAAGGACTCCAGAGCACTTAAAAACCCGCTTGCAACGAAATGACTCCAGAGCACTTAAAAACCCGCTTGCAACGAAATGACTCCAGAGCACTTAAAAACCCGCTTGCAACGAAATGACTCCAGAGCACTTAAAAACCCGCTTGCAACGAAATGACTCCAGAGCACTTAAAAACCCGCTTGCAACGAAATGACTCCAGAGCACTTAAAAACCCGCATGCAACGAAATGACTCCAGAGCACTGAAAAACCCGCTTCCAGTGAAATATCTGAGAAGTATGTAAAAACCCGCTTGCAATGAAATGACTCCAGAGCACGTAAAAACCCGCTTGCAACGAAATGACTCCAGAACACTTAAAAACCTGCTTGCAACGAAATGACTCCAGAACACTTAAAAACCCGCTTGCAACGAAATGACTCCAGAGCACTTAAAAAACCCTCTTCCAGTGAAATGTCTGAGAAGTATGTAAAAACCCGCTTGCAATGAAATGACTCCAGAGCACGTAAAAACCTGCTTGCAACGAAATGACTCCAGAGCACTGAAAAACCCGCTTACAACGAAATGACTCCAGAGCACTTAAAAACCCGCTTGCAACGAAATGACTCCAGAGCACTTAAAAACCCACATGCAACGAAATGACTCCAGAGCACTTAAAAACCCGCTTGCAACGAAATGACTCCAGAGCACTTAAAAACCCGTATGCAACGAAATGACTCCAGAGCACTTAAAAACCCGCTTGCAACGAAATGACTCCAGAGCATTTAAAAAACCGCTTGCAACGAAATGACTCCAGAGCACTTAAAAACCCGCTTGCAACGAAATGACTCCAGAACACTTAAAAACCCGCTTGCAACGAAATGACTCCAGAGCACTTAAAAACCCGTATGCAACGAAATGACTCCAGAGCACTTAAAAACCCGCTTGCAACGAAATGACTCCAGAGCACTTAAAAACCCGTATGCAACGAAATGACTCCAGAGCACTTAAAAACCCGCTTGCAACGAAATGACTCCAGAGCACTTAAAAACCCGCTTGCAACGAAATGACTCCAGAGCACTTAAAAACCCGCTTGCAACGAAATGACTCCAGAGCACTTAAAAACCCGCTTGCAACGAAATGACTCCAGAGCACTTAAAAACCCGCTTGCAACGAAATGACTCCAGAGCACTTAAAAACCCGCTTGCAACGAAATGACTCCAGAGCACTTAAAAACCCGCTTGCAACGAAATGACTCCAGAGCACTTAAAAACCCGCTTGCAACGAAATGACTCCAGAGCACTTAAAAAGCCGCTTGCAACGAAATGACTCCAGAGCACTTAAAAACCCGCTTGCAACGAAATGACTCCAGAACACTTAAAAACCCGCTTGCAACGAAATGACTCCAGAGCAATTAAAAACCCGCTTGCAACGAAATGACTCCAGAGCACTTAAAAACCCGCTTGCAACGAAATGACTCCAGAACACTTAAAAACCCGCTTGCAACGAAATGACTCCAGAACACTTAAAAACCCGCTTGCAACGAAATGACTCCAGAGCACTTAAAAAACCCGCTTCCAGTGAAATGTCTGAGAAGTATGTAAAAACCCGCTTACAACGAAATGCCTCCAGAGCACTTAAAAACCCGCTTGCAATGAAATGACTCCAGAGCACTTAAAAACCCGCTTGCATCGAAATGACTCCAGAGCACTTAAAAACCCGCTTGCAACGAAATGACTCCAGAGCACTTAAAAACCCGCTTGCAACGAAATGACTCCAGAGCACTTAAAAACCCGCTTGCAACGAAATGACTCCAGAGCACTTAAAAACCCGCTTGCAACGAAATGACTCCAGAGCACTTAAAAACCCGCTTGCAACGAAATGACTCCAGAGCACTTAAAAACCCGCTTGCAACGAAATGACTCCAGAGCACTTAAAAACCCGCTTGCAACGAAATGACTCCAGAGCACTTAAAAACCCGCTTGCAACGAAATGACTCCAGAGCACTTAAAAACCCGCTTGCAACGAAATGACTCCAGAGCACTTAAAAACCCGCTTGCAACGAAATGACTCCAGAGCACTTAAAAAGCCGCTTGCAACGAAATGACTCCAGAGCACTTAAAAACCCGCTTGCAACGAAATGACTCCAGAACACTTAAAAACCCGCTTGCAACGAAATGACTCCAGAGCAATTAAAAACCCGCTTGCAACGAAATGACTCCAGAGTACTTAAAAATCCGCTTGCAACGAAATGACTCCAGAGCACTTAAAAAACCCGCTTCCAGTGAAATGTCTGAGAAGTATGTAAAAACCCGCTTGCAATGAAATGACTCCAGAGTACGTAAAAACCCGCTTGCAACGAAATGACTCCAGAGCACTGAAAAACCCGCTTCCAGTGAAATATCTGAGAAGTATGTAAAAACCCGCTTGCAATGAAATGACTCCAGAGCACGTAAAAACCCGCTTGCAACGAAATGACTCCAGAACACTTAAAAACCCGCTTGCAACGAAATGACTCCAGAACACTTAAAAACCCGCTTGCAACGAAATGACTCCAGAGCACTTAAAAAACCCGCTTCCAGTGAAATGTCTGAGAAGTATGTAAAAACCCGCTTACAACGAAATGCCTCCAGAGCACTTAAAAACCCGCTTGCAATGAAATGACTCCAGAGCACTTAAAAACCCGCTTGCATCGAAATGACTCCAGAGCACTTAAAAACCCGCTTGCAACGAAATGACTCCAGAGCACTTAAAAACCCGCTTGCAACGAAATGACTCCAGAGCACTTAAAAACCCGCTTGCAACGAAATGACTCTAGAGCACTTAAAAACCCGCTTGCAACGAAATGACTCCAGAGCACTTAAAAACCCGCTTGCAACGAAATGACTCCAGAGCACTTAAAAACCCGCTTGCAACGAAATGACTCCAGAGCACTTAAAAACCCGCTTGCAACGAAATGACTCCAGAGCACTTAAAAACCCGCTTGCAACGAAATGACTCCAGAGCACTTAAAAACCCGCTTGCAACGAAATGACTCCAGAGCACTTAAAAACCCGCTTGCAACGAAATGACTCCAGAGCACTTAAAAAGCCGCTTGCAACGAAATGACTCCAGAGCACTTAAAAACCCGCTTGCAACGAAATGACTCTAGAACACTTAAAAACCCGCTTGCAACGAAATGACTCCAGAGCAATTAAAAACCCGCTTGCAACGAAATGACTCCAGAGTACTTAAAAATCCGCTTGCAACGAAATGACTCCAGAGCACTTAAAAAACCCGCTTCCAGTGAAATGTCTGAGAAGTATGTAAAAACCCGCTTGCAATGAAATGACTCCAGAGTACGTAAAAACCCGCTTGCAACGAAATGACTCCAGAGCACTGAAAAACCCGCTTCCAGTGAAATATCTGAGAAGTATGTAAAAACCCGCTTGCAATGAAATGACTCCAGAGTACGTAAAAACCCGCTTGCAACGAAATGACTCCAGAGCACTGAAAAACCCGCTTCCAGTGAAATATCTGAGAAGTATGTAAAAACCCGCTTGCAATGAAATGACTCCAGACCACGTAAAAACCCGCTTGCAACGAAATGACTCCAGAACACTTAAAAACCCGCTTGCAACGAAATGACTCCAGAACACTTAAAAACCCGCTTGCAACGAAATGACTCCAGAGCACTTAAAAAACCTGCTTCCAGTGAAATGTCTGAGAAGTATGTAAAAACCCGCTTGCAATGAAATGACTCCAGAGCACGTAAAAACCCGCTTGCAACGAAATGACTCCAGAGCACTGAAAAACCCGCTTACAACGAAATGACTCCAGAGCACTTAAAAACCCGCTTGCAACGAAATGACTCCAGAGCACTTAAAAACCCGCTTGCAACGAAATGACTCCAGAGCACTTAAAAACCCGCTTGCAACGAAATGACTCCAGAGCACTTAAAAACCCGTATGCAACGAAATGACTCCAGAGCACTTAAAAACCCGCTTGCAACAAAATGACTCCAGAGCATTTAAAAAACCGCTTGCAACGAAATGACTCCAGAGCACTTAAAAACCCGCTTGCAACGAAATGACTCCAGAACACTTAAAAACCCGCTTGCAAAGAAATGACTCCAGATCACTTAAAAACCCGCTTGCAACGAAATGACTCCAGAGCACTTAAACACCCACTTGCAACGAAATGACTCCAGAGCACTTAAAAACCCGCTTGCAACGACATGACTCCAGAGCACTTAAAAACCCGCTTGCAATGAAATGACTCCAGAGTACTTAAAAACCCGCTTGAAACGAAATGACTCCAGAGCACTTAAAAAACAAGCTTCCAGTGAAATGTCTGAGAAGTATGTAAAAACCCGCTTGCAATGAAATGCCCGCTTGCAACGAAATGACTCCAGAACACTTAAAAACCCGCTTGCAACGAAATGACTCCAGAGCACTTAAAAAACCCGCTTCCAGTGAAATGTCTGAGAAGTATGTAAAAACCCGCTTGCAATGAAATGACTCCAGAGCACGTAAAAACCCGCTTGCAACGAAATGACTCCAGAGCACTTAAAAACCCGCTTGCAACGAAATGACCCCAGAGCACTTAAACACCCGCTTGCAACGAAATGAGTCCAGAACACTTAAAAACCCGCTTGCAACGAAATGACTACAGAGCACTTAAAAACCCGCTTGGAACGAAATGACTCCAGAGTACTTAAAAACCCGCTTGCAACGAAATGACTCCAGAGCACTTAAAAAACCCACTTCCAGTGAAATGTCTGAGAAGTATGTAAAAACCCGCTTGCAATGAAATGACTCCAGAGCACGTAAAAACCCGCTTGCAACGAAATGACTCCAGAGCACTGAAAAACCCGCTTACAACGAAATGCCTTCAGAGCACTTAAAAACCCGCTTGCAACGAAATGACTCCAGAGCACTTAAAAACCCGCTTGCATCGAAATGACTCTAGAGCACTTAAAAACCCGCTTGCAACGAAATGACTCCAGAGCACTTAAAAACCTGCTTGCAACGAAATGACTCCAGAGCACTTAAAAACCCGCTTGCAACGAAATGACTCCAGAACACTTAAAAACCCGCTTGCAACGAAATGACTCCAGAGCACTTAAAAACCCGCTTGCAACGAAATGACTCCAGAGCACTTAAAAATCTGCTTGCAACGAAATGACTCCAGAGCACTTAAAAACCCGCTTGCAACGAAATGACTCCAGAGCACTTAAAAACCCGCTTGCAACGAAATGACTCCAGAGCACTTAAAAACCCGCTTGCAACGAAATGACTCCAGAGCACTTAAAAACCCGCTTGCAACGAAATGAGTCCAGAACACTTAAAAACCCGCTTGCAACGAAATGACTCCAGAACACTTAAAAACCCGCTTGCAACGAAATGACTCCAGAGCACTTAAAAAACCCGCTTCCAGTGAAATGTCTGAGAAGTATGTAAAAACCCGCTTGCAATGAAATGACTCCAGAGCACGTAAAAACCCGCTTGCAACGAAATGACTCCAGAGCACTGAAAAACCCGCTTACAACGAAATGCCTCCAGAGCACTTAAAAACCCGTTTGCAATGAAATGACTCCAGAGCACTTAAAAACCCGCTTGCATCGAAATGACTCCAGAGCACATAAAAACCCGCTTGCAACGAAATGACTCCAGAGCACTTAAAAACCCGCTTGCAACGAAATGACTCCAGAGCACTTAAAAACCCGCTTGCAACGAAATGACTCCAGAGCACTTAAAAACCCGCTTGCAACGAAATGACTCCAGAGCACTTAAAAACCCGCTTGCAACGAAATGACTCCAGAGCACTTAAAAACCCGCATGCAACGAAATGACTCCAGAGCACTGAAAAACCCGCTTCCAGTGAAATATCTGAGAAGTATGTAAAAACCCGCTTGCAATGAAATGACTCCAGAGCACGTAAAAACCCGCTTGCAACGAAATGACTCCAGAACACTTAAAAACCCGCTTGCAACGAAATGACTCCAGAACACTTAAAAACCCGCTTGCAACGAAATGACTCCAGAGCACTTAAAAAACCCGCTTCCAGTGAAATGTCTGAGAAGTATGTAAAAACCCGCTTGCAATGAAATGACTCCAGAGCACGTAAAAACCCGCTTGCAACGAAATGACTCCAGAGCACTGAAAAACCCGCTTACAACGAAATGACTCCAGAGCACTTAAAAACCCGCTTGCAACGAAATGACTCCCGAGCACTTAAAAACCCGCATGCAACGAAATGACTCCAGAGCACTTCAAAACCCGCTTGCAACGAAATGACTCCAGAGCACTTAAAAACCCGTATGCAACGAAATGACTCCAGAGCACTTAAAAACCCGCTTGCAACGAAATGACTCCAGAGCACTTAAAAACCCGCTTGCAACGAAATGACTCCAGAACACTTAAAAACCCGCTTGCAACGAAATGACTCCAGATCACTTAAAAACCCGCTTGCAACGAAATGACTCCAGAGCACTTAAACACCCACTTGCAACGAAATGACTCCAGAGCACTTAAAAACCCGCTTGCAACGACATGACTCCAGAGCACTTAAAAACCCGCTTGCAACGAAATGACTCCAGAGTACTTAAAAACCCGCTTGAAACGAAATGACTCCAGAGCACTTAAAAAACAAGCTTCCAGTGAAATGTCTGAGAAGTATGTAAAAACCCGCTTGCAATGAAATGCCCGCTTGCAACGAAATGACTCCAGAACACTTAAAAACCCGCTTGCAACGAAATGACTCCAGAGCACTTAAAAAACCCGCTTCCAGTGAAATGTCTGAGAAGTATGTAAAAACCCGCTTGCAATGAAATGACTCCAGAGCACGTAAAAACCCGCTTGCAACGAAATGACTCCAGAGCACTTAAAAACCCGCTTGCAACGAAATGACCCCAGAGCACTTAAACACCCGCTTGCAACGAAATGAGTCCAGAACACTTAAAAACCCGCTTGCAACGAAATGACTCCAGAGCACTTAAAAACCCGCTTGCAACGAAATGACTCCAGAGCACTTAAAAACCCGCTTGCAACGAAATGACTCCAGAGCACTTAAAAACCCGCTTGCAACGAAATGACTCCAGAGCACTTAAAAACCCGCTTGCAACGAAATGACTCCAGAGCACTTAAAAACCCGCTTGCAACGAAATGACTCCAGAGCACTTAAAAACCCGCTTGCAACGAAATGACTCCAGAACACTTAAAAACCCGCTTGCAACGAAATGACTCCAGAGCAATTAAAAACCCGCTTGCAACGAAATGACTCCAGAGTACTTAAAAATCCGCTTGCAACGAAATGACTCCAGAGCACTTAAAAAACCCGCTTCCAGTGAAATGTCTGAGAAGTATGTAAAAACCCGCTTGCAATGAAATGACTCCAGAGTACGTAAAAACCCGCTTGCAACGAAATGACTCCAGAGCACTGAAAAACCCGCTTCCAGTGAAATATCTGAGAAGTATGTAAAAACCCGCTTGCAATGAAATGACTCCAGACCACGTAAAAACCCGCTTGCAATGAAATGACTCCAGAGTACGTAAAAACCCGCTTGCAACGAAATGACTCCAGAGCACTTAAAAAACCCGCTTCCAGTGAAATGTCTGAGAAGTATGTAAAAACCCGCTTGCAATGAAATGACTCCAGAGCACGTAAAAACCCGCTTGCAACGAAATGACTCCAGAGCACTTAAAAACCCGCTTGCAACGAAATGACCCCAGAGCACTTAAACACCCGCTTGCAACGAAATGAGTCCAGAACACTTAAAAACCCGCTTGCAACGAAATGACTACAGAGCACTTAAAAACCCGCTTGCAACGAAATGACTCCAGAGTACTTAAAAACCCGCTTGCAACGAAATGACTCCAGAGCACTTAAAAAACCCACTTCCAGTGAAATGTCTGAGAAGTATGTAAAAACCCGCTTGCAATGAAATGACTCCAGAGCACGTAAAAACCCGCTTGCAACGAAATGACTCCAGAGCACTGAAAAACCCGCTTACAACGAAATGCCTTCAGAGCACTTAAAAACCCGCTTGCAACGAAATGACTCCAGAGCACTTAAAAACCCGCTTGCATCGAAATGACTCTAGAGCACTTAAAAACCCGCTTGCAACGAAATGACTCCAGAGCACTTAAAAACCTGCTTGCAACGAAATGACTCCAGAGCACTTAAAAACCCGCTTGCAACGAAATGACTCCAGAACACTTAAAAACCCGCTTGCAACGAAATGACTCCAGAGCACTTAAAAACCCGCTTGCAACGAAATGACTCCAGAGCACTTAAAAATCTGCTTGCAACGAAATGACTCCAGAGCACTTAAAAACCCGCTTGCAACGAAATGACTCCAGAGCACTTAAAAACCCGCTTGCAACGAAATGACTCCAGAGCACTTAAAAACCCGCTTGCAACGAAATGACTCCAGAGCACTTAAAAACCCGCTTGCAACGAAATGAGTCCAGAACACTTAAAAACCCGCTTGCAACGAAATGACTCCAGAACACTTAAAAACCCGCTTGCAACGAAATGACTCCAGAGCACTTAAAAAACCCGCTTCCAGTGAAATGTCTGAGAAGTATGTAAAAACCCGCTTGCAATGAAATGACTCCAGAGCACGTAAAAACCCGCTTGCAACGAAATGACTCCAGAGCACTGAAAAACCCGCTTACAACGAAATGCCTCCAGAGCACTTAAAAACCCGTTTGCAATGAAATGACTCCAGAGCACTTAAAAACCCGCTTGCATCGAAATGACTCCAGAGCACATAAAAACCCGCTTGCAACGAAATGACTCCAGAGCACTTAAAAACCCGCTTGCAACGAAATGACTCCAGAGCACTTAAAAACCCGCTTGCAACGAAATGACTCCAGAGCACTTAAAAACCCGCTTGCAACGAAATGACTCCAGAGCACTTAAAAACCCGCTTGCAACGAAATGACTCCAGAGCACTTAAAAACCCGCATGCAACGAAATGACTCCAGAGCACTGAAAAACCCGCTTCCAGTGAAATATCTGAGAAGTATGTAAAAACCCGCTTGCAATGAAATGACTCCAGAGCACGTAAAAACCCGCTTGCAACGAAATGACTCCAGAACACTTAAAAACCCGCTTGCAACGAAATGACTCCAGAACACTTAAAAACCCGCTTGCAACGAAATGACTCCAGAGCACTTAAAAAACCCGCTTCCAGTGAAATGTCTGAGAAGTATGTAAAAACCCGCTTGCAATGAAATGACTCCAGAGCACGTAAAAACCCGCTTGCAACGAAATGACTCCAGAGCACTGAAAAACCCGCTTACAACGAAATGACTCCAGAGCACTTAAAAACCCGCTTGCAACGAAATGACTCCCGAGCACTTAAAAACCCGCATGCAACGAAATGACTCCAGAGCACTTCAAAACCCGCTTGCAACGAAATGACTCCAGAGCACTTAAAAACCCGTATGCAACGAAATGACTCCAGAGCACTTAAAAACCCGCTTGCAACGAAATGACTCCAGAGCACTTAAAAACCCGCTTGCAACGAAATGACTCCAGAACACTTAAAAACCCGCTTGCAACGAAATGACTCCAGATCACTTAAAAACCCGCTTGCAACGAAATGACTCCAGAGCACTTAAACACCCACTTGCAACGAAATGACTCCAGAGCACTTAAAAACCCGCTTGCAACGACATGACTCCAGAGCACTTAAAAACCCGCTTGCAACGAAATGACTCCAGAGTACTTAAAAACCCGCTTGAAACGAAATGACTCCAGAGCACTTAAAAAACAAGCTTCCAGTGAAATGTCTGAGAAGTATGTAAAAACCCGCTTGCAATGAAATGCCCGCTTGCAACGAAATGACTCCAGAACACTTAAAAACCCGCTTGCAACGAAATGACTCCAGAGCACTTAAAAAACCCGCTTCCAGTGAAATGTCTGAGAAGTATGTAAAAACCCGCTTGCAATGAAATGACTCCAGAGCACGTAAAAACCCGCTTGCAACGAAATGACTCCAGAGCACTTAAAAACCCGCTTGCAACGAAATGACCCCAGAGCACTTAAACACCCGCTTGCAACGAAATGAGTCCAGAACACTTAAAAACCCGCTTGCAACGAAATGACTCCAGAGCACTTAAAAACCCGCTTGCAACGAAATGACTCCAGAGCACTTAAAAACCCGCTTGCAACGAAATGACTCCAGAGCACTTAAAAACCCGCTTGCAACGAAATGACTCCAGAGCACTTAAAAACCCGCTTGCAACGAAATGACTCCAGAGCACTTAAAAACCCGCTTGCAACGAAATGACTCCAGAGCACTTAAAAACCCGCTTGCAACGAAATGACTCCAGAACACTTAAAAACCCGCTTGCAACGAAATGACTCCAGAGCAATTAAAAACCCGCTTGCAACGAAATGACTCCAGAGTACTTAAAAATCCGCTTGCAACGAAATGACTCCAGAGCACTTAAAAAACCCGCTTCCAGTGAAATGTCTGAGAAGTATGTAAAAACCCGCTTGCAATGAAATGACTCCAGAGTACGTAAAAACCCGCTTGCAACGAAATGACTCCAGAGCACTGAAAAACCCGCTTCCAGTGAAATATCTGAGAAGTATGTAAAAACCCGCTTGCAATGAAATGACTCCAGACCACGTAAAAACCCGCTTGCAACGAAATGACTCCAGAACACTTAAAAACCCGCTTGCAACGAAATGACTCCAGAACACTTAAAAACCCGCTTGCAACGAAATGACTCCAGAGCACTTAAAAAACCTGCTTCCAGTGAAATGTCTGAGAAGTATGTAAAAACCCGCTTGCAATGAAATGACTCCAGAGCACGTAAAAACCCGCTTGCAACGAAATGACTCCAGAGCACTGAAAAACCCGCTTACAACGAAATGACTCCAGAGCACTTAAAAACCCGCTTGCAACGAAATGACTCCAGAGCACTTAAAAACCCGCTTGCAACGAAATGACTCCAGAGCACTTAAAAACCCGCTTGCAACGAAATGACTCCAGAGCACTTAAAAACCCGTATGCAACGAAATGACTCCAGAGCACTTAAAAACCCGCTTGCAACAAAATGACTCCAGAGCATTTAAAAAACCGCTTGCAACGAAATGACTCCAGAGCACTTAAAAACCCGCTTGCAACGAAATGACTCCAGAACACTTAAAAACCCGCTTGCAAAGAAATGACTCCAGATCACTTAAAAACCCGCTTGCAACGAAATGACTCCAGAGCACTTAAACACCCACTTGCAACGAAATGACTCCAGAGCACTTAAAAACCCGCTTGCAACGACATGACTCCAGAGCACTTAAAAACCCGCTTGCAATGAAATGACTCCAGAGTACTTAAAAACCCGCTTGAAACGAAATGACTCCAGAGCACTTAAAAAACAAGCTTCCAGTGAAATGTCTGAGAAGTATGTAAAAACCCGCTTGCAATGAAATGCCCGCTTGCAACGAAATGACTCCAGAACACTTAAAAACCCGCTTGCAACGAAATGACTCCAGAGCACTTAAAAAACCCGCTTCCAGTGAAATGTCTGAGAAGTATGTAAAAACCCGCTTGCAATGAAATGACTCCAGAGCACGTAAAAACCCGCTTGCAACGAAATGACTCCAGAGCACTTAAAAACCCGCTTGCAACGAAATGACCCCAGAGCACTTAAACACCCGCTTGCAACGAAATGAGTCCAGAACACTTAAAAACCCGCTTGCAACGAAATGACTACAGAGCACTTAAAAACCCGCTTGCAACGAAATGACTCCAGAGTACTTAAAAACCCGCTTGCAACGAAATGACTCCAGAGCACTTAAAAAACCCACTTCCAGTGAAATGTCTGAGAAGTATGTAAAAACCCGCTTGCAATGAAATGACTCCAGAGCACGTAAAAACCCGCTTGCAACGAAATGACTCCAGAGCACTGAAAAACCCGCTTACAACGAAATGCCTTCAGAGCACTTAAAAACCCGCTTGCAACGAAATGACTCCAGAGCACTTAAAAACCCGCTTGCATCGAAATGACTCTAGAGCACTTAAAAACCCGCTTGCAACGAAATGACTCCAGAGCACTTAAAAACCTGCTTGCAACGAAATGACTCCAGAGCACTTAAAAACCCGCTTGCAACGAAATGACTCCAGAACACTTAAAAACCCGCTTGCAACGAAATGACTCCAGAGCACTTAAAAACCCGCTTGCAACGAAATGACTCCAGAGCACTTAAAAATCTGCTTGCAACGAAATGACTCCAGAGCACTTAAAAACCCGCTTGCAACGAAATGACTCCAGAGCACTTAAAAACCCGCTTGCAACGAAATGACTCCAGAGCACTTAAAAACCCGCTTGCAACGAAATGACTCCAGAGCACTTAAAAACCCGCTTGCAACGAAATGAGTCCAGAACACTTAAAAACCCGCTTGCAACGAAATGACTCCAGAACACTTAAAAACCCGCTTGCAACGAAATGACTCCAGAGCACTTAAAAAACCCGCTTCCAGTGAAATGTCTGAGAAGTATGTAAAAACCCGCTTGCAATGAAATGACTCCAGAGCACGTAAAAACCCGCTTGCAACGAAATGACTCCAGAGCACTGAAAAACCCGCTTACAACGAAATGCCTCCAGAGCACTTAAAAACCCGTTTGCAATGAAATGACTCCAGAGCACTTAAAAACCCGCTTGCATCGAAATGACTCCAGAGCACATAAAAACCCGCTTGCAACGAAATGACTCCAGAGCACTTAAAAACCCGCTTGCAACGAAATGACTCCAGAGCACTTAAAAACCCGCTTGCAACGAAATGACTCCAGAGCACTTAAAAACCCGCTTGCAACGAAATGACTCCAGAGCACTTAAAAACCCGCTTGCAACGAAATGACTCCAGAGCACTTAAAAACCCGCATGCAACGAAATGACTCCAGAGCACTGAAAAACCCGCTTCCAGTGAAATATCTGAGAAGTATGTAAAAACCCGCTTGCAATGAAATGACTCCAGAGCACGTAAAAACCCGCTTGCAACGAAATGACTCCAGAACACTTAAAAACCCGCTTGCAACGAAATGACTCCAGAACACTTAAAAACCCGCTTGCAACGAAATGACTCCAGAGCACTTAAAAAACCCGCTTCCAGTGAAATGTCTGAGAAGTATGTAAAAACCCGCTTGCAATGAAATGACTCCAGAGCACGTAAAAACCCGCTTGCAACGAAATGACTCCAGAGCACTGAAAAACCCGCTTACAACGAAATGACTCCAGAGCACTTAAAAACCCGCTTGCAACGAAATGACTCCCGAGCACTTAAAAACCCGCATGCAACGAAATGACTCCAGAGCACTTCAAAACCCGCTTGCAACGAAATGACTCCAGAGCACTTAAAAACCCGTATGCAACGAAATGACTCCAGAGCACTTAAAAACCCGCTTGCAACGAAATGACTCCAGAGCACTTAAAAACCCGCTTGCAACGAAATGACTCCAGAACACTTAAAAACCCGCTTGCAACGAAATGACTCCAGATCACTTAAAAACCCGCTTGCAACGAAATGACTCCAGAGCACTTAAACACCCACTTGCAACGAAATGACTCCAGAGCACTTAAAAACCCGCTTGCAACGACATGACTCCAGAGCACTTAAAAACCCGCTTGCAACGAAATGACTCCAGAGTACTTAAAAACCCGCTTGAAACGAAATGACTCCAGAGCACTTAAAAAACAAGCTTCCAGTGAAATGTCTGAGAAGTATGTAAAAACCCGCTTGCAATGAAATGCCCGCTTGCAACGAAATGACTCCAGAACACTTAAAAACCCGCTTGCAACGAAATGACTCCAGAGCACTTAAAAAACCCGCTTCCAGTGAAATGTCAGAGAAGTATGTAAAGACCCGCTTGCAATGAAATGACTCCAGAGCACGTAAAAACCCGCTTGCAACGAAATGACTCCAGAGCACTTAAAAACCCGCTTGCAACGAAATGACTCCAGAGCACTTAAACACCCGCTTGCAACGAAATGAGTCCAGAACACTTAAAAACCCGCTTGCAACGAAATGACTACAGAGCACTTAAAAACCCGCTTGCAACGAAATGACTCCAGAGTACTTAAAAACCCACTTGCAACGAAATGACTCCAGAGCACTTAAAAAACCCACTTCCAGTGAAATGTCTGAGAAGTATGTAAAAACCCGCTTGCAATGAAATGACTCCAGAGCACGTAAAAACCCGCTTGCAACGAAATGACTCCAGAGCACTTAAAAACCCGCTTACAACGAAATGCCTTCAGAGCACTTAAAAACCCGCTTGCAACGAAATGACTCTAGAGCACTTAAAAACCCGCTTGCAACGAAATGACTCCAGAGCACTTAAAAACCTGCTTGCAACGAAATGACTCCAGAGCACTTAAAAACCCGCTTGCAACAAAATGACTCCAGAACACTTAAAAACCCGCTTGCAACGAAATGACTCCAGAGCACTTAAAAACCCGCTTGCAACGAAATGACTCCAGAGCACTTAAAAATCTGCTTGCAACGAAATGACTCCAGAGCACTTAAAAACCCGCTTGCAACGAAATGACTCCAGAGCACTTAAAAACCCGCTTGCAACGAAATGACTCCAGAACACTTAAAAATCCACTTGCAACGAAATGACTCCAGAGCACTTAAAAACCCGCTTGCAACGAAATGAGTCCAGAACACTTAAAAACCCGCTTGCAACGAAATGACTCCAGAGCACTTAAAAACCCGCTTGCAACGAAATGACTCCAGAGTACTTAAACACCCGATTGCAACGAAATGACTCCAGAGCACTTAAAAACCCGCTTGCAACGAAATGACTCCAGAGCACTTAAAAACCCGCTTGCAACAAAATGACTCCAGAGCACTTAAAAAACCCACTTCCAGTGAAATGTCTGAGAAGTATGTAAAAACCCGCTTGCAATGAAATGACTCCTGAGCACGTAAAAACCCGCTTGCAACGAAATGACTCCAGAGCACTTAAAAACCCGCTTGCAAAGAAATGACTCCACAACACTTAAAAACCCGCTTGCAACGAAATGACTCCAGAGCACGTAAAAACCCGCTTGCAACGAAATGACTCCAGAGCACTTAAAAACCCGCTTGCAACGAAATGACTCCAGAGCACTTAAAAACCCGCTTGCAACGAAATGACTCCAGAGCACTTAAAAACCCGCTTGCAACGAAATGCCTTCAGAGCACTTAAAAACCCGCTTGCAACGAAATGACTCCAGAGCACTTAAAAAACCGCTTGCAACGAAATGACTCCAGAGACTTAAAAACCCGCTTGCAACGAAATGACTCCAGAGCACTTAAAAACCCGCTTGCAACGAAATGACTCCAGAGCACTTCAAAACCCGCTTGCAACGAAATGACTCCAGAGCACTTAAAAACCCGCTTGCAACGAAATGACTCCAGAGCACTTAAAAAACCCGCTTCCAGTGAAATGTCTGAGAAGTATTGAAAAACCCGCTTGCAATGAAATGACTCCAGAGCACGTAAAAACCCGCTTGCAACGAAATGACTCCAGAGCACTGAAAAACCCGCTTACAACGAAATGACTCCAGAGCACTTAAAAACCCGCTTGCAACGAAATGACTCCAGAGCACTTAAAAACCCGCTTGCAACGAAATGACTCCAGAGCACTTAAAAACCCGCTTGCAACGAAATGACTCCAGAGCACTTAAAAACCCGTATGCAACGAAATGACTCCAGAGCACTTAAAAACCCGCTTGCAACAAAATGACTCCAGAGCATTTAAAAAACCGCTTGCAACGAAATGACTCCAGAGCACTTAAAAACCCGCTTGCAACGAAATGACTCCAGAACACTTAAAAACCCGCTTGCAACGAAATGACTCCAGACCACTTAAAAACCCGCTTGCAACGAAATGACTTCAGAGCACTTAAACACCCACTTGCAACGAAATGACTCCAGAGCACTTAAAAACCCGCTTGCAACGACATGACTCCAGAGCACTTAAAAACCCGCTTGCAACGAAATGACTCCAGAGTACTTAAAAACCCGCTTGAAACGAAATGACTCCAGAGCACTTAAAAAACACGCTTCCAGTGAAATGTCTGAGAAGTATGTAAAAACCCGCTTGCAATGAAATGCCCGCTTGCAACGAAATGACTCCAGAACACTTAAAAACCCGCTTGCAACGAAATGACTCCAGAGCATTTAAAAAACCCGCTTTCAGTGAAATGTCTGAGAAGTATGTAAAAACCCGCTTGCAATGAAATGACTCCAGAGCACGTAAAAACCCGCTTGCAACGAAATGACTCCAGAGCACTTAAAAACCCGCTTGCAACGAAATGACTCCAGAGCACTTAAACACCCGCTTGCAACGAAATGACTCCAGAGCACTTAAAAACCCGCTTGCAACGAAATGACTACAGAGCACTTAAAAACCCGCTTGCAACGAAATGACTCCAGAGTACTTAAAAACCCGCTTGCAACGAAATGACTCCAGAGCACTTAAAAAACCCACTTCCAGTGAAATGTCTGAGAAGTATGTAAAAACCCGCTTGCAATGAAATGACTACAGAGCACGTAAAAACCCGCTTGCAACAAAATGACTCCAGAGCACTGAAAAACCCGCTTACAACGAAATGCCTTCAGAGCACTTAAAAACCCGCTTGCAACGAAATGACTCCAGAGCACTTAAAAACCCGCTTGCATCGAAATGACTCCAGAGCACTTAAAAACCCGCTTGCAACGAAATGACTCCAGAGCACTTAAAAACCCGCTTGCAACGAAATGACTCCAGAGCACTTAAAAACCCGCTTGCAACGAAATGACTCCAGAACACTTAAAAACCCGCTTGCAACGAAATGACTCCAGAGCACTTAAAAACCCGCTTGCAACGAAATGACTCCAGAGCACTTAAAAACCCGCTTGCAACGAAATGACTCCAGAGCACTTAAAAACCCGCTTGCAACGAAATGACTCCAGAGCACTTAAAAACCCGCTTGCAACGAAATGACTCCAGAGCACTTAAAAACCCGCTTGCAATGAAATGACTCCAGAGCACTTAAAAACTCGCTGGCAACGAAATGAGTCCAGAACACTTAAAAACCCGCTTGCAACGAAATGACTCCAGAGCACTTAAAAACCCGCTTACAATGAAATGACTCCAGAGCACGGAAAAACCCGCTTGCAACGAAATGACTCCAGAGCACGTAAAAACCCGCTTGCAACGAAATGACTCCAGAGCACTTAAAAACCCGCTTGCAACGAAATGACTCCAGAGCACTTAAAAACCCGCTTGCAACGAAATGACTCCAGAGCACTTAAAAACCCGCTTGCAACGAAATGCCTTCAGAGCACTTAAAAACCCGCTTGCAACGAAATGACTCCAGAGCACTTAAAAACCCGCTTGCAACGAAATGACTCCAGAGACTTAAAAACCCGCTTGCAACGAAATGACTCCAGAGCACTTAAAAACCCGCTTGCAACGAAATGACTCCAGAGCACTTCAAAACCCGCTTGCAACGAAATGACTCCAGAGCACTTAAAAACCTGCTTGCAACGAAATGACTCCAGAGCACTTAAAAAACCCGCTTCCAGTGAAATGTCTGAGAAGTATTGAAAAACCCGCTTGCAATGAAATGACTCCAGAGCACGTAAAAACCCGCTTGCAACGAAATGACTCCAGAGCACTGAAAAACCCGCTTACAACGAAATGACTCCAGAGCACTTAAAAACCCGCTTGCAACGAAATGACTCCAGAGCACTTAAAAACCCGCTTGCAACGAAATGACTCCAGAGCACTTAAAAACCCGCTTGCAACGAAATGACTCCAGAGCACTTAAAAACCCGTATGCAACGAAATGACTCCAGAGCACTTAAAAACCCGCTTGCAACAAAATGACTCCAGAGCATTTAAAAAACCGCTTGCAACGAAATGACTCCAGAGCACTTAAAAACCCGCTTGCAACGAAATGACTCCAGAACACTTAAAAACCCGCTTGCAACGAAATGACTCCAGACCACTTAAAAACCCGCTTGCAACGAAATGACTTCAGAGCACTTAAACACCCACTTGCAACGAAATGACTCCAGAGCACTCAAAAACCCGCTTGCAACGACATGACTCCAGAGCACTTAAAAACCCGCTTGCAACGAAATGACTCCAGAGTACTTAAAAACCCGCTTGAAACGAAATGACTCCAGAGCACTTAAAAAACACGCTTCCAGTGAAATGTCTGAGAAGTATGTAAAAACCCGCTTGCAATGAAATGCCCGCTTGCAACGAAATGACTCCAGAACACTTAAAAACCCGCTTGCAACGAAATGACTCCAGAGCATTTAAAAAACCCGCTTTCAGTGAAATGTCTGAGAAGTATGTAAAAACCCGCTTGCAATGAAATGACTCCAGAGCACGTAAAAACCCGCTTGCAACGAAATGACTCCAGAGCACTTAAAAACCCGCTTGCAACGAAATGACTCCAGAGCACTTAAACACCCGCTTGCAACGAAATGACTCCAGAGCACTTAAAAACCCGCTTGCAAAGAAATGACTACAGAGCACTTAAAAACCCGCTTACAACGAAATGACTCCAGAGTACTTAAAAACCCGCTTGCAACGAAATGACTCCAGAGCACTTAAAAAACCCACTTCCAGTGAAATGTCTGAGAAGTATGTAAAAACCCGCTTGCAATGAAATGACTACAGAGCACGTAAAAACCCGCTTGCAACGAAATGACTCCAGAGCACTGAAAAACCCGCTTACAACGAAATGCCTTCAGAGCACTTAAAAACCCGCTTGCAACGAAATGACTCCAGAGCACTTAAAAACCCGCTTGCATCGAAATGACTCCAGAGCACTTAAAAACCCGCTTGCAACGAAATGACTCCAGAGCACTTAAAAACCCGCTTGCAACGAAATGACTCCAGAGCACTTAAAAACCCGCTTGCAACGAAATGACTCCAGAACACTTAAAAACCCGCTTGCAACGAAATGACTCCAGAGCACTTAAAAACCCACTTGCAACGAAATGACTCCAGAGCACTTAAAAATCCGCTTGCAACGAAATGACTCCAGAGCACTTAAAAACCCGCTTGCAACGAAATGACTCCAGAGCACTTAAAAACCCGCTTGCAACGAAATGACTCCAGAGCACTTAAAAACCCGCTTGCAACTAAATGACTCCAGAGCACTTAAAAACACGCTTGCAACGAAATGAGTCCAGAACACTTACAAACCCGCTTGCAACGAAATGACTCCAGAGCACTTAAAAACCCGCTTGCAACGAAATGACTCCAGAGTACTTAAACACCCGCTTGCAACGAAATGACTCCAGAGCACTTAAAAACCCGCTTGCAACGAAATGACTCCAGAGCACTTAAAAACCCGCTTGCAACAAAATGACTCCAGAGCACTTAAAAAACCCACTTCCAGTGAAATGTCTGTGAAGTATGTAAAAACCCGCTTGCAATGAAATGACTCCTGAGCACGTAAAAACCCGCTTGCAACGAAATGACTCCAGAGCACTTAAAAACCCGCTTGCAAAGAAATGACTCCACAACACTTAAAAACCCGCTTGCAACGAAATGACTCCAGAGCACTTAAAAACCCGCTTGCAACGAAATGACTCCAGAGCACTTAAAAACCCGCTTGCAACGAAATGACTCCAGAGCACTTAAAAACCCGCTTGCAACGAAATGACTCCAGAGCACTTAAAAACCCGCTTGCAACGAAATGCCTTCAGAGCACTTAAATACCCGCTTGCAACGAAATGACTCCAGAGCACTTAAAAACCCGCTTGAAACGAAATGACTCCAGAGACTTAAAAACCCGCTTGCAACGAAATGACTCCAGAGCACTTAAAAACCCGCTTGCAACGAAATGACTCCAGAGCACTTCAAAACCCGCTTGCAACGAAATGACTCCAGAGCACTTAAAAACCCGCTTGCAACGAAATGACTCCAGAGCACTTAAAAACCCGCTTGCAACGAAATGAGTCCAGAACACTTAAAAACCCGCTTGCAACGAAATGACTCCAGAGCACTTAAAAACCCGCTTGCAATGAAATGACTCCAGAGCACATAAAAACCCGCTTGCAACGAAATGACTCCAGAGCACTAAAAAACCCGCTTGCAACGAAATGACTCCAGAACACTTAAAAACCCGCTTGCAACAAAATGAGTAAAGAACACTTAAAAACCCGCTTGCAACGAAATGAGTCCAGAGCACTTAAAAACCCGCTTGCAACGAAATGACTCCAGAGCACGCAAAAACCTGCTTGCAACGAAATGACTCCAGAGCACTTAAAAACCCGCTTGCAACGAAATGACTCCAGAACACTTAAAAACCCGCTTGCAACGAAATGACTCCAGAGCACTTAAAAAACCCGCTTCCAGTGAAATGTCTGAGAAGTATGTAAAAACCCGCTTGCAATGAAATGACTCCAGAGCACGTAAAAACCCGCTTGCAACGAAATGACTCCAGGGCACTGAAAAACCCGCTTACAACAAAATGCCTTCAGAGCACTTAAAAACCCGCTTGCAACGAAATGACTCCAGAGCACTTAAAAACCCGCTTGCAACGAAATGACTCCAGAGCACTTAAAAACCCGCTTGCAACGAAATGACTCCAGAGCACTTAAAAACCCGCTTGCAATGAAATGACTCCAGAGCACTTAAAAACTCGCTTGCAACGAAATGAGTCCAGAACACTTAAAAACCCGCTTGCAACGAAATGACTCCAGAGCACTTAAAAACCCGCTTACAATGAAATGACTCCAGAGCACGGAAAAATCCGCTTGCAACGAAATGACTCCAGAGCACGTAAAAACCCGCTTGCAACGAAATGACTCCAGAGCACTTAAAAACCCGCTTGCAACGAAATGACTCCAGAGCACTTAAAAACCCGCTTGCAACGAAATGACTCCAGAGCACTTAAAAACCCGCTTGCAACGAAATGCCTTCAGAGCACTTAAAAACCCGCTTGCAACGAAATGACTCCAGAGCACTTAAAAACCCGCTTGCAAAGAAATGACTCCAGAGACTTAAAAACCCGCTTGCAACGAAATGACTCCAGAGCACTTAAAAACCCGCTTGCAACGAAATGACTCCAGAGCACTTCAAAACCCGCTTGCAACGAAATGACTCCAGAGCACTTAAAAACCCGCTTGCAACGAAATGACTCCAGAGCACTTAAAAAACCCGCTTCCAGTGAAATGTCTGAGAAGTATTGAAAAACCCGCTTGCAATGAAATGACTCCAGAGCACTTAAAAACCCGCTTGCAACGAAATGACTCCAGAGCACTGAAAAACCCGCTTACAACGAAATGACTCCAGAGCACTTAAAAACCCGCTTGCAACGAAATGACTCCAGAGCACTTAAAAACCCGCTTGCAACGAAATGACTCCAGAGCACTTAAAAACCCGCTTGCAACGAAATGACTACAGAGCACTTAAAAACCCGTATGCAACGAAATGACTCCAGAGCACTTAAAAACCCGCTTGCAACAAAATGACTCCAGAGCATTTAAAAAACCGCTTGCAACGAAATGACTCCAGATCACTTAAAAACCCGCTTGCAACGAAATGACTTCAGAGCACTTAAACACCCACTTGCAACGAAATGACTCCAGAGCACTTAAAAACCCGCTTGCAACGAAATGACTCCAGAGCACTTAAAAACCCGCTTGCAACGACATGACTCCAGAGCACTTAAAAACCCGCTTGCAACGAAATGACTCCAGAGTACTTAAAAACCCGCTTGAAACGAAATGACTCCAGAGCACTTAAAAAACACGCTTCCAGTGAAATGTCTGAGAAGTATGTAAAAACCCGCTTGCAATGAAATGCCCGCTTGCAACGAAATGACTCCAGAACACTTAAAAACCCGCTTGCAACGAAATGACTCCAGAGCATTTAAAAAACCCGCTTTCAGTGAAATGTCTGAGAAGTATGTAAAAACCCGCTTGCAATGAAATGACTCCAGAGCACGTAAAAACCCGCTTGCAACGAAATGACTCCAGAGCACTTAAAAACCCGCTTGCAACGAAATGACTCCAGAGCACTTAAACACCCGCTTGCAACGAAATGACTCCAGAGCACTTAAAAACCCGCTTGCAACGAAATGACTCCAGAGCACTTAAAAACCCGCTTGCAACAAAATGACTCCAGAGTACTTAAAAACCCGCTTGCAACGAAATGACTCCAGAGCACTTAAAAAACCCACTTCCAGTGAAATGTCTGAGAAGTATGTAAAAACCCGCTTGCAATGAAATGACTCCAGAGCACGTAAAAACCCGCTTGCAACGAAATGACTCCAGAGCACTGAAAAACCCGCTTACAACGAAATGCCTTCAGAGCACTTAAAAACCCGCTTGCAACGAAATGACTCCAGAGCACTTAAAAACCCGCTTGCATCGAAATGACTCTAGAGCACTTAAAAACCCGCTTGCAACGAAATGACTCCAGAGCACTTAAAAACCTGCTTGCAACGAAATGACTCCAGAGCACTTAAAAACCCGCTTGCAACGAAATGACTCCAGAACACTTAAAAACCCGCTTGCAACGAAATGACTCCAGAGCACTTAAAAACCCGCTTGCAACGAAATGACTCCAGAGCACTTAAAAATCCGCTTGCAACGAAATGACTCCAGAGCACTTAAAAACCCGCTTGCAACGAAATGACTCCAGAGCACTTAAAAACCCGCTTGCAACGAAATGACTCCAGAGCACTTAAAAACCCGCTTGCAACTAAATGACTCCAGAGCACTTAAAAACACGCTTGCAACGAAATGAGTCCAGAACACTTACAAACCCGCTTGCAACGAAATGACTCCAGAGCACTTAAAAACCCGCTTGCAACGAAATGACTCCAGAGTACTTAAACACCCGCTTGCAACGAAATGACTCCAGAGCACTTAAAAACCCGCTTGCAACGAAATGACTCCAGAGCACTTAAAAACCCGCTTGCAACAAAATGACTCCAGAGCACTTAAAAAACCCACTTCCAGTGAAATGACTGAGAAGTATGTAAAAACCCGCTTGCAATGAAATGACTCCTGAGCACGTAAAAACCCGCTTGCAACGAAATGACTCCAGAGCACTTAAAAACCCGCTTGCAAAGAAATGACTCCACAACACTTAAAAACCCGCTTGCAACGAAATGACTCCAGAGCACTTAAAAACCTGCTTGCAACGAAATGACTCCAGAGCACTTAAAAACCCGCTTGCAACGAAATGACTCCAGAGCACTTAAAAACCCGCTTGCAACGAAATGACTCCAGAGCACTTAAAAACCCGCTTGCAATGAAATGACTCCAGAGCACTTAAAAACCCGCTTGCAACGAAATGAGTCCAGAACACTTAAAAACCCGCTTGCAACGAAATGACTCCAGAGCACTTAAAAACCCGCTTACAATGAAATGACTCCAGAGCACGTAAAAACCCGCTTGCAACGAAATGACTCCAGAGCACGTAAAAACCCGCTTGCAACGAAATGACTCCAGAGCACTTAAAAACCCGCTTGCAACGAAATGACTCCAGAGCACTTAAAAACCCGCTTGCAACGAAATGACTCCAGAGCACTTAAAAACCCGCTTGCAACGAAATGCCTTCAGAGCACTTAAATACCCGCTTGCAACGAAATGACTCCAGAGCACTTAAAAACCCGCTTGAAACGAAATGACTCCAGAGACTTAAAAACCCGCTTGCAACGAAATGACTCCAGAGCACTTAAAAACCCGCTTGCAACGAAATGACTCCAGAGCACTTCAAAACCCGCTTGCAACGAAATGACTCCAGAGCACTTAAAAACCCGCTTGCAACGAAATGACTCCAGAGCACTTAAAAACCCGCTTGCAACGAAATGAGTCCAGAACACTTAAAAACCCGCTTGCAACGAAATGACTCCAGAGCACTTAAAAACCCGCTTGCAATGAAATGACTCCAGAGCACGTAAAAACCCGCTTGCAACGAAATGACTCCAGAGCACTAAAAAACCCGCTTGCAACGAAATGACTCCAGAACACTTAAAAACCCGCTTGCAACAAAATGAGTAAAGAACACTTAAAAACCCGCTTGCAACGAAATGAGTCCAGAGCACTTAAAAACCCGCTTGCAACGAAATGACTCCAGAGCACGCAAAAACCTGCTTGCAACGAAATGACTCCAGAGCACTTAAAAACCCGCTTGCAACGAAATGACTCCAGAACACTTAAAAACCCGCTTGCAACGAAATGACTCCAGAGCACTTAAAAAACCCGCTTCCAGTGAAATGTCTGAGAAGTATGTAAAAACCCGCTTGCAATGAAATGACTCCAGAGCACGTAAAAACCCGCTTGCAACGAAATGACTCCAGGGCACTGAAAAACCCGCTTACAACAAAATGCCTTCAGAGCACTTAAAAACCCGCTTGCAACGAAATGACTCCAGAGCACTTAAAAACCCGCTTGCAACGAAATGACTTCAGATCACTTAAAAACCCGCTTGCAACGAAATGACTCCAGAGCACTTAAAAACCCGCTTGCAACGAAATGACTCCAGAGCACTTAAAAACCCGCTTGCAACGAAATGAGTCCTGAACACTTAAAAACCCGCTTGCAACGAAATGACTCCAGAGCACTTAAAAACCCGCTTGCAATGAAATGACTCCAGAGCACGTAAAAACCCGCTTGCAACGAAATGACCCCAGAGCACTAAAAAACCCGCTTGCAACGAAATGACTCCAGAACACTTAAAAACCCGCTTGCAACGAAATGAGTCCAGAACACTTAAAAACCCGCTTGCAACGAAATGACGACAGAGCACCTAAAAACCCGCTTGCAACGAAATGACTCCAGAACACTTAAAAACCCGCTTGCAACGAAATGACTCCAGAGCACTTAAAAAACCCGCTTCCAGTGAAATGTCTGAGAAGTATGTAAAAACCCGCTTGCAATGAAATGACTCCAGAGCACGTAAAAACCCGCTTGCAATGAAATGACTCCAGAGCACTGAAAAACCCGCTTACAACGAAATGACTCCAGAGCACTTAAAAACCCGCTTGCAACGAAATGACTCCAGAGCACTTAAAAACCCACTTGCAACGAAATGACTCCAGAGCACTTAAAAACCCGCTTGCAACGAAATGACTCCAGAGCACTTAAAAACCCGTATGCAACGAAGTGACTCCAGAGCACTTAAAAACCCACTTGCAACAAAATGACTCCAGAGCATTTAAAAAACCGCTTGCAACGAAATGACTCCAGAGCACTTAAAAACCCGCTTGCAACGAAATGACTCCAGAACACTTAAAAACCCGCTTGCAACGAAATGACTCCAGAGCACTTAAAAACCCGCTTGCAACGAAATGACTCCAGAGCACTTAAAAACCCGCTTGCAACGAAATGACTCCAGAGCACTTAAAAACCCGCTTGCAACGAAATGACTCCAGAGCACTTAAAAACCCGCTTGCAACGAAATGACTCCAGAACACTTAAAAACCCGCTTGCAACGAAATGACTCCAGAGCACTTAAAAACCCGCTTGCAACGAAATGACTCCAGAACACTTAAAAACCCGCTTGCAACGAAATGACTCCAGAGCACTTAAAAACCCGCTTGCAACGAAATGACTCCAGAGCACTTAAAAACCCGCTTGCAACGAAATGACTCCAGAGCACTTAAAAACCCGCTTGCAACGAAATGACTCCAGAGCACTTAAAAACCCGCTTGCAACGAAATGACTCCAGAGCACTTAATAACCCGCTTGCAACGAAATGTCTCCAGAGCACGTAAAAACCCGCTTGCAACGAAATGACTCCAGAGCACGTAAAAACCCGCTTGCAACGAAATGACTCCAGAGCACTTAAAAACCCGCTTGCAACGAAATGAGTCCAGAACACTTAAAAACCCGCTTGCAACGAAATGACTCCAGAGCACTTAAAAACCCGCTTGCAATGAAATGACTCCAGAGCACGTAAAAACCCGCTTGCAACGAAATGACTCCAGAGCACTTAAAAACCCGCTTGCAACGAAATGACTCCAGAACACTTAAAAACCCGCTTGCAACGAAATGACTCCAGAACACTTAAAAACCCGCTTGCAACGAAATGACTCCAGAGCACTTAAAAAACCCGCTTCCAGTGAAATGTCTGAGAAGTATGTAAACCCGCTTGCATCGAAATGACTCCAGAGCACTTAAAAACCCGCTTGCAACGAAATGACTCCAGAGCACTTAAAAACCCGCTTGCAACGAAATGACTCCAGAACACTTAAAAACCCGCTTGCAACGAAATGACTCCAGAGCACTTAAAAACCCGCTTGCAACGAAATGACTCCAGAGCACTTAAAAACCCGCTTGCAACGAAATGAGTCCAGAACACTTAAAAACCCGCTTGCAACGAAATGACTCCAGAGCACTTAAAAACCCGCTTGCAATGAAATGACTCCAGAGCACGTAAAAACCCGCTTGCAACGAAATGACTCCAGAGCACTTAAAAACCCGCTTGCAACGAAATGACTCCAGAACACTTAAAAACCTGCTTGCAACGAAATGACTCCAGAACACTTAAAAACCCGCTTGCAACGAAATGACTCCAGAGCACTTAAAAAACCCGCTTCCAGTGAAATGTCTGAGAAGTATGTAAAAACCCGCTTGCAATGAAATGACTCCAGAGTACGTAAAAACCCGCTTGCAACGAAATGACTCCAGAGCACTTAAAAACCCGCTTGCAACGAAATGACTCCAGAGCACTTAAACACCCGCTTGCAACGAAATGACTCCAGAGCACTTAAAAACACGCTTGCAACGAAATGACTACAGAGCACTTAAAATCCGCTTGCAACGAAATGACTCCAGAGTACTTAAAAACCCGCTTGCAACGAAATGACTCCAGAGCACTTAAAAAACCCGCTTCCAGTGAAATGTCTGAGAAGTATGTAAAAACCCGCTTGCAATGAAATGACTCCAGAGCACGTAAAAACCCGCTTGCAACGAAATGACTCCAGAGCACTGAAAAACCCGCTTACAACGAAATGCCTTCAGAGCACTTAAAAACCCGCTTGCAAAGAAATGACTCCAGAGCACTTAAAAACCCGCTTGCATCGAAATGACTCCAGAGCACTTAAAAACCCGCTTGCAACGAAATGACTCCAGAGCACTTAAAAACCCGCTTGCAACGAAATGACTCCAGAGCACTTAAAAACCCGCTTGTAACGAAATGACTCCAGAGCACTTAAAAACCCGCTTGCAACGAAATGACTCCAGAGCACTTAAAAACCTGCTTGCAACGAAATGACTCCAGAGCACTTAAAAACCCTCTTGCAACGAAATGACTCCAGAGCACTTAAAAACCCGCTTGCAATGAAATGACTCCAGAGCACGTAAAAACCCGCTTGCAACGAAATGACTCCAGAACACTTAAAAACCCGCTTGCAACGAAATGACTCCAGAACACTTAAAAACCCGCTTGCAACGAAATGACTCCAGAGCACTTAAAAAACCCGCTTCCAGTGAAATGTCTGAGAAGTATGTAAAAACCCGCTTGCATCGAAATGACTCCAGAGCAATTAAAAACCCGCTTGCAACGAAATGACACCATAGCACTTAAAAACCCGCTTGCAACGAAATGACTCCAGAACACTTAAAAATCCGCTTGCAACGAAATGACTCCAGAGCACGTAAAAACCCGCTTGCAACGAAATGACTCCAGAGCACTTAAAAACCCGCTTGCAACGAAATGACTCCAGAGCACTTAAAAACCCGCTTGCAACGAAATGACTCCAGAGTACTTAAACACCCGCTTGCAACGAAATGACTCCAGAGCACTTAAAAACCCGCTTGCAACGAAATGACTCCAGAGCACTTAAAAACCTGCTTGCAACAAAATGACTCCAGAGCACTTAAAAAACCCACTTCCAGTGAAATGTCTGAGAAGTATGTAAAAACCCGCTTGCAATGAAATGACTCCTGAGCACGTAAAAACCCGCTTGCAACGAAATGACTCCAGAGCACTTAAAAACCCGCTTGCAACGAAATGACTCCACAACACTTAAAAACCTGCTTGCAACGAAATGACTCCAGAGCACTTAATAACCCGCTTGCAATGAAATGTCTCCAGAGCACGTAAAAACCCGCTTGCAACGAAATGACTCCAGAGCACGTAAAAACCCGCTTGCAACGAAATGACTCCAGAGCACTTAAAAACCCGCTTGCAACGAAATGAGTCCAGAACACTTAAAAACCCGCTTGCAACGAAATGACTCCAGAGCACTTAAAAACCCGCTTGCAATGAAATGACTCCAGAGCACGTAAAAACCCGCTTGCAACGAAATGACTCCAGAGCACTTAAAAACCCGCTTGCAACGAAATGACTCCAGAACACTTAAAAACCCGCTTGCAACGAAATGACTCCAGAACACTTAAAAACCCGCTTGCAACGAAATGACTCCAGAGCACTTAAAAAACCCGCTTCCAGTGAAATGTCTGAGAAGTATGTAAAAACCCGCTTGCATCGAAATGACTCCAGAGCAATTAAAAACCCGCTTGCAACGAAATGACTCCATAGCACTTAAAAACCCGCTTGCAACGAAATGACTCCAGAACACTTAAAAACCCGCTTGCAACGAAATGACTCCAGAGCACGTAAAAACCCGCTTGCAACGAAATGACTCCAGAGCACTTAAAAACCCGCTTGCAACGAAATGACTCCAGAACACTTAAAAACCCGCTTGCAACGAAATGACTCCAGAACACTTAAAAACCCGCTTGCAACGAAATGACTCCAGAGCACTTAAAAAACCCGCTTCCAGTGAAATGTCTGAGAAGTATGTAAAAACCCGCTTGCAATGAAATGACTCCAGAGCACGTAAAAACCCGCTTGCAACGAAATGACTCCAGAGCACGTAAAAACCCGCTTGCAACGAAATGACTCCAGAGCACTTAAAAACCCGCTTGCAACGAAATGACTCCAGAACACTTAAAAACCCGCTTGCAACGAAATGACTCCAGAACACTTAAAAACCCGCTTGCAACGAAATGACTCCAGAGCACTTAAAAAACCCGCTTCCAGTGAAATGTCTGAGAAGTATGTAAAAACCCGCTTGCAATGAAATGACTCCAGAGCACGTAAAAACCCGCTTGCAACGAAATGACTCCAGAGCACTTAAAAACCCGCTTGCAACGAAATGAGTCCAGAACACTTAAAAACCCGCTTGCAACGAAATGACTCCAGAGCACTTAAAAAACCCGCTTCCAGTGAAATGTCTGAGAAGTATGTAAAAACCCGCTTGCAACGAAATGAGTCCAGAACACTTAAAAACCCGCTTGCAACGAAATGACTCCAGAGCACTTAAAAACCCGCTTGCAATGAAATGACTCCAGAGCACGTAAAAACCCGCTTGCAACGAAATGACTCCAGAGCACTTAAAAACCCGCTTGCAACGAAATGACTCCAGAACACTTAAAAACCCGCTTGCAACGAAATGACTCCAGAACACTTAAAAACCCGTTTGCAACGAAATGACTCCAGAGCACTTAAAAAACCCGCTTCCAGTGAAATGTCTAAGAAGTATGTAAAAACCCGCTTGCACCGAAATGACTCCAGAGCAATTAAAAACCCGCTTGCAACGAAATGACTCCAGAGCACTTAAAAACCCGCTTGCAACGAAATGACTCCTGAACACTTAAAAACCCGCTTGCAACGAAATGACTCCAGAGCACGTAAAAACCCGCTTGCAACGAAATGACTCCAGAGCACTTAAAAACCCGCTTGCAACGAAATGACTCCAGAACACTTAAAAACCCGCTTGCAACGAAATGACTCCAGAACACTTAAAAACCCGCTTGCAACGAAATGACTCCAGAGCACTTAAAAAACCCGCTTCCAGTGAAATGTCTGAGAAGTATGTAAAAACCCGCTTGCAATGAAATGACTCCAGAGCACGTAAAAACCCGCTTGCAACGAAATGACTCCAGAGCACTTAAAAACCCGCTTGCAACGAAATGACTCCAGAGCACTTAAACACCCGCTTGCAACGAAATGACTCCAGAGCACTTAAAAACCCGCTTGCAACGAAATGACTACAGAGCATTAAAAACCCGCTTGCAATGAAATGACTCCAGAGCACGTAAAAACCCGCTTGCAACGAAATGACTACAGAGCACTTAAACACCCGCTTGCAACGAAATGACTCCAGAGCACTTAAAAACCCGCTTGCAACGAAATGACTCCAGAGCACGTAAAAACCCGCTTGCAACGAAATGACTCCAGAGCACTTAAAAACCCGCTTGCAACGAAATGAGTCCAGAACACTTAAAAACCCGCTTGCAACGAAATGACTCCAGAGCACTTAAAAACCCGCTTGCAACGAAATGACTCCAGAGTACTTAAACACCCGCTTGCAACGAAATGACTCCAGAGCACTTAAAAACCCGCTTGCAAAGAAATGACTCCAGAGCACTTAAAAACCCGCTTGCAACAAAATGACTCCAGAGCACTTAAAAAACCCACTTCCAGTGAAATGTCTGAGAAGTATGTAAAAACCCGCTTGCAATGAAATGACTCCTGAGCACGTAAAAACCCGCTTGCAACGAAATGACTCCAGAGCACTTAAAAACCCGCTTGCAACGAAATGACTCCACAACACTTAAAAACCTGCTTGCAACGAAATGACTCCAGAGCACTTAATAACCCGCTTGCAATGAAATGCCTCCAGAGCACGTAAAAACCCGCTTGCAACGAAATGACTCCAGAGCACGTAAAAACCCGCTTGCAACGAAATGACTCCAGAGCACTTAAAAACCCGCTTGCAACGAAATGAGTCCAGAACACTTAAAAACCCGCTTGCAACGAAATGACTCCAGAGCACTTAAAAACCCGCTTGCAATGAAATGACTCCACAGCACGTAAAAACCCGCTTGCAACGAAATGACTCCAGAGCACTTAAAAACCCGCTTGCAACGAAATGACTCCAGAACACTTAAAAACCCGCTTGCAACGAAATGACTCCAGAACACTTAAAAACCCGTTTGCAACGAAATGACTCCAGAGCACTTAAAAAACCCGCTTCCAGTGAAATGTCTGAGAAGTATGTAAAAACCCGCTTGCATCGAAATGACTCCAGAGCAATTAAAAACCCGCTTGCAACGAAATGACTCCAGAGCACTTAAAAACCCGCTTGCAACGAAATGACTCCAGAACACTTAAAAACCCGCTTGCAACGAAATGACTCCAGAGCACGTAAAAACCCGCTTGCAACGAAATGACTCCAGAGCACTTAAAAACCCGCTTGCAACGAAATGACTCCAGAACACTTAAAAACCCGCTTGCAACGAAATGACTCCAGAACACTTAAAAACCCGCTTGCAACGAAATGACTCCAGAGCACTTAAAAAACCCGCTTCCAGTGAAATGTCTGAGAAGTATGTAAAAACCCGCTTGCAATGAAATGACTCCAGAGCACGTAAAAACCCGCTTGCAACGAAATGACTCCAGAGCACTTAAAAACCCGCTTGCAACGAAATGACTCCAGAGCACTTAAACACCCGCTTGCAACGAAATGACTCCAGAGCACTTAAAAACCCGCTTGCAACGAAATGACTACAGGGCACTTAAAAACCCGCTTGCAATGAAATGACTCCAGAGCACGTAAAAACCCGCTTGCAACGAAATGACTACAGAGCACTTAAACACCCGCTTGCAACGAAATGACTCCAGAGCACTTAAAAACCCGCTTGCAACGAAATGACTCCAGAGCACTTAAAAACCCGCTTGCAACGAAATGACTCCAGAGCACTTAAAAACCTGCTTGCAACAAAATGACTCCAGAGCACTTAAAAAACCCACTTCCAGTGAAATGTCTGAGAAGTATGTAAATACCCGCTTGCAATGAAATGACTCCTGAGCACGTAAAAACCCGCTTGCAACGAAATGACTCCAGAGCACTTAAAAACCCGCTTGCAACGAAATGACTCCACAACACTTAAAAACCTGCTTGCAATGAAATGACTCCAGAGCACTTAATAACCCGCTTGCAATGAAATGTCTCCAGAGCACGTAAAAACCCGCTTGCAACGAAATGACTCCAGAGCACGTAAAAACCCGCTTGCAACGAAATGACTCCAGAGCACTTAAAAACCCGCTTGCAACGAAATGAGTCCAGAACACTTAAAAACCCGCTTGCAACGAAATGACTCCAGAGCACTTAAAAACCCGCTTGCAATGAAATGACTCCAGAGCACGTAAAAACCCGCTTGCAACGAAATGACTCCAGAGCACTTAAAAACCCGCTTGCAACGAAATGACTCCAGAACACTTAAAAACCCGCTTGCAACGAAATGACTCCAGAACACTTAAAAACCCGCTTGCAACGAAATGACTCCAGAGCACTTAAAAAACCCGCTTCCAGTGAAATGTCTGAGAAGTATGTAAAAACCCGCTTGCATCGAAATGACTCCAGAGCAATTAAAAACCCGCTTGCAACGAAATGACTCCATAGCACTTAAAAACCCGCTTGCAACGAAATGACTCCAGAACACTTAAAAACCCGCTTGCAACGAAATGACTCCAGAGCACGTAAAAACCCGCTTGCAACGAAATGACTCCAGAGCACTTAAAAACCCGCTTGCAACGAAATGACTCCAGAACACTTAAAAACCCGCTTGCAACGAAATGACTCCAGAACACTTAAAAACCCGCTTGCAACGAAATGACTCCAGAGCACTTAAAAAACCGCTTCCAGTGAAATGTCTGAGAAGTATGTAAAAACCCGCTTGCAATGAAATGACTCCAGAGCACGTAAAAACCCGCTTGCAACGAAATGACTCCAGAGCACTTAAAAACCCGCTTGCAACGAAATGAGTCCAGAACACTTAAAAACCCGCTTGCAACGAAATGACTCCAGAGCACTTAAAAACCCGCTTGCAACGAAATGACTCCAGAGTACTTAAACACCCGCTTGCAACGAAATGACTCCAGAGCACTTAAAAACCCGCTTGCAACGAAATGACTCCAGAGCACTTAAAAACCCGCTTGCAACAAAATGACTCCAGAGCACTTAAAAAACCCACTTCCAGTGAAATGTCTGAGAAGTATGTAAAAACCCGCTTGCAATGAAATGACTCCTGAGCACGTAAAAACCCGCTTGCAACGAAATGACTCCAGAGTACTTAAAAACCCGCTTGCAACGAAATGACTCCACAACACTTAAAAACCTGCTTGCAACCAAATTTACTCCAGAGCACTTAATAACCCGCTTGCAATGAAATGTCTCCAGAGCACGTAAAAACCCGCTTGCAACGAAATGACTCCAGAGCACGTAAAAACCCGCTTGCAACGAAATGACTCCAGAGCACTTAAAAACCCGCTTGCAACGAAATGAGTCCAGAACACTTAAAAACCCGCTTGCAACGAAATGACTCCAGAGCACTTAAAAACCCGCTTGCAATGAAATGACTCCAGAGCACGTAAAAACCCGCTTGCAACGAAATGACTCCAGAGCACTTAAAAACCCGCTTGCAACGAAATGACTCCAGAACACTTAAAAACCCGCTTGCAACGAAATGACTCCAGAACACTTAAAAACCCGTTTGCAACGAAATGACTCCAGAGCACTTAAAAAACCCGCTTCCAGTGAAATGTCTGAGAAGTATGTAAAAACCCGCTTGCATCGAAATGACTCCAGAGCAATTAAAAACCCGCTTGCAACGAAATGACTCCAGAGCACTTAAAAACCCGCTTGCAACGAAATGACTCCAGAACACTTAAAAACCCGCTTGCAACGAAATGACTCCAGAGCACGTAAAAACCCGCTTGCAACGAAATGACTCCAGAACACTTAAAAACACGCTTGCAACGAAATGACTCCAGTACACTTAAAAACCCGCTTGCAACGAAATGACTCCAGAGCACTTAAAAAACCCGCTTCCAGTGAAATGTCTGAGAAGTATGTAAAAACCCGCTTGCAATGCAATGACTCCAGAGCACGTAAAAACCCGCTTGCAACGAAATGACTCCAGAGCACTTAAAAACCAGCTTGCAACGAAATGACTCCAGAGCACTTAAACACCCGCTTGCAACGAAATGACTCCAGAGCACTTAAAAACCCGCTTGCAACGAAATGACTACAGAGCACTTAAAAACCCGCTTGCAATGAAATGACTCCAGAGCACGTAAAAACCCGCTTGCAACGAAATGACTACAGAGCACTTAAACACCCGCTTGCAACGAAATGACTCCAGAGCACTTAAAAACCCGCTTGCAACGAAATGACTCCAGAGCACTTAAAAACCCGCTTGCAACGAAATGACTCCAGAGCACTTAAAAACCCGCTTGCAACGAAATGACTCCACAACACTTAAAAACCCGCTTGCAACGAAATGACTCCAGAGCACTTAATAACCCGCTTACAATGAAATGTCTCCAGAGCACGTAAAAACCCGCTTGCAACGAAATGACTCCAGAGCACGTAAAAACCCGCTTGCAACGAAATGACTCCATAGCACTTAAAAACCCGCTTGCAACGAAATGAGTCCAGAACACTTAAAAACCCGTTGCAACGAAATGACTCCAGAGCACTTAAAAACCCGCTTGCAATGAAATGACTCCAGAGCACGTAAAAACCCGCTTGCAACGAAATGACTCCAGAGCACTTAAAAACCCGCTTGCAACGAAATGACTCCAGAACACTTAAAAACCCGCTTGCAACGAAATGACTCCAGAGGACTTAAAAACCCGCTTGCAACGAAATGACTCCAGAGCACTTAAACACCCACTTGCAACGAAATGACTCCAGAGCACTTAAAAACCCGCTTGCAACGAAATGACTCCAGAGCACTTAAAAAACCCGCTTCCAGTGAAATGTCTGAGAAGTATGTAAAAACCCGCTTGCATCGAAATGACTCCAGAGCAATTAAAAACCCGCTTGCAACGAAATGACTCCACAGCACTTAAAAACCCGCTTGCAACGAAATGACTCCAGAACACTTAAAAACCCGCTTGCAACGAAATGACTCCAGAGCACTTAAAAACCCGCTTGCAACGAAATGACTCCAGAGCACTTAAAAACCCGCTTGCAACGAAATGACTCCAGAGCACTTAAAAACCCACTTGCAACGAAATGACTACAGAGCACTTAAAAACCCGCTTGCAACGAAATGACTCCAGAGTACTTAAAAACCCGCTTGCAACGAAATGACTCCAGAGCACTTAAAAAACCCGCTTCCAGTGAAATGTCTGAGAAGTATGTAAAAACCCGCTTGCAACGAAATGACTCCGGAGCACGTAAAAACCCGCTTGCAACGAAATGACTCCAGAGCACTGAAAAACCCGCTTACAACGAAATGCCTTCAGAGCACTTAAAAACCCGCTTGCAACGAAATGACTCCAGAGCACTGAAAAACCCGCTTACAACGAAATGCCTTCAGAGCACTTAAACCCCGCTTGCAACGAAATGACTCCAGAGCACTTAAAAACCCGCTTGCAACGAAATGACTCCAGAGCACTTAAAAACCCGCTTGCAACGAAATGACTCCAGAGCACTTAAAAACCCGCTTGCAACGAAATGACTCCAGAGCACTTAAAAACCCGCTTGCAACGAAATGACTCCAGAGCACTTAAAAACCCTCTTGCAACGAAATGACTCCAGAGCACTTAAAAACCCTCTTGCAACGAAATGACTCCAGAGCACTTAAAAACCCGCTTGCAACGAAATGACTCCAGAGCACTTAAAAACCCGCTTGCAACGAAATGACTCCAGAGCACTTAAAAACCCGCTTGCAAAGAAATGACTCCAGAGCACTTAAAAACCCTCTTGCAACGAAATGACTCCAGAGCACTTAAAAACCCGCTTGCAACGAAATGACTCCAGAGCACTTAAAAACCCGCTTGCAACGAAATGACTCCAGAGCACTTAAAAACCCGCTTGCAAAGAAATGACTCCAGAGCACTTAAAAACCCTCTTGCAACGAAATGACTCCAGAGCACTTAAAAAACCCACTTCCAGGGAAATGTCTGAGAAATATGTAAAAACCCGCTTGCAACGAAATGACTCCAGAGCACTTAAAAACCCGCTTGCAACGAAATGACTCCAGAGCACTTAAAAACCCGCTTGCAAAGAAATGACTCCAGAGCACTTAAAAACCCGCTTGCAACAAAATGACTCCAGAGCACTTAAAAAACCCACTTCCAGTGAAATGTCTGAGAAGTATGTAAAAACCCGCTTGCAATGAAATGACTCCTGAGCACGTAAAAACCCGCTTGCAACGAAATGACTCCAGAGCACTTAAAAACCCGCTTGCAACGAAATGACTCCACAACACTTAAAAACCCGCTTGCAACGAAATGACTCCAGAGCACTTAATAACCCGCTTGCAATGAAATGTCTCCAGAGCACGTAAAAACCCGCTTGCAACGAAATGACTCCAGAGCACGTAAAAACCCGCTTGCAACGAAATGACTCCAGAGCACTTAAAAACCCGCTTGCAACGAAATGAGTCCAGAACACTTAAAAACCCGCTTGCAACGAAATGACTCCAGAGCACTTAAAAACCCGCTTGCAATGAAATGACTCCAGAGCACGTAAAAACCCGCTTGCAACGAAATGACTGCAGAGCACTTAAAAACGGGCTGAAACGAAATGACTCCAGAACACTTAAAAACCCGCTTGCAACGAAATGACTCCAGAACACTTAAAAACCCGCTTGCAACGAAATGACTCCAGAGCACTTAAAAAACCCGCTTCCAGTGAAATGTCTGAGAAGTATGTAAAAACCCGCTTGCATCGAAATGACTCCAGAGCAATTAAAAACCCGCTTGCAACGAAATGACTCCAGAGCACTTAAAAACCCGCTTGCAACGAAATGGCTCCAGAACACTTAAAAACCCGCTTGCAACGAAATGACTCCAGAACACTTAATAACCCGCTTGCAATGAAATGTCTCCAGAGCACGTAAAAACCCGCTTGCAACGAAATGACTCCAGAGCACGTAAAAACCCGCTTGCAACGAAATGACTCCAGAGCACTTAAAAACCCGCTTGCAACGAAATGAGTCCAGAACACTTAAAAACCCGCTTGCAACGAAATGACTCCAGAGCACTTAAAAACCCGCTTGCAACGAAATGACTCCAGAGCACTTAAAAAACCCGCTTCCAGTGAAATGTCTGAGAAGTATGTAAAAACCCGCTTGCATCGAAATGACTCCAGAGCAATTAAAAACCCGCTTGCAACGAAATGACTCCAGAGCACTTAAAAACCCGCTTGCAACGAAATGACTCCAGAACACTTAAAAACCCGCTTGCAAAGAAATGACTCCAGAGCACTTAAAAACCCGCTTGCAACGAAATGACTCCAGAACACTTAAAAACCCGCTTGCAACGAAATGACTCCAGAGCACTTAAAAACCCGCTTGCAATGAAATGACTCCGGAGGACTTAAAAACCCACTTGCAACGAAATGACTACAGAGCACTTAAAAACCCGCTTGCAACGAAATGACTCCAGAGTACTTAAAAACCCGCTTGCAACGAAATGACTCCAGAGCACTTAAAAAACCCGCTTCCAGTGAAATGTCTGAGAAGTATGTAAAAACCCGCTTGCAACGAAATGACTCCGGAGCACGTAAAAACCCGCTTGCAACGAAATGACTCCAGAGCACTGAAAAACCCGCTTACAACGAAATGCCTTCAGAGCACTTAAAAACCCGCTTGCAACGAAATGACTCCAGAGCACTGAAAAACCCGCTTACAACGAAATGCCTCCAGAGCACTTAAACCCCGCTTGCAACGAAATGACTCCAGAGCACTTAAAAACCCGCTTGCAACGAAATGACTCCAGAGCACTTAAAAACCCGCTTGCAACGAAATGACTCCAGAGCACTTAAAAACCCGCTTGCAACGAAATGACTCCAGAGCACTTAAAAACCTGCTTGCAACGAAATGACTCCAGAGCACTTAAAAACCCTCTTGCAACGAAATGAGTCCAGAGCACTTAAAAACCCGCTTGCAACGAAATGACTCCAGAGCACTTAAAAACCCGCTTGCAACGAAATGACTCCAGAGCACTTAAAAACCGGCTTGCAACGAAATGACTCCAGAGCACTTAAAAACCCTCTTGCAACGAAATGACTCCAGAGCACTTAAAAACCCGCTTGCAACGAAATGACTCCAGAGCACTTAAAAACCCGCTTGCAACGAAATGACTCCAGAGCACTTAAAAACCCGCTTGCAACGAAATGACTCCAGAGCACTTAAAAACCCGCTTGCAACGAAATGACTCCAGAGCACTTAAAAACCCGCTTGCAACGAAATGACTCCAGAGAACTTAAAAACCCGCTTGCAACGAAATGACTCCAGAGCACTTAAAAACCCGCTTGCAACGAAATGAGTCCAGAACACTTAAAAACCCGCTTGCAACGAAATGACTCCAGAGCACTTAAAAACCCGCTTGCAACGAAATTACTCCAGAGTACTTAAACACCCGCTTGCAACGAAATGACTCCAGAGCACTTAAAAACCCGCTTGCAACAAAATGACTCCAGAGCACATAAAAAACCCACTTCCAGTGAAATGTCTGAGAAGTATGTAAAAACCCGCTTGCAATGAAATGACTCCTGAGCACGTAAAAACCCGCTTGCAACGAAATGACTCCAGAGCACTTAAAAACCCGCTTGCAACGAAATGACTCCACAACACTTAAAAACCCGCTTGCAACGAAATGACTCCAGAGCACTTAAAAACCCGCTTGCAACGAAATGACTCCAGAGCACTTAAAAACCCGCTTGCAACGAAATGACTCCAGAGCACTTAAAAACCCTCTTGCAACGAAATGACTCCAGAGCACTTAAAAACCCGCTTGCAACGAAATGACTCCAGAGCACTTAAAAACCCGCTTGCAACGAAATGACTGCAGTGCACTTAAAAACCCGCTTGCAACGAAATGACTCCAGAGCACTTAAAAACCCGCTTGCAACGAAATGACTCCAGAGCACTTAAAAACCCGCTTGCAACGAAATGACTCCAGAGAACTTAAAAACCCGCTTGCAACGAAATGACTCCAGAACACTTAAAAACCTGCTTGCAACGAAATGACTCCAGAGCACTTAAAAAACCCGCTTCCAGTGAAATGTCTGAGAAGTATGTAAAAACCCGCTTGCATCGAAATGACTCCAGAGCAATTAAAAACCCGCTTGCAACGAAATGACTCCAGAGCACTTAAAAACCCGCTTGCAACGAAATGACTCCAGAACACTTAAAAATCCGCTTGCAACGAAATGACTCCAGAGCACGTAAAAACCCGCTTGCAACGAAATGACTCCAGAGCACTTAAAAACCCGCTTGCAACGAAATGACTCCAGAACACTTAAAAACCCGCTTGCAACGAAATGACTCCAGAACACTTAAAAACCCGCTTGCAACGAAATGACTCCAGAGCACTTAAAAAACCCGCTTCCAGTGAAATGTCTGAGAAGTATGTAAAAACCCGCTTGCAATGAAATGACTCCAGAGCACGTAAAAACCCGCTTGCAACGAAATGACTCCAGAGCACTTAAAAACCCGCTTGCAACGAAATGACTCCAGAGCACTTAAACACCCGCTTGCAACGAAATGACTCCAGAGCACTTAAAAACCCGCTTGCAACGAAATGACTACAGAGCACTTAAACACCCGCTTGCAACGAAATGACTCCAGAGCACTTAAAAACCCGCTTGCAACGAAATGACTCCAGAGCACTTAAAAACCCGCTTGCAACGAAATGACTCCAGAGCACTGAAAAACCCGCTTACAACGAAATGACTCCAGAGCACTTAAAAACCCGCTTGCAACGAAATGACTCCAGAGCACTTAAAAACCCACTTGCAACGAAATGACTCCAGAGCACTTAAAAACCCGCTTGCAACGAAATGACTCCAGAGCACTTAAAAACCCGCTTGCAACGAAATGACTCCAGAGCACTTAAAAAACCCGCTTCCAGTGAAATGTCTGAGAAGTATGTAAAAACCCGCTTGCAATGAAATGACTCCAGAGCACGTAAATACCCGCTTGCAACGAAATGACTCCAGAGCACTTAAAAACCCGCTTGCAACGAAATGACTCCAGAGCACTTAAACACCCGCTTGCAACGAAATGACTCCAGAGCACTTAAAAACCCGCTTGCAACGAAATGACTACAGAGCACTTAAACACCCGCTTGCAACGAAATGACTCCAGAGCACTTAAAAACCCGCTTGCAACGAAATGACTCCAGAGCACTTAAAAACCCGCTTGCAACGAAATGACTCCAGAGCACTGAAAAACCCGCTTACAATGAAATGACTCCAGAGCACTTAAAAACCCGCTTGCAACGAAATGACTGCAGAGCACTTAAAAAACCCGCTTCCAGTGAAATGTCTGAGAAGTATGTAAAAACCCGCTTGCAATGAAATGACTCCAGAGCACGTAAAAACCCGCTTGCAACGAAATGACTCCAGAGCACTTAAAAAACCCGCTTCCAGTGAAATGTCTGAGAAGTATGTAAAAACCCGCTTGCAACGAAATGACTCCGGAGCACGTAAAAACCCGCTTGCAACGAAATGACTCCAGAGCACTGAAAAACCCGCTTACAACGAAATGCCTTCAGAGCACTTAAAAACCCGCTTGCAACGAAATGACTCCAGAGCACTGAAAAACCCGCTTACAACGAAATGCCTTCAGAGCACTTAAAAACCCGCTTGCAACGAAATGACTCCAGAGCACTTAAAAACCCGCTTGCAATGAAATGACTCCGGAGGACTTAAAAACCCACTTGCAACGAAATGACTACAGAGCACTTAAAAACCCGCTTGCAACGAAATGACTCCAGAGTACTTAAAAACCCGCTTGCAACGAAATGACTCCAGAGCACTTAAAAACCCTCTTGCAACGAAATGAGTCCAGAGCACTTAAAAACCCGCTTGCAACGAAATGACTCCAGAGCACTTAAAAACCCGCTTGCAACGAAATGACTCCAGAGCACTTAAAAACCGGCTTGCAACGAAATGACTCCAGAGCACTTAAAAACCCTCTTGCAACGAAATGACTCCAGAGCACTTAAAAACCCGCTTGCAACGAAATGACTCCAGAGCACTTAAAAACCCGCTTGCAACGAAATGACTCCAGAGCACTTAAAAACCCGCTTGCAACGAAATGACTCCAGAGCACTTAAAAACCCGCTTGCAACGAAATGACTCCAGAGCACTTAAAAACCCGCTTGCAACGAAATGACTCCAGAGAACTTAAAAACCCGCTTGCAACGAAATGACTCCAGAGCACTTAAAAACCCGCTTGCAACGAAATGAGTCCAGAACACTTAAAAACCCGCTTGCAACGAAATGACTCCAGAGCACTTAAAAACCCGCTTGCAACGAAATTACTCCAGAGTACTTAAACACCCGCTTGCAACGAAATGACTCCAGAGCACTTAAAAACCCGCTTGCAACGAAATGACTCCAGAGCACTTAAAAACCCGCTTGCAACAAAATGACTCCAGAGCACTTAAAAAACCCACTTCCAGTGAAATGTCTGAGAAGTATGTAAAAACCCGCTTGCAATGAAATGACTCCTGAGCACGTAAAAACCCGCTTGCAACGAAATGACTCCAGAGCACTTAAAAACCCGCTTGCAACGAAATGACTCCACAACACTTAAAAACCCGCTTGCAACGAAATGACTCCAGAGCACTTAAAAACCCGCTTGCAACGAAATGACTCCAGAGCACTTAAAAACCCGCTTGCAACGAAATGACTCCAGAGCACTTAAAAACCCTCTTGCAACGAAATGACTCCAGAGCACTTAAAAACCCGCTTGCAACGAAATGACTCCAGAGCACTTAAAAACCCGCTTGCAACGAAATGACTGCAGTGCACTTAAAAACCCGCTTGCAACGAAATGACTCCAGAGCACTTAAAAACCCGCTTGCAACGAAATGACTCCAGAGCACTTAAAAACCCGCTTGCAACGAAATGACTCCAGAGAACTTAAAAACCCGCTTGCAACGAAATGACTCCAGAACACTTAAAAACCTGCTTGCAACGAAATGACTCCAGAGCACTTAAAAAACCCGCTTCCAGTGAAATGTCTGAGAAGTATGTAAAAACCCGCTTGCATCGAAATGACTCCAGAGCAATTAAAAACCCGCTTGCAACGAAATGACTCCAGAGCACTTAAAAACCCGCTTGCAACGAAATGACTCCAGAACACTTAAAAATCCGCTTGCAACGAAATGACTCCAGAGCACGTAAAAACCCGCTTGCAACGAAATGACTCCAGAGCACTTAAAAACCCGCTTGCAACGAAATGACTCCAGAACACTTAAAAACCCGCTTGCAACGAAATGACTCCAGAACACTTAAAAACCCGCTTGCAACGAAATGACTCCAGAGCACTTAAAAACCCTCTTGCAACGAAATGACTCCAGAGCACTTAAAAACCCGCTTGCAACGAAATGACTCCAGAGCACTTAAAAACCCGCTTGCAACGAAATGACTCCAGAGCACTTAAAAACCCGCTTGCAACGAAATGACTCCAGAGCACTTAAAAACCCGCTTGCAACGAAATGACTCCAGAGCACTTAAAAACCCGCTTGCAACGAAATGACTCCAGAGAACTTAAAAACCCGCTTGCAACGAAATGACTCCAGAGCACTTAAAAACCCGCTTGCAACGAAATGAGTCCAGAACACTTAAAAACCCGCTTGCAACGAAATGACTCCAGAGCACTTAAAAACCCGCTTGCAACGAAATTACTCCAGAGTACTTAAACACCCGCTTGCAACGAAATGACTCCAGAGCACTTAAAAACCCGCTTGCAACGAAATGACTCCAGAGCACTTAAAAACCCGCTTGCAACAAAATGACTCCAGAGCACTTAAAAAACCCACTTCCAGTGAAATGTCTGAGAAGTATGTAAAAACCCGCTTGCAATGAAATGACTCCTGAGCACGTAAAAACCCGCTTGCAACGAAATGACTCCAGAGCACTTAAAAACCCGCTTGCAACGAAATGACTCCACAACACTTAAAAACCCGCTTGCAACGAAATGACTCCAGAGCACTTAAAAACCCGCTTGCAACGAAATGACTCCAGAGCACTTAAAAACCCGCTTGCAACGAAATGACTCCAGAGCACTTAAAAACCCTCTTGCAACGAAATGACTCCAGAGCACTTAAAAACCCGCTTGCAACGAAATGACTCCAGAGCACTTAAAAACCCGCTTGCAACGAAATGACTGCAGTGCACTTAAAAACCCGCTTGCAACGAAATGACTCCAGAGCACTTAAAAACCCGCTTGCAACGAAATGACTCCAGAGCACTTAAAAACCCGCTTGCAACGAAATGACTCCAGAGAACTTAAAAACCCGCTTGCAACGAAATGACTCCAGAACACTTAAAAACCTGCTTGCAACGAAATGACTCCAGAGCACTTAAAAAACCCGCTTCCAGTGAAATGTCTGAGAAGTATGTAAAAACCCGCTTGCATCGAAATGACTCCAGAGCAATTAAAAACCCGCTTGCAACGAAATGACTCCAGAGCACTTAAAAACCCGCTTGCAACGAAATGACTCCAGAACACTTAAAAATCCGCTTGCAACGAAATGACTCCAGAGCACGTAAAAACCCGCTTGCAACGAAATGACTCCAGAGCACTTAAAAACCCGCTTGCAACGAAATGACTCCAGAACACTTAAAAACCCGCTTGCAACGAAATGACTCCAGAACACTTAAAAACCCGCTTGCAACGAAATGACTCCAGAGCACTTAAAAAACCCGCTTCCAGTGAAATGTCTGAGAAGTATGTAAAAACCCGCTTGCAATGAAATGACTCCAGAGCACGTAAAAACCCGCTTGCAACGAAATGACTCCAGAGCACTTAAAAACCCGCTTGCAACGAAATGACTCCAGAGCACTTAAACACCCGCTTGCAACGAAATGACTCCAGAGCACTTAAAAACCCGCTTGCAACGAAATGACTACAGAGCACTTAAACACCCGCTTGCAACGAAATGACTCCAGAGCACTTAAAAACCCGCTTGCAACGAAATGACTCCAGAGCACTTAAAAACCCGCTTGCAACGAAATGACTCCAGAGCACTGAAAAACCCGCTTACAACGAAATGACTCCAGAGCACTTAAAAACCCGCTTGCAACGAAATGACTCCAGAGCACTTAAAAACCCACTTGCAACGAAATGACTCCAGAGCACTTAAAAACCCGCTTGCAACGAAATGACTCCAGAGCACTTAAAAACCCGCTTGCAACGAAATGACTCCAGAGCACTTAAAAAACCCGCTTCCAGTGAAATGTCTGAGAAGTATGTAAAAACCCGCTTGCAATGAAATGACTCCAGAGCACGTAAATACCCGCTTGCAACGAAATGACTCCAGAGCACTTAAAAACCCGCTTGCAACGAAATGACTCCAGAGCACTTAAACACCCGCTTGCAACGAAATGACTCCAGAGCACTTAAAAACCCGCTTGCAACGAAATGACTACAGAGCACTTAAACACCCGCTTGCAACGAAATGACTCCAGAGCACTTAAAAACCCGCTTGCAACGAAATGACTCCAGAGCACTTAAAAACCCGCTTGCAACGAAATGACTCCAGAGCACTGAAAAACCCGCTTACAATGAAATGACTCCAGAGCACTTAAAAACCCGCTTGCAACGAAATGACTCCAGAGCACTTAAAAAACCCGCTTCCAGTGAAATGTCTGAGAAGTATGTAAAAACCCGCTTGCAATGAAATGACTCCAGAGCACGTAAAAACCCGCTTGCAACGAAATGACTCCAGAGCACTTAAAAAACCCGCTTCCAGTGAAATGTCTGAGAAGTATGTAAAAACCCGCTTGCAACGAAATGACTCCGGAGCACGTAAAAACCCGCTTGCAACGAAATGACTCCAGAGCACTGAAAAACCCGCTTACAACGAAATGCCTTCAGAGCACTTAAAAACCCGCTTGCAACGAAATGACTCCAGAGCACTGAAAAACCCGCTTACAACGAAATGCCTTCAGAGCACTTAAAAACCCGCTTGCAACGAAATGACTCCAGAGCACTTAAAAACCCGCTTGCAATGAAATGACTCCGGAGGACTTAAAAACCCACTTGCAACGAAATGACTACAGAGCACTTAAAAACCCGCTTGCAACGAAATGACTCCAGAGTACTTAAAAACCCGCTTGCAACGAAATGACTCCAGAGCACTTAAAAAACCCGCTTCCAGTGAAATGTCTGAGAAGTATGTAAAAACCCGCTTGCAACGAAATGACTCCGGAGCACGTAAAAACCCGCTTGCAACGAAATGACTCCAGAGCACTGAAAAACCCGCTTACAACGAAATGCCTTCAGAGCACTTAAAAACCCGCTTGCAACGAAATGACTCCAGAGCACTGAAAAACCCGCTTACAACGAAATGCCTCCAGAGCACTTAAACCCCGCTTGCAACGAAATGACTCCAGAGCACTTAAAAACCCGCTTGCAACGAAATGACTCCAGAGCACTTAAAAACCCGCTTGCAACGAAATGACTCCAGAGCACTTAAAAACCCGCTTGCAACGAAATGACTCCAGAGCACTTAAAAACCTGCTTGCAACGAAATGACTCCAGAGCACTTAAAAACCCTCTTGCAACGAAATGAGTCCAGAGCACTTAAAAACCCGCTTGCAACGAAATGACTCCAGAGCACTTAAAAACCCGCTTGCAACGAAATGACTCCAGAGCACTTAAAAACCCGCTTGCAACGAAATGACTCCAGAGCACTTAAAAACCCTCTTGCAACGAAATGACTCCAGAGCACTTAAAAACCCGCTTGCAACGAAATGACTCCAGAGCACTTAAAAACCCGCTTGCAACGAAATGACTCCAGAGCACTTAAAAACCCGCTTGCAACGAAATGACTCCAGAGCACTTAAAAACCCGCTTGCAACGAAATGACTCCAGAGCACTTAAAAACCCGCTTGCAACGAAATGACTCCAGAGAACTTAAAAACCCGCTTGCAACGAAATGACTCCAGAGCACTTAAAAACCCGCTTGCAACGAAATGAGTCCAGAACACTTAAAAACCCGCTTGCAACGAAATGACTCCAGAGCACTTAAAAACCCGCTTGCAACGAAATTACTCCAGAGTACTTAAACACCCGCTTGCAACGAAATGACTCCAGAGCACTTAAAAACCCGCTTGCAACGAAATGACTCCAGAGCACTTAAAAACCCGCTTGCAACAAAATGACTCCAGAGCACTTAAAAAACCCACTTCCAGTGAAATGTCTGAGAAGTATGTAAAAACCCGCTTGCAATGAAATGACTCCTGAGCACGTAAAAACCCGCTTGCAACGAAATGACTCCAGAGCACTTAAAAACCCGCTTGCAACGAAATGACTCCACAACACTTAAAAACCCGCTTGCAACGAAATGACTCCAGAGCACTTAAAAACCCGCTTGCAACGAAATGACTCCAGAGCACTTAAAAACCCGCTTGCAACGAAATGACTCCAGAGCACTTAAAAACCCTCTTGCAACGAAATGACTCCAGAGCACTTAAAAACCCGCTTGCAACGAAATGACTCCAGAGCACTTAAAAACCCGCTTGCAACGAAATGACTGCAGTGCACTTAAAAACCCGCTTGCAACGAAATGACTCCAGAGCACTTAAAAACCCGCTTGCAACGAAATGACTCCAGAGCACTTAAAAACCCGCTTGCAACGAAATGACTCCAGAGAACTTAAAAACCCGCTTGCAACGAAATGACTCCAGAACACTTAAAAACCCGCTTGCAACGAAATGACTCCAGAGCACTTAAAAAACCCGCTTCCAGTGAAATGTCTGAGAAGTATGTAAAAACCCGCTTGCATCGAAATGACTCCAGAGCAATTAAAAACCCGCTTGCAACGAAATGACTCCAGAGCACTTAAAAACCCGCTTGCAACGAAATGACTCCAGAACACTTAAAAATCCGCTTGCAACGAAATGACTCCAGAGCACGTAAAAACCCGCTTGCAACGAAATGACTCCAGAGCACTTAAAAACCCGCTTGCAACGAAATGACTCCAGAACACTTAAAAACCCGCTTGCAACGAAATGACTCCAGAACACTTAAAAACCCGCTTGCAACGAAATGACTCCAGAGCACTTAAAAAACCCGCTTCCAGTGAAATGTCTGAGAAGTATGTAAAAACCCGCTTGCAATGAAATGACTCCAGAGCACGTAAAAACCCGCTTGCAACGAAATGACTCCAGAGCACTTAAAAACCCGCTTGCAACGAAATGACTCCAGAGCACTTAAACACCCGCTTGCAACGAAATGACTCCAGAGCACTTAAAAACCCGCTTGCAACGAAATGACTACAGAGCACTTAAACACCCGCTTGCAACGAAATGACTCCAGAGCACTTAAAAACCCGCTTGCAACGAAATGACTCCAGAGCACTTAAAAACCCGCTTGCAACGAAATGACTCCAGAGCACTGAAAAACCCGCTTACAACGAAATGACTCCAGAGCACTTAAAAACCCGCTTGCAACGAAATGACTCCAGAGCACTTAAAAACCCACTTGCAACGAAATGACTCCAGAGCACTTAAAAACCCGCTTGCAACGAAATGACTCCAGAGCACTTAAAAACCCGCTTGCAACGAAATGACTCCAGAGCACTTAAAAAACCCGCTTCCAGTGAAATGTCTGAGAAGTATGTAAAAACCCGCTTGCAATGAAATGACTCCAGAGCACGTAAAAACCCGCTTGCAACGAAATGACTCCAGAGCACTTAAAAACCCGCTTGCAACGAAATGACTCCAGAGCACTTAAACACCCGCTTGCAACGAAATGACTCCAGAGCACTTAAAAACCCGCTTGCAACGAAATGACTACAGAGCACTTAAACACCCGCTTGCAACGAAATGACTCCAGAGCACTTAAAAACCCGCTTGCAACGAAATGACTCCAGAGCACTTAAAAACCCGCTTGCAACGAAATGACTCCAGAGCACTGAAAAACCCGCTTACAATGAAATGACTCCAGAGCACTTAAAAACCCGCTTGCAACGAAATGACTCCAGAGCACTTAAAAAACCCGCTTCCAGTGAAATGTCTGAGAAGTATGTAAAAACCCGCTTGCAATGAAATGACTCCAGAGCACGTAAAAACCCGCTTGCAACGAAATGACTCCAGAGCACTTAAAAAACCCGCTTCCAGTGAAATGTCTGAGAAGTATGTAAAAACCCGCTTGCAACGAAATGACTCCGGAGCACGTAAAAACCCGCTTGCAACGAAATGACTCCAGAGCACTGAAAAACCCGCTTACAACGAAATGCCTTCAGAGCACTTAAAAACCCGCTTGCAACGAAATGACTCCAGAGCACTGAAAAACCCGCTTACAACGAAATGCCTCCAGAGCACTTAAACCCCGCTTGCAACGAAATGACTCCAGAGCACTTAAAAACCCGCTTGCAACGAAATGACTCCAGAGCACTTAAAAACCCGCTTGCAACGAAATGACTCCAGAGCACTTAAAAACCCGCTTGCAACGAAATGACTCCAGAGCACTTAAAAACCTGCTTGCAACGAAATGACTCCAGAGCACTTAAAAACCCTCTTGCAACGAAATGACTCCAGAGCACTTAAAAACCCGCTTGCAACGAAATGACTCCAGAGCACTTAAAAACCCGCTTGCAACGAAATGACTCCAGAGCACTTAAAAACCCGCTTGCAACGAAATGACTCCAGAGCACTTAAAAACCCTCTTGCAACGAAATGACTCCAGAGCACTTAAAAACCCGCTTGCAACGAAATGACTCCAGAGCACTTAAAAACCCGCTTGCAACGAAATGACTCCAGAGCACTTAAAAACCCGCTTGCAACGAAATGACTCCAGAGCACTTAAAAACCCGCTTGCAACGAAATGACTCCAGAGCACTTAAAAACCCGCTTGCAACGAAATGACTCCAGAGAACTTAAAAACCCGCTTGCAACGAAATGACTCCAGAGCACTTAAAAACCCGCTTGCAACGAAATGAGTCCAGAACACTTAAAAACCCGCTTGCAACGAAATGACTCCAGAGCACTTAAAAACCCGCTTGCAACGAAATTACTCCAGAGTACTTAAACACCCGCTTGCAACGAAATGACTCCAGAGCACTTAAAAACCCGCTTGCAACGAAATGACTCCAGAGCACTTAAAAACCCGCTTGCAACAAAATGACTCCAGAGCACTTAAAAAACCCACTTCCAGTGAAATGTCTGAGAAGTATGTAAAAACCCGCTTGCAATGAAATGACTCCTGAGCACGTAAAAACCCGCTTGCAACGAAATGACTCCAGAGCACTTAAAAACCCGCTTGCAACGAAATGACTCCACAACACTTAAAAACCCGCTTGCAACGAAATGACTCCAGAGCACTTAATAACCCGCTTGCAATGAAATGTCTCCAGAGAACGTAAAAACCCGCTTGCAACGAAATGACTCCAGAGCACGTAAAAACCCGCTTGCAACGAAATGACTCCAGAGCACTTAAAAACCCGCTTGCAACGAAATGAGTCCAGAACACTTAAAAACCCGCTTGCAACAAAATGACTCCAGAGCACTTAAAAACCCGCTTGCAATGAAATGACTCCAGAGCACGTAAAAACCCGCTTGCAACGAAATGACTCCAGAGCACTTAAAAACCGGCTGAAACGAAATGACTCCAGAACACTTAAAAACCCGCTTGCAACGAAATGACTCCAGAACACTTAAAAACCCGCTTGCAACGAAATGACTCCAGAGCACTTAAAAAACCCGCTTCCAGTGAAATGTCTGAGAAGTATGTAAAAACCCGCTTGCATCGAAATGACTCCAGAGCAATTAAAATCCCGCTTGCAACGAAATGACTCCAGAGCACTTAAAAACCCGCTTGCAACGAAATGACTCCAGAACACTTAAAAACCCGCTTGCAACGAAATGACTACAGAGCACTTAAACACCCGCTTGCAACGAAATGACTCCAGAGCACTTAAAAACCCGCTTGCAACGAAATGACTCCAGAGCACTTAAAAACCCGCTTGCAACGAAATGACTCCAGAGCACTGAAAAACCCGCTTACAACCAAATGACTCCAGAGCACTTAAAAACCCGCTTGCAACGAAATGACTCCAGAGCACTTAAAAACCCACTTGCAACGAAATGACTCCAGAGCACTTAAAAACCCGCTTGCAACGAAATGACTCCAGAGCACTTAAAAACCCGTATGCAACGAAATGACTCCAGAGCACTTAAAAACCCGCTTGCAACGAAATGACTCCAGAGCATTTAAAAAACCGCTTGCAACGAAATGACTCCAGAGCACTTAAAAACCCGCTTGCAACGAAATGACTCCAGAGCACTTAAAAAACCCGCTTCCAGTGAAATGTCTGAGAAGTATGTAAAAACCCGCTTGCAATGAAATGACTCCAGAGCACGTAAAAACCCGCTTGCAACGAAATGACTCCAGAGCACTTAAAAAACCCGCTTCCAGTGAAATGTCTGAGAAGTATGTAAAAACCCGCTTGCAATGAAATGACTCCAGAGCACGTAAAAACCCGCTTGCAACGAAATGACTCCAGAGCACTTAAAAACCCGCTTGCAACGAAATGACTCCAGAGCACTTAAACACCCGCTTGCAACGAAATGACTCCAGAGCACTTAAAAACCCGCTTGCAACGAAATGACTACAGAGCACTTAAAAACCCGCTTGCAATGAAATGACTCCAGAGCACGTAAAAACCCGCTTGCAACGAAATGACTACAGAGCACTTAAACACCCGCTTGCAACGAAATGACTCCAGAGCACTTAAAAACCCGTTTGCAACGAAATGACTCCAGAGCACTTAAAAACCCGCTTGCAACGAAATGACTCCAGAGCACTTAAAAACCCGCTTGCAACGAAATGACTCCACAACACTTAAAAACCCGCTTGCAACGAAATGACTCCAGAGCACTTAATAACCCGCTTACAATGAAATGTCTCCAGAGCACGTAAAAACCCGCTTGCAACGAAATGACTCCAGAGCACGTAAAAACCCGCTTGCAACGAAATGACTCCAGAGCACTTAAAAACCCGCTTGCAACGAAATGAGTCCAGAACACTTAAAAACCCGCTTGCAACGAAATGACTCCAGAGCACTTAAAAACCCGCTTGCAATGAAATGACTCCAGAGCACGTAAAAACCCGCTTGCAACGAAATGACTCCAGAGCACTTAAAAACCCACTTGCAACGAAATGACTCCAGAACACTTAAAAACCCGCTTGCAACGAAATGACTCCAGAGCACTTAAAAAACCCGCTTCCAGTGAAATGTCTGAGAAGTATGTAAAAACCAGCTTGCATCGAAATGACTCCAGAGCAATTAAAAACCCGCTTGCAACGAAATGACTCCAGAGCACTTAAAAACCCGCTTGCAATGAAATGACTCCAGAACACTTAAAAACCCGCTTGCAACGAAATGACTCCAGAGCACGTATAAACCCGCTTGCAACGAAATGACTCCAGAGCACTTAAAAACCCGCTTGCAACGAAATGACTCCAGAACACTTAAAAACCCGCTTGCAACGAAATGACTCCAGAACACTTAAAAACCCGCTTGCAACGAAATGACTCCAGAGCACTTAAAAAACCCGCTTCCAGTGAAATGTCTGAGAAGTATGTAAAAACCCGCTTGCAATGAAATGACTCCAGAGCACGTAAAAACCCGCTTGCAACGAAATGACTCCACAGCACTTAAAAACCCGCTTGCAACGAAATGACTCCAGAGCACTTAAACACCCGCTTGCAACGAAATGACTCCAGAGCACTTAAAAACCCGCTTGCAACGAAATGACTACAGAGCACTTAAACACCCGCTTGCAACGAAATGACTCCAGAGCACTTAAAAACCCGCTTGCAACGAAATGACTCCAGAACACTTAAAAACCCGCTTGCAACGAAATGACTCCAGAACACTTAAAAACCGCTTGCAACGAAATGACTCCAGAGCACTTAAAAACCCGCTTGCAACAAAATGACTCCAGAGCACTTAAAAACCCGCTTGCAACGAAATGACTCCAGAGCACTTAAAAACCCGCTTTCAACGAAATGACTCCCGAGCACTTAAAAACCCGCTTGCAACGAAATGACTCCAGAGCACTTAAAAACCCGCTTGCAACAAAATGACTCCAGAGCACTTAAAAAACCCACTTCCAGTGAAATGTCTGAGAAGTATGTAAAAACCCGCTTGCAATGAAATGACTCCTGAGCACGTAAAAACCCGCTTGCAACGAAATGACTCCAGAGCACTTAAAAACCCGCTTGCAACGAAATGACTCCAGAGCACTTAAAAAACCCGCTTCCAGTGAAATGTCTGAGAAGTATGTAAAAACCCGCTTGCATCGAAATGACTCCAGAGCAATTAAAAACCCGCTTGCAACGAAATGACTCCAGAGCACTTAAAAACCCGCTTGCAACGAAATGACTCCAGAACACTTAAAAACCCGCTTGCAACGAAATGACTCCAGAGCACGTAAAAACCCGCTTGCAACGAAATGACTCCAGAGCACTTAAAAACCCGCTTGCAACGAAATGACTCCAGAGCACTTAAAAACCCGCTTGCAACGAAATGACTCCAGAACACTTAAAAACCCGCTTGCAACGAAATGACTCCAGAGCACTTAAAAAACCCGCTTCCAGTGAAATGTCTGAGAAGTATGTAAAAACCCGCTTGCATCGAAATGACTCCAGAGCAATTAAAAACCCGCTTGCAACGAAATGACTCCAGAGCACTTAAAAACCCGCTTGCAACGAAATGACTCCAGAACACTTAAAAACCCGCTTGCAACGAAATGACTCCAGAGCACGTAAAAACCCGCTTGCAACGAAATGACTCCAGAGCACTTAAAAACCCGCTTGCAACGAAATGACTCCAGAACACTTAAAAACCCGCTTGCAACGAAATGACTCCAGAACACTTAAAAACCCGCTTGCAACGAAATGACTCCAGAGCACTTAAAAAACCCGCTTCCAGTGAAATGTCTGAGAAGTATGTAAAAACCCGCTTGCAATGAAATGACTCCAGAGCACGTAAAAACCCGCTTGCAACGAAATGACTCCAGAGCACTTAAAAACCCGCTTGCAACGAAATGACTCCAGAGCACTTAAACACCCGCTTGCAACGAAATGACTCCAGAGCACTTAAAAACCCGCTTGCAACGAAATGACTACAGAGCACTTAAAAACCCGCTTGCAATGAAATGACTCCAGAGCACGTAAAAACCCGCTTGCAACGAAATGACTACAGAGCACTTAAACACCCGCTTGCAACGAAATGACTCCAGAGCACTTAAAGACCCGCTTGCAACGAAATGACTCCACAACACTTAAAAACCTGCTTGCAACGAAATGACTCCAGAGCACTTAATAACCCGCTTGCAATGAAATGTCTCCAGAGCACGTAAAAACCCGCTTGCAACGAAATGACTCCAGAGCACGTAAAAACCCGCTTGCAACGAAATGACTCCAGAGCACTTAAAAACCCGCTTGCAACGAAATGAGTCCAGAACACTTAAAAACCCCCTTGCAACGAAATGACTCCAGAGCACTTAAAAACCCGCTTGCAATGAAATGACTCCAGAGCACGTAAAAACCCGCTTGCAACGAAATGACTCTAGAGCACTTAAAAACCCGCTTGCAACGAAATGACTCCAGAACACTTAAAAACCCGCTTGCAACGAAATGACTCCAGAACACTTAAAAACCCGCTTGCAACGAAATGACTCCAGAGCACTTAAAAAACCCGCTTCCAGTGAAATGTCTGAGAAGTATGTAAAAACCCGCTTGCATCGAAATGACTCCAGAGCAATTAAAAACCCGCTTGCAACGAAATGACTCCAGAGCACTTAAAAACCCGCTTGCAACGAAATGACTCCAGAACACTTAAAAACCCGCTTGCAACGAAATGACTCCAGAGCACGTAAAAACCCGCTTGCAACGAAATGACTCCAGAGCACTTAAAAACCCGCTTGCAACGAAATGACTCCAGAACACTTAAAAACCCGCTTGCAACGAAATGACTCCAGAACACTTAAAAACCTGCTTGCAACGAAATGACTCCAGAGCACTTAAAAAACCCGCTTCCAGTGAAATGTCTGAGAAGTATGTAAAAACCCGCTTGCAATGAAATGACTCCAGAGCACGTAAAAACCCGCTTGCAACGAAATGACTCCAGAGCACTTAAAAACCCGCTTGCAACGAAATGAGTCCAGAACACTTAAAAACCCGCTTGCAACGAAATGACTCCAGAGCACTTATAAACCCGCTTGCAACGAAATGACTCCAGAGTACTTAAACACCCGCTTGCAACGAAATGACTCCAGAGCACTTAAAAACCCGCTTGCAACAAAATGACTCCAGAGCACTTAAAAAACCCACTTCCAGTGAAATGTCTGAGAAGTATGTAAAAACCCGCTTGCAATGAAATGACTCCTGAGCACGTAAAAACCGGCTTGCAACGAAATGACTCCAGAGCACTTAAAAACCCGCTTGCAACGAAATGACTCCACAACACTTAAAAACCTGCTTGCAACGAAATGACTCCAGAGCACTTAATAACCCGCTTGCAATGAAATGTCTCCAGAGCACGTAAAAACCCGCTTGCAACGAAATGACTCCAGAGCACGTAAAAACCCGCTTGCAACGAAATGACTCCAGAGCACTTAAAAACCCGCTTGCAACGAAATGAGTCCAGAACACTTAAAAACCCGCTTGCAACGAAATGACTCCAGAGCACTTAAAAACCCGCTTGCAATGAAATGACTCCAGAGCACGTAAAAACCCGCTTGCAACGAAATGACTCCAGAGCACTTAAAAACCCGCTTGCAACGAAATGACTCCAGAACACTTAAACACCCGCTTGCAACTAAATGACTCCAGAACACTTAAAAACCCGCTTGCAACGAAATGACTCCAGAGCACTTAAAAAACCCGCTTCCAGTGAAATGTCTGAGAAGTATGTAAAAACCCGCTTGCATCGAAATGACTCCAGAGCAATTAAAAACCCGCTTGCAACGAAATGACTCCAGAGCACTTAAAAACCCGCTTGCAACGAAATGACTCCAGAACACTTAAAAACCCGCTTGCAACGAAATGACTCCAGAGCACGTAAAAACCCGCTTGCAACGAAATGACTCCAGAGCACTTAAAAACCCGCTTGCAACGAAATGACTCCAGAACACTTAAAAACCCGCTTGCAACGAAATGACTCCAGAACACTTAAAAACCCGCTTGCAACGAAATGACTCCAGAGCACTTAAAAAACCCGCTTCCAGTGAAATGTCTGAGAAGTATGTAAAAACCCGCTTGCAATGAAATGACTCCAGAGCACGTAAAAACCCGCTTGCAACGAAATGACTCCAGAGCACTTAAAAACCCGCTTGCAACGAAATGACTCCAGAGCACTTAAACACCCGCTTGCAACGAAATGACTCCAGAGCACTTAAAAACCCGCTTGCAACGAAATGACTACAGAGCACTTAAAAACCCGCTTGCAATGAAATGACTCCAGAGCACGTAAAAACCCGCTTGCAACGAAATGACTACAGAGCACTTAAACACCCGCTTGCAACGAAATGACTCCAGAGCACTTAAAAACCCGCTTGCAACGAAATGACTCCAGAGCACTTAAAAACCCGCTTGCAACGAAATGACTCCAGAGCACTTAAAAACCCGCTTGCAACGAAATGACTCCACAACACTTAAAAACCCGCTTGCAACGAAATGACTCCAGAGCACTTAATAACCCGCTTACAATGAAATGTCTCCAGAGCACGTAAAAACCCGCTTGCAACGAAATGACTCTAGAGCACGTAAAAACCCGCTTGCAACGAAATGACTCCAGAGCACTTAAAAACCCGCTTGCAACGAAATGAGTCCAGAACACTTAAAAACCCGCTTGCAACGAAATGACTCCAGAGCACTTAAAAACCCGCTTGCAATGAAATGACTCCAGAGCACGTAAAAACCCGCTTGCAACGAAATGACTCCAGAGCACTTAAAAACCCGCTTGCAACGAAATGACTCCAGAGCACTTAAAAAACCCGCTTCCAGTGAAATGTCTGAGAAGTATGTGAAAACCAGCTTGCATCGAAATGACTCCAGAGCAATTAAAAACCCGCTTGCAACGAAATGACTCCAGAGCACTTAAAAACCCGCTTGCAATGAAATGACTCCAGAACACTTAAAAACCCGCTTGCAATGAAATGACTCCAGAGCACGTACAAACCCGCTTGCAACGAAATGACTCCAGAGCACTTAAAAACCCGCTTGCAACGAAATGACTCCAGAACACTTAAAAACCCGCTTGCAACGAAATGACTCCAGAACACTTAAAAACCCGCTTGCAACGAAATGACTCCAGAGCACTTAAAAAACCCGCTTCCAGTGAAATGTCTGAGAAGTATGTAAAAACCCGCTTGCAATGAAATGACTCCAGAGCACGTAAAAACCCGCTTGCAACGAAATGACTCCAGAGCACTTAAAAACCCGCTTGCAACGAAATGACTCCAGAGCACTTAAACACCCGCTTGCAACGAAATGACTCCAGAGCACTTAAAAACCCGCTTGCAACGAAATGACTACAGAGCACTTAAACACCCGCTTGCAACGAAATGACTCCAGAGCACTTAAAAACCCGCTTGCAACGAAATGACTCCAGAACACTTAAAAACCCGCTTGCAACGAAATGACTCCAGAACACTTAAAAACCCGCTTGCAACGAAATGACTCCAGAGTACTTAAAAAACCCGCTTCCAGTGAAATGTCTGAGAAGTATGTAAAAACCCGCTTGCAATGAAATGACTCCAGAGCACTTAAAAACCCGCTTGCAACGAAATGACTCCAGAGCACTGAAAAACCCGCTTACAACGAAATGACTCCAGAGCACTTAAAAACCCGCTTGCAACGAAATGACTCCAGAACACTTAAAAACCCGCTTGCAACGAAATGACTCCAGAGCACTTAAAAAACCCGCTTCCAGTGAAATGTCTGAGAAGTATGTAAAAACCCGCTTGCAATGAAATGACTCCAGAGCACGTAAAAACCCGCTTGCAACGAAATGACTCCAGAGCACTTAAAAACCCGCTTGCAACGAAATGAGTCCAGAACACTTAAAAACCCGCTTGCAACGAAATGACTCCAGAGCACTTAAAAACCCGCTTGCAACGAAATGACTCCAGAGTACTTAAACACCCGCTTGCAACGAAATGACTCCAGAGCACTTAAAAACCCGCTTGCAACGAAATGACTCCAGAGCACTTAAAAACCCTCTTGCAACAAAATGACTCCAGAGCACTTAAAAAACCCACTTCCAGTGAAATGTCTGAGAAGTATGTAAAAACCCGCTTGCAATGAAATGACTCCTGAGCACGTAAAAACCGGCTTGCAACGAAATGACTCCAGAGCACTTAAAAACCCGCTTGCAACGAAATGACTCCACAACACTTAAAAAACTGCTTGCAACGAAATGACTCCAGAGCACTTAATAACCCGCTTGCAATGAAATGTCTCCAGAGCACGTAAAAACCCGCTTGCAACGAAATGACTCCAGAGCACGTAAAAACCCGCTTGCAACGAAATGACTCCAGAGCACTTAAAAACCCGCTTGCAACGAAATGAGTCCAGAACACTTAAAAACCCGCTTGCAACGAAATGACTCCAGAGCACTTAAAAACCCGCTTGCAATGAAATGACTCCAGAGCACGTAAAAACCCGCTTGCAACGAAATGACTCCAGAGCACTTAAAAACCCGCTTGCAACGAAATGACTCCAGAACACTTAAAAACCTGCTTGCAACGAAATGACTCCAGAACACTTAAAAACCCGCTTGCAACGAAATGACTCCAGAGCACTTAAAAAACCCGCTTCCAGTGAAATGTCTGAGAAGTATGTAAAAACCCGCTTGCATCGAAATGACTCCAGAGCAATTAAAAACCCGCTTGCAACGAAATGACTCCAGAGCACTTAAAAACCCGCTTGCAACGAAATGACTCCAGAACACTTAAAAACCCGCTTGCAACGAAATGACTCCAGAGCACGTAAAAACCCGCTTGCAATGAAATGACTCCAGAGCACTTAAAAACCCGCTTGCAACGAAATGACTCCAGAACACTTAAAAACCCGCTTGCAACAAAATGACTCCAGAACACTTAAAAACCCGCTTGCAACGAAATGACTCCAGAGCACTTAAAAAACCCGCTTCCAGTGAAATGTCTGAGAAGAATGTAAAAACCCGCTTGCAATGAAATGACTCCAGAGCACGTAAAAACCCGCTTGCAACGAAATGACTCCAGAGCATTTAAAAACCCGCTTGCAACGAAATGACTCCAGAGCACTTAAACACCCGCTTGCAACGAAATGACTCCAGAGCACTTAAAAACCCGCTTGCAACGAAATGACTACAGAGCACTTAAAAACCCGCTTGCAATGAAATGACTTCAGAGCACGTAAAAACCCGCTTGCAACGAAATGACTCCAGAGCACCGAAAAACCCGCTTGCAACGAAATGACTCCAGAGCACTTAAAAACCCGCTTGCAACGAAATGACTCCAGAGCACTTAAACACCCGCTTGAAACGAAATGACTCCAGAGCACTTAAAAACCCGCTTGCAACGAAATGACTACAGAGCACTTAAACACCCGCTTGCAACGAAATGACTCCAGAGCACTTAAAAACCCGCTTGCAACGAAATGACTCCAGAACACTTAAAAACCCGCTTGCAACGAAATGACTCCAGAACACTTAAAAACCCGCTTGCAACGAAATGACTCCAGAGCACTTAAAAACCCGCTTGCAACGAAATGACTACAGAGCACTTAAACACCCGCTTGCAACGAAATGACTCCAGAGCACTTAAAAACCCGCTTGCAACGAAATGACTCCAGAACACTTAAACACCCGCTTGCAACGAAATGACTCCAGAGCACGTAAAAACCCGCTTGCAACGAAATGACTCCAGAGCACTGAAAAACCCGCTTGCAACGAAATGACTCCAGAGCACAGAAAAACCCGCTTACAACGAAATGACTCCAGAGCACTTAAAAACCCGCTTGCAACGAAATGACTCCAGAACACTTAAAAACCCGCTTGCAACGAAATGACTCCAGAGCACTTAAAAAACCCGCTTCCAGTGAAATGTCTGAGAAGTATGTAAAAACCCGCTTGCAATGAAATGACTCCAGAGCACGTAAAAACCCGCTTGCAACGAAATGACTCCAGAGCACTTAAAAACCCGCTTGCAACGAAATGAGTCCAGAACACTTAAAAACCCGCTTGCAACGAAATGACTCCAGAGCACTTAAAAACCCGCTTGCAACGAAATGACTCCAGAGTACTTAAACACCCGCTTGCAACGAAATGACTCCAGAGCACTTAAAAACCCGCTTGCAACGAAATGACTCCAGAGCACTTAAAAACCCGCTTGCAACAAAATGACTCCAGAGCACTTAAAAAACCCACTTCCAGTGAAATGTCTGAGAAGTATGTAAAAACCCGCTTGCAATGAAATGACTCCTGAGCACGTAAAAACCGGCTTGCAACAAAATGACTCCAGAGCACTTAAAAACCCGCTTGCAACGAAATGACTCCACAACACTTAAAAACCTGCTTGCAACGAAATGACTCCAGAGCACTTAATAACCCGCTTGCAATGAAATGTCTCCAGAGCACGTAAAAACCCGCTTGCAACGAAATGACTCCAGAGCACGTAAAAACCCGCTTGCAACGAAATGACTCCAGAGCACTTAAAAACCCGCTTGCAACGAAATGAGTCCAGAACACTTAAAAACCCGCTTGCAACGAAATGACTCCAGAGCACTTAAAAACCCGCTTGCAATGAAATGACTCCAGAGCACGTAAAAACCCGCTTGCAACGAAATGACTCCAGAGCACTTAAAAACCCGCTTGCAACGAAATGACTCCAGAGCACTTAAAAACCCGCTTGCAACGAAATGACTCCAGAACACTTAAAAACCCGCTTGCAACGAAATGACTCCAGAGCACTTAAAAAACCTGCTTCCAGTGAAATGTCTGAGAAGTATGTAAAAACCCGCTTGCATCGAAATGACTCCAGAGCAAGTAAAAACCCGCTTGCAACGAAATGACTCCAGAGCACTTAAAAACCCGCTTGCAACGAAATGACTCCAGAACACTTAAAAACCCGCTTGCAACGAAATGACTCCAGAGCACGTAAAAACCCGCTTGCAACGAAATGACTCCAGAGCACTTAAAAACCCGCTTGCAACGAAATGACTCCAGAACACTTAAAAACCCGCTTGCAACGAAATGACTCCAGAACACTTAAAAACCCGCTTGCAACGAAATGACTCCAGAGCACTTAAAAAACCCGCTTCCAGTGAAATGTCTGAGAAGTATGTAAAAACCCGCTTGCAATGAAATGACTCCAGAGCACGTAAAAACCCGCTTGCAACGAAATGACTCCAGAGCATTTAAAAACCCGCTTGCAACGAAATGACTCCAGAGCACTTAAACACCCGCTTGCAACGAAATGACTCCAGAGCACTTAAAAACCCGCTTGCAACGAAATGACTACAGAGCCCTTAAAAACCCGCTTGCAATGAAATGACTCCAGAGCACGTAAAAACCCGCTTGCAACGAAATGACTCCAGAGCACTTAAAAACCCGCTTGCAACGAAATGACTCCAGAGCACTTAAAAACCCGCTTGCAACGAAATGACTCCAGAGCACTTAAAAACCCGCTTGCAACGAAATGACTCCACAACACTTAAAAACCTGCTTGCAACGAAATGACTCCAGAGCACTTAATAACCCGCTTGCAATGAAATGTCTCCAGAGCACGTAAAAACCCGCTTGCAACGAAATGACTCCAGAGCACGTAAAAACCCGCTTGCAACGAAATGACTCCAGAGCACTTAAAAAACCCACTTCCAGTGAAATGTCTGAGAAGTATGTAAAAACCCGCTTGCAATGAAATGACTCCTGAGCACGTAAAAACCGGCTTGCAACAAAATGACTCCAGAGCACTTAAAAACCCGCTTGCAACGAAATGACTCCACAACACTTAAAAACCTGCTTGCAATGAAATGACTCCAGAGCACTTAATAACCCGCTTGCAATGAAATGTCTCCAGAGCACGTAAAAACCCGCTTGCAACGAAATGACTCCAGAGCACGTAAAAACCCGCTTGCAACGAAATGACTCCAGAGCACTTAAAAACCCGCTTGCAACGAAATGAGTCCAGAACACTTAAAAACCCGCTTGCAACGAAATGACTCCAGAGCACTTAAAAACCCGCTTGCAATGAAATGACTCCAGAGCACGTAAAAACCGGCTTGCAACGAAATGACTCCAGAGCACTTAAAAACCCGCTTGCAACGAAATGACTCCAGAGCACTTAAAAACCCGCTTGCAACGAAATGACTCCAGAACACTTAAAAACCCGCTTGCAACGAAATGACTCCAGAGCACTTAAAAAACCTGCTTCCAGTGAAATGTCTGAGAAGTATGTAAAAACCCGCTTGCATCGAAATGACTCCAGAGCAAGTAAAAACCCGCTTGCAACGAAATGACTCCAGAGCACTTAAAAACCCGCTTGCAACGAAATGACTCCAGAACACTTAAAAACCCGCTTGCAACGAAATGACTCCAGAGCACGTAAAAACCCGCTTGCAACGAAATGACTCCAGAGCACTTAAAAACCCGCTTGCAACGAAATGACTCCAGAACACTTAAAAACCCGCTTGCAACGAAATGACTCCAGAACACTTAAAAACCCGCTTGCAACGAAATGACTCCAGAGCACTTAAAAAACCCGCTTCCAGTGAAATGTCTGAGAAGTATGTAAAAACCCGCTTGCAATGAAATGACTCCAGAGCACGTAAAAACCCGCTTGCAACGAAATGACTCCAGAGCATTTAAAAACCCGCTTGCAACGAAATGACTCCAGAGCACTTAAACACCCGCTTGCAACGAAATGACTCCAGAGCACTTAAAAACCCGCTTGCAACGAAATGACTACAGAGCCCTTAAAAACCCGCTTGCAATGAAATGACTCCAGAGCACGTAAAAACCCGCTTGCAACGAAATGACTCCAGAGCACGTAAAAACCCGCTTGCAACGAAATGACTCCAGAGCACTTAAAAACCCGCTTGCAACGAAATGAGTCCAGAACACTTAAAAACCCGCTTGCAACGAAATGACTCCAGAGCACTTAAAAACCCGCTTGCAATGAAATGACTCCAGAGCACGTAAAAACCCGCTTGCAACGAAATGACTCCAGAGCACTTAAAAACCCGCTTGCAACGAAATGACTCCAGAACACTTAAAAACCCGCTTGCAACGAAATGACTCCAGAACACTTAAAAACCCGCTTGCAACGAAATGACTCCAGAGCACTTAAAAAACCCGCTTCCAGTGAAATGTCTGAGAAGTATGTAAAAACCCGCTTGCATCGAAATGACTCCAGAGCAATTAAAAACCCGCTTGCAACGAAATGACTCCAGAGCACTTAAAAACCCGCTTGCAACGAAATGACTCCAGAACACTTAAAAACCCGCTTGCAACGAAATGACTCCAGAGCACGTAAAAACCCGCTTGCAACGAAATGACTCCAGAGCACTTAAAAACCCGCTTGCAACGAAATGACTCCAGAACACTTAAAAACCCGCTTGCAACGAAATGACTCCAGAACACTTAAAAACCCGCTTGCAACGAAATGACTCCAGAGCACTTAAAAAACCCGCTTCCAGTGAAATGTCTGAGAAGTATGTAAAAACCCGCTTGCAATGAAATGACTCCAGAGCACGTAAAAACCCGCTTGCAACGAAATGACTCCAGAGCACTTAAAAACCCGCTTGCAACGAAATGAGTCCAGAACACTTAAAAACCCGCTTGCAACGAAATGACTCCAGAGCACTTAAAAACCCGCTTGCAACGAAATGCCTCCAGAGCACTTAAAAAACCCGCTTCCAGTGAAATGTCTGAGAAGTTGTAAAAACCCGATTGCAACGAAATGACTCCAGAACACGTAAAAACCCGCTTACAACGAAATGACTCCAGAGCACTTAAAAACCCGCTTGCAAAGAAATGACTCCAGAGCACTTAAAAAACCTGCTTCCAGTTAAATGTCAGAGAAGTATGTAAAAACCCGCTTGCAACGAAATGACTCCAGAGCACTTAAAAACCCGCTTGCAACGAAATGACTCCAGAGCACTTAAAAACCCGCTTGCAACGAAATGACTCCAGAGCACTTAAAAACCCGCTTGCAACGAAATGACTCCAGAGCACTTAATAACCCGCTTGCAACGAAATGAGTCCAGAACACTTAAAAACCCGCTTGCAACGAAATGACTCCAGAGCACTTAAAAACCCGCTTGCAATGAAATGACTCCAGAGCACGTAAAAACCCGCTTGCAATGAAATGACTCCAGAGCACTTAAAAACCCGCTTGCAACGAAATGACTCCAGAACACTTAAAAACCCGCTTGCAACGAAATGACTCCAGAACACTTAAAAACACGCTTGCAACGAAATGACTCCAGAGCACTTAAAAAACCCGCTTCCAGTGAAATGTCTGAGAAGTATGTAAAAACCCGCTTGCATCGAAATGACTCCAGAGCAATTAAAAACCCGCTTGCAACGAAATGACTCCAGAGCACTTAAAAACCCGCTTGCAACGAAATGACTCCAGAACACTTAAAAACCCGCTTGCAACGAAATGACTCCAGAGCACGTAAAAACCCGCTTGCAACGAAATGACTCCAGAGCACTTAAAAACCCGCTTGCAACGAAATGACTCCAGAACACTTAAAAACCCGCTTGCAACGAAATGACTCCAGAACACTTAAAAACCCGCTTGCAACGAAATGACTCCAGAGCACTTAAAAAACCCGCTTCCAGTGAAATGTCTGAGAAGTATGTAAAAACCCGCTTGCAATGAAATGACTCCAGAGCACGTAAAAACCCACTTGCAACGAAATGACTCCAGAGCACTTAAAAACCCGCTTGCAACGAAATGACTCCAGAGCACTTAAACACCCGCTTGCAACGAAATGACTCCAGAGCACTTAAAAACCCGCTTGCAACGAAATGACTACAGAGCACTTAAAAACCCGCTTGCAATGAAATGACTCCAGAGCACGTAAAAACCCGCTTGCAACGAAATGACTACAGAGCACTTAAACACCCGCTTGCAACGAAATGACTCCAGAGCACTTAAAAACCCGCTTGCAACGAAATGACTCCAGAGCACTTAAAAACCCGCTTGCAACGAAATGACTCCAGAGCACTTAAAAACCCGCTTGCAACGAAATGACTCCACAACACTTAAAAACCCGCTTGCAACGAAATGACTCCAGAGCACTTAATAACCCGCTTACAATGAAATGTCTCCAGAGCACGTAAAAACCCGCTTGCAACGAAATGACTCCAGAGCACGTAAAAACCTGCTTGCAACGAAATGACTCCAGAACACTTAAAAACCCGCTTGCAACGAAATGAGTCCAGAACACTTAAAAACCCGCTTGCAACGAAATGACTCCAGAGCACTTAAAAACCCGCTTGCAATGAAATGACTCCAGAGCACGTAAAAACCCGCTTGCAACGAAATGACTCCAGAGCACTTAAAAACCCGCTTGCAACGAAATGACTCCAGAACACTTAAAAACCCGCTTGCAACGAAATGACTCCAGAACACTTAAAAACCCGCTTGCAACGAAATGACTCCAGAGCACTTAAAAAACCCGCTTCCAGTGAAATGTCTGAGAAGTATGTAAAAACCCGCTTGCATCGAAATGACTCCAGAGCAATTAAAAACCCGCTTGCAACGAAATGACTCCAGAGCACTTAAAAACCCGCTTGCAATGAAATGACTCCAGAACACTTAAAAACCCGCTTGCAACGAAATGACTCCAGAGCACGTAAAAACCCGCTTGCAACGAAATGACTCCAGAGCACTTAAAAACCCGCTTGCAACGAAATGACTCCAGAACACTTAAAAACCCGCTTGCAACGAAATGACTCCAGAACACTTAAAAACCCGCTTGCAACGAAATGACTCCAGAGCACTTAAAAAACCCGCTTCCAGTGAAATGTCTGAGAAGTATGTAAAAACCCGCTTGCAATGAAATGACTCCAGAGCACGTAAAAACCCGCTTGCAACGAAATGACTCCAGAGCACTTAAAAACCCGCTTGCAACGAAATGACTCCAGAGCACTTAAACACCCGCTTGCAACGAAATGACTCCAGAGCACTTAAAAACCCGCTTGGAACGAAATGACTACAGAGCACTTAAACACCCGCTTGCAACGAAATGACTCCAGAGCACTTAAAAACCCGCTTGCAACGAAATGACTCCAGAACACTTAAAAACCCGCTTGCAACGAAATGACTCCAGAACACTTAAAAACCCGCTTGCAACGAAATGACTCCAGAGCACTTAAAAAACCCGCTTCCAGTGAAATGTCTGAGAAGTATGTAAAAACCCGCTTGCAATGAAATGACTCCAGAGCACGTAAAAACCCGCTTGCAACGAAATGACTCCAGAGCACTGAAAAACCCGCTTACAACGAAATGACTCCAGAGCACTTAAAAACCCGCTTGAAACGAAATGACTCCAGAACACTTAAAAACCCGCTTGCAACGAAATGACTCCAGAGCACTTAAAAAACCCGCTTCCAGTGAAATGTCTGAGAAGTATGTAAAAACCCGCTTGCAATGGAATGACTCCAGAGCACGTAAAAACCCGCTTGCAACGAAATGACTCCAGAGCACTTAAAAACCCGCTTGCAACGAAATGAGTCCAGAACACTTAAAAACCCGCTTGCAACGAAATGACTCCAGAGCACTTAAAAACCCGCTTGCAACAAAATGACTCCAGAGTACTTAAACACCCGCTTGCAACGAAATGACTCCAGAGCACTTAAAAACCCGCTTGCAACGAAATGACTCCAGAGCACTTAAAAACCCGCTTGCAACAAAATGACTCCAGAGCACTTAAAAAACCCACTTCCAGTGAAATGTCTGAGAAGTATGTAAAAACCCGCTTGCAATGAAATGACTCCTGAGCACGTAAAACCCGGCTTGCAACGAAATGACTCCAGAGCACTTAAAAACCCGCTTGCAACGAAATGACTCCACAACACTTAAAAACCTGCTTGCAACGAAATGACTCCAGAGCACTTAATAACCCGCTTGCAATGAAATGTCTCCAGAGCACGTAAAAACCCGCTTGCAACGAAATGACTCCAGAGCACGTAAAAACCCGCTTGCAACGAAATGACTCCAGAGCACTTAAAAACCCGCTTGCAACGAAATGAGTCCAGAACACTTAAAAACCCGCTTGCAACGAAATGACTCCAGAGCACTTAAAAACCCGCTTGCAATGAAATGACTCCAGAGCACGTAAAAACCCGCTTGCAACGAAATGACTCCAGAGCACTTAAAAACCCGCTTGCAACGAAATGACTCCAGAACACTTAAAAACCCGCTTGCAACGAAATGACTCCAGAACACTTAAAAACCCGCTTGCAACGAAATGACTCCAGAGCACTTAAAAAACCCGCTTCCAGTGAAATGTCTGAGAAGTATGTAAAAACCCGCTTGCATCGAAATGACTCCAGAGCAATTAAAAACCCGCTTGCAACGAAATGACTCCAGAGCACTTAAAAACCCGCTTGCAACGAAATGACTCCAGAACACTTAAAAACCCGCTTGCAACGAAATGACTCCAGAGCACGTAAAAACCTGCTTGCAACGAAATGACTCCAGAGCACTTAAAAACCCGCTTGCAACGAAATGACTCCAGAACACTTAAAAACCCGCTTGCAACGAAATGACTCCAGAACACTTAAAAACCCGCTTGCAACGAAATGACTCCAGAGCACTTAAAAAACCCGCTTCCAGTGAAATGTCTGAGAAGTATGTAAAAACCCGCTTGCAATGAAATGACTCCAGAGCACGTAAAAACCCGCTTGCAACGAAATGACTCCAGAGCACTTAAAAACCCGCTTGCAACGAAATGACTCCAGAGCACTTAAACACCCGCTTGCAACGAAATGACTCCAGAGCACTTAAAAACCCGCTTGCAACGAAATGACTACAGAGCACTTAAAAACTCGCTTGCAATGAAATGACTCCAGAGCACGTAAAAACCCGCTTGCAACGAAATGACTACAGAGCACTTAAACACCCGCTTGCAACGAAATGACTCCAGAGCACTTTAAAACCCGCTTGCAACGAAATGACTCCAGAGCACTTAAAAACCCGCTTGCAACGAAATGACTCCAGAGCACTTAAAAACCCGCTTGCAACGAAATGACTCCACAACACTTAAAAACCCGCTTGCAACGAAATGACTCCAGAGCACTTAAAAACCCGCTTGCAATGAAATGACTCCAGAGCACGTAAAAACCCGCTTGCAACGAAATGACTCCAGAGCACTTAAAAACCCGCTTGCAACGAAATGACTCCAGAACACTTAAAAACCCGCTTGCAACGAAATGTCTCCAGAACACTTAAAAACCCGCTTGCAACGAAATGACTCCAGAGCACTTAAAAAACCCTCTTCCAGTGAAATGTCTGAGAAGTATGTAAAAACCCGCTTGCATCGAAATGACTCCAGAGCAATTAAAAACCCGCTTGCAACGAAATGACTCCAGAGCACTTAAAAACCCGCTTGCAACGAAATGACTCCAGAACACTTAAAAACCCGCTTGCAACGAAATGACTCCAGAGCACGTAAAAACCCGCTTGCAACGAAATGACTCCAGAGCACTTAAAAACCCGCTTGCAACGAAATGACTCCAGAACACTTAAAAACCCGCTTGCAACGAAATGACTCCAGAACACTTAAAAACCCGCTTGCAACGAAATGACTCCAGAGCACTTAAAAAACCCGCTTCCAGTGAAATGTCTGAGAAGTATGTAAAAACCCGCTTGCAATGAAATGACTCCAGAGCACGTAAAAACCCGCTTGCAACGAAATGACTCCAGAGCACTTAAAAACCCGCTTGCAACGAAATGACTCCAGAGCACTTAAACACCCGCTTGCAACGAAATGACTCCAGAGCACTTAAAAACCCGCTTGCAACGAAATGACTACAGAGCACTTAAACACCCGCTTGCAACGAAATGACTCCAGAGCACTTAAAAACCCGCTTGCAACGAAATGACTCCAGAACACTTAAAAACCCGCTTGCAACAAAATGACTCCAGAACACTTAAAAACCGGCTTGCAACGAAATGACTCCAAAGCACTTAAAAAACCCGCTTCGAGTGAAATGTCTGAGAAGTATGTAAAAACCCGCTTGCAATGAAATGACTCCAGAGCACGTAAAAACCCGCTTGCAAAGAAATGACTCCAGAGCACTGAAAAACCCGCTTACAACGAAATGACTCCAGAGCACTTAAAAACCTGCTTGCAACGAAATGTCTCCAGAGCACTTAAAAACCCGCTTGCAACGAAATGACTCCAGAGCACTTAAAAACCCGCTTGCAACGAAATGACTCCAGAGTACTTAAACACCCGCTTGCAACGAAATGACTCCAGAGCACTTAAAAACCCGCTTGCAACGAAATGACTCCAGAGCACTTAAAAACCCGCTTGCAACAAAATGACTCCAGAGCACTTAAAAAACCCACTTCCAGTGAAATGTCTGAGAAGTATGTAAAAACCCGCTTGCAATGAAATGACTCCTGAGCACGTAAAAACCGGCTTGCAACGAAATGACTCCAGAGCACTTAAAAACCCGCTTGCAACGAAATGACTCCACAACACTTAAAAACCTGCTTGCAACGAAATGACTCCAGAGCACTTAATAACCCGCTTGCAATGAAATGTCTCCAGAGCACGTAAAAACCCGCTTGCAACGAAATGACTCCAGAGCACGTAAAAACCCGCTTGCAACGAAATGACTCCAGAGCACTTAAAAACCCGCTTGCAACGAAATGAGTCCAGAACACTTAAAAACCCGCTTGCAACGAAATGACTCCAGAGCACTTAAAAACCCGCTTGCAATGAAATGACTCCAGAGCACGTAAAAACCCGCTTGCAACGAAATGACTCCAGAGCACTTAAAAACCCGCTTGCAACGAAATGACTCCAGAACACTTAAAAACCCGCTTGCAACGAAATGACTCCAGAACACTTAAAAACCCGCTTGCAACGAAATGACTCCAGAGCACTTAAAAAACCCGCTTCCAGTGAAATGTCTGAGAAGTATGTAAAAACCCGCTTGCATCGAAATGACTCCAGAGCAATTAAAAACCCGCTTGCAACGAAATGACTCCAGAGCACTTAAAAACCCGCTTGCAACGAAATGACTCCAGAACACTTAAAAACCCGCTTGCAACGAAATGACTCCAGAGCACGTAAAAACCTGCTTGCAACGAAATGACTCCAGAGCACTTAAAAACCCGCTTGCAACGAAATGACTCCAGAACACTTAAAAACCCGCTTGCAACGAAATGACTCCAGAACACTTAAAAACCCGCTTGCAACGAAATGACTCCAGAGCACTTAAAAAACCCGCTTCCAGTGAAATGTCTGAGAAGTATGTAAAAACCCGCTTGCAATGAAATGACTCCAGAGCACGTAAAAACCCGCTTGCAACGAAATGACTCCAGAGCACTTAAAAACCCGCTTGCAACGAAATGACTCCAGAGCACTTAATAACCCGCTTACAATGAAATGTCTCCAGAGCACGTAAAAACCCGCTTGCAACGAAATGTCTCCAGAGCACGTAAAAACCCGCTTGCAACGAAATGACTCCAGAGCACTTAAAAACCCGCTTGCAACGAAATGAGTCCAGAACACTTAAAAACCCGCTTGCAACGAAATGACTCCAGAGCACTTAAAAACCCGCTTGCAATGAAATGACTCCAGAGCACGTAAAAACCCGCTTGCAACGAAATGACTCCAGAGCACTTAAAAACCCGCTTGCAACGAAATGACTCCAGAACACTTAAAAACCCGCTTGCAACGAAATGTCTCCAGAACACTTAAAAACCCGCTTGCAACGAAATGACTCCAGAGCACTTAAAAAACCCTCTTCCAGTGAAATGTCTGAGAAGTATGTAAAAACCCGCTTGCATCGAAATGACTCCAGAGCAATTAAAAACCCGCTTGCAACGAAATGACTCCAGAGCACTTAAAAACCCGCTTGCAACGAAATGACTCCAGAACACTTAAAAACCCGCTTGCAACGAAATGACTCCAGAGCACGTAAAAACCCGCTTGCAACGAAATGACTCCAGAGCACTTAAAAACCCGCTTGCAACGAAATGACTCCAGAACACTTAAAAACCCGCTTGCAACGAAATGACTCCAGAACACTTAAAAACCCGCTTGCAACGAAATGACTCCAGAGCACTTAAAAAACCCGCTTCCAGTGAAATGTCTGAGAAGTATGTAAAAACCCGCTTGCAATGAAATGACTCCAGAGCACGTAAAAACCCGCTTGCAACGAAATGACTCCAGAGCACTTAAAAACCCGCTTGCAACGAAATGACTCCAGAGCACTTAAACACCCGCTTGCAACGAAATGACTCCAGAGCACTTAAAAACCCGCTTGCAACGAAATGACTACAGAGCACTTAAACACCCGCTTGCAACGAAATGACTCCAGAGCACTTAAAAACCCGCTTGCAACGAAATGACTCCAGAACACTTAAAAACCCGCTTGCAACGAAATGACTCCAGAACACTTAAAAACCCGCTTGCAACGAAATGACTCCAAAGCACTTAAAAAACCCGCTTCCAGTGAAATGTCTGAGAAGTATGTAAAAACCCGCTTGCAATGAAATGACTCCAGAGCACGTAAAAACCCGCTTGCAACGAAATGACTCCAGAGCACTGAAAAACCCGCTTACAACGAAATGACTCCAGAGCACTTAAAAACCCGCTTGCAACGAAATGTCTCCAGAGCACTTAAAAACCCGCTTGCAACGAAATGACTCCAGAGCACTTAAAAACCCGCTTGCAACGAAATGACTCCAGAGCACTTAAAAACCCGTATGCAACGAAATGACTCCAGAGCACTTAAAAACCCGCTTGCAACGAAATGACTCCAGAACACTTAAAAACCTGCTTGCAACGAAATGACTCCAGAGCACTTAAAAAACCAGCTTCCAGTGAAATGTCTGAGAAGTATGTAAAAACCCGCTTGCAATGAAATGACTCCAGAGCATGTAAAAACCCGCTTGCAACGAAATGACTCCAGAGCACTTAAAAACCCGATTGCAACGAAATGACTCCAGAGCACTTAAACACCCGCTTGCAACGAAATGACTCCAGAGCACTTAAAAACCCACTTGCAACGAAATGACTACAGAGCACTTAAAAACCCGCTTGCAACGAAATGACTCCAGAGTACTTAAAAACCCGCTTGCAACGAAATGACTCCAGAGCACTTAAAAAACCCTCTTCCAGTGAAATGTCTGAGAAGTATGTAAAAACCCGCTTGCATCGAAATGACTCCAGAGCAATTAAAAACCCGCTTGCAACGAAATGACTCCAGAGCACTTAAAAACCCGCTTGCAACGAAATGACTCCAGAACACTTAAAAACCCGCTTGCAACGAAATGACTCCAGAGCACGTAAAAACCCGCTTGCAACGAAATGACTCCAGAGCACTTAAAAACCCGCTTGCAACGAAATGACTCCAGAACACTTAAAAACCCGCTTGCAACGAAATGACTCCAGAACACTTAAAAACCCGCTTGCAACGAAATGACTCCAGAACACTTAAAAACCCGCTTGCAACGAAATGACTCCAGAGCACTTAAAAAACCCGCTTCCAGTGAAATGTCTGAGAAGTATGTAAAAACCCGCTTGCAATGAAATGACTCCAGAGCACGTAAAAACCCGCTTGCAACGAAATGACTCCAGAGCACTGAAAAACCCGCTTACAACGAAATGACTCCAGAGCACTTAAAAACCCGCTTGCAACGAAATGACTCCAGAACACTTAAAAACCCGCTTGCAACGAAATGACTCCAGAGCACTTAAAAAACCTGCTTCCAGTGAAATGTCTGAGAAGTATGTAAAAACCCGCTTGCAATGGAATGACTCCAGAGCACGTAAAAACCCGCTTGCAACGAAATGACTCCAGAGCACTTAAAAACCCGCTTGCAACGAAATGAGTCCAGAACACTTAAAAACCCGCTTGCAACGAAATGACTCCAGAGCACTTAAAAACCCGCTTGCAACAAAATGACTCCAGAGTACTTAAACACCCGCTTGCAACGAAATGACTCCAGAGCACTTAAAAACCCGCTTGCAACGAAATGACTCCAGAGCACTTAAAAACCCGCTTGCAACAAAATGACTCCAGAGCACTTAAAAAACCCACTTCCAGTGAAATGTCTGAGAAGTATGTAAAAACCCGCTTGCAATGAAATGACTCCTGAGCACGTAAAACCCGGCTTGCAACGAAATGACTCCAGAGCACTTAAAAACCCGCTTGCAACGAAATGACTCCACAACACTTAAAAACCTGCTTGCAACGAAATGACTCCAGAGCACTTAATAACCCGCTTGCAATGAAATGTCTCCAGAGCACGTAAAAACCCGCTTGCAACGAAATGACTCCAGAGCACGTAAAAACCCGCTTGCAACGAAATGACTCCAGAGCACTTAAAAACCCGCTTGCAACGAAATGAGTCCAGAACACTTAAAAACCCGCTTGCAACGAAATGACTCCAGAGCACTTAAAAACCCGCTTGCAATGAAATGACTCCAGAGCACGTAAAAACCCGCTTGCAACGAAATGACTCCAGAGCACTTAAAAACCCGCTTGCAACGAAATGACTCCAGAACACTTAAAAACCCGCTTGCAACGAAATGACTCCAGAACACTTAAAAACCCGCTTGCAACGAAATGACTCCAGAGCACTTAAAAAACCCGCTTCCAGTGAAATGTCTGAGAAGTATGTAAAAACCCGCTTGCATCGAAATGACTCCAGAGCAATTAAAAACCCGCTTGCAACGAAATGACTCCAGAGCACTTAAAAACCCGCTTGCAACGAAATGACTCCAGAACACTTAAAAACCCGCTTGCAACGAAATGACTCCAGAGCACGTAAAAACCTGCTTGCAACGAAATGACTCCAGAGCACTTAAAAACCCGCTTGCAACGAAATGACTCCAGAACACTTAAAAACCCGCTTGCAACGAAATGACTCCAGAACACTTAAAAACCCGCTTGCAACGAAATGACTCCAGAGCACTTAAAAAACCCGCTTCCAGTGAAATGTCTGAGAAGTATGTAAAAACCCGCTTGCAATGAAATGACTCCAGAGCACGTAAAAACCCGCTTGCAACGAAATGACTCCAGAGCACTTAAAAACCCGCTTGCAACGAAATGACTCCAGAGCACTTAAACACCCGCTTGCAACGAAATGACTCCAGAGCACTTAAAAACCCGCTTGCAACGAAATGACTACAGAGCACTTAAAAACTCGCTTGCAATGAAATGACTCCAGAGCACGTAAAAACCCGCTTGCAACGAAATGACTACAGAGCACTTAAACACCCGCTTGCAACGAAATGACTCCAGAGCACTTTAAAACCCGCTTGCAACGAAATGACTCCAGAGCACTTAAAAACCCGCTTGCAACGAAATGACTCCAGAGCACTTAAAAACCCGCTTGCAACGAAATGACTCCACAACACTTAAAAACCCGCTTGCAACGAAATGACTCCAGAGCACTTAAAAACCCGCTTGCAATGAAATGACTCCAGAGCACGTAAAAACCCGCTTGCAACGAAATGACTCCAGAGCACTTAAAAACCCGCTTGCAACGAAATGACTCCAGAACACTTAAAAACCCGCTTGCAACGAAATGTCTCCAGAACACTTAAAAACCCGCTTGCAACGAAATGACTCCAGAGCACTTAAAAAACCCTCTTCCAGTGAAATGTCTGAGAAGTATGTAAAAACCCGCTTGCATCGAAATGACTCCAGAGCAATTAAAAACCCGCTTGCAACGAAATGACTCCAGAGCACTTAAAAACCCGCTTGCAACGAAATGACTCCAGAACACTTAAAAACCCGCTTGCAACGAAATGACTCCAGAGCACGTAAAAACCCGCTTGCAACGAAATGACTCCAGAGCACTTAAAAACCCGCTTGCAACGAAATGACTCCAGAACACTTAAAAACCCGCTTGCAACGAAATGACTCCAGAACACTTAAAAACCCGCTTGCAACGAAATGACTCCAGAGCACTTAAAAAACCCGCTTCCAGTGAAATGTCTGAGAAGTATGTAAAAACCCGCTTGCAATGAAATGACTCCAGAGCACGTAAAAACCCGCTTGCAACGAAATGACTCCAGAGCACTTAAAAACCCGCTTGCAACGAAATGACTCCAGAGCACTTAAACACCCGCTTGCAACGAAATGACTCCAGAGCACTTAAAAACCCGCTTGCAACGAAATGACTACAGAGCACTTAAACACCCGCTTGCAACGAAATGACTCCAGAGCACTTAAAAACCCGCTTGCAACGAAATGACTCCAGAACACTTAAAAACCCGCTTGCAACAAAATGACTCCAGAACACTTAAAAACCGGCTTGCAACGAAATGACTCCAAAGCACTTAAAAAACCCGCTTCCAGTGAAATGTCTGAGAAGTATGTAAAAACCCGCTTGCAATGAAATGACTCCAGAGCACGTAAAAACCCGCTTGCAAAGAAATGACTCCAGAGCACTGAAAAACCCGCTTACAACGAAATGACTCCAGAGCACTTAAAAACCTGCTTGCAACGAAATGTCTCCAGAGCACTTAAAAACCCGCTTGCAACGAAATGACTCCAGAGCACTTAAAAACCCGCTTGCAACGAAATGACTCCAGAGTACTTAAACACCCGCTTGCAACGAAATGACTCCAGAGCACTTAAAAACCCGCTTGCAACGAAATGACTCCAGAGCACTTAAAAACCCGCTTGCAACAAAATGACTCCAGAGCACTTAAAAAACCCACTTCCAGTGAAATGTCTGAGAAGTATGTAAAAACCCGCTTGCAATGAAATGACTCCTGAGCACGTAAAAACCGGCTTGCAACGAAATGACTCCAGAGCACTTAAAAACCCGCTTGCAACGAAATGACTCCACAACACTTAAAAACCTGCTTGCAACGAAATGACTCCAGAGCACTTAATAACCCGCTTGCAATGAAATGTCTCCAGAGCACGTAAAAACCCGCTTGCAACGAAATGACTCCAGAGCACGTAAAAACCCGCTTGCAACGAAATGACTCCAGAGCACTTAAAAACCCGCTTGCAACGAAATGAGTCCAGAACACTTAAAAACCCGCTTGCAACGAAATGACTCCAGAGCACTTAAAAACCCGCTTGCAATGAAATGACTCCAGAGCACGTAAAAACCCGCTTGCAACGAAATGACTCCAGAGCACTTAAAAACCCGCTTGCAACGAAATGACTCCAGAACACTTAAAAACCCGCTTGCAACGAAATGACTCCAGAACACTTAAAAACCCGCTTGCAACGAAATGACTCCAGAGCACTTAAAAAACCCGCTTCCAGTGAAATGTCTGAGAAGTATGTAAAAACCCGCTTGCATCGAAATGACTCCAGAGCAATTAAAAACCCGCTTGCAACGAAATGACTCCAGAGCACTTAAAAACCCGCTTGCAACGAAATGACTCCAGAACACTTAAAAACCCGCTTGCAACGAAATGACTCCAGAGCACGTAAAAACCTGCTTGCAACGAAATGACTCCAGAGCACTTAAAAACCCGCTTGCAACGAAATGACTCCAGAACACTTAAAAACCCGCTTGCAACGAAATGACTCCAGAACACTTAAAAACCCGCTTGCAACGAAATGACTCCAGAGCACTTAAAAAACCCGCTTCCAGTGAAATGTCTGAGAAGTATGTAAAAACCCGCTTGCAATGAAATGACTCCAGAGCACGTAAAAACCCGCTTGCAACGAAATGACTCCAGAGCACTTAAAAACCCGCTTGCAACGAAATGACTCCAGAGCACTTAATAACCCGCTTACAATGAAATGTCTCCAGAGCACGTAATAACCCGCTTGCAACGAAATGTCTCCAGAGCACGTAAAAACCCGCTTGCAACGAAATGACTCCAGAGCACTTAAAAACCCGCTTGCAACGAAATGAGTCCAGAACACTTAAAAACCCGCTTGCAACGAAATGACTCCAGAGCACTTAAAAACCCGCTTGCAATGAAATGACTCCAGAGCACGTAAAAACCCGCTTGCAACGAAATGACTCCAGAGCACTTAAAAACCCGCTTGCAACGAAATGACTCCAGAACACTTAAAAACCCGCTTGCAACGAAATGTCTCCAGAACACTTAAAAACCCGCTTGCAACGAAATGACTCCAGAGCACTTAAAAAACCCTCTTCCAGTGAAATGTCTGAGAAGTATGTAAAAACCCGCTTGCATCGAAATGACTCCAGAGCAATTAAAAACCCGCTTGCAACGAAATGACTCCAGAGCACTTAAAAACCCGCTTGCAACGAAATGACTCCAGAACACTTAAAAACCCGCTTGCAACGAAATGACTCCAGAGCACGTAAAAACCCGCTTGCAACGAAATGACTCCAGAGCACTTAAAAACCCGCTTGCAACGAAATGACTCCAGAACACTTAAAAACCCGCTTGCAACGAAATGACTCCAAAGCACTTAAAAAACCCGCTTCCAGTGAAATGTCTGAGAAGTATGTAAAAACCCGCTTGCAATGAAATGACTCCAGAGCACGTAAAAACCCGCTTGCAACGAAATGACTCCAGAGCACTGAAAAACCCGCTTACAACGAAATGACTCCAGAGCACTTAAAAACCCGCTTGCAACGAAATGTCTCCAGAGCACTTAAAAACCCGCTTGCAACGAAATGACTCCAGAGCACTTAAAAACCCGTATGCAACGAAATGACTCCAGAGCACTTAAAAACCCGCTTGCAACGAAATGACTCCAGAACACTTAAAAACCTGCTTGCAACGAAATGACTCCAGAGCACTTAAAAAACCAGCTTCCAGTGAAATGTCTGAGAAGTATGTAAAAACCCGCTTGCAATGAAATGACTCCAGAGCATGTAAAAACCCGCTTGCAACGAAATGACTCCAGAGCACTTAAAAACCCGATTGCAACGAAATGACTCCAGAGCACTTAAACACCCGTTTGCAACGAAATGACTCCAGAGCACTTAAAAACCCACTTGCAACGAAATGACTACAGAGCACTTAAAAACCCGCTTGCAACGAAATGACTCCAGAGTACTTAAAAACCCGCTTGCAACGAAATGACTCCAGAGCACTTAAAAAACCCGCTTCCAGTGAAATGTCTGAGAAGTATGAAAAAACCCGCTTGCAACGAAATGACTCCGGAGCACGTAAAAACCCGCTTGCAACGAAATGACTCCAGAGCACTGAAAAACCCGCTTACAACGAAATGCCTTCAGAGCACTTAAACCCCGCTTGCAACGAAATGACTCCAGAGCACTTAAAAACCCGCTTGCAACGAAATGACTCCAGAGCACTTAAAAACCCGCTTGCAACGAAATGACTCCAGAGCACTTAAAAACCCGCTTGCAACGAAATGACTCCAGAGCACTTAAAAACCCGCTTGCAACGAAATGACTCCAGAGCACTTAAAAACCCTCTTGCAACGAAATGACTCCAGAGCACTTAAAAACCCGCTTGCAACGAAATGAGTCCAGAGCAATTAAAAACCCGCTTGCAACGAAATGACTCCAGAGGACTTAAAAACCCGCTTGCAACGAAATGACTCCAGAGCACTTAAAAACCCGCTTGCAACGAAATGACTCCAGAGCACTTAAAAACCCGCTTGCAACGAAATGACTCCAGAGCACTTAAAAACCCGCTTGCAACGAAATGACTCCAGAGCACTTAAAAACCCGCTTGCAACGAAATGAGTCCAGAACACTTAAAAACCCGCTTGCAACGAAATGACTCCAGAGCACTTAAAAACCCGCTTGCAACGAAATGACTCCAGAGTACTTAAACACCCGCTTGCAACGAAATGACTCCAGAGCACTTAAAAACCCGCTTGCAACGAAATGACTCCAGAGCACTTAAAAACCCGCTTGAAACAAAATGACTCCAGAGCACTTAAAAAACCCACTTCCAGTGAAATGTCTGAGAAGTATGTAAAAACCCGCTTGCAATGAAATGACTCCTGAGCACGTAAAAACCCGCTTGCAACGAAATGACTCCAGAGCACTTAAAAACCCGCTTGCAACGAAATGACTCCACAACACTTAAAAACCCGCTTGCAACGAAATGACTCCAGAGCACTTAATAACCCGCTTGCAATGAAATGTCTCCAGAGCACGTAAAAACCCGCTTGCAACGAAATGACTCCAGAGCACGTAAAAACCCGCTTGCAACGAAATGACTCCAGAGCACTTAAAAACCCGCTTGCAACGAAATGACTCCAGAACACTTAAAAACCCGCTTGCAACGAAATGACTCCAGAGCACTTAAAAACCCGCTTGCAATGAAATGACTCCAGAGCACGTAAAAACCCGCTTGCAACGAAATGACTCCAGAGCACTTAAAAACCCGCTTGCAACGAAATGACTCCAGAACACTTAAAAACCCGCTTGCAACGAAATGACTCCAGAACACTTAAAAACCCGCTTGCAACGAAATGACTCCAGAGCACTTAAAAAACCCGCTTCCAGTGAAATGTCTGAGAAGTATGTAAAAACCCGCTTGCATCGAAATGACTCCAGAGCAATTAAAAACCCGCTTGCAACGAAATGACTCCAGAGCACTTAAAAACCCGCTTGCAACGAAATGACTCCAGAACACTTAAAAACCCGCTTGCAACGAAATGACTCCAGAGCACGTAAAAACCCGCTTGCAACGAAATGACTCCAGAGCACTTAAAAACCCGCTTGCAACGAAATGACTCCAGAACACTTAAAAACCCGCTTGCAACGAAATGACTCCAGAACACTTAAAAACCCGCTTGCAACGAAATGACTCCAGAGCACTTAAAAAACCCGCTTCCAGTGAAATGTCTGAGAAGTATGTAAAAACCCGCTTGCAATGAAATGACTCCAGAGCACGTAAAAACCCGCTTGCAACGAAATGACTCCAGAGCACTTAAAAACCCGCTTGCAACGAAATGACTCCAGAGCACTTAAACACCCGCTTGCAACGAAATGACTCCAGAGCACTTAAAAACCCGCTTGCAACGAAATGACTCCAGAGCACTTAAAAACCCGCTTGCAACGAAATGACTCCAGAGCACTGAAAAACCCGCTTACAACGAAATGACTCCAGAGCACTTAAAAACCCGCTTGCAACGAAATGACTCCAGAGTACTTAAAAACCCACTTGCAACGAAATGACTCCAGAGCACTTAAAAACCCGCTTGCAACGAAATGACTCCAGAGCACTTAAAAACCCGTATGCAACGAAATGACTCCAGAGCACTTAAAAACCCGCTTGCAACAAAATGACTCCAGAGCATTTAAAAAACCGCTTGCAACGAAATGACTCCAGAGCCCTTAAAAACCCGCTTGCAACGAAATGACTCCAGAACACTTAAAAACCCGCTTGCAACGAAATGACTCCAGAGCACTTAAAAACCCGCTTGCAACGAAATGACTCCAGAGCACTTAAACACCCACTTGCAACGAAATGACTCCAGAGCACTTAAAAACCCGCTTGCAACGAAATGACTCCAGAGCACTTAAAAACCCGCTTGCAACGAAATGACTCCAGAGCACTTAAAAACCCGCTTGCAACGAAATGACTCCAGAGCACTTAAAAACCCGCTTGCAACGAAATGACTCCAGAGCACTTAATAACCCGCTTGCAATGAAATGTCTCCAGAGCACGTAAAAACCCGCTTGCAACGAAATGACTCCAGAGCACGTAAAAACCCGCTTGCAACGAAATGACTCCAGAGCACTTAAAAACCCGCTTGCAACGAAATGAGTCCAGAACACTTAAAAACCCGCTTGCAACGAAATGACTCCAGAGCACTTAAAAACCCGCTTGCAATGAAATGACTCCAGAGCACGTAAAAACCCGCTTGCAACGAAATGACTCCAGAGCACTTAAAAACCCGCTTGCAACGAAATGACTCCAGAACACTTAAAAACCCGCTTGCAACGAAATGACTCCAGAGCACTTAAAACCCCGCTTCCAGTGAAATGTCTGAGAAGTATGTAAAAACCCGCTTGCATCGAAATGACTCCAGAGCAATTAAAAACCCGCTTGCAACGAAATGACTCCAGAGCACTTAAAAACCCGCTTGCAACGAAATGACTCCAGAACACTTAAAAACCCGCTTGCAACGAAATGACTCCAGAGCACTTAAAAACCCGCTTGCAACGAAATGACTCCAGAGCACTTAAAAAACCGCTTGCAACGAAATGACTCCAGAACACTTAAAAACCCGCTTGCAACGAAAAGACTCCAGAGCACTTAAAAACCCGCTTGCAATGAAATGACTCCAGAGCACGTAAAAACCCGCTTGCAAAGAAATGACTCCAGAGCACTTAAAAACCCGCTTGCAACGAAATGACTCCAGAACACTTAAAAACCTGCTTGCAACGAAATGACTCCAGAACACTTAAAAACCCGCTTGCAACGAAATGACTCCAGAGCACTTAAAAAACCCGCTTCCAGTGAAATGTCTGAGAAGTATGTAAAAACCCGCTTGTAATGAAATGACTCCAGAGCACGTAAAAACCCGCTTGCAACGAAATGACTCCAGAGCACTTAAAAACCCGATTGCAACGAAATGACTCCAGAGTACTTAAAAACCCACTTGCAACGAAATGACTCCAGAGCACTTAAAAACCCGCTTGCAACGAAATGACTCCAGAGCACTTAAAAACCCGCTTGCAACGAAATGACTCCAGAGCACTTAAAAACCCGTATGCAACGAAATGACTCCAGAGCACTGAAAAACCCGCTTACAACGAAATGCCTTCAGAGCACTTAAACCCCGCTTGCAACGAAATGACTCCAGAGCACTTAAAAACCCGCTTGCAACGAAATGACTCCAGAGCACTTAAAAACCCGCTTGCAACGAAATGACTCCAGAGCACTTAAAAACCCGCTTGCAACGAAATGACTCCAGAGCACTTAAAAACCCGCTTGCAACGAAATGACTCCAGAGCACTTAAAAACCCTCTTGCAACGAAATGACTCCAGAGCACTTAAAAACCCGCTTGCAACGAAATGACTCCAGAGCAATTAAAAACCCGCTTGCAACGAAATGACTCCAGAGGACTTAAAAACCCGCTTGCAACGAAATGACTCCAGAGCACTTAAAAACCCGCTTGCAACGAAATAACTCCAGAGCACTTAAAAACCCGCTTGCAACGAAATGACTCCAGAGCACTTAAAAACCCGCTTGCAACGAAATGACTCCAGAGCACTTAAAAACCCGCTTGCAACGAAATGAGTCCAGAACACTTAAAAACCCGCTTGCAACGAAATGACTCCAGAGCACTTAAAAACCCGCTTGCAACGAAATGACTCCAGAGTACTTAAACACCCGCTTGCAACGAAATGACTCCAGAGCACTTAAAAACCCGCTTGCAACGAAATGACTCCAGAGCACTTAAAAACCCGCTTGCAACAAAATGACTCCAGAGCACTTAAAAAACCCACTTCCAGTGAAATGTCTGAGAAGTATGTAAAAACCCGCTTGCAATGAAATGACTCCTGAGCACGTAAAAACCCGCTTGCAACGAAATGACTCCAGAGCACTTAAAAACCCGCTTGCAACGAAATGACTCCACAACACTTAAAAACCCGCTTGCAACGAAATGACTCCAGAGCACTTAATAACCCGCTTGCAATGAAATGTCTCCAGAGCACGTAAAAACCCGCTTGCAACGAAATGACTCCAGAGCACGTAAAAACCCGCTTGCAACGAAATGACTCCAGAGCACTTAAAAACCCGCTTGCAACGAAATGACTCCAGAACACTTAAAAACCCGCTTGCAACGAAATGACTCCAGAGCACTTAAAAACCCGCTTGCAATGAAATGACTCCAGAGCACGTAAAAACCCGCTTGCAACGAAATGACTCCAGAGCACTTAAAAACCCGCTTGCAACGAAATGACTCCAGAACACTTAAAAACCCGCTTGCAACGAAATGACTCCAGAACACTTAAAAACCCGCTTGCAACGAAATGACTCCAGAGCACTTAAAAAACCCGCTTCCAGTGAAATGTCTGAGAAGTATGTAAAAACCCGCTTGCATCGAAATGACTCCAGAGCAATTAAAAACCCGCTTGCAACGAAATGACTCCAGAGCACTTAAAAACCCGTTTGCAACGAAATGACTCCAGAACACTTAAAAACCCGCTTGCAACGAAATGACTCCAGAGCACGTAAAAACCCGCTTGCAACGAAATGACTCCAGAGCACTTAAAAACCCGCTTGCAACGAAATGACTCCAGAACACTTAAAAACCCGCTTGCAACGAAATGACTCCAGAACACTTAAAAACCCGCTTGCAACGAAATGACTCCAGAGCACTTAAAAAACCCGCTTCCAGTGAAATGTCTGAGAAGTATGTAAAAACCCGCTTGCAATGAAATGACTCCAGAGCACGTAAAAACCCGCTTGCAACGAAATGACTCCAGAGCACTTAAAAACCCGCTTGCAACGAAATGACTCCAGAGCACTTAAACACCCGCTTGCAACGAAATGACTCCAGAGCACTTAAAAACCCGCTTGCAACGAAATGACTACAGAGCACTTAAACACCCGCTTGCAACGAAATGACTCCAGAGCACTTAAAAACCCGCTTGCAACGAAATGACTCCAGAGCACTTAAAAACCCGCTTGCAACGAAATGACTCCAGAGCACTGAAAAACCCGCTTACAACGAAATGACTCCAGAGCACTTAAAAACCCGCTTGCAACGAAATGACTCCAGAGTACTTAAAAACCCACTTGCAACGAAATGACTCCAGAGCACTTAAAAACCCGCTTGCAACGAAATGACTCCAGAGCACTTAAAAACCCGTATGCAACGAAATGACTCCAGAGCACTTAAAAACCCGCTTGCAACAAAATGACTCCAGAGCATTTAAAAAACCGCTTGCAACGAAATGACTCCAGAGCCCTTAAAAACCCGCTTGCAACGAAATGACTCCAGAACACTTAAAAACCCGCTTGCAACGAAATGACTCCAGAGCACTTAAAAACCCGCTTGCAACGAAATGACTCCAGAGCACTTAAACACCCACTTGCAACGAAATGACTCCAGAGCACTTAAAAACCCGCTTGCAACGAAATGACTCCAGAGCACTTAAAAACCCGCTTGCAACGAAATGACTCCAGAGCACTTAAAAACCCGCTTGCAACGAAATGACTCCAGAGCACTTAAAAACCCGCTTGCAACGAAATGACTCCAGAGCACTTAATAACCCACTTGCAATGAAATGTCTCCAGAGCACGTAAAACCCGCTTGCAACGAAATGACTCCAGAGCACGTAAAAACCCGCTTGCAACGAAATGACTCCAGAGCACTTAAAAACCCGCTTGCAACGAAATGAGTCCAGAACACTTAAAAACCCGCTTGCAACGAAATGACTCCAGAGCACTTAAAAACCCGCTTGCAATGAAATGACTCCAGAGCACGTAAAAACCCGCTTGCAACGAAATGACTCCAGAGCACTTAAAAACCCGCTTGCAACGAAATGACTCCAGAACACTTAAAAACCCGCTTGCAACGAAATGACTCCAGAGCACTTAAAACCCCGCTTCCAGTGAAATGTCTGAGAAGTATGTAAAAACCCGCTTGCATCGAAATGACTCCAGAGCAATTAAAAACCCGCTTGCAACGAAATGACTCCAGAGCACTTAAAAACCCGCTTGCAACGAAATGACTCCAGAACACTTAAAAACCCGCTTGCAACGAAATGACTCCAGAGCACTTAAAAACCCGCTTGCAACGAAATGACTCCAGAGCACTTAAAAAACCGCTTGCAACGAAATGACTCCAGAACACTTAAAAACCCGCTTGCAACGAAATGACTCCAGAGCACTTAAAAACCCGCTTGCAATGAAATGACTCCAGAGCACGTAAAAACCCGCTTGCAACGAAATGACTCCAGAGCACTTAAAAACCCGCTTGCAACGAAATGACTCCAGAACACTTAAAAACCTGCTTGCAACGAAATGACTCCAGAACACTTAAAAACCCGCTTGCAACGAAATGACTCCAGAGCACTTAAAAAACCCGCTTCCAGTGAAATGTCTGAGAAGTATGTAAAAACCCGCTTGTAATGAAATGACTCCAGAGCACGTAAAAACCCGCTTGCAACGAAATGACTCCAGAGCACTTAAAAACCCGATTGCAACGAAATGACTCCAGAGTACTTAAAAACCCACTTGCAACGAAATGACTCCAGAGCACTTAAAAACCCGCTTGCAACGAAATGACTCCAGAGCACTTAAAAACCCGCTTGCAACGAAATGACTCCAGAGCACTTAAAAACCCGTATGCAACGAAATGACTCCAGAGCACTGAAAAACCCACTTACAACGAAATGCCTTCAGAGCACTTAAACCCCGCTTGCAACGAAATGACTCCAGAGCACTTAAAAACCCGCTTGCAACGAAATGACTCCAGAGCACTTAAAAACCCGCTTGCAACGAAATGACTCCAGAGCACTTAAAAACCCGCTTGCAACGAAATGACTCCAGAGCACTTAAAAACCCGCTTGCAACGAAATGACTCCAGAGCACTTAAAAACCCTCTTGCAACGAAATGACTCCAGAGCACTTAAAAACCCGCTTGCAACGAAATGACTTCAGAGCAATTAAAAACCCGCTTGCAACGAAATGACTCCAGAGGACTTAAAAACCCGCTTGCAACGAAATGACTCCAGAGCACTTAAAAACCCGCTTGCAACGAAATGACTCCAGAGCACTTAAAAACCCGCTTGCAACGAAATGACTCCAGAGCACTTAAAAACCCGCTTGCAACGAAATGACTCCAGAGCACTTAAAAACCCGCTTGCAACGAAATGAGTCCAGAACACTTAAAAACCCGCTTGCAACGAAATGACTCCAGAGCACTTAAAAACCCGCTTGCAACGAAATGACTCCAGAGTACTTAAACACCCGCTTGCAACGAAATGACTCCAGAGCACTTAAAAACCCGCTTGCAACGAAATGACTCCAGAGCACTTAAAAACCCGCTTGCAACAAAATGACTCCAGAGCACTTAAAAAACCCACTTCCAGTGAAATGTCTGAGAAGTATGTAAAAACCCGCTTGCAATGAAATGACTCCTGAGCACGTAAAAACCCGCTTGCAACGAAATGACTCCAGAGCACTTAAAAACCCGCTTGCAACGAAATGACTCCACAACACTTAAAAACCCGCTTGCAACGAAATGACTCCAGAGCACTTAATAACCCGCTTGCAATGAAATGTCTCCAGAGCACGTAAAAACCCGCTTGCAACGAAATGACTCCAGAGCACGTAAAAACCCGCTTGCAACGAAATGACTCCAGAGCACTTAAAAACCCGCTTGCAACGAAATGACTCCAGAACACTTAAAAACCCGCTTGCAACGAAATGACTCCAGAGCACTTAAAAACCCGCTTGCAACGAAATGACTCCAGAGCACGTAAAAACCCGCTTGCAACGAAATGACTCCAGAGCACTTAAAAACCCGCTTGCAACGAAATGACTCCAGAACACTTAAAAACCCGCTTGCAACGAAATGACTCCAGAACACTTAAAAACCCGCTTGCAACGAAATGACTCCAGAGCACTTAAAAAACCCGCTTCCAGTGAAATGTCTGAGAAGTATGTAAAAACCCGCTTGCAATGAAATGACTCCAGAGCACGTAAAAACCCGCTTGCAACGAAATGACTCCAGAGCACTTAAAAACCCGCTTGCAACGAAATGACTCCAGAGCACTTAAACACCCGCTTGCAACGAAATGACTCCAGAGCACTTAAAAACCCGCTTGCAACGAAATGACTACAGAGCACTTAAACACCCGCTTGCAACGAAATGACTCCAGAGCACTTAAAAACCCGCTTGCAACGAAATGACTCCAGAGCACTTAAAAACCCGCTTGCAACGAAATGACTCCAGAGCACTGAAAAACCCGCTTACAACGAAATGACTCCAGAGCACTTAAAAACCCGCTTGCAACGAAATGACTCCAGAGTACTTAAAAACCCACTTGCAACGAAATGACTCCAGAGCACTTAAAAACCCGCTTGCAACGAAATGACTCCAGAGCACTTAAAAACCCGTATGCAACGAAATGACTCCAGAGCACTTAAAAACCCGCTTGCAACAAAATGACTCCAGAGCATTTAAAAAACCGCTTGCAACGAAATGACTCCAGAGCCCTTAAAAACCCGCTTGCAACGAAATGACTCCAGAACAATTAAAAACCCGCTTGCAACGAAATGACTCCAGAGCACTTAAAAACCCGCTTGCAACGAAATGACTCCAGAGCACTTAAACACCCGCTTGCAACGAAATGACTCCAGAGCACTTAAAAACCCGCTTGCAACGAAATGACTCCAGAGCACTTAAAAACCCGCTTGCAACGAAATGACTCCAGAGCACTTAAAAACCCGCTTGCAACGAAATGACTCCAGAGCACTTAAAAACCCGCTTGCAACGAAATGACTCCAGAGCACTTAATAACCCGCTTGCAATGAAATGTCTCCAGAGCACGTAAAAACCCGCTTGCAACGAAATGACTCCAGAGCACGTAAAAACCCGCTTGCAACGAAATGACTCCAGAGCACTTAAAAACCCGCTTGCAACGAAATGAGTCCAGAACACTTAAAAACCCGCTTGCAACGAAATGACTCCAGAGCACTTAAAAACCCGCTTGCAATGAAATGACTCCAGAGCACGTAAAAACCCGCTTGCAACGAAATGACTCCAGAGCACTTAAAAACCCGCTTGCAACGAAATGACTCCAGAACACTTAAAAACCCGCTTGCAACGAAATGACTCCAGAGCACTTAAAACCCCGCTTCCAGTGAAATGTCTGAGAAGTATGTAAAAACCCGCTTGCATCGAAATGACTCCAGAGCAATTAAAAACCCGCTTGCAACGAAATGACTCCAGAGCACTTAAAAACCCGCTTGCAACGAAATGACTCCAGAACACTTAAAAACCCGCTTGCAACGAAATGACTCCAGAGCACTTAAAAACCCGCTTGCAACGAAATGACTCCAGAGCACTTAAAAAACCGCTTGCAACGAAATGACTCCAGAACACTTAAAAACCCGCTTGCAACGAAATGACTCCAGAGCACTTAAAAACCCGCTTGCAATGAAATGACTCCAGAGCACGTAAAAACCCGCTTGCAACGAAATGACTCCAGAGCACTTAAAAACCCGCTTGCAACGAAATGACTCCAGAACACTTAAAAACCTGCTTGCAACGAAATGACTCCAGAACACTTAAAAACCCGCTTGCAACGAAATGACTCCAGAGCACTTAAAAAACCCGCTTCCAGTGAAATGTCTGAGAAGTATGTAAAAACCCGCTTGTAATGAAATGACTCCAGAGCACGTAAAAACCCGCTTGCAACGAAATGACTCCAGAGCACTTAAAAACCCGATTGCAACGAAATGACTCCAGAGCACTTAAACACCCGCTAGCAAAGAAATGACTCCAGAGCACTTAAAAACCCGCTTGCAACGAAATGACTACAGAGCACTTAAAAACCCGCTTGCAACGAAATGACTCCAGAGTACTTAAAAACCCGCTTGAAACGAAGTGACTCCAGAGCACTTAAAAAACCCGCTTCCAGTGAAATGTCTGAGAAGTATGTAAAAACCCGCTTACAACGAAATGACTCCAGAGCACTTAAAAACCCGCTTGCAACGAAATGACTCCAGAGTACTTAAAAACCCACTTGCAACGAAATGACTCCAGAGCACTTAAAAACCCGCTTGCAACGAAATGACTCCAGAGCACTTAAAAACCCGTATGCAACGAAATGACTCCAGAGCACTTAAAAACCCGCTGGCAACAAAATGACTCCAGAGCATTTAAAAAACCGCTTGCAACGAAATGACTCCAGAGCCCTTAAAAACCCGCTTGCAACGAAATGACTCCAGAACACTTAAAAACCCGCTTGCAACGAAATGACTCCAGAGCACTTAAAAACCCGCTTGCAACGAAATGACTCCAGAGCACTTAAACACCCACTTGCAACGAAATGACTCCAGAGCACTTAAAAACCCGCTTGCAACGAAATGACTCCAGAGCACTTAAAAACCAGCTTGCAACGAAATGACTCCAGAGCACTTAAAAACCCGCTTGCAACGAAATGACTCCAGAGCACTTAAAAACACGCTTGCAACGAAATGACTCCAGAGCACTTAATAACCCGCTTGCAATGAAATGTCTCCAGAGCACGTAAAAACCCGCTTGCAACGAAATGACTCCAGAGCACGTAAAAACCCGCTTGCAACGAAATGACTCCAGAGCACTTAAAAACCCGATTGCAACGAAATGAGTCCAGAACACTTAAAAACCCGCTTGCAACGAAATGACTCCAGAGCACTTAAAAACCCGCTTGCAATGAAATGACTCCAGAGCACGTAAAAACCCGCTTGCAACGAAATGACTCCAGAGCACTTAAAAACCCGCTTGCAACGAAATGACTCCAGAACACTTAAAAACCCGCTTGCAACGAAATGACTCCAGAGCACTTAAAACCCCGCTTCCAGTGAAATGTCTGAGAAGTATGTAAAAACCCGCTTGCATCGAAATGACTCCAGAGCAATTAAAAACCCGCTTGCAACGAAATGACTCCAGAGAACTTAAAAACCCGCTTGCAACGAAATGACTCCAGAACACTTAAAAACCCGCTTGCAACGAAATGACTCCAGAGCACTTAAAAACCCGCTTGCAACGAAATGACTCCAGAGCACTTAAAAAACCGCTTGCAACGAAATGACTCCAGAACACTTAAAAACCCGCTTGCAACGAAATGACTCCAGAGCACTTAAAAACCCGCTTGCAATGAAATGACTCCAGAGCACGTAAAAACCCGCTTGCAACGAAATGACTCCAGAGCACTTAAAAACCCGCTTGCAACGAAATGACTCCAGAACACTTAAAAACCTGCTTGCAACGAAATGACTCCAGAACACTTAAAAACCCGCTTGCAACGAAATGACTCCAGAGCACTTAAAAAACCCGCTTCCAGTGAAATGTCTGAGAAGTATGTAAAAACCCGCTTGCAATGAAATGACTCCAGAGCACGTAAAAACCCGCTTGCAACGAAATGACTCCAGAGCACTTAAAAACCCGATTGCAACGAAATGACTCCAGAGCACTTAAACACCCGCTAGCAAAGAAATGACTCCAGAGCACTTAAAAACCCGCTTGCAACGAAATGACTACAGAGCACTTAAAAACCCGCTTGCAACGAAATGACTCCAGAGTACTTAAAAACCCGCTTGAAACGAAGTGACTCCAGAGCACTTAAAAAACCCGCTTCCAGTGAAATGTCTGAGAAGTATGTAAAAACCCGCTTGCAACGAAATGACTCCAGAGCACGTAAAAACCCGCTTGCAACGAAATGACTTCAGAGCAATTAAAAACCCGCTTGCAACGAAATGACTCCAGAGGACTTAAAAACCCGCTTGCAACGAAATGACTCCAGAGGACTTAAAAACCCGCTTGCAACGAAATGACTCCAGAGCACTTAAAAACCCGCTTGCAACGAAATGACTCCAGAGCACTTAAAAACCCGCTTGCAACGAAATGACTCCAGAGCACTTAAAAACCCGCTTGCAACGAAATGACTCCAGAGCACTTAAAAACCCGCTTGCAACGAAATGAGTCCAGAACACTTAAAAACCCGCTTGCAACGAAATGACTCCAGAGCACTTAAAAACCCGCTTGCAACGAAATGACTCCAGAGTACTTAAACACCCGCTTGCAACGAAATGACTCCAGAGCACTTAAAAACCCGCTTGCAACGAAATGACTCCAGAGCACTTAAAAACCCGCTTGCAACAAAATGACTCCAGAGCACTTAAAAAACCCACTTCCAGTGAAATGTCTGAGAAGTATGTAAAAACCCGCTTGCAATGAAATGACTCCTGAGCACGTAAAAACCCGCTTGCAACGAAATGACTCCAGAGCACTTAAAAACCCGCTTGCAACGAAATGACTCCACAACAGTTAAAAACCCGCTTGCAACGAAATGACTCCAGAGCACTTAATAACCCGCTTGCAATGAAATGTCTCCAGAGCACGTAAAAACCCGCTTGCAACGAAATGACTCCAGAGCACGTAAAAACCCGCTTGCAACGAAATGACTCCAGAGCACTTAAAAACCCGCTTGCAACGAAATGACTCCAGAACACTTAAAAACCCGCTTGCAACGAAATGACTCCAGAGCACTTAAAAACCCGCTTGCAATGAAATGACTCCAGAGCACGTAAAAACCCGCTTGCAACGAAATGACTCCAGAGCACTTAAAAACCCGCTTGCAACGAAATGACTCCAGAACACTTAAAAACCCGCTTGCAACGAAATGACTCCAGAACACTTAAAAACCCGCTTGCAACGAAATGACTCCAGAGCACTTAAAAAACCCGCTTCCAGTGAAATGTCTGAGAAGTATGTAAAAACCCGCTTGCATCGAAATGACTCCAGAGCAATTAAAAACCCGCTTGCAACGAAATGACTCCAGAGCACTTAAAAACCCGCTTGCAACGAAATGACTCCAGAACACTTAAAAACCCGCTTGCAACGAAATGACTCCAGAGCACGTAAAAACCCGCTTGCAACGAAATGACTCCAGAGCACTTAAAAACCCGCTTGCAACGAAATGACTCCAGAACACTTAAAAACCCGCTTGCAACGAAATGACTCCAGAACACTTAAAAACCCGCTTGCAACGAAATGACTCCAGAGCACTTAAAAAACCCGCTTCCAGTGAAATGTCTGAGAAGTATGTAAAAACCCGCTTGCAATGAAATGACTCCAGAGCACGTAAAAACCCGCTTGCAACGAAATGACTCCAGAGCACTTAAAAACCCGCTTGCAACGAAATGACTCCAGAGCACTTAAACACCCGCTTGCAACGAAATGACTCCAGAGCACTTAAAAACCCGCTTGCAACGAAATGACTACAGAGCACTTAAACACCCGCTTGCAACGAAATGACTCCAGAGCACTTAAAAACCCGCTTGCAACGAAATGACTCCAGAGCACTTAAAAACCCGCTTGCAACGAAATGACTCCAGAGCACTGAAAAACCCGCTTACAACGAAATGACTCCAGAGCACTTAAAAACCCGCTTGCAACGAATGACTCCAGAGTACTTAAAAACCCACTTGCAACGAAATGACTCCAGAGCACTTAAAAACCCGCTTGCAACGAAATGACTCCAGAGCACTTAAAAACCCGTATGCAACGAAATGACTCCAGAGCACTTAAAAACCCGCTTGCAACAAAATGACTCCAGAGCATTTAAAAAACCGCTTGCAACGAAATGACTCCAGAGCCCTTAAAAACCCGCTTGCAACGAAATGACTCCAGAACAATTAAAAACCCGCTTGCAACGAAATGACTCCAGAGCACTTAAAAACCCGCTTGCAACGAAATGACTCCAGAGCACTTAAACACCCGCTTGCAACGAAATGACTCCAGAGCACTTAAAAACCCGCTTGCAACGAAATGACTCCAGAGCACTTAAAAACCCGCTTGCAACGAAATGACTCCAGAGCACTTAAAAACCCGCTTGCAACGAAATGACTCCAGAGCACTTAAAAACCCGCTTGCAACGAAATGACTCCAGAGCACTTAATAACCCGCTTGCAATGAAATGTCTCCAGAGCACGTAAAAACCCGCTTGCAACGAAATGACTCCAGAGCACGTAAAAACCCGCTTGCAACGAAATGACTCCAGAGCACTTAAAAACCCGCTTGCAACGAAATGAGTCCAGAACACTTAAAAACCCGCTTGCAACGAAATGACTCCAGAGCACTTAAAAACCCGCTTGCAATGAAATGACTCCAGAGCACGTAAAAACCCGCTTGCAACGAAATGACTCCAGAGCACTTAAAAACCCGCTTGCAACGAAATGACTCCAGAACACTTAAAAACCCGCTTGCAACGAAATGACTCCAGAGCACTTAAAACCCCGCTTCCAGTGAAATGTCTGAGAAGTATGTAAAAACCCGCTTGCATCGAAATGACTCCAGAGCAATTAAAAACCCGCTTGCAACGAAATGACTCCAGAGCACTTAAAAACCCGCTTGCAACGAAATGACTCCAGAACACTTAAAAACCCGCTTGCAACGAAATGACTCCAGAGCACTTAAAAACCCGCTTGCAACGAAATGACTCCAGAGCACTTAAAAAACCGCTTGCAACGAAATGACTCCAGAACACTTAAAAACCCGCTTGCAACGAAATGACTCCAGAGCACTTAAAAACCCGCTTGCAATGAAATGACTCCAGAGCACGTAAAAACCCGCTTGCAACGAAATGACTCCAGAGCACTTAAAAACCCGCTTGCAACGAAATGACTCCAGAACACTTAAAAACCTGCTTGCAACGAAATGACTCCAGAACACTTAAAAACCCGCTTGCAACGAAATGACTCCAGAGCACTTAAAAAACCCGCTTCCAGTGAAATGTCTGAGAAGTATGTAAAAACCCGCTTGTAATGAAATGACTCCAGAGCACGTAAAAACCCGCTTGCAACGAAATGACTCCAGAGCACTTAAAAACCCGATTGCAACGAAATGACTCCAGAGCACTTAAACACCCGCTAGCAAAGAAATGACTCCAGAGCACTTAAAAACCCGCTTGCAACGAAATGACTACAGAGCACTTAAAAACCCGCTTGCAACGAAATGACTCCAGAGTACTTAAAAACCCGCTTGAAACGAAGTGACTCCAGAGCACTTAAAAAACCCGCTTCCAGTGAAATGTCTGAGAAGTATGTAAAAACCCGCTTACAACGAAATGACTCCAGAGCACTTAAAAACCCGCTTGCAACGAAATGACTCCAGAGTACTTAAAAACCCACTTGCAACGAAATGACTCCAGAGCACTTAAAAACCCGCTTGCAACGAAATGACTCCAGAGCACTTAAAAACCCGTATGCAACGAAATGACTCCAGAGCACTTAAAAACCCGCTGGCAACAAAATGACTCCAGAGCATTTAAAAAACCGCTTGCAACGAAATGACTCCAGAGCCCTTAAAAACCCGCTTGCAACGAAATGACTCCAGAACACTTAAAAACCCGCTTGCAACGAAATGACTCCAGAGCACTTAAAAACCCGCTTGCAACGAAATGACTCCAGAGCACTTAAACACCCACTTGCAACGAAATGACTCCAGAGCACTTAAAAACCCGCTTGCAACGAAATGACTCCAGAGCACTTAAAAACCAGCTTGCAACGAAATGACTCCAGAGCACTTAAAAACCCGCTTGCAACGAAATGACTCCAGAGCACTTAAAAACACGCTTGCAACGAAATGACTCCAGAGCACTTAATAACCCGCTTGCAATGAAATGTCTCCAGAGCACGTAAAAACCCGCTTGCAACGAAATGACTCCAGAGCACGTAAAAACCCGCTTGCAACGAAATGACTCCAGAGCACTTAAAAACCCGCTTGCAACGAAATGAGTCCAGAACACTTAAAAACCCGCTTGCAACGAAATGACTCCAGAGCACTTAAAAACCCGCTTGCAATGAAATGACTCCAGAGCACGTAAAAACCCGCTTGCAACGAAATGACTCCAGAGCACTTAAAAACCCGCTTGCAACGAAATGACTCCAGAACACTTAAAAACCCGCTTGCAACGAAATGACTCCAGAGCACTTAAAACCCCGCTTCCAGTGAAATGTCTGAGAAGTATGTAAAAACCCGCTTGCATCGAAATGACTCCAGAGCAATTAAAAACCCGCTTGCAACGAAATGACTCCAGAGAACTTAAAAACCCGCTTGCAACGAAATGACTCCAGAACACTTAAAAACCCGCTTGCAACGAAATGACTCCAGAGCACTTAAAAACCCGCTTGCAACGAAATGACTCCAGAGCACTTAAAAAACCGCTTGCAACGAAATGACTCCAGAACACTTAAAAACCCGCTTGCAACGAAATGACTCCAGAGCACTTAAAAACCCGCTTGCAATGAAATGACTCCAGAGCACGTAAAAACCCGCTTGCAACGAAATGACTCCAGAGCACTTAAAAACCCGCTTGCAACGAAATGACTCCAGAACACTTAAAAACCTGTTTGCAACGAAATGACTCCAGAACACTTAAAAACCCGCTTGCAACGAAATGACTCCAGAGCACTTAAAAAACCCGCTTCCAGTGAAATGTCTGAGAAGTATGTAAAAACCCGCTTGCAATGAAATGACTCCAGAGCACGTAAAAACCCGCTTGCAACGAAATGACTCCAGAGCACTTAAAAACCCGATTGCAACGAAATGACTCCAGAGCACTTAAACACCCGCTAGCAAAGAAATGACTCCAGAGCACTTAAAAACCCGCGTGCAACGAAATGACTACAGAGCACTTAAAAACCCGCTTGCAACGAAATGACTTCAGAGTACTTAAAAACCCGCTTGAAACGAAGTGACTCCAGAGCACTTAAAAAACCCGCTTCCAGTGAAATGTCTGAGAAGTATGTAAAAACCCGCTTGCAACGAAATGACTCCAGAGCACGTAAAAACCCGCTTGCAACGAAATGACTCCAGAGCACTGAAAAACCCGCTTATAACGAAATGCCTTCAGAGCACTTAAAAACCCGCTTGCAACGAAATGACTCCAGAGCACTGAAAAACCCGCTTACAACGAAATGCCTTCAGAGCACTTAAACCCCGCTTGCAACGAAATGACTCCAGAGCACTTAAAAACCCGCTTGCAACGAAATGAGTCCAGAACACTTAAAAACCCGCTTGCAACGAAATGACTCCAGAGCACTTAAAAACCCGCTTGCAACGAAATGACTCCAGAGCACTTAAAAACCCGCTTGCAACGAAATGACTCCAGAGCACTTAAAAACCTGCTTGCAAAGAAATGACTCCAGAGCACTTAAAAACCCTCTTGCAACGAAATGACTCCAGAGAACTTAAAAACCCGCTTGCAACGAAATGACTCCAGAGCACTTAAAAACCCGCTTGCAACGAAATGACTCCAGAGCATTTAAAAACCCGCTTGCAACGAAATGACTCCAGAGCACTTAAAAACCTGCTTGCAACGAAATGACTCCAGAGCACTTAAAAACCCTCTTGCAACGAAATGACTCCAGAGCACTTAAAAACCCGCTTGCAACGAAATGACTCCAGAGCACTTAAACACCCGCTTGCAACGAAATGACTCCAGAGCACTTAAAAACCCGCTTGCAACGAAATGACTCCAGAGCACTTAAAAACCCGCTTGCAACGAAATGACTCCAGAGCACTTAAACACCCGCTTGCAATGAAATGACTCCAGAGCACTTAAAAACCCGCTTGCAACGAAATGACTCCAGAGCACTTAAAAACCCGCTTGCAACGAAATGACTCCAGAGCACTTAAAAACCCGCTTGCAACGAAATGACTCCAGAGCACTTAAAAACCCGCTTGCAACGAAATGACTCCAGAGCACTTAATAACCCGCTTACAATGAAATGTCTCCAGAGCACGTAAAAACCCGCTTGCAACGAAATGACTCCAGAGCACGTAAAAACCCGCTTGCAACGAAATGACTCCAGAGCACTTAAAAACCCGCTTGCAACGAAATGAGTCCAGAACACTTAAAAACCCGCTTGCAACGAAATGACTCCAGAGCACTTAAAAACCCGCTTGCAACGAAATGACTACAGAGCACTTAAAAACCCGCTTGCAACGAAATGACTCCAGAGTACTTAAAAACCCGCTTGAAACGAAGTGACTCCAGAGCACTTAAAAAACCCGCTTACAGTGAAATGTCTGAGAAGTATGTAAAAACCCGCTTGCAACGAAATGACTCCAGAGCACGTAAAAACCCGCTTGCAACGAAATGACTCCAGAGCACTGAAAAACCCGCTTATAACGAAATGCCTTCAGAGCACTTAAAAACCCGCTTGCAACGAAATGACTCCAGAGCACTGAAAAACCCGCTTACAACGAAATGCCTTCAGAGCACTTAAACCCCGCTTGCAACGAAATGACTCCAGAGCACTTAAAAACCCGCTTGCAACGAAATGAGTCCAGAACACTTAAAAACCCGCTTGCAACGAAATGACTCCAGAGCACTTAAAAACCCGCTTGCAACGAAATGACTCCAGAGCACTTAAAAACCCGCTTGCAACGAAATGACTCCAGAGCACTTAAAAACCCGCTTACAACGAAATGACTCCAGAGCACTTAAAAACCCGCTTGCAACGAAATGACTCCAGAGCACTTAAAAACCCGCTTGCAACGAAATGACTCCAGAGCACGTAAAAACCCGCTTGCAACGAAATGACTCCAGAGCACTGAAAAACCCGCTTATAACGAAATGCCTTCAGAGCACTTAAAAACCCGCTTGCAACGAAATGACTCCAGAGCACTGAAAAACCCGCTTACAACGAAATGCCTTCAGAGCACTTAAACCCCGCTTGCAACGAAATGACTCCAGAGCACTTAAAAACCCGCTTGCAACGAAATGAGTCCAGAACACTTAAAAACCCGCTTGCAACGAAATGACTCCAGAGCACTTAAAAACCCGCTTGCAACGAAATGACTCCAGAGCACTTAAAAAACCGCTTGCAACGAAATGACTCCAGAGCACTTAAAAAACCGCTTGCAACGAAATGACTCCAGAACACTTAAAAACCCGCTTGCAACGAAATGACTCCAGAGCACTTAAAAACCCGCTTGCAATGAAATGACTCCAGAGCACGTAAAAACCCGCTTGTAACGAAATGACTCCAGAGCACTTAAAAACCCGCTTGCAACGAAATGACTCCAGAACACTTAAAAACCTGCTTGCAACGAAATGACTCCAGAACACTTAAAAACCTGCTTGCAACGAAATGACTCCAGAACACTTAAAAACCCGCTTGCAACGAAATGACTCCAGAGCACTTAAAAAACCCGCTTCCAGTGAAATGTCTGAGAAGTATGTAAAAACCCGCTTGCAATGAAATGACTCCAGAGCACGTAAAAACCCGCTTGCAACGAAATGACTCCAGAGCACTTAAAAACCCGATTGCAACGAAATGACTCCAGAGCACTTAAACACCCGCTAGCAAAGAAATGACTCCAGAGCACTTAAAAACCCGCTTGCAACGAAATGACTACAGAGCACTTAAAAACCCGCTTGCAACGAAATGACTCCAGAGTACTTAAAAACCCGCTTGAAACGAAGTGACTCCAGAGCACTTAAAAAACCCGCTTCCAGTGAAATGTCTGAGAAGTATGTAAAAACCCGCTTGCAACGAAATGACTCCAGAGCACGTAAAAACCCGCTTGCAACGAAATGACTCCAGAGCACTGAAAAACCCGCTTATAACGAAATGCCTTCAGAGCACTTAAAAACCCGCTTGCAACGAAATGACTCCAGAGCACTGAAAAACCCGCTTACAACGAAATGCCTTCAGAGCACTTAAACCCAGCTTGCAACGAAATGACTCCAGAGCACTTAAAAACCCGCTTGCAACGAAATGAGTCCAGAACACTTAAAAACCCGCTTGCAACGAAATGACTCCAGAGCACTTAAAAACCCGCTTGCAACGAAATGACTCCAGAGCACTTAAAAACCCGCTTGCAACGAAATGACTCCAGAGCACTTAAAAACCTGCTTGCAACGAAATGACTCCAGAGCACTTAAAAACCCTCTTGCAACGAAATGACTCCAGAGCACTTAAAAACCCGCTTGCAACGAAATGACTCCAGAGCACTTAAAAACCCGCTTGCAACGAAATGACTCCAGAGCACTTAAAAACCCGCTTGCAACGAAATGACTCCAGAGCACTTAAAAACCCGCTTGCAACGAAATGACTCCAGAGCACTTAAAAACCCTCTTGCAACGAAATGACTCCAGAGCACTTAAAAACCCGCTTGCAACGAAATGACTCCAGAGCCCTTAAACACCCGCTTGCAACGAAATGACTCCAGAGCACTTAAAAACCCGCTTGCAACGAAATGACTCCAGAGCACTTAAAAACCCGCTTGCAACGAAATGACTCCAGAGCACTTAAACACCCGCTTGCAATGAAATGACTCCAGAGCACTTAAAAACCCGCTTGCAACGAAATGACTCCAGAGCACTTAAAAACCCGCTTGCAACGAAATGACTCCAGAGCACTTAAAAACCCGCTTGCAACGAAATGACTCCACAACACTTAAAAACCCGCTTGCAACGAAATGACTCCAGAGCACTTAATAACCCGCTTACAATGAAATGTCTCCAGAGCACGTAAAAACCCGCTTGCAACGAAATGACTCCAGAGCACGTAAAAACCCGCTTGCAACGAAATGACTCCAGAGCACTTAAAAACCCGCTTGCAACGAAATGAGTCCAGAACACTTAAAAACCCGCTTGCAACGAAATGACTCCAGAGCACTTAAAAACCCGCTTGCAACGAAATGACTACAGAGCACTTAAAAACCCGCTTGCAACGAAATGACTCCAGAGTACTTAAAAACCCGCTTGAAACGAAGTGACTCCAGAGCACTTAAAAAACCCGCTTCCAGTGAAATGTCTGAGAAGTATGTAAAAACCCGCTTGCAACGAAATGACTCCAGAGCACGTAAAAACCCGCTTGCAACGAAATGACTCCAGAGCACTGAAAAATCCGCTTATAACGAAATGCCTTCAGAGCACTTAAAAACCCGCTTGCAACGAAATGACTCCAGAGCACTGAAAAACCCGCTTACAACGAAATGCCTTCAGAGCACTTAAACCCCGCTTGCAACGAAATGACTCCAGAGCACTTAAAAACCCGCTTGCAACGAAATGAGTCCAGAACACTTAAAAACCCGCTTGCAACGAAATGACTCCAGAGCACTTAAAAACCCGCTTGCAATGAAATGACTCCAGAGCACGTAAAAACCCGCTTGCAACGAAATGACTCCAGAGCACTTAAAAACCCGCTTGCAACGAAATGACTCCAGAACACTTAAAAACCCGCTTGCAACGAAATGACTCCAGAACACTTAAAAACCCGCTTTCAACGAAATGACTCGAGAGCACTTAAAAAACCCGCTTCCAGTGAAATGTCTGAGAAGTATGTAAAAACCCGCTTGCATCGAAATGACTCCAGAGCAATTAAAAACCCGCTTGCAACGAAATGACTCCAGAGCACTTAAAAACCCGCTTGCAACGAAATGACTCCAGAACACTTAAAAACCCGCTTGCAACGAAATGACTCCAGAGCACGTAAAAACCCGCTTGCAACGAAATGACTCCAGAGCACTTAAAAACCCGCTTGCAACGAAATGACTCCAGAACACTTAAAAACCCGCTTGCAACGAAATGACTCCAGAACACTTAAAAACCCGCTTGCAACGAAATGACTCCAGAGCACTTAAAAAACCCGCTTCCAGTGAAATGTCTGAGAAGTATGTAAAAACCCGCTTGCAATGAAATGACTCCAGAGCACGTAAAAACCCGCTTGCAACGAAATGACTCCAGAGCACTTAAAAACCCGCTTGCAACGAAATGACTCCAGAGCACTTAAACACCCGCTTGCAACGAAATGACTCCAGAGCACTTAAAAACCCGCTTGCAACGAAATGACTACAGAGCACTTAAACACCCGCTTGCAACGAAATGACTCCAGAGCACTTAAAAACCCGCTTGCAACGAAATGACTCCAGAACACTTAAAAACCCGCTTGCAACGAAATGACTCCAGAACACTTAAAAACCCGCTTGCAACGAAATGACTCCAGAGCACTTAAAAAACCCGCTTCCAGTGAAATGTCTGAGAAGTATGTAAAAACCCGCTTGCAATGAAATGACTCCAGAGCACGTAAAAACCCGCTTGCAACGAAATGACTCCAGAGCACTGAAAAACCCGCTTACAACGAAATGACTCCAGAGCACTTAAAAACCCGCTTGCAACGAAATGACTCCAGAACACTTAAAAACCCGCTTCCAATGAAATGACTCCAGAGCACTTAAAAAACCCGCTTCCAGTGAAATGTCTGAGAAGTATGTAAAAACCCGCTTGCAATGAAATGACTCCAGAGCACGTAAAAACCCGCTTGCAACGAAATGACTCCAGAGCACTTAAAAACCCGCTTGCAACGAAATGAGTCCAGAACACTTAAAAACCCGCTTGCAACGAAATGACTCCAGAGCACTTAAAAACCCGCTTGCAACGAAATGACTCCAGAGTACTTAAACACCCGCTTGCAACGAAATGACTCCAGAGCACTTAAAAACCCGCTTGCAACGAAATGACTCCAGAGCACTTAAAAACCCGCTTGCAACGAAATGACTCCAGAAAACTTAAAAAACCCACTTCCAGTGAAATGTCTGAGAAGTATGTAAAAACCCGCTTGCAATGAAATGACTCCTGAGCACATAAAAACCGGCTTGCAACGAAATGACTCCAGAGCACTTAAAAACCCGCTTGCAACGAAATGACTCCACAACACTTAAAAACCTGCTTGCAACGAAATGACTCCAGAGCACTTAATAACCCGCTTGCAATGAAATGTCTCCAGAGCACGTAAAAACCCGCTTGCAACGAAATGACTCCAGAGCACGTAAAAACCCGCTTGCAACGAAATGACTCCAGAGCACTTAAAAACCCGCTTGCAACGAAATGAGTCCAGAACACTTAAAAACCCGCTTGCAACGAAATTACTCCAGAGCACTTAAAAACCCGCTTGCAATGAAATGACTCCAGAGCACGTAAAAACCCGCTTGCAACGAAATGACTCCAGAGCACTTAAAAACCCGCTTGCAACGAAATGACTCCAGAACACTTAAAAACCCGCTTGCAACGAAATGACTCCAGAACACTTAAAAACCCGCTTGCAACGAAATGACTCCAGAGCACTTAAAAAACCCGCTTCCAGTGAAATGTCTGAGAAGTATGTAAAAACCCGCTTGCATCGAAATGACTCCAGAGCAATTAAAAACCCGCTTGCAACGAAATGACTCCAGAGCACTTAAAAACCCGCTTGCAACGAAATGACTCCAGAACACTTAAAAACCCGCTTGCAACGAAATGACTCCAGAGCACGTAAAAACCCGCTTGCAACGAAATGACTCCAGAGCACTTAAAAACCCGCTTGCAACGAAATGACTCCAGAGCACTTAAAAACCCGCTTGCAACGAAATGACTCCAGAACACTTAAAAACCCGCTTGCAACGAAATGACTCCAGAGCACTTAAAAAACCCGCTTGCAACGAAATGACTCCAGAACACTTAAAAACCCGCTTGCAACGAAATGACTCCAGAGCACTTAAAAAACCCGCTTCCAGTGAAATGTCTGAGAAGTATGTAAAAACCCGCTTGCAATGAAATGACTCCAGAGCACGTAAAAACCCGCTTGCAACGAAATGACTCCAGAGCACTTAAAAACCCGCTTGCAACGAAATGACTCCAGAGCACTTAAACACCCGCTTGCAACGAAATGACTCCAGAGCACTTAAAAACCCGCTTGCAACGAAATGACTACAGAGCACTTAAACACCCGCTTGCAACGAAATGACTCCAGAGCACTTAAAAACCCGCTTGCAACGAAATGACTCCAGAGCACTTAAAAACCCGCTTGCAACGAAATGACTCCAGAACACTTAAAAACCCGCTTGCAACGAAATGACTCCAGAGCACTTAAAAAACCCGCTTCCAGTGAAATGTCTGAGAAGTATGTAAAAACCCGCTTGCAATGAAATGACTCCAGAGCACGTAAAAACCCGCTTGCAACGAAATGACTCCAGAGCACTGAAAAACCCGCTTACAACGAAATGACTCCAGAGCACTTAAAAACCCGCTTGCAACGAAATGACTCCAGAACACTTAAAAACCCGCTTGCAACGAAATGACTCCAGAGCACTTAAAAAACCCGCTTCCAGTGAAATGTCTGAGAAGTATGTAAAAACCCGCTTGCAATGAAATGACTCCAGAGCACGTAAAAACCCGCTTGCAACGAAATGACTCCAGAGCACTTAAAAACCCGCTTGCAACGAAATGAGTCCAGAACACTTAAAAACCCGCTTGCAACGAAATGACTCCAGAGCACTTAAAAACCCGCTTGCAACGAAATGACTCCAGAGTACTTAAACACCCGCTTGCAACGAAATGACTCCAGAGCACTTAAAAACCCGCTTGCAACGAAATGACTCCAGAGCACTTAAAAACCCGCTTGCAACGAAATGACTCCAGAGCACTTAAAAAACCCACTTCCAGTGAAATGTCTGAGAAGTATGTAAAAACCCGCTTGCAATGAAATGACTCCTGAGCACGTAAAAACCGGCTTGCAACGAAATGACTCCAGAGCACTTAAAAACCCGCTTGCAACGAAATGACTCCACAACACTTAAAAACCTGCTTGCAACGAAATGACTCCAGAGCACTTAATAACCCGCTTGCAATGAAATGTCTCCAGAGCACGTAAAAACCCGCTTGCAACGAAATGACTCCAGAGCACGTAAAAACCCGCTTGCAACGAAATGACTCCAGAGCACTTAAAAACCCGCTTGCAACGAAATGAGTCCAGAACACTTAAAAACCCGCTTGCAACGAAATGACTCCAGAGCACTTAAAAACCCGCTTGCAATGAAATGACTCCAGAGCACTTAAAAACCCGCTTGCAACGAAATGACTCCAGAGCACTTAAAAACCCGCTTGCAACGAAATGACTCCAGAACACTTAAAAACCCGCTTGCAACGAAATGACTCCAGAACACTTAAAAACCCGCTTGCAACGAAATGACTCCAGAGCACTTAAAAAACCCGCTTCCAGTGAAATGTCTGAGAAGTATGTAAAAACCCGCTTGCATCGAAATGACTCCAGAGCAATTAAAAACCCGCTTGCAACGAAATGACTCCAGAGCACTTAAAAACCCGCTTGCAACGAAATGACTCCAGAACACTTAAAAACCCGCTTGCAACGAAATGACTCCAGAGCACGTAAAAACCCGCTTGCAACGAAATGACTCCAGAGCACTTAAAAACCCGCTTGCAACGAAATGACTCCAGAACACTTAAAAACCCGCTTGCAACGAAATGACTCCAGAACACTTAAAAACCCGCTTGCAACGAAATGACTCCAGAGCACTTAAAAAACCCGCTTCCAGTGAAATGTCTGAGAAGTATGTAAAAACCCGCTTGCAATGAAATGACTCCAGAGCACGTAAAAACCCGCTTGCAACGAAATGACTCCAGAGCACTGAAAAACCCGCTTACAACGAAATGACTCCAGAGCACTTAAAAACCCGCTTGCAACGAAATGACTCCAGAACACTTAAAAACCCGCTTGCAACGAAATGACTCCAGAGCACTTAAAAAACCCGCTTCCAGTGAAATGTCTGAGAAGTATGTAAAAACCCGCTTGCAATGAAATGACTCCAGAGCACGTAAAAACCCGCTTGCAACGAAATGACTCCAGAGCTCTTAAAAACCCGCTTGCAACGAAATGAGTCCAGAACACTTAAAAACCCGCTTGCAACGAAATGACTCCAGAGCACTTAAAAACCCGCTTGCAACGAAATGACTCCAGAGCACTTAAACACCCGCTTGCAACGAAATGACTCCAGAGCACTTAAAAACCCGCTTGCAACGAAATGACTCCAGAACACTTAAAAACCCGCTTGCAACGAAATGACTCCAGAACACTTAAAAACCCGCTTGCAACGAAATGACTCCAGAGCACTTAAAAAACCCGCTTCCAGTGAAATGTCTGAGAAGTATGTAAAAACCCGCTTGCAATGAAATGACTCCAGAGCACGTAAAAACCCGCTTGCAACGAAATGACTCCAGAGCACTGAAAAACCCGCTTACAACGAAATGACTCCAGAGCACTTAAAAACCCGCTTGCAACGAAATGACTCCAGAACACTTAAAAACCCGCTTGCAACGACATGACTCCAGAGCACTTAAAAAACCCGCTTCCAGTGAAATGTCTGAGAAGTATGTAAAAACCCGCTTGCAATGAAATGACTCCAGAGCACGTAAAAACCCGCTTGCAACGAAATGACTCCAGAGCACTTAAAAACCCGCTTGCAACGAAATGAGTCCAGAACACTTAAAAACCCGCTTGCAACGAAATGACTCCAGAGCACTTAAAAACCCGCTTGCAACGAAATGACTCCAGAGTACTTAAACACCCGCTTGCAACGAAATGACTCCAGAGCACTTAAAAACCCGCTTGCAACGAAATGACTCCAGAGCACTTAAAAACCCGCTTGCAACGAAATGACTCCAGAGCACTTAAAAAACCCACTTCCAGTGAAATGTCTGAGAAGTATGTAAAAACCCGCTTGCAATGAAATGACTCCTGAGCACGTAAAAACCGGCTTGCAACGAAATGACTCCAGAGCACTTAAAAACCCGCTTGCAACGAAATGACTCCACAACACTTAAAAACCTGCTTGCAACGAAATGACTCCAGAGCACTTAATAACCCGCTTGCAATGAAATGTCTCCAGAGCACGTAAAAACCCGCTTGCAACGAAATGACTCCAGAGCACGTAAAAACCCGCTTGCAACGAAATGACTCCAGAGCACTTAAAAACCCGCTTGCAACGAAATGAGTCCAGAACACTTAAAAACCCGCTTGCAACGAAATGACTCCAGAGCACTTAAAAACCCGCTTGCAATGAAATGACTCCAGAGCACGTAAAAACCCGCTTGCAACGAAATGACTCCAGAGCACTTAAAAACCCGCTTGCAACGAAATGACTCCAGAACACTTAAAAACCCGCTTGCAACGAAATGACTCCAGAACACTTAAAAACCCGCTTGCAACGAAATGACTCCAGAGCACTTAAAAAACCCGCTTCCAGTGAAATGTCTGAGAAGTATGTAAAAACCCGCTTGCAATGAAATGACTCCAGAGCACTTAAAAACCCTCTTGCAACGAAATGACTCCAGAGCACTTAAAAACCCGCTTGCAACGAAATGACTCCAGAGCACTTAAAAACCCGCTTGCAACGAAATGACTCCAGAGCACTTAAAAACCCGCTTGCAACGAAATGACTCCAGAGCACTTAAAAACCTGCTTGCAACGAAATGACTCCAGAGCACTTAAAAACCCTCTTGCAACGAAATGACTCCAGAGCACTTAAAAACCCGCTTGCAACGAAATGACTCCAGAGCACTTAAACACCCGCTTGCAACGAAATGACTCCAGAGCACTTAAAAACCCGCTTGCAACGAAATGACTCCAGAGCACTTAAAAACCCGCTTGCAACGAAATGACTCCAGAGCACTTAAACACCTGCTTGCAACGAAATGACTCCAGAGCACTTAAAAACCCGCTTGCAACGAAATGACTCCAGAGCACTTAAAAACCCGCTTGCAACGAAATGACTCCAGAGCACTTAAAAACCCGCTTGCAACGAAATGACTCCACAACACTTAAAAACCCGCTTGCAACGAAATGACTCCAGAGCACTTAATAACCCGCTTACAATGAAATGTCTCCAGAGCACGTAAAAACCCGCTTGCAACGAAATGACTCCAGAGCACGTAAAAACCCGCTTGCAACGAAATGACTCCAGAGCACTTAAAAACCCGCTTGCAACGAAATGAGTCCAGAACACTTAAAAACCCGCTTGCAACGAAATGACTCCAGAGCACTTAAAAACCCGCTTGCAATGAAATGACTCCAGAGCACGTAAAAACCCGCTTGCAACGAAATGACTCCAGAGCACTTAAAAACCCGCTTGCAACGAAATGACTCCAGAACACTTAAAAACCCGCTTGCAACGAAATGACTCCAGAACACTTAAAAACCCGCTTTCAACGAAATGACTCCAGAGCACTTAAAAAACCCGCTTCCAGTGAAATGTCTGAGAAGTATGTAAAAACCCGCTTGCATCGAAATGACTCCAGAGCAATTAAAAACCCGCTTGCAACGAAATGACTCCAGAGCACTTAAAAACCCGCTTGCAACGAAATGACTCCAGAACACTTAAAAACCCGCTTGCAACGAAATGACTCCAGAGCACGTAAAAACCCGCTTGCAACGAAATGACTCCAGAGCACTTAAAAACCCGCTTGCAACGAAATGACTCCAGAACACTTAAAAACCCGCTTGCAACGAAATGACTCCAGAACACTTAAAAACCCGCTTGCAACGAAATGACTCCAGAGCACTTAAAAAACCCGCTTCCAGTGAAATGTCTGAGAAGTATGTAAAAACCCGCTTGCAATGAAATGACTCCAGAGCACGTAAAAACCCGCTTGCAACGAAATGACTCCAGAGCACTTAAAAACCCGCTTGCAACGAAATGACTCCAGAGCACTTAAACAACCGCTTGCAACGAAATGACTCCAGAGCACTTAAAAACCCGCTTGCAACGAAATGACTACAGAGCACTTAAACACCCGCTTGCAAAGAAATGACTCCAGAGCACTTAAAAACCCGCTTGCAACGAAATGACTCCAGAACACTTAAAAACCCGCTTGCAACGAAATGACTCCAGAACACTTAAAAACCCGCTTGCAACGAAATGACTCCAGAGCACTTAAAAAACCCGCTTCCAGTGAAATGTCTGAGAAGTATGTAAAAACCCGCTTGCAATGAAATGACTCCAGAGCACGTAAAAACCCGCTTGCAACGAAATGACTCCAGAGCACTGAAAAACCCGCTTACAACGAAATGACTCCAGAGCACTTAAAAACCCGCTTGCAACGAAATGACTCCAGAACACTTAAAAACCCGCTTGCAATGAAATGACTCCAGAGCACTTAAAAAACCCGCTTCCAGTGAAATGTCTGAGAAGTATGTAAAAACCCGCTTGCAATGAAATGACTCCAGAGCACGTAAAAACCCGCTTGCAACGAAATGACTCCAGAGCACTTAAAAACCCGCTTGCAACGAAATGAGTCCAGAACACTTAAAAACCCGCTTGCAACGAAATGACTCCAGAGCACTTAAAAACCCGCTTGCAACGAAATGACTCCAGAGTACTTAAACACCCGCTTGCAACAAAATGACTCCAGAGCACTTAAAAACCCGCTTGCAACGAAATGACTCCAGAGCACTTAAAAACCCGCTTGCAACGAAATGACTCCAGAGCACTTAAAAAACCCACTTCCAGTGAAATGTCTGAGAAGTATGTAAAAACCCGCTTGCAATGAAATGACTCCTGAGCACGTAAAAACCGGCTTGCAACGAAATGACTCCAGAGCACTTAAAAACCCGCTTGCAACGAAATGACTCCACAACACTTAAAAACCTGCTTGCAACGAAATGACTCCAGAGCACTTAATAACCCGCTTGCAATGAAATGTCTCCAGAGCACGTAAAAACCCGCTTGCAACGAAATGACTCCAGAGCACGTAAAAACCCGCTTGCAACGAAATGACTCCAGAGCACTTAAAAACCCGCTTGCAACGAAATGAGTCCAGAACACTTAAAAACCCGCTTGCAACGAAATGACTCCAGAGCACTTAAAAACCCGCTTGCAATGAAATGACTCCAGAGCACGTAAAAACCCGCTTGCAACGAAATGACTCCAGAGCACTTAAAAACCCGCTTGCAACGAAATGACTCCAGAACACTTAAAAACCCGCTTGCAACGAAATGACTCCAGAACACTTAAAAACCCGCTTGCAACGAAATGACTCCAGAGCACTTAAAAAACCCGCTTCCAGTGAAATGTCTGAGAAGTATGTAAAAACCCGCTGGCATCGAAATGACTCCAGAGCAATTAAAAACCCGCTTGCAACGAAATGACTCCAGAGCACTTAAAAACCCGCTTGCAAAGAAATGACTCCAGAACACTTAAAAACCCGCTTGCAACGAAATGACTCCAGAGCACGTAAAAACCCGCTTGCAACGAAATGACTCCAGAGCACTTAAAAACCCGCTTGCAACGAAATGACTCCAGAGCACTTAAAAACCCGCTTGCAACGAAATGACTCCAGAGCACTTAAAAACCCGCTTGCAACGAAATGACTCCAGAGCCCTTAAAAACCCGCTTGCAACGAAATGACTCCAGAACACTTAAAAACCCGCTTGCAACGAAATGACTCCAGAGCACTTAAAAAACCCGCTTCCAGTGAAATGTCTGAGAAGTATGTAAAAACCCGCTTGCAATGAAATGACTCCAGAGCACGTAAAAACCCGCTTGCAACGAAATGACTCCAGAGCACTTAAAAACCCGCTTGCAACGAAATGACTCCAGAGCACTTAAACACCCGCTTGCAACGAAATGACTCCAGAGCACTTAAAAACCCGCTTGCAACGAAATGACTACAGAGCACTTAAACACCCGCTTGCAACGAAATGACTCCAGAGCACTTAAAAACCCGCTTGCAACGAAATGACTCCAGAACACTTAAAAACCCGCTTGCAACGAAATGACTCCAGAACACTTAAAAACCCGCTTGCAACGAAATGACTCCAGAGCACTTAAAAAACCCGCTTCCAGTGAAATGTCTGAGAAGTATGTAAAAACCCGCTTGCAATGAAATGACTCCAGAGCACGTAAAAACCCGCTTGCAACGAAATGACTCCAGAGCACTGAAAAACCCGCTTACAACGAAATGACTCCAGAGCACTTAAAAACCCGCTTGCAACGAAATGACTCCAGAACACTTAAAAACCCGCTTGCAACGAAATGACTACAGAGCACTTAAAAAACCCGCTTCCAGTGAAATGTCTGAGAAGTATGTAAAAACCCGCTTGCAATGAAATGACTCCAGAGCACGTAAAAACCCGCTTGCAACGAAATGACTCCAGAGCACTTAAAAACCCGCTTGCAACGAAATGAGTCCAGAACACTTAAAAACCCGCTTGCAACGAAATGACTCCAGAGCACTTAAAAACCCGCTTGCAACGAAATGACTCCAGAGTACTTAAACACCCGCTTGCAACGAAATGACTCCAGAGCACTTAAAAACCCGCTTGCAACGAAATGACTCCAGAGCACTTAAAAACCCGCTTGCAACGAAATGACTCCAGAGCACTTAAAAAACCCACTTCCAGTGAAATGTCTGAGAAGTATGTAAAAACCCGCTTGCAATGAAATGACTCCTGAGCACGTAAAAACCGGCTTGCAACGAAATGACTCCAGAGCACTTAAAAACCCGCTTGCAACGAAATGAATCCACAACACTTAAAAACCTGCTTGCAACGAAATGACTCCAGAGCACTTAATAAACCGCTTGCAATGAAATGTCTCCAGAGCACGTAAAAACCCGCTTGCAACGAAATGACTCCAGAGCACGTAAAAACCCGCTTGCAACGAAATGACTCCAGAGCACTTAAAAACCCGCTTGCAAGGAAATGAGTCCAGAACACTTAAAAACCCGCTTGCAACGAAATGACTCCAGAGCACTTAAAAACCCGCTTGCAATGAAATGACTCCAGAGCACGTAAAAACCCGCTTGCAACGAAATGACTCCAGAGCACTTAAAAACCCGCTTGCAACGAAATGACTCCAGAACACTTAAAAACCCGCTTGCAACGAAATGACTCCAGAACACTTAAAAACCCGCTTGCAACGAAATGACTCCAGAGCACTTAAAAAACCCGCTTCCAGTGAAATGTCTGAGAAGTATGTAAAAACCCGCTTGCATCGAAATGACTCCAGAGCAATTAAAAACCCGCTTGCAACGAAATGACTCCAGAGCACTTAAAAACCCGCTTGCAACGAAATGACTCCAGAACACTTAAAAACCCGCTTGCAACGAAATGACTCCAGAGCACGTAAAAACCCGCTTGCAACGAAATGACTCCAGAGCACTTAAAAACCCGCTTGCAACGAAATGACTCCAGAACACTTAAAAACCCGCTTGCAACGAAATGACTCCAGAACACTTAAAAACCCGCTTGCAACGAAATGACTCCAGAGCACTTAAAAAACCCGCTTCCAGTGAAATGTCTGAGAAGTATGTAAAAACCCGCTTGCAATGAAATGACTCCAGAGCACGTAAAAACCCGCTTGCAACGAAATGACTCCAGAGCACTGAAAAACCCGCTTACAACGAAATGACTCCAGAGCACTTAAAAACCCGCTTGCAACGAAATGACTCCAGAACACTTAAAAACCCGCTTGCAACGAAATGACTCCAGAGCACTTAAAAAACCCGCTTCCAGTGAAATGTCTGAGAAGTATGTAAAAACCCGCTTGCAATGAAATGACTCCAGAGCACGTAAAAACCCGCTTGCAACGAAATGACTCCAGAGCTCTTAAAAACCCGCTTGCAACGAAATGAGTCCAGAACACTTAAAAACCCGCTTGCAACGAAATGACTCCAGAGCACTTAAAAACCCGCTTGCAACGAAATGACTCCAGAGTACTTAAACACCCGCTTGCAACGAAATGAATCCAGAGCACTTAAAAACCCGCTTGCAACGAAATGACTCCAGAACACTTAAAAACCCGCTTGCAACGAAATGACTCCAGAACACTTAAAAACCCGCTTGCAACGAAATGACTCCAGAGCACTTAAAAAACCCGCTTCCAGTGAAATGTCTGAGAAGTATGTAAAAACCCGCTTGCAATGAAATGACTCCAGAGCACGTAAAAACCCGCTTGCAACGAAATGACTCCAGAGCACTGAAAAACCCGCTTACAACGAAATGACTCCAGAGCACTTAAAAACCCGCTTGCAACGAAATGACTCCAGAACACTTAAAAACCCGCTTGCAACGAAATGACTCCAGAGCACTTAAAAAACCCGCTTCCAGTGAAATGTCTGAGAAGTATGTAAAAACCCGCTTGCAATGAAATGACTCCAGAGCACGTAAAAACCCGCTTGCAACGAAATGACTCCAGAGCACTTAAAAACCCGCTTGCAACGAAATGAGTCCAGAACACTTAAAAACCCGCTTGCAACGAAATGACTCCAGAGCACTTAAAAACCCGCTTGCAACGAAATGACTCCAGAGTACTTAAACACCCGCTTGCAACGAAATGACTCCAGAGCACTTAAAAACCCGCTTGCAACGAAATGACTCCAGAGCACTTAAAAACCCGCTTGCAACGAAATGACTCCAGAGCACTTAAAAAACCCACTTCCAGTGAAATGTCTGAGAAGTATGTAAAAACCCGCTTGCAATGAAATGACTCCTGAGCACGTAAAAACCGGCTTGCAACGAAATGACTCCAGAGCACTTAAAAACCCGCTTGCAACGAAATGACTCCACAACACTTAAAAACCTGCTTGCAACGAAATGACTCCAGAGCACTTAATAACCCGCTTGCAATGAAATGTCTCCAGAGCACGTAAAAACCCGCTTGCAACGAAATGACTCCAGAGCACGTAAAAACCCGCTTGCAACGAAATGACTCCAGAGCACTTAAAAACCCGCTTGCAACGAAATGAGTCCAGAACACTTAAAAACCCGCTTGCAACGAAATGACTCCAGAGCACTTAAAAACCCGCTTGCAATGAAATGACTCCAGAGCACGTAAAAACCCGCTTGCAACGAAATGACTCCAGAGCACTTAAAAACCCGCTTGCAACGAAATGACTCCAGAACACTTAAAAACCCGCTTGCAACGAAATGACTCCAGAACACTTAAAAACCCGCTTGCAACGAAATGACTCCAGAGCACTTAAAAAACCCGCTTCCAGTGAAATGTCTGAGAAGTATGTAAAAACCCGCTTGCATCGAAATGACTCCAGAGCAATTAAAAACCCGCTTGCAACGAAATGACTCCAGAGCACTTAAAAACCCGCTTGCAACGAAATGACTCCAGAACACTTAAAAACCCGCTTGCAACGAAATGACTCCAGAGCACGTAAAAACCCGCTTGCAACGAAATGACTCCAGAGCACTTAAAAACCCGCTTGCAACGAAATGACTCCAGAACACTTAAAAACCCGCTTGCAACGAAATGACTCCAGAACACTTAAAAACCCGCTTGCAACGAAATGACTCCAGAGCACTTAAAAAACCCGCTTCCAGTGAAATGTCTGAGAAGTATGTAAAAACCCGCTTGCAATGAAATGACTCCAGAGCACGTAAAAACCCGCTTGCAACGAAATGACTCCAGAGCACTTAAAAACCCGCTTGCAACGAAATGACTCCAGAGCACTTAAACACCCGCTTGCAACGAAATGACTCCAGAGCACTTAAAAACCCGCTTGCAACGAAATGACTACAGAGCACTTAAAAACCCGCTTGCAATGAAATGACTCCAGAGCACGTAAAAACCCGCTTGCAACGAAATGACTACAGAGCACTTAAACACCCGCTTGCAACGAAATGACTCCAGAGCACTTAAAAACCCGCTTGCAACGAAATGACTCCAGAGCACTTAAAAACCCGCTTGCAACGAAATGACTCCAGAGCACTTAAAAACCCGCTTGCAACGAAATGACTCCACAACACTTAAAAACCCGCTTGCAACGAAATGACTCCAGAGCACTTAATAACCCGCTTACAATGAAATGTCTCCATAGCACGTAAAAACCCGCTTGCAACGAAATGACTCCAGAGCACGTAAAAACCCGCTTGCAACGAAATGACTCCAGAGCACTTAAAAACCCGCTTGCAACGAAATGAGTCCAGAACACTTAAAAACCCGCTTGCAACGAAATGACTCCAGAGCACTTAAAAACCCGCTTGCAATGAAATGACTCCAGAGCACGTAAAAACCCGCTTGCAACGAAATGACTCCAGAGCACTTAAAAACCCGCTTGCAACGAAATGACTCCAGAACACTTAAAAACCCGCTTGCAACGAAATGACTCCAGAACACTTAAAAACCCGCTTGCAACGAAATGACTCCAGAGCACTTAAAAAACCCGCTTCCAGTGAAATGTCTGAGAAGTATGTAAAAACCCGCTTGAATCGAAATGACTCCAGAGCAATTAAAAACCCGCTTGCAACGAAATGACTCCAGAGCACTTAAAAACCCGCTTGCAACGAAATGACTCCAGAATACTTAAAAACCCGCTTGCAACGAAATGACTCCAGAGCACGTAAAAACCCGCTTGCAACGAAATGACTCCAGAGCACTTAAAAACCCGCTTGCAACGAAATGACTCCAGAACACTTAAAAACCCGCTTGCAACGAAATGACTCCAGAGCACTTAAAAACCCGCTTGCAACGAAATGACTCCAGAACACATAAAACCCGCTTGCAACGAAATGACTCCAGAGCACTTAAAAAACCCGCTTCCAGTGAAATGTCTGAGAAGTATGTAAAAACCCGCTTGCAATGAAATGACTCCAGAGCACGTAAAAACCCGCTTGCAACGAAATGACTCCAGAGCACTTAAAAACCCGCTTGCAACGAAATGACTCCAGAGCACTTAAACACCCGCTTGCAACGAAATGACTCCAGAGCACTTAAAAACCCGCTTGCAACGAAATGACTACAGAGCACTTAAACACCCGCTTGCAACGAAATGACTCCAGAGCACTTAAAAACCCGCTTGCAACGAAATGACTCCAGAACACTTAAAAACCCGCTTGCAACGAAATGACTCCAGAACACTTAAAAACCCGCTTGCAACGAAATGACTCCAGAGCACTTAAAAAACCCGCTTCCAGTGAAATGTCTGAGAAGTATGTAAAAACACGCTTGCAATGAAATGACTCCAGAGCACGTAAAAACCCGCTTGCAACGAAATGACTCCAGAGCACTGAAAAACCCGCTTACAACGAAATGACTCCAGAGCACTTAAAAACCTGCTTGCAATGAAATGACTCCAGTGCACTTAAAAACCCGCTTGCAACGAAATGACTCCAGAGCACTTAAAAACCCGCTTGCAACGAAATGACTCCAGAGCACTTAAAAACCCGTATGCAACGAAATGACTCCAGAGCACTTAAAAACCCGCTTGCAACGAAATGACTCCAGAGCACTTAAACACCCACTTGCAACGAAATGACTCCAGAGCACTTAAAAACCCGCTTGCAACGAAATGACTCCAGAGCACTTAAAAACCCGCTTGCAACGAAATGAGTCCAGAACACTTAAAAACCCGCTTGCAACGAAATGACTCCAGAGCACTTAAAAACCCGCTTGCAACGAAATGACTCCAGAGCACGTAAAAACCCGCTTGCAACGAAATGACCCCAGAGCACTAAAAAACCCGCTTGCAACGAAATGACTCCAGAACACTTAAAAACCCGCTTGCAACGAAATGAGTCCAGAACACTTAAAAACCCGCTTGCAACGAAATGACGCCAGAGCACTTAAAAACCCGCTTGCAACGAAATGACTCCAGAACACTTAAAAACCCGCTTGCAACGAAATGACTCCAGAACACTTAAAAACCCGTTTGCAACGAAATGACTCCAGAGCACTTAAAAACCCGCTTGCAACGAAATGACTCCAGAGCACTTAAAAACCCGCTTGCAACGAAATGACTCCAGAGCACTTAAAAACCCGCTTGCAACGAAATGACTCCAGAGCACTTAAAAACCCGCTTGCAATGAAATGACTCCAGAGCACGTAAAAACCCGCTTGCAACGAAATGACTCCAGAGCACTTAAAAACCCGCTTGCAACGAAATGACTCCAGAACACTTAAAAACCTGCTTGCAACGAAATGACTCCAGAACACTTAAAAACCCGCTTGCAACGAAATGACTCCAGAGCACTTAAAAAACCCGCTTCCAGTGAAATGTCTGAGAAGTATGTAAAAACCCGCTTGCAATGAAATGACTCCAGAGCACGTAAAAACCCGCTTGCAACGAAATGACTCCAGAGCACTTAAAAACCCGATTGCAACGAAATGACTCCAGAGCACTTAAACACCCGCTTGCAACGAAATGACTCCAGAGCACTTAAAAACCCACTTGCAACGAAATGACTACAGAGCACTTAAAAACCCGCTTGCAACGAAATGACTCCAGAGTACTTAAAAACCCGCTTGCAACGAAATGACTCCAGAGCACTTAAAAAACCCGCTTCCAGTGAAATGTCTGAGAAGTATGTAAAAACCCGCTTGCAACGAAATGACTCCGGAGCACGTAAAAACCCGCTTGCAACGAAATGACTCCAGAGCACTGAAAAACCCGCTTACAACGAAATGTCTTCAGAGCACTTAAAAACCCGATTGCAACGAAATGACTCCAGAGCACGGAAAAACCCGCTTACAACGAAATGCCTTCAGAGCACTTAAACCCCGCTTGCAACGAAATGACTCCAGAGCACTTAAAAACCCGCTTGCAACGAAATGACTCCAGAGCACTTAAAAACCCGCTTGCAACGAAATGACTCCAGAGCACTTAAAAACCCGCTTGCAACGAAATGACTCCAGAGCACTTAAAAACCTGCTTGCAACGAAATGACTCCAGAGCACTTAAAAACCCTCTTGCAACGAAATGACTCCAGAGCACTTAAAAACCCGCTTGCAACGAAATGACTCCAGAGCACTTAAAAACCCGCTTGCAACGAAATGACTCCAGAGCACTTAAAAACCCGCTTGCAACGAAATGACTCCAGAGCACTTAAAAACCCGCTTGCAACGAAAAGACTCCAGAGCACTTAAAAACCCGCTTGCAACGAAATGACTCCAGAGCACTTAAAAACCCACTTGCAACGAAATGACTCCAGAGCACTTAAAAACCCGCTTGCAACGAAATGAGTCCAGAACACTTAAAAACCCGCTTGCAACGAAATGACTCCAGAGCACTTAAAAACCCGCTTGCAACGAAATGACTCCAGAGTACTTAAACACCCGCTTGCAACGAAATGACTCCAGAGCACTTAAAAACCCGCTTGCAACGAAATGACTCCAGAGCACTTAAAAACCCGCTTGCAACAAAATGACTCCAGAGCACTTAAAAAACCCACTTCCAGTAAAATGTCTGAGAAGTATGTAAAAACCCGCTTGCAATGAAATGACTCCTGAGCACGTAAAAACCCGCTTGCAATGAAATGACTCCAGAGCACTTAAAAACCCGTTTGCAACGAAATGACTCCACAACACTTAAAAACCCGCTTGCAACGAAATGACTCCAGAGCACTTAATAACCCGCTTGCAATGAAATGTCTCCAGAGCACGTAAAAACCCGCTTGCAAGGAAATGACTCCAGAGCACGTAAAAACCCGCTTGCAACGAAATGACTCCAGAGCACTTAAAAACCCGCTTGCAACGAAATGAGTCCAGAACACTTAAAAACCCGCTTGCAACGAAATGACTCCAGAGCACTTAAAAACCCGCTTGCAATGAAATGACTCCAGAGCACGTAAAAACCCGCTTGCAACGAAATGACTCCAGAGCACTTAAAAACCCGCTTGCAACGAAATGACTCCAGAACACTTAAAAACCCGCTTGCAACGAAATGACTCCAGAACACTTAAAAACCCGCTTGCAACGAAATGACTCCAGAGCACTTAAAAAACCCGCTTCCAGTGAAATGTCTGAGAAGTATGTAAAAACCCGCTTGCATCGAAATGACTCCAGAGCAATTAAAAACCCGCTTGCAACGAAATGACTCCAGAGCACTTAAAAACCCGCTTGCAACGAAATGACTCCAGAACACTTAAAAACCCGCTTGCAACGAAATGACTCCAGAGCACGTAAAAACCCGCTTGCAACGAAATGACTCCAGAGCACTTAAAAACCCGCTTGCAACGAAATGACTCCAGAACACTTAAAAACCCGCTTGCAACGAAATGACTCCAGAACACTTAAAAACCCGCTTGCAACGAAATGACTCCAGAGCACTTAAAAAACCCGCTTCCAGTGAAATGTCTGAGAAGTATGTAAAAACCCGCTTGCAATGAAATGACTCCAGAGCACGTAAAAACCCGCTTGCAACGAAATGACTCCAGAGCACTTAAAAACCCGCTTGCAACGAAATGACTCCAGAGCACTTAAACACCCGCTTGCAACGAAATGACTCCAGAGCACTTAAAAACCCGCTTGCAACGAAATGACTACAGAGCACTTAAAAACCCGCTTGCAATGAAATGACTCCAGAGCACGTAAAAACCCGCTTGCAACGAAATGACTACAGAGCACTTAAACACCCGCTTGCAACGAAATGACTCCAGAGCACTTAAAAACCCGCTTGCAACGAAATGACTCCAGAGCACTTAAAAACCCGCTTGCAACGAAATGACTCCAGAGCACTTAAAAACCCGCTTGCAACGAAATGACTCCACAACACTTAAAAACCCGCTTGCAACGAAATGACTCCAGAGCACTTAATAACCCGCTTACAATGAAATGTCTCCATAGCACGTAAAAACCCGCTTGCAACGAAATGACTCCAGAGCACGTAAAAACCCGCTTGCAACGAAATGACTCCAGAGCACTTAAAAACCCGCTTGCAACGAAATGAGTCCAGAACACTTAAAAACCCGCTTGCAACGAAATGACTCCAGAGCACTTAAAAACCCGCTTGCAATGAAATGACTCCAGAGCACGTAAAAACCCGCTTGCAACGAAATGACTCCAGAGCACTTAAAAACCCGCTTGCAACGAAATGACTCCAGAACACTTAAAAACCCGCTTGCAACGAAATGACTCCAGAACACTTAAAAACCCGCTTGCAACGAAATGACTCCAGAGCACTTAAAAAACCCGCTTCCAGTGAAATGTCTGAGAAGTATGTAAAAACCCGCTTGCATCGAAATGACTCCAGAGCAATTAAAAACCCGCTTGCAACGAAATGACTCCAGAGCACTTAAAAACCCGCTTGCAAGGAAATGACTCCAGAACACTTAAAAACCCGCTTGCAACGAAATGACTCCAGAGCACGTAAAAACCCGCTTGCAACGAAATGACTCCAGAGCACTTAAAAACCCGCTTGCAACGAAATGACTCCAGAACACTTAAAAACCCGCTTGCAACGAAATGACTCCAGAACACATAAAACCCGCTTGCAACGAAATGACTCCAGAGCACTTAAAAAACCCGCTTCCAGTGAAATGTCTGAGAAGTATGTAAAAACCCGCTTGCAATGAAATGACTCCAGAGCACGTAAAAACCCGCTTGCAACGAAATGACTCCAGAGCACTTAAAAACCCGCTTGCAACGAAATGACTCCAGAGCACTTAAACACCCGCTTGCAACGAAATGACTCCAGAGCACTTAAAAACCCGCTTGCAACGAAATGACTACAGAGCACTTAAACACCCGCTTGCAACGAAATGACTCCAGAGCACTTAAAAACCCGCTTGCAACGAAATGACTCCAGAACACTTAAAAACCCGCTTGCAACGAAATGACTCCAGAACACTTAAAAACCCGCTTGCAACGAAATGACTCCAGAGCACTTAAAAAACCCGCTTCCAGTGAAATGTCTGAGAAGTATGTAAAAACACGCTTGCAATGAAATGACTCCAGAGCACGTAAAAACCCGCTTGCAACGAAATGACTCCAGAGCACTGAAAAACCCGCTTACAACGAAATGACTCCAGAGCACTTAAAAACCTGCTTGCAATGAAATGACTCCAGTGCACTTAAAAACCCGCTTGCAACGAAATGACTCCAGAGCACTTAAAAACCCGCTTGCAACGAAATGACTCCAGAGCACTTAAAAACCCGTATGCAACGAAATGACTCCAGAGCACTTAAAAACCCGCTTGCAACGAAATGACTCCAGAGCACTTAAACACCCACTTGCAACGAAATGACTCCAGAGCACTTAAAAACCCGCTTGCAACGAAATGACTCCAGAGCACTTAAAAACCCGCTTGCAACGAAATGAGTCCAGAACACTTAAAAACCCGCTTGCAACGAAATGACTCCAGAGCACTTAAAAACCCGCTTGCAATGAAATGACTCCAGAGCACGTAAAAACCCGCTTGCAACGAAATGACCCCAGAGCACTAAAAAACCCGCTTGCAACGAAATGACTCCAGAACACTTAAAAACCCGCTTGCAACGAAATGAGTCCAGAACACTTAAAAACCCGCTTGCAACGAAATGACGCCAGAGCACTTAAAAACCCGCTTGCAACGAAATGACTCCAGAACACTTAAAAACCCGCTTGCAACGAAATGACTCCAGAACACTTAAAAACCCGTTTGCAACGAAATGACTCCAGAGCACTTAAAAAACCCGCTTCCAATGAAATGTCGGAGAAGTATGTAAAAACCCGCTTGCAATGAAATGACTCCAGAGCACGTAAAAACCCGCTTGCAACGAAATGACTCCAGAACACTTAAAAACCCGCTTGCAACGAAATGACTCCAGAGCACTTAAAAACCCGCTTGCAACGAAATGACTCCAGAACACTTAAAAACCCGCTTGCAACGAAATGACTCCAGAGCACTTAAAAACCCGCTTGCAATGAAATGACTCCAGAGCACATAAAAACCCGCTTGCAACGAAATGACTCCAGAGCACTTAAAAACCCGCTTGCAACGAAATGACTCCAGAACACTTAAAAACCTGCTTGCAACGAAATGACTCCAGAACACTTAAAAACCCGCTTGCAACGAAATGACTCCAGAGCACTTAAAAAACCCGCTTCCAGTGAAATGTCTGAGAAGTATGTAAAAACCCGCTTGCAATGAAATGACTCCAGAGCACGTAAAAACCCGCTTGCAACGAAATGACTCCAGAGCACTTAAAAACCCGATTGCAACGAAATGACTCCAGAGCACTTAAACACCCGCTTGCAACGAAATGACTCCAGAGCACTTAAAAACCCACTTGCAACGAAATGACTACAGAGCACTTAAAAACCCGCTTGCAACGAAATGACTCCAGAGTACTTAAAAACCCGCTTGCAACGAAATGACTCCAGAGCACTTAAAAAACCCGCTTCCAGTGAAATGTCTGAGAAGTATGTAAAAACCCGCTTGCAACGAAATGACTCCGGAGCACGTAAAAACCCGCTTGCAACGAAATGACTCCAGAGCACTGAAAAACCCGCTTACAACGAAATGTCTTCAGAGCACTTAAAAACCCGATTGCAACGAAATGACTCCAGAGCACGGAAAAACCCGCTTACAACGAAATGCCTTCAGAGCACTTAAACCCCGCTTGCAACGAAATGACTCCAGAGCACTTAAAAACCCGCTTGCAACGAAATGACTCCAGAGCACTTAAAAACCCGCTTGCAACGAAATGACTCCAGAGCACTTAAAAACCCGCTTGCAACGAAATGACTCCAGAGCACTTAAAAACCTGCTTGCAACGAAATGACTCCAGAGCACTTAAAAACCCTCTTGCAACGAAATGACTCCAGAGCACTTAAAAACCCGCTTGCAACGAAATGACTCCAGAGCACTTAAAAACCCGCTTGCAACGAAATGACTCCAGAGCACTTAAAAACCCGCTTGCAACGAAATGACTCCAGAGCACTTAAAAACCCGCTTGCAACGAAATGACTCCAGAGCACTTAAAAACCCGCTTGCAACGAAATGACTCCAGAGCACTTAAAAACCCACTTGCAACGAAATGACTCCAGAGCACTTAAAAACCCGCTTGCAACGAAATGAGTCCAGAACACTTAAAAACCCGCTTGCAACGAAATGACTCCAGAGCACTTAAAAACCCGCTTGCAACGAAATGACTCCAGAGTACTTAAACACCCGCTTGCAACGAAATGACTCCAGAGCACTTAAAAACCCGCTTGCAACGAAATGACTCCAGAGCACTTAAAAACCCGCTTGCAACAAAATGACTCCAGAGCACTTAAAAAACCCACTTCCAGTAAAATGTCTGAGAAGTATGTAAAAACCCGCTTGCAATGAAATGACTCCTGAGCACGTAAAAACCCGCTTGCAATGAAATGACTCCAGAGCACTTAAAAACCCGTTTGCAACGAAATGACTCCACAACACTTAAAAACCCGCTTGCAACGAAATGACTCCAGAGCACTTAAAAACCCGCTTGCAACGAAATGACTCCAGAACACTTAAAAACCCGCTTGCAACGAAATGACTCCAGAGCACTTAAAAAACCCGCTTCCAGTGAAATGTCTGAGAAGTATGTAAAAACCCGCTTGCATCGAAATGACTCCAGAGCAATTAAAAACCCGCTTGCAACGAAATGACTCCAGAGCACTTAAAAACCCGCTTGCAACGAAATGACTCCAGAACACTTAAAAACCCGCTTGCAACGAAATGACTCCAGAGCACGTAAAAACCCGCTTGCAACGAAATGACTCCAGAGCACTTAAAAACCCGCTTGCAACGAAATGACTCCAGAACACTTAAAAACCCGCTTGCAACGAAATGACTCCAGAACACTTAAAAACCCGCTTGCAACGAAATGACTCCAGAGCACTTAAAAAACCCGCTTCCAGTGAAATGTCTGAGAAGTATGTAAAAACCCGCTTGCAATGAAATGACTCCAGAGCACGTAAAAACCCGCTTGCAACGAAATGACTCCAGAGCACTTAAAAACCCGCTTGCAACGAAATGACTCCAGAGCACTTAAACACCCGCTTGCAACGAAATGACTCCAGAGCACTTAAAAACCCGCTTGCAACGAAATGACTACAGAGCACTTAAAAACCCGCTTGCAATGAAATGACTCCAGAGCACGTAAAAACCCGCTTGCAACGAAATGACTACAGAGCACTTAAACACCCGCTTGCAACGAAATGACTCCAGAGCACTTAAAAACCCGCTTGCAACGAAATGACTCCAGAGCACTTAAAAACCCGCTTGCAACGAAATGACTCCAGAGCACTTAAAAACCCGCTTGCAACGAAATGACTCCACAACACTTAAAAACCCGCTTGCAACGAAATGACTCCAGAGCACTTAATAACCCGCTTACAATGAAATGTCTCCATAGCACGTAAAAACCCGCTTGCAACGAAATGACTCCAGAGCACGTAAAAACCCGCTTGCAACGAAATGACTCCAGAGCACTTAAAAACCCGCTTGCAACGAAATGAGTCCAGAACACTTAAAAACCCGCTTGCAACGAAATGACTCCAGAGCACTTAAAAACCCGCTTGCAATGAAATGACTCCAGAGCACGTAAAAACCCGCTTGCAACGAAATGACTCCAGAGCACTTAAAAACCCGCTTGCAACGAAATGACTCCAGAACACTTAAAAACCCGCTTGCAACGAAATGACTCCAGAACACTTAAAAACCCGCTTGCAACGAAATGACTCCAGAGCACTTAAAAAACCCGCTTCCAGTGAAATGTCTGAGAAGTATGTAAAAACCCGCTTGCATCGAAATGACTCCAGAGCAATTAAAAACCCGCTTGCAACGAAATGACTCCAGAGCACTTAAAAACCCGCTTGCAAGGAAATGACTCCAGAACACTTAAAAACCCGCTTGCAACGAAATGACTCCAGAGCACGTAAAAACCCGCTTGCAACGAAATGACTCCAGAGCACTTAAAAACCCGCTTGCAACGAAATGACTCCAGAACACTTAAAAACCCGCTTGCAACGAAATGACTCCAGAACACATAAAACCCGCTTGCAACGAAATGACTCCAGAGCACTTAAAAAACCCGCTTCCAGTGAAATGTCTGAGAAGTATGTAAAAACCCGCTTGCAATGAAATGACTCCAGAGCACGTAAAAACCCGCTTGCAACGAAATGACTCCAGAGCACTTAAAAACCCGCTTGCAACGAAATGACTCCAGAGCACTTAAACACCCGCTTGCAACGAAATGACTCCAGAGCACTTAAAAACCCGCTTGCAACGAAATGACTACAGAGCACTTAAACACCCGCTTGCAACGAAATGACTCCAGAGCACTTAAAAACCCGCTTGCAACGAAATGACTCCAGAACACTTAAAAACCCGCTTGCAACGAAATGACTCCAGAACACTTAAAAACCCGCTTGCAACGAAATGACTCCAGAGCACTTAAAAAACCCGCTTCCAGTGAAATGTCTGAGAAGTATGTAAAAACACGCTTGCAATGAAATGACTCCAGAGCACGTAAAAACCCGCTTGCAACGAAATGACTCCAGAGCACTGAAAAACCCGCTTACAACGAAATGACTCCAGAGCACTTAAAAACCTGCTTGCAATGAAATGACTCCAGTGCACTTAAAAACCCGCTTGCAACGAAATGACTCCAGAGCACTTAAAAACCCGCTTGCAACGAAATGACTCCAGAGCACTTAAAAACCCGTATGCAACGAAATGACTCCAGAGCACTTAAAAACCCGCTTGCAACGAAATGACTCCAGAGCACTTAAACACCCACTTGCAACGAAATGACTCCAGAGCACTTAAAAACCCGCTTGCAACGAAATGACTCCAGAGCACTTAAAAACCCGCTTGCAACGAAATGAGTCCAGAACACTTAAAAACCCGCTTGCAACGAAATGACTCCAGAGCACTTAAAAACCCGCTTGCAATGAAATGACTCCAGAGCACGTAAAAACCCGCTTGCAACGAAATGACCCCAGAGCACTAAAAAACCCGCTTGCAACGAAATGACTCCAGAACACTTAAAAACCCGCTTGCAACGAAATGAGTCCAGAACACTTAAAAACCCGCTTGCAACGAAATGACGCCAGAGCACTTAAAAACCCGCTTGCAACGAAATGACTCCAGAACACTTAAAAACCCGCTTGCAACGAAATGACTCCAGAACACTTAAAAACCCGTTTGCAACGAAATGACTCCAGAGCACTTAAAAAACCCGCTTCCAATGAAATGTCGGAGAAGTATGTAAAAACCCGCTTGCAATGAAATGACTCCAGAGCACGTAAAAACCCGCTTGCAACGAAATGACTCCAGAACACTTAAAAACCCGCTTGCAACGAAATGACTCCAGAGCACTTAAAAACCCGCTTGCAACGAAATGACTCCAGAACACTTAAAAACCCGCTTGCAACGAAATGACTCCAGAGCACTTAAAAACCCGCTTGCAATGAAATGACTCCAGAGCACATAAAAACCCGCTTGCAACGAAATGACTCCAGAGCACTTAAAAACCCGCTTGCAACGAAATGACTCCAGAACACTTAAAAACCTGCTTGCAACGAAATGACTCCAGAACACTTAAAAACCCGCTTGCAACGAAATGACTCCAGAGCACTTAAAAAACCCGCTTCCAGTGAAATGTCTGAGAAGTATGTAAAAACCCGCTTGCAATGAAATGACTCCAGAGCACGTAAAAACCCGCTTGCAACGAAATGACTCCAGAGCACTTAAAAACCCGATTGCAACGAAATGACTCCAGAGCACTTAAACACCCGCTTGCAACGAAATGACTCCAGAGCACTTAAAAACCCACTTGCAACGAAATGACTACAGAGCACTTAAAAACCCGCTTGCAACGAAATGACTCCAGAGTACTTAAAAACCCGCTTGCAACGAAATGACTCCAGAGCACTTAAAAAACCCGCTTCCAGTGAAATGTCTGAGAAGTATGTAAAAACCCGCTTGCAACGAAATGACTCCGGAGCACGTAAAAACCCGCTTGCAACGAAATGACTCCAGAGCACTGAAAAACCCGCTTACAACGAAATGTCTTCAGAGCACTTAAAAACCCGATTGCAACGAAATGACTCCAGAGCACGGAAAAACCCGCTTACAACGAAATGCCTTCAGAGCACTTAAACCCCGCTTGCAACGAAATGACTCCAGAGCACTTAAAAACCCGCTTGCAACGAAATGACTCCAGAGCACTTAAAAACCCGCTTGCAACGAAATGACTCCAGAGCACTTAAAAACCCGCTTGCAACGAAATGACTCCAGAGCACTTAAAAACCTGCTTGCAACGAAATGACTCCAGAGCACTTAAAAACCCTCTTGCAACGAAATGACTCCAGAGCACTTAAAAACCCGCTTGCAACGAAATGACTCCAGAGCACTTAAAAACCCGCTTGCAACGAAATGACTCCAGAGCACTTAAAAACCCGCTTGCAACGAAATGACTCCAGAGCACTTAAAAACCCGCTTGCAACGAAATGACTCCAGAGCACTTAAAAACCCGCTTGCAACGAAATGACTCCAGAGCACTTAAAAACCCACTTGCAACGAAATGACTCCAGAGCACTTAAAAACCCGCTTGCAACGAAATGAGTCCAGAACACTTAAAAACCCGCTTGCAACGAAATGACTCCAGAGCACTTAAAAACCCGCTTGCAACGAAATGACTCCAGAGTACTTAAACACCCGCTTGCAACGAAATGACTCCAGAGCACTTAAAAACCCGCTTGCAACGAAATGACTCCAGAGCACTTAAAAACCCGCTTGCAACAAAATGACTCCAGAGCACTTAAAAAACCCACTTCCAGTAAAATGTCTGAGAAGTATGTAAAAACCCGCTTGCAATGAAATGACTCCTGAGCACGTAAAAACCCGCTTGCAATGAAATGACTCCAGAGCACTTAAAAACCCGTTTGCAACGAAATGACTCCACAACACTTAAAAACCCGCTTGCAACGAAATGACTCCAGAGCACTTAATAACCCGCTTGCAATGAAATGTCTCCAGAGCACGTAAAAACCCGCTTGCAACGAAATGACTCCAGAGCACGTAAAAACCCGCTTGCAACGAAATGACTCCAGAGCACTTAAAAACCCGCTTGCAACGAAATGAGTCCAGAACACTTAAAAACCCGCTTGCAACGAAATGACTCCAGAGCACTTAAAAACCCGCTTGCAATGAAATGACTCCAGAGCACGTAAAAACCCGCTAGCAACGAAATGACTCCAGAGCACTTAAAAACCCGCTTGCAACGAAATGACTCCAGAACACTTAAAAACCCGCTTGCAACGAAATGACTCCAGAACACTTAAAAACCCGCTTGCAACGAAATGACTCCAGAGCACTTAAAAAACCCGCTTCCAGTGAAATGTCTGAGAAGTATGTAAAAACCCGCTTGCATCGAAATGACTCCAGAGCAATTAAAAACCCGCTTGCAACGAAATGACTCCAGAGCACTTAAAAACCCGCTTGCAACGAAATGACTCCAGAACACTTAAAAACCCGCTTGCAACGAAATGACTCCAGAGCACGTAAAAACCCGCTTGCAACGAAATGACTCCAGAGCACTTAAAAACCCGCTTGCAACGAAATGACTCCAGAACACTTAAAAACCCGCTTGCAACGAAATGACTCCAGAACACTTAAAAACCCGCTTGCAACGAAATGACTCCAGAGCACTTAAAAAACCCGCTTCCAGTGAAATGTCTGAGAAGTATGTAAAAACCCGCTTGCAATGAAATGACTCCAGAGCACGTAAAAACCCGCTTGCAACGAAATGATTCCAGAGCACTTAAAAACCCGCTTGCAACGAAATGACTCCAGAGCACTTAAACACCCGCTTGCAACGAAATGACTCCAGAGCACTTAAAAACCCGCTTGCAACGAAATGACTACAGAGCACTTAAACACCCGCTTGCAACGAAATGACTCCAGAGCACTTAAAAACCCGCTTGCAACGAAATGACTCCAGAGCACTTAAAAACCCGCTTGCAACGAAATGACTCCAGAGCACTGAAAAACCCGCTTACAACGAAATGACTCCAGAGCACTTAAAAACCCGCTTGCAACGAAATGACTCCAGAGCACTTAAAAACCCACTTGCAACGAAATGACTCCAGAGCACTTAAAAACCCGCTTGCAACGAAATGACTCCAGAGCACTTAAAAACCCGTATGCAACGAAATGACTCCAGAGCACTTAAAAACCCGCTTGCAACAAAATGACTCCAGAGCATTTAAAAAACCGCTTGCAACGAAATGACTCCAGAGCACTTAAAAACCCGCTTGCAACGAAATGACTCCAGAACACTTAAAAACCCGCTTGCAACGAAATGACTCCAGAGCACTTAAAAACCCGCTTGCAACGAAATGACTCCAGAGCACTTAAAAACCCACTTGCAACGAAATGACTCCAGAGCACTTAAAAACCCGCTTGCAACGAAATGACTCCAGAGCACTTAAAAACGCGCTTGCAACGAAATGACTCCAGAGCACTTAAAAACCCGCTTGCAACGAAATGACTCCAGAGCACTTAAAAACCCGCTTGCAACGAAATGACTCCAGAGCACTTAATAACCCGCTTGCAATGAAATGTCTCCAGAGCACGTAAAAACCCGCTTGCAACGAAATGACTCCAGAGCACGTAAAAACCCGCTTGCAACGAAATGACTCCAGAGCAATTAAAAACCCGCTTGCAATGAAATGACTCCAGAGCACGTAAAAACCCGCTTGCAAAGAAATGACTCCAGAGCACTTAAAAACCCGCTTGCAACGAAATGACTCCAGAACACTTAAAAACCCGCTTGCAACGAAATGACTCCAGAGCACTTAAAAACCCGCTTGCAACGAAATGACTCCAGAGCACTTAAAAACCCGCTTGCAACGAAATGACTCCAGAACACTTAAAAACCCGCTTGCAACGAAATGACTCCAGAGCACTTAAAAACCCGCTTGCAATGAAATGACTCCAGAGCACGTAAAAACCCGCTTGCAAAGAAATGACTCCAGAGCACTTAAAAACCCGCTTGCAACGAAATGACTCCAGAACACTTAAAAACCCGATTGCAACGAAATGACTCCAGAGCACTTAAACACCCGCTTGCAACGAAATGACTCCAGAGCACTTAAAAACCCGCTTGCAACGAAATGACTACAGAGCACTTAAAAACCCGCTTGCAACGAAATGACTCCAGAGTACTTAAAAACCCGCTTGCAACGAAATGACTCCAGAGCACTTAAAAAACCCGCTTCCAGTGAAATGTCTGAGAAGTATGTAAAAACCCGCTTGCAACGAAATGACTCCAGAGCACGTAAAAACCCGCTTGCAACGAAATGACTCCAGAGCACTGAAAAACCCGCTTACAACGAAATGCCTTCAGAGCACTTAAAAACCCGCTTGCAACGAAATGACTCCAGAGCACTGAAAAACCCGCTTACAACGAAATGCCTTCAGAGCACTTAAACCCCGCTTGCAACGAAATGACTCCAGAGCACTTAAAAACCCGCTTGCAACGAAATGACTCCAGAGCACTTAAAAACCCACTTGCAACGAAATGACTCCAGAGCACTTAAAAACCCGCTTGCAACGAAATGACTCCAGAGCACTTAAAAACCTGCTTGCAACGAAATGACTCCAGAGCACTTAAAAACCCTCTTGCAACGAAATGACTCCAGAGCACTTAAAAACCCGCTTGCAACGAAATGACTCCAGAGCACTTAAAAACCCGCTTGCAACGAAATGACTCCACAACACTTAAAAACCCGCGTGCAACGAAATGACTCCAGAGCACTTAATAACCCGCTTGCAATGAAATGTCTCCAGAGAACGTAAAAACCCGCTTGCAACGAAATGACTCCAGAGCACGTAAAAACCTGCTTGCAACGAAATGACTCCAGAGCACTTAAAAACCCGCTTGCAACGAAATGAGTCCAGAACACTTAAAAACCCGCTTGCAACGAAATGACTCCAGAGCACTTAAAAACCCGCTTGCAACGAAATGACTACAGAGCACGTAAAAACCCGCTTGCAACGAAATGACTCCAGAGCACTTAAAAACCCGCTTGCAACGAAATGACTCCAGAGCACTTAAAAACCCGCTTGCAACGAAATGACTCCAGAGCACTTAAAAACCCGCTTGCAACGAAATGACTCCAGAGCACTTAAAAACCCGCCTGCAACGAAATGACTCCAGAGCACTTAAAAACCCGCTTGCAACGAAATGACTCCAGAGCACTTAAAAACCCGCTTGCAACGAAATGACTCCAGAACACTTAAAAACCCGCTTGCAACGAAATGACTCCAGAGCACTTAAAAAACCCGCTTCCAGTGAAATGTCTGAGAAGTATGTAAAAACCCGCTTGCAATGAAATGACTCCAGAGCACGTAAAAACCCGCTTGCAACGAAATGACTCCAGAGCACTTAAACCCCGCTTACAACGAAATGACTCCAGAGCACTTAAAAACCCCGCTTGCAACGAAATGACTCCAGAGCACTGAAAAACCCGCTTACAACGAAATGCCTTCAGAGCACTTAAAAACCCGCTTGCAACGAAATGACTCCAGAGCACTTAAAAACCCGCTTGCATCGAAATGACTCCAGAGCACTTAAAAACCCGCTTGCAACGAAATGACTCCAGAGCACTTAAAAACCCGCTTGCAACGAAATGACTCCAGAGCACTTAAAAACCCGCTTGCAACGAAATTACTCCAGAGCACTTAAAAACCCGCTTGCAACGAAATGACTCCAGAGCACTTAAAAACCCGCTTGCAACGAAATGACTCCAGAGCACTTAAAAACCCGCTTGCAACGAAATGACTCCAGAACACTTAAAAACCCGCTTGCAACGAAATGACTCCAGAGCACTTAAAAACCCGCTTGCAACGAAATGACTCCAGAACACTTAAACACCCACTTGCAACGAAATGACTCCAGAGCACTTAAAAACCCGCTTGCAACGAAATGACTCCAGAGCACTTAAAAACCCGCTTGCAACGAAATGACTCCAGAGCACTTAAAAACCCGCTTGCAACGAAATGACTCCAGAGCACTTAAAAACCCGCTTGCAACGAAATGACTCCAGAACACTTAAAAACCCGCTTGCAACGAAATGACTCCAGAACACTTAAAAACCCGCTTGCAACGAAATGACTCCAGAGCACTTAAAAAACCCGCTTCCAGTGAAATGTCTGAGAAGTATGTAAAAACCCGCTGGCAATGAAATGACTCCAGAGCACGTAAAAACCCGCTTGCAACGAAATGACTCCAGAGCACTTAAAAACCCGCTTGCAACGAAATGACTCCAGAGCACTTAAACACCCGCTTGCAACGAAATGACTCCAGAGCACTTAAAAACCCGCTTGCAACGAAATGACTACAGAGCACTTAAACACCCGCTTGCAACGAAATGACTCCAGAGCACTTAAAAACCCGCTTGCAACGAAATGACTCCAGAGCACTTAAAAACCCGCTTGCAACGAAATGACTCCAGAGCACTTAAAAACCCGCTTGCAACGAAATGACTCCAGAGCACTTAAAAACCCGCCTGCAACGAAATGACTCCAGAGCACTTAAAAACCCGCTTGCAACGAAATGACTCCAGAGCACTTAAAAACCCGCTTGCAACGAAATGACTCCAGAACACTTAAAAACCCGCTTGCAACGAAATGACTCCAGAGCACTTAAAAAACCCGCTTCCAGTGAAATGTCTGAGAAGTATGTAAAAACCCGCTTGCAATGAAATGACTCCAGAGCACGTAAAAACCCGCTTGCAACGAAATGACTCCAGAGCACTGAAAAACCCGCTTACAACGAAATGACTCCAGAGCACTTAAAAACCTGCTTGCAACGAAATGACTCCAGAGCACTGAAAAACCCGCTTACAACGAAATGCCTTCAGAGCACTTAAAAACCCGCTTGCAACGAAATGACTCCAGAGCACTTAAAAACCCGCTTGCATCGAAATGACTCCAGAGCACTTAAAAACCCGCTTGCAACGAAATGACTCCAGAGCACTTAAAAACCCGCTTGCAACGAAATGACTCCAGAGCACTTAAAAACCCGCTTGCAACGAAATTACTCCAGAGCACTTAAAAACCCGCTTGCAACGAAATGACTCCAGAGCACTTAAAAACCCGCTTGCAACGAAATGACTCCAGAGCACTTAAAAACCCGCTTGCAACGAAATGACTCCAGAACACTTAAAAACCCGCTTGCAACGAAATGACTCCAGAGCACTTAAAAACCCGCTTGCAACGAAATGACTCCAGAACACTTAAACACCCTCTTGCAACGAAATGACTCCAGAGCACTTAAAAACCCGCTTGCAACGAAATGACTCCAGAGCACTTAAAAACCCGCTTGCAACGAAATGACTCCAGAGCACTTAAAAACCCGCTTGCAACGAAATGACTCCAGAGCACTTAAAAACCCGCTTGCAACGAAATGACTCCAGAGCACTTAAAAACCCGCTTGCAACGAAATGACTCCAGAGCACTTAAAAACCCGCTTGCAACGAAATGAGTCCAGAACACTTAAAAACCCGCTTGCAACGAAATGACTCCAGAGCACTTAAAAACCCGCTTGCAAAGAAATGACTCCAGAGTACTTAAACACCCGCTTGCAACGAAATGACTCCAGAGCACTTAAAAACCCGCTTGCAACGAAATGACTCCAGAGCACTTAAAAACCCGCTTGCAACAAAATGACTCCAGAGCACTTAAAAAACCCACTTCCAGTGAAATGTCTGAGAAGTATGTAAAAACCCGCTTGCAATGAAATGACTCCTGAGCACGTAAAAACCCGCTTGCAAAGAAATGACTCCACAACACTTAAAAACCCGCTTGCAACGAAATGACTCCAGAGCACTTAAACACCCACTTGCAACGAAATGACTCCAGAGCACTTAAAAACCCGCTTGCAACGAAATGACTCCAGAGTACTTAAAAACCCGCTTGCAACGAAATGACTCCAGAGTACTTAAAAACCCGCTTGAAACGAAATGACTCCAGAGCATTTAAAAAACACGCTTCCAGTGAAATGACTGAGAAGTATGTAAAAACCCGCTTGCAATGAAATGACTCCAGAGCACGTAAAAACCCGCTTGCAACGAAATGACTCCAGAGCACTGAAAAACCCGCTTACAACGAAATGCCTTCAGAGCACTTAAAAACCCGCTTGCAACGAAATGACTCCAGAGCACTTAAAAACCCGCTTGCAACGAAATGACTCCAGAGCACTTAAAAACCCGCTTGCAACGAAATGACTCCAGAGCACTTAAAAACCCGCTTGCAACGAAATGACTCCAGAGCACTTAAAAACCCGCTTGCAACGAAATGACTCCAGAGCACTTAAAAACCCGCTTGCAACGAAATGACTCCAGAGCACTTAAAAACCCGCTTGCAACGAAATGAGTCCAGAACACTTAAAAACCCGCTTGCAACGAAATGACTCCAGAGCACTTAAAAACCCGCTTGCAAAGAAATGACTCCAGAGTACTTAAACACCCGCTTGCAACGAAATGACTCCAGAGCACTTAAAAACCCACTTGCAACGAAATGACTCCAGAGCACTTAAAAACCCGCTTGCAACAAAATGACTCCAGAGCACTTAAAAAACCCACTTCCAGTGAAATGTCTGAGAAGTATGTAAAAACCCGCTTGCAATGAAATGACTCCTGAGCACGTAAAAACCCGCTTGCAAAGAAATGACTCCACAACACTTAAAAACCCGCTTGCAACGAAATGACTCCAGAGCACTTAAACACCCACTTGCAACGAAATGACTCCAGAGCACTTAAAAACCCGCTTGCAACGAAATGACTCCAGAGTACTTAAAAACCCGCTTGCAACGAAATGACTCCAGAGTACTTAAAAACCCGCTTGAAACGAAATGACTCCAGAGCATTTAAAAAACACGCTTCCAGTGAAATGACTGAGAAGTATGTAAAAACCCGCTTGCAATGAAATGACTCCAGAGCACGTAAAAACCCGCTTGCAACGAAATGACTCCAGAGCACTGAAAAACCCGCTTACAACGAAATGCCTTCAGAGCACTTAAAAACCCGCTTGCAACGAAATGACTCCAGAGCACTTAAAAACCCGCTTGCAACGAAATGACTCCAGAGCACTTAAAAACCCGCTTGCAACGAAATGACTCCAGAGCACTTAAAAACCCGCTTGCAAAGAAATGACTCCAGAGCACTTAATAACCCGCTTGCAATGAAATGACTCCAGAGCACTTAATAACCCGCTTGCAACGAAATGACTCCAGAGCACGTAAAAACCCGCTTGCAACGAAATGACTCCAGAGCACTTAAAAACCCGCTTGCAACGAAATGAGTCCAGAACACTTAAAAACCCGCTTGCAACGAAATGACTCCAGAGCACTTAAAAACCCGCTTGCAATGAAATGACTCCAGAGCACGTAAAAACCCGCTTGCAAAGAAATGACTCCAGAGCACTTAAAAACCCGCTTGCAACGAAATGACTCCAGAACACTTAAAAACCCGCTTGCAAAGAAATGACTCCAGAGCACTTAAAAACCCGCTTGCAACGAAATGACTCCAGAACACTTAAAAACCCGCTTGCAACGAAATGACTCCAGAGCACTTAAAAACCCGCTTGCAACGAAATGACTCCAGAGCACGTAAAAACCCGCTTGCAACGAAATGACTCCAGAGCACTTAAAAACCCGCTTGCAACGAAATGACTCCAGAACACTTAAAAACCCGCTTGCAACGAAATGACTCCAGAACACTTAAAAACCCGCTTGCAACGAAATGACTCCAGAGCACTTAAAAAACCCGCTTCCAGTGAAATGTCTGAGAAGTATGTAAAAACCCGCTTGCAATGAAATGACTCCAGAGCACGTAAAAACCCGCTTGCAACGAAATGACTCCAGAGCACTTAAAAACCCGCTTGCAACGAAATGACTCCAGAGCACTTAAACACCCGCTTGCAACGAAATGACTCCAGAGCACTTAAAAACCCGCTTGCAACGAAATGACTACAGAGCACTTAAAAACCCGCTTGCAACGAAATGACTCCAGAGTACTTAAAAACCCGCTTGAAACGAAATGACTCCAGAGCACTTAAAAAATCCGCTTCCAGTGAAATGTCTGAGAAGTATGTAAAAACCCGCTTGCAATGAAATGACTCCAGAGCACGTAAAAACCCGCTTGCAACGAAATGACTCCAGAGCACTGAAAAACCTGCTTACAACGAAATGCCTTCAGAGCACTTAAAAACCCGCTTGCAACGAAATGACTCCAGAGCACTTAAAAACCCGCTTGCATCGAAATGACTCCAGAGCACTTAAAAACCCGCTTGCAACGAAATGACTCCAGAGCACTTAAAAACCCGCTTGCAACGAAATGACTCCAGAGCACTTAAAAACCCGCTTGCAACGAAATGACTCCAGAGCACTTAAAAACCCGCTTGCAACGAAATGACTCCAGAGCACTTAAAAACCCGCTTGCAACGAAATGACTCCAGAGCACTTAAAAACCCGCTTGCAACGAAATGACTCCAGAACACTTAAAAACCCGCTTGCAACGAAATGACTCCAGAGCACTTAAAAACCCGCTTGCAACGAAATGACTCCAGAACACTTAAAAACCCGCTTGCAACGAAATGACTCCAGAGCACTTAAAAACCCGCTTGCAACGAAATGACTCCAGAGCACTTAAAAACCCGCTTGCAACGAAATGACTCCAGAGCACTTAAAAACCCGCTTGCAACGAAATGACTCCAGAGCACTTAAAAACCCGCTTGCAACGAAATGACTCCAGAGCACTTAAAAACCCGCTTGCAACGAAATGACTCCAGAGCACTTAAAAACCCGCTTGCAACGAAATGAGTCCAGAACACTTAAAAACCCGCTTGCAACGAAATGACTCCAGAGCACTTAAAAACCCGCTTGCAACGAAATGACTCCAGAGTACTTAAACACCCGCTTGCAACGAAATGACTCCAGAGCACTTAAAAACCCGCTTGCAACGAAATGACTCCAGAGCACTTAAAAACCCGCTTGCAACAAAATGACTCCAGAGCACTTAAAAAACCCACTTCCAGTGAAATGTCTGAGAAGTATGTAAAAACCCGCTTGCAATGAAATGACTCCTGAGCACGTAAAAACCCGCTTGCAAAGAAATGACTCCACAACACTTAAAAACCCGCTTGCAACGAAATGACTCCAGAGCACTTAAAAACCCGCTTGCAACGAAATGACTCCAGAGCACTGAAAAACCCGCTTACAACGAAATGCCTTCAGAGCACTTAAAAACCCGCTTGCAACGAAATGACTCCAGAGCACTTAAAAACCCGCTTGCATCGAAATGACTCCAGAGCACTTAAAAACCCGCTTGCAACGAAATGACTCCAGAGCACTTAAAAACCCGCTTGCAACGAAATGACTCCAGAGCACTTAAAAACCCGCTTGCAACGAAATTACTCCAGAGCACTTAAAAACCCGCTTGCAACGAAATGACTCCAGAGCACTTAAAAACCCGCTTGCAACGAAATGACTCCAGAGCACTTAAAAACCCGCTTGCAACGAAATGACTCCAGAACACTTAAAAACCCGCTTGCAACGAAATGACTCCAGAGCACTTAAAAACCCGCTTGCAACGAAATGACTCCAGAACACTTAAACACCCACTTGCAACGAAATGACTCCAGAGCACTTAAAAACCCGCTTGCAACGAAATGACTCCAGAGCACTTAAAAACCCGCTTGCAACGAAATGACTCCAGAGCACTTAAAAACCCGCTTGCAACGAAATGACTCCAGAGCACTTAAAAACCCGCTTGCAACGAAATGACTCCAGAGCACTTAAAAACCCGCTTGCAACGAAATGACTCCAGAGCACTTAAAAACCCGCTTGCAACGAAATGAGTCCAGAACACTTAAAAACCCGCTTGCAACGAAATGACTCCAGAGCACTTAAAAACCCGCTTGCAAAGAAATGACTCCAGAGTACTTAAACACCCGCTTGCAACGAAATGACTCCAGAGCACTTAAAAACCCGCTTGCAACGAAATGACTCCAGAGCACTTAAAAACCCGCTTGCAACAAAATGACTCCAGAGCACTTAAAAAACCCACTTCCAGTGAAATGTCTGAGAAGTATGTAAAAACCCGCTTGCAATGAAATGACTCCTGAGCACGTAAAAACCCGCTTGCAAAGAAATGACTCCACAACACTTAAAAACCCGCTTGCAACGAAATGACTCCAGAGCACTTAAACACCCACTTGCAACGAAATGACTCCAGAGCACTTAAAAACCCGCTTGCAACGAAATGACTCCAGAGTACTTAAAAACCCGCTTGCAACGAAATGACTCCAGAGTACTTAAAAACCCGCTTGAAACGAAATGACTCCAGAGCATTTAAAAAACACGCTTCCAGTGAAATGACTGAGAAGTATGTAAAAACCCGCTTGCAATGAAATGACTCCAGAGCACGTAAAAACCCGCTTGCAACGAAATGACTCCAGAGCACTGAAAAACCCGCTTACAACGAAATGCCTTCAGAGCACTTAAAAACCCGCTTGCAACGAAATGACTCCAGAGCACTTAAAAACCCGCTTGCAACGAAATGACTCCAGAGCACTTAAAAACCCGCTTGCAACGAAATGACTCCAGAGCACTTAAAAACCCGCTTGCAACGAAATGACTCCAGAGCACTTAAAAACCCGCTTGCAACGAAATGACTCCAGAGCACTTAAAAACCCGCTTGCAACGAAATGACTCCAGAGCACTTAAAAACCCGCTTGCAACGAAATGAGTCCAGAACACTTAAAAACCCGCTTGCAACGAAATGACTCCAGAGCACTTAAAAACCCGCTTGCAAAGAAATGACTCCAGAGTACTTAAACACCCGCTTGCAACGAAATGACTCCAGAGCACTTAAAAACCCACTTGCAACGAAATGACTCCAGAGCACTTAAAAACCCGCTTGCAACAAAATGACTCCAGAGCACTTAAAAAACCCACTTCCAGTGAAATGTCTGAGAAGTATGTAAAAACCCGCTTGCAATGAAATGACTCCTGAGCACGTAAAAACCCGCTTGCAAAGAAATGACTCCACAACACTTAAAAACCCGCTTGCAACGAAATGACTCCAGAGCACTTAAACACCCACTTGCAACGAAATGACTCCAGAGCACTTAAAAACCCGCTTGCAACGAAATGACTCCAGAGTACTTAAAAACCCGCTTGCAACGAAATGACTCCAGAGTACTTAAAAACCCGCTTGAAACGAAATGACTCCAGAGCATTTAAAAAACACGCTTCCAGTGAAATGACTGAGAAGTATGTAAAAACCCGCTTGCAATGAAATGACTCCAGAGCACGTAAAAACCCGCTTGCAACGAAATGACTCCAGAGCACTGAAAAACCCGCTTACAACGAAATGCCTTCAGAGCACTTAAAAACCCGCTTGCAACGAAATGACTCCAGAGCACTTAAAAACCCGCTTGCAACGAAATGACTCCAGAGCACTTAAAAACCCGCTTGCAACGAAATGACTCCAGAGCACTTAAAAACCCGCTTGCAAAGAAATGACTCCAGAGCACTTAATAACCCGCTTGCAATGAAATGACTCCAGAGCACTTAATAACCCGCTTGCAACGAAATGACTCCAGAGCACGTAAAAACCCGCTTGCAACGAAATGACTCCAGAGCACTTAAAAACCCGCTTGCAACGAAATGAGTCCAGAACACTTAAAAACCCGCTTGCAACGAAATGACTCCAGAGCACTTAAAAACCCGCTTGCAATGAAATGACTCCAGAGCACGTAAAAACCCGCTTGCAAATAAATGACTCCAGAGCACTTAAAAACCCGCTTGCAACGAAATGACTCCAGAACACTTAAAAACCCGCTTGCAAAGAAATGACTCCAGAGCACTTAAAAACCCGCTTGCAACGAAATGACTCCAGAACACTTAAAAACCCGCTTGCAACGAAATGACTCCAGAGCACTTAAAAACCCGCTTGCAACGAAATGACTCCAGAGCACGTAAAAACCCGCTTGCAACGAAATGACTCCAGAGCACTTAAAAACCCGCTTGCAACGAAATGACTCCAGAACACTTAAAAACCCGCTTGCAACGAAATGACTCCAGAACACTTAAAAACCCGCTTGCAACGAAATGACTCCAGAGCACTTAAAAAACCCGCTTCCAGTGAAATGTCTGAGAAGTATGTAAAAACCCGCTTGCAATGAAATGACTCCAGAGCACTTAAAAACCCGCTTGCAACGAAATGACTCCAGAGCACGTAAAAACCCGCTTGCAACGAAATGACTCCAGAGCACGTAAAAACCCGCTTGCAACGAAATGACTCCAGAGCACTTAAAAACCCGCTTGCAACGAAATGACTCCAGAGCACTTAAACACCCGCTTGCAACGAAATGACTCCAGAGCACTTAAAAACCCGCTTGCAACGAAATGACTACAGAGCACTTAAAAACCCGCTTGCAACGAAATGACTCCAGAGTACTTAAAAACCCGCTTGAAACGAAATGACTCCAGAGCACTTAAAAAATCCGCTTCCAGTGAAATGTCTGAGAAGTATGTAAAAACCCGCTTGCAATGAAATGACTCCAGAGCACGTAAAAACCCGCTTGCAACGAAATGACTCCAGAGCACTGAAAAACCCGCTTACAACGAAATGCCTTCAGAGCACTTAAAAACCCGCTTGCAACGAAATGACTCCAGAGCACTTAAAAACCCGCTTGCATCGAAATGACTCCAGAGCACTTAAAAACCCGCTTGCAACGAAATGACTCCAGAGCACTTAAAAACCCGCTTGCAACGAAATGACTCCAGAGCACTTAAAAACCCGCTTGCAACGAAATGACTCCAGAGCACTTAAAAACCCGCTTGCAACGAAATGACTCCAGAGCACTTAAAAACCCGCTTGCAACGAAATGACTCCAGAGCACTTAAAAACCCGCTTGCAACGAAATGACTCCAGAACACTTAAAAACCCGCTTGCAACGAAATGACTCCAGAGCACTTAAAAACCCGCTTGCAACGAAATGACTCCAGAACACTTAAAAACCCGCTTGCAACGAAATGACTCCAGAGCACTTAAAAACCCGCTTGCAACGAAATGACTCCAGAGCACTTAAAAACCCGCTTGCAACGAAATGACTCCAGAGCACTTAAAAACCCGCTTGCAACGAAATGACTCCAGAGCACTTAAAAACCCGCTTGCAACGAAATGACTCCAGAGCACTTAAAAACCTGCTTGCAACGAAATGACTCCAGAGCACTTAAAAACCCGCTTGCAACGAAATGAGTCCAGAACACTTAAAAACCCGCTTGCAACGAAATGACTCCAGAGCACTTAAAAACCCGCTTGCAACGAAATGACTCCAGAGTACTTAAACACCCGCTTGCAACGAAATGACTCCAGAGCACTTAAAAACCCGCTTGCAACGAAATGACTCCAGAGCACTTAAAAACCCGCTTGCAACAAAATGACTCCAGAGCACTTAAAAAACCCACTTCCAGTGAAATGTCTGAGAAGTATGTAAAAACCCGCTTGCAATGAAATGACTCCTGAGCACGTAAAAACCCGCTTGCAAAGAAATGACTCCACAACACTTAAAAACCCGCTTGCAACGAAATGACTCCAGAGCACTTAAACACCCACTTGCAACGAAATGACTCCAGAGCACTTAAAAACCCGCTTGCAACGAAATGACTCCAGAGTACTTAAAAACCCGCTTGCAACGAAATGACTCCAGAGTACTTAAAAACCCGCTTGAAACGAAATGACTCCAGAGCACTTAAAAAACCCACTTCCAGTGAAATGTCTGAGAAGTATGTAAAAACCCGCTTGCAATGAAATGACTCCTGAGCACGTAAAAACCCGCTTGCAAAGAAATGACTCCACAACACTTAAAAACCCGCTTGCAACGAAATGACTCCAGAGCACTTAAACACCCACTTGCAACGAAATGACTCCAGAGCACTTAAAAACCCGCTTGCAACGAAATGACTCCAGAGTACTTAAAAACCCGCTTGCAACGAAATGACTCCAGAGTACTTAAAAACCCGCTTGAAACGAAATGACTCCAGAGCACTTAAAAAACACGCTTCCAGTGAAATGACTGAGAAGTATGTAAAAACCCGCTTGCAATGAAATGACTCCAGAGCACTTAATAACCCGCTTGCAACGAAATGACTCCAGAGCACGTAAAAACCCGCTTGCAACGAAATGACTCCAGAGCACTTAAAAACCCGCTTGCAACGAAATGAGTCCAGAACACTTAAAAACCCGCTTGCAACGAAATGACTCCAGAGCACTTAAAAACCCGCTTGCAATGAAATGACTCCAGAGCACGTAAAAACCCGCTTGCAAAGAAATGACTCCAGAGCACTTAAAAACCCGCTTGCAACGAAATGACTCCAGAACACTTAAAAACCCGCTTGCAAAGAAATGACTCCAGAGCACTTAAAAACCCGCTTGCAACGAAATGACTCCAGAACACTTAAAAACCCGCTTGCAAAGAAATGACTCCAGAGCACTTAAAAACCCGCTTGCAACGAAATGACTCCAGAACACTTAAAAACCCGCTTGCAACGAAATGACTCCAGAGCACTTAAAAACCCGCTTGCAATGAAATGACTCTAGAGCACGTAAAAACCCGCTTGCAACGAAATGACTCCAGAGCACTTAAAAACCCGCTTGCAACGAAATGACTCCAGAACACTTAAAAACCCGCTTGCAACGAAATGACTCCAGAGCACTTAAAAACCCGCTTGCAACGAAATGACTCCAGAGCACTTAAAAACCCGCTTGCAACGAAATGACTCCAGAGCACTTAAAAACCCGCTTGCAACGAAATGACTCCAGAGTACTTAAACACCCGCTTGCAACGAAATGACTCCAGAGCACTTAAACACCCGCTTGCAACGAAATGACTCCAGAGCACTTAAAAACCCGCTTGCAACGAAATGACTCCAGAGCACTTAAAAACCCGCTTGCAACAAAATGACTCCAGAGCACTTAAAAAACCCACTTCCAGTGAAATGTCTGAGAAGTATGTAAAAACCCGCTTGCAATGAAATGACTCCTGAGTACGTAAAAACCCGCTTGCAAAGAAATGACTCCACAACACTTAAAAACCCGCTTGCAACGAAATGACTCCAGGGCACTTAAACACCCACTTGCAACGAAATGACTCCAGAGCACTTAAAAACCCGCTTGCAACGAAATGACTCCAGAGTACTTAAAAACCCGCTTGCAACGAAATGACTCCAGAGTACTTAAAAACCCGCTTGAAACGAAATGACTCCAGAGCACTTAAAAAACACGCTTCCAGTGAAATGACTGAGAAGTATGTAAAAACCCGCTTGCAATGAAATGACTCCAGAGCACTTAATAACCCGCTTGCAACGAAATGACTCCAGAGCACGTAAAAACCCGCTTGCAACGAAATGACTCCAGAGCACTTAAAAACCCGCTTGCAACGAAATGAGTCCAGAACACTTAAAAACCCGCTTGCAACGAAATGACTCCAGAGCACTTAAAAACCCGCTTGCAATGAAATGACTCCAGAGCACGTAAAAACCCGCTTGCAAAGAAATGACTCCAGAGCACTTAAAAACCCGCTTGCAACGAAATGACTCCAGAACACTTAAAAACCCGCTTGCAAAGAAATGACTCCAGAGCACTTAAAAACCCGCTTGCAACGAAATGACTCCAGAACACTTAAAAACCCGCTTGCAAAGAAATGACTCCAGAGCACTTAAAAACCCGCTTGCAACGAAATGACTCCAGAACACTTAAAAACCCGCTTGCAACGAAATGACTCCAGAGCACTTAAAAACCCGCTTGCAATGAAATGACTCCAGAGCACGTAAAAACCCGCTTGCAACGAAATGACTCCAGAGCACTTAAAAACCCGCTTGCAACGAAATGACTCCAGAACACTTAAAAACCCGCTTGCAACGAAATGACTCCAGAGCACTTAAAAACCCGCTTGCAACGAAATGACTCCAGAGCACTTAAAAACCCGCTTGCAACGAAATGACTCCAGAGCACTTAAAAACCCGCTTGCAACGAAATGACTCCAGAGTACTTAAACACCCGCTTGCAACGAAATGACTCCAGAGCACTTAAAAACCCGCTTGCAACGAAATGACTCCAGAGCACTTAAAAACCCGCTTGCAACAAAATGACTCCAGAGCACTTAAAAAACCCACTTCCAGTGAAATGTCTGAGAAGTATGTAAAAACCTGCTTGCAATGAAATGACTCCTGAGCACGTAAAAACCCGCTTGCAAAGAAATGACTCCACAACACTTAAAAACCCGCTTGCAACGAAATGACTCCAGAGCACTTAAACACCCACTTGCAACGAAATGACTCCAGAGCACTTAAAAACCCGCTTGCAACGAAATGACTCCAGAGTACTTAAAAACCCGCTTGCAACGAAATGACTCCAGAGTACTTAAAAACCCGCTTGAAACGAAATGACTCCAGAGCACTTAAAAAACACGCTTCCAGTGAAATGACTGAGAAGTATGTAAAAACCCGCTTGCAATGAAATGACTCCAGAGCACGTAAAAACCCGCTTGCAACGAAATGACTCCAGAGCACTTAAAAACCCGCTTTTAACGAAATGACTCCAGAACACTTAAAAACCCGCTTGCAACGAAATGACTCCAGAACACTTAAAAACCCGCTTGCAACGAAATGACTCCAGAGCACTTAAAAAACCCGCTTCCAGTGAAATGTCTGAGAAGTATGTAAAAACCCGCTTGCAATGAAATGACTCCAGAGCACGTAAAAACCCGCTTGCAACGAAATGACTCCAGAGCACTTAAAAACCCGCTTGCAACGAAATGACTCCAGAGCACTTAAACACCCGCTTGCAACGAAATGACTCCAGAGCACTTAAAAACCCGCTTGCAACGAAATGACTACAGAGCACTTAAAAACCCGCTTGCAACAAAATGACTCCAGAGTACTTAAAAAAACGCTTGCAACGAAATGAATCCAGAGCACTTAAAAAACCCGCTTCCAGTGAAATGTCTGAGAAGTATGTAAAAACCCGCTTGCAATGAAATGACTCCAGAGCACGTAAAAACCCGCTTGCAACGAAATGACTCCAGAGCACTGAAAAACCCGCTTACAACGAAATGCCTTCAGAGCACTTAAAAACCCGCTTGCAACGAAATGACTCCAGAGCACTTAAAAACCCGCTTGCATCGAAATGACTCCAGAGCACTTAAAAACCCGCTTGCAACGAAATGACTCCAGAGCACTTAAAAACCCGCTTGCAACGAAATGACTCCAGAGCACTTAAAAAACCGCTTGCAACGAAATGACTCCAGAGCACTTAAAAACCCGCTTGCAACGAAATGACTCCAGAGCACTTAAAAACCTGCTTGCAACGAAATGACTCCAGAGCACTTAAAAACCCGCTTGCAACGAAATGACTCCAGAACACTTAAAAACCCGCTTGCAACGAAATGACTCCAGAGCACTTAAAAACCCGCTTGCAACGAAATGACTCCAGAACACTTAAAAACCCGCTTGCAACGAAATGACTCCAGAGCACTTAAAAACCCGCTTGCAACGAAATGACTCCAGAACACTTAAAAACCCGCTTGCAACGAAATGACTCCAGAGCACTTAAAAACCCGCTTGCAACAAAATGACTCCAGAGCACTTAAAAAACCCACTTCCAGTGAAATGTCTGAGAAGTATGTAAAAACCCGCTTGCAATGAAATGACTCCTGAGCACGTAAAAACCCGCTTGCAAAGAAATGACTCCAGAGCACGTAAAAACCCGCTTGCAACGAAATGACTCCAGAGCACTGAAAAACCCGCTTACAACGAAATGCCTTCAGAGCACTTAAAAACCCGCTTGCAACGAAATGACTCCAGAGCACTTAAAAACCCGCTTGCAATGAAATGACTCCAGAGCACTTAAAAACCCGCTTGCAACGAAATGACTCCAGAGCACTTAAAAACCCGCTTGCAAAGAAATGACTCCAGAGCACTTAATAACCCGCTTGCAATGAAATGACTCCAGAGCACTTAATAACCCGCTTGCAACGAAATGACTCCAGAGCACGTAAAAACCCGCTTGCAACGAAATGACTCCAGAGCACTTAAAAACCCGCTTGCAACGAAATGAGTCCAGAACACTTAAAAACCCGCTTGCAACGAAATGACTCCAGAGCACTTAAAAACCCGCTTGCAATGAAATGACTCCAGAGCACGTAAAAACCCGCTTGCAAAGAAATGACTCCAGAGCACTTAAAAACCCGCTTGCAACGAAATGACTCCAGAACACTTAAAAACCCGCTTGCAAAGAAATGACTCCAGAGCACTTAAAAACCCGCTTGCAACGAAATGACTCCAGAACACTTAAAAACCCGCTTGCAACGAAATGACTCCAGAGCACTTAAAAACCCGCTTGCAATGAAATGACTCCAGAGCACGTAAAAACCCGCTTGCAACGAAATGACTCCAGAGCACTTAAAAACCCGCTTGCAACGAAATGACTCCAGAACACTTAAAAACCCGCTTGCAACGAAATGACTCCAGAACACTTAAAAACCCGCTTGCAACGAAATGACTCCAGAGCACTTAAAAAACCCGCTTCCAGTGAAATGTCTGAGAAGTATGTAAAAACCCGCTTGCAATGAAATGACTCCAGAGCACGTAAAAACCCGCTTGCAACGAAATGACTCCAGAGCACTTAAAAAACCGCTTGCAACGAAATGACTCCAGAGCACTTAAACACCCGCTTGCAACGAAATGACTCCAGAGCACTTAAAAACCCGCTTGCAACGAAATGACTACAGAGCACTTAAAAACCCGCTTGCAACGAAATGACTCCAGAGTACTTAAAAACCCGCTTGCAACGAAATGACTCCAGAGCACTTAAAAAACCCGCTTCCAGTGAAATGTCTGAGAAGTATGTAAAAACCCGCTTGCAATGAAATGACTCCAGAGCACGTAAAAACCCGCTTGCAACGAAATGACTCCAGAGCACTGAAAAACCCGCTTACAACGAAATGCCTTCAGAGCACTTAAAAACCCGCTTGCAACGAAATGACTCCAGAGCACTTAAAAACCCGCTTGCATCGAAATGAATCCAGAGCACTTAAAAACCCGCTTGCAACGAAATGACTCCAGAGCAGTTAAAAACCCGCTTGCAACGAAATGACTCCAGAGCACTTAAAAACCCGCTTGCAACGAAATGACTCCAGAGCACTTAAAAACCCGCTTGCAACGAAATGACTCCAGAGCACTTAAAAACCCGCTTGCAACGAAATGACTCCAGAGCACTTAAAAACCTGCTTGCAACGAAATGACTCCAGAACACGTAAAAACCCGCTTGCAACGAAATGACTCCAGAGCACTTAAAAACCCGCTTGCAACGAAATGACTCCAGAACACTTAAAAACCCGCTTGCAACGAAATGACTCCAGAGCACTTAAAAACCCGCTTGCAACGAAATGACTCCAGAGCACTTAAAAACCCGCTTGCAACGAAATGACTCCAGAGCACTTAAAAACCCGCTTGCAACGAAATGACTCCAGAGCACTTAAAAACCCGCTTGCAACGAAATGACTCCAGAGCACTTAAAAACCCGCTTGCAACGAAATGACTCCAGAGCACTTAAAAACCCGCTTGCAACGAAATGAGTCCAGAGCACTTAAAAACCCGCTTGCAACGAAATGACTCCAGAGCACTTAAAAACCCGCTTGCAACGAAATGACTCCAGAGTACTTAAACACCCGCTTGCAACGAAATGACTCCAGAGCACTTAAAAACCCGCTTGCAACGAAATGACTCCAGAGCACTTAAAAACCCGCTTGCAACAAAATGACTCCAGAGCACTTAAAAAACCCACTTCCAGTGAAATGTCTGAGAAGTATGTAAAAACCCGCTTGCAATGAAATGACTCCTGAGCACGTAAAAACCCGCTTGCAAAGAAATGACTCCACAACACTTAAAAACCCGCTTGCAACGAAATGACGCCAGAGCACTTAAACACCCACTTGCACCGAAATGACTCCAGAGCACTTAAAAACCCGCTTGCAACGAAATGACTCTAGAGTACTTAAAAACCCGCTTGCAACGAAATGACTCCAGAGTACTTAAAAACCCGCTTGAAACGAAATGACTCCAGAGCACTTAAAAAACACGCTTCCAGTGAAATGACTGAGAAGTATGTAAAAACCCGCTTGCAATGAAATGACTCCAGAGCACGTAAAAACCCGCTTGCAACGAAATGACTCCAGAGCACTGAAAAACCCGCTTACAACGAAATGCCTTCAGAGCACTTAAAAACCCGCTTGCAACGAAATGACTCCAGAGCACTTAAAAACCCGCTTGCAACGAAATGACTCCAGAGCACTTAAAAACCCGCTTGCAAGGAAATGACTCCAGAGCACTTAAAAACCCGCTGGCAAAGAAATGACTCCAGAGCACTTAATAACCCGCTTGCAATGAAATGACTCCAGAGCACTTAATAACCCGCTTGCAACGAAATGACTCCAGAGCACGTAAAAACCCGCTTGCAACGAAATGACTCCAGAGCACTTAAAAACCCGCCTGCAACGAAATGAGTCCAGAACACTTAAAAACCCGCTTGCAACGAAATGACTCCAGAGCACTTAAAAACCCGCTTGCAATGAAATGACTCCAGAGCACGTAAAAACCCGCTTGCAAAGAAATGACTCCAGAGCACTTAAAAACCCGCTTGCAACGAAATGACTCCAGAACACTTAAAAACCCGCTTGCAAAGAAATGACTCCAGAGCACTTAAAAACCCGCTTGCAACGAAATGACTCCAGAACACTTAAAAACCCGCTTGCAACGAAATGACTCCAGAGCACTTAAAAACCCGCTTGCAATGAAATGACTCCAGAGCACGTAAAAACCCGCTTGCAACGAAATGACTCCAGAGCACTTAAAAACCCGCTTGCAACGAAATGACTCCAGAACACTTAAAAACCCGCTTGCAACGAAATGACTCCAGAACACTTAAAAACCCACTTGCAACGAAATGACTCCAGAGCACTTAAAAAACCCGCTTCCAGTGAAATGTCTGAGAAGTATGTAAAAACCCGCTTGCAATGAAATGACTCCAGAGCACGTAAAAACCCGCTTGCAACGAAATGACTCCAGAACACTTAAAAACCCGCTTGCAACGAAATGACTCCAGAGCACTTAAACACCCGCTTGCAACGAAATGACTCCAGAGCACTTAAAAACCCGCTTGCAACGAAATGACTACAGAGCACTTAAAAACCCGCTTGCAACGAAATGACTCCAGAGTACTTAAAAACCCGCTTGCAACGAAATGACTCCAGAGCACTTAAAAAACCCGCTTCCAGTGAAATGTCTGAGAAGTATGTAAAAACCCGCTTGCAATGAAATGACTCCAGAGCACGTAAAAACCCGCTTGCAACGAAATGACTCCAGAGCACTGAAAAACCCGCTTACAACGAAATGCCTTCAGAGCACTTAAAAACCCGCTTGCAACGAAATGACTCCAGAGCACTTAAAAACCCGCTTGCATCGAAATGACTCCAGAGCACTTAAAAACCCGCTTGCAACGAAATGACTCCAGAGCACTTAAAAACCCGCTTGCAACGAAATGACTCCAGAGCACTTAAAAACCCGCTTGCAACGAAATGACTCCAGAGCACTTAAAAACCCGCTTGCAACGAAATGACTCCAGAGCACTTAAAAACCCGCTTGCAACGAAATGACTCCAGAGCACTTAAAAACCCGCTTGCAACGAAATGAGTCCAGAACACTTAAAAACCCGCTTGCAACGAAATGACTCCAGAGCACTTAAAAACCCGCTTGCAACGAAATGACTCCAGAGTACTTAAACACCCGCTTGCAACGAAATGACTCCAGAGTACTTAAAAACCCGCTTGCAACGAAATGACTCCAGATCACTTAAAAACACGCTTGCAACAAAATGACTCCAGAGCACTTAAAAAACCCACTTCCAGTGAAATGTCTGAGAAGTATGTAAAAACCCGCTTGCAATGAAATGACTCCTGAGCATGTAAAAACGCGCTTGCAAAGAAATGACTCCACAACACTTAAAAACCCGTTTGCAACGAAATGACTCCAGAGCACTTAAACACCCACTTGCAACGAAATGACTCCAGAGCACTTAAAAACCCGCTTGCAACGAAATGACTCCAGAGTACTTAAAAACCCGCTTGCAACGAAATGACTCCAGAGTACTTAAAAACCCGCTTGAAACGAAATGACTCCAGAGCACTTAAAAAACACGCTTCCAGTGAAATGTCTGAGAAGTATGTAAAAACCCGCTTGCAATGAAATGACTCCAGAGCACGTAAAAACCCGCTTGCAACGAAATGACTCCAGAGCACTTAAAAACCCGCTTGCAACGAAATGACTCCAGAGCACTTAAACACCCGCTTGCAACGAAATGACTCCAGAGCACTTAAAAACCCGCTTGCAACGAAATGACTACAGAGCACTTAAAAACCCGCTTGCAACGAAATGACTCCAGAGTACTTAAAAACCCGCTTGCAACGAAATGACTCCAGAGCACTTAAAAAACCCGCTTCCAGTGAAATGTCTGAGAAGTATGTAAAAACCCGCTTGCAATGAAATGACTCCAGAGCACGTAAAAACCCGCTTGCAACGAAATGACTCCATAGCACTGAAAAACCCGCTTACAACGAAATGCCTTCAGAGCACTTAAAAACCCGCTTGCAACGAAATGACTCCAGAGCACTTAAAATCCCGCTTGCATCGAAATGACTCCAGAGCACTTAAAAACCCGCTTGCAACGAAATGACTCCAGAGCACTTAAAAACCCGCTTGCAACGAAATGACTCCAGAGCACTTAAAAACCCGCTTGCAACGAAATGACTCCAGAGCACTTAAAAACCCGCTTGCAACGAAATGACTCCAGAGCACTTAAAAACCCGCTTGCAACGAAATGACTCCAGAGCACTTAAAAACCCGCTTGCAACGAAATGACTCCAGAGCACTTAAAAACCCGCTTGCAACGAAATGACTCCAGAACACTTAAAAACCCGCTTGCAACGAAATGACTCCAGAGCACTTAAAAACCCGCTTGCAACGAAATGACTCCAGAGCACTTAAAAACCCGCTTGCAACGAAATGACTCCAGAGCACTTAAAAAACCCACTTCCAGTGAAATGTCTGAGAAGTATGTAAAAACCCGCTTGCAATGAAATGACTCCTGAGCACGTAAAAACCCGCTTGCAAAGAAATGACTCCACAACACTTAAAAACCCGCTTGCAACGAAATGACTCAAGAGCACTTAAAAACCCGCTTGCAACGAAATGACTCCAGAGCACTTAAAAACCCGCTTGCAACGAAATGACTCCAGAGCACTTAAAAACCCGCTTGCAACGAAATGACTCCAGAGCACTTAAAAACCCGCTTGCAACGAAATGACTCCAGAGCACTTAAAAACCCGCTTGCAACGAAATGACTCCAGAGCACTTAAAAACCCGCTTGCAACGAAATGACTCCAGAGACTTAAAAACCCGCTTGCAACGAAATGACTCCAGAGCACTTAAAAACCCGCTTGCAACGAAATGACTCCAGAGCACTTAAAAACCCGCTTGCAACGAAATGACTCCAGAGCACTTAAAAACCCGCTTGCAACGAAATGACTCCAGAGCACTTAAAAACCCGCTTGCAACGAAATCACTCCAGAGCACTTAAAAACCCGCTTGCAACGAAATGAGTCCAGAACACTTAAAAACCCGCTTGCAACGAAATGACTCCAGAGCACTTAAAAACCCGCTTGCAATGAAATGACTCCAGAGCACGTAAAAACCCGCTTGCAACGAAATGACTCCAGATCACTTAAAAACCCGCTTGCAACGAAATGACTCCAGAGTACTTAAAAACCCGCTTGCAACGAAATGACTCCAGAGCACTTAAAAAACCCGCTTCCAGTGAAATGTCTGAGAAGTATGTAAAAACCCGCTTGCAATGAAATGACTCCAGAGCAATTAAAAACCCGCTTGCAACGAAATGACTCCAGAGCACTAAAAAACCCGCTTGCAACGAAATGACTCCAGAACACTTAAAAACCCGCTTGCAACGAAATGAGTCCAGAACACTTAAAAACCCGCTTGCAACGAAATGACTCCAGAGCACTTAAAAACCCACTTGCAACGAAATGACTCCAGAGCACGTAAAAACCCGCTTGCAACGAAATGACTCCAGAGCACTTAAAAACCCGCTTGCAACGAAATGACTCCAGAACACTTAAAAACCCGCTTGCAACGAAATGACTCCAGATCACTTAAAAACCCGCTTGCAACGAAATGACTCCAGAGTACTTAAAAACCCGCTTGCAACGAAATGACTCCAGAGCACTTAAAAAACCCGCTTCCAGTGAAATGTCTGAGAAGTATGTAAAAACCCGCTTGCAATGAAATGACTCCAGAGCACGTAATAACCCGCTTGCAACGAAATGACTCCAGAGCACTGAAAAACCCGCTTACAACGAAATGCCTTCAGAGCACTTTAGAACCCGCTTGCAACGAAATTACTCCAGAGCACTTAAAAAACCCGCTTCCAGTGAAATGTCTGAGAAGTATGTAAAAACCCGCTTGCAATGAAATGACTCCAGAGCACGTAAAAACCCGCTTGCAACGAAATGACTCCAGAGCACTGAAAAACCCGCTTACAACGAAATGACTCCAGAGCACTTAAAAACCTGCTTGCAACGAAATGACTCCAGAGCACTTAAACACCCGCTTGCAACGAAATGACTCCAGAGTACTTAAAAACCCGCTTGCAACGAAATGACTCCAGAGCACTTAAAAAACCCGCTTCCAGTGAAATGTCTGAGAAGTATGTAAAAACCCGCTTGCAATGAAATGACTCCAGAGCACGTAATAACCCGCTTGCAACGAAATGACTCCAGAGCACTGAAAAACCTGCTTACAACGAAATGCCTTCAGAGCACTTTAGAACCCGCTTGCAACGAAATGACTCCAGAGCACTTAAAAAACCCGCTTCCAGTGAAATGTCTGAGAAGTATGTAAAAACCCGCTTGCAATGAAATGACTCCAGAGCACGTAAAAACCCGCTTGCAACGAAATGACTCCAGAGCACTGAAAAACCCGCTTACAACGAAATGACTCCAGAGCACTTAAAAACCTGCTTGCAACGAAATGACTCCAGAGCACTTAAACACCCGCTTGCAACGAAATGACTCCAGAGCACTTAAAAACCCGCTTGCAACGAAATGACTACAGAGCACTTAAACACCCGCTTGCAACGAAATGACTCCAGAGCACTTAAAAACCCGCTTGCAACGAAATGACTCCAGAACACTTAAAAACCCGCTTGCAACGAAATGACTCCAGAGCACTTAAAAACCTGCTTGCAACGAAATGACTACAGAGCACTTAAAAACCCGCTTGCAACGAAATGACTCCAGAGTACTTAAAAACCCGCTTGCAACGAAATGACTCCAGAGCACTTAAAAAACCCGCTTCCAGTGAAATGTCTGAGAAGTATGTAAAAACCCGCTTGCAATGAAATGACTCCAGAGCACGTAAAAACCCGCTTGCAACGAAATGACTCCAGAGCACTGAAAAACCCGCTTACAACGAAATGCCTTCAGAGCACTTAAAAACCCGCTTGCAACGAAATGACTCCAGAGCACTTAAAAACCCGCTTGCATCGAAATGACTCCAGAGCACTTAAAAACCCGCTTGCAACGAAATGACTCCAGAGCACTTAAAAACCCGCTTGCAACGAAATGACTCCAGAGCACTTAAAAACCCGCTTGCAACGAAATGACTCCAGAGCACTTAAAAACCCGCTTGCAACGAAATGACTCCAGAACACTTAAAAACCCGCTTGCAACAAAATGACTCCAGAGCACTTAAAAACCCGCTTGCAACAAAATGACTCCAGAGCACTTAAAAAACCCACTTCCAGTGAAATGTCTGAGAAGTATGTAAAAACCCGCTTGCAATGAAATGACTCCAGAGCACGTAAAAACCCGCTTGCAAGGAAATGACTCCAGAGCACTGAAAAACCCGCTTACAACGAAATGCCTTCAGAGCACTTAAAAACCCGCTTGCAACGAAATGACTCCAGAGCACTTAAAAACCCGCTTGCATCGAAATGACTCCAGAGCACTTAAAAACCCGCTTGCAACGAAATGACTCCAGAGCACTTAAAAACCCGCTTGCAACGAAATGACTCCAGAGCACTTAAAAACCCGCTTGCAACGAAATGACTCCAGAGCACTTAAACACCCGCTTGCAACGAAATGACTCCAGAGCACTTAAAAACCCGCTTGCAACAAAATGACTCCAGAGCACTTAAAAACCCGCTTGCAACAAAATGACTCCAGAGCACTTAAAAAACCCACTTCCAGTGAAATGTCTGAGAAGTATGTAAAAACCCGCTTGCAATGAAATGACTCCTGAGCACGTAAAAACCCGCTTGCAAAGAAATGACTCCACAACACTTAAAAACCCACTTGCAACGAAATGACTCCAGAGCACTTAAACACCCACTTGCAACGAAATGACTCCAGAGCACTTAAAAACCCGCTTGCAACGAAATGACTCCAGAGTACTTAAAAACCCGCTTGCAACGAAATGACTCCAGAGTACTTAAAAACCCGCTTGAAACGAAATGACTCCAGAGCACTTAAAAAACACGCTTCCAGTGAAATGACTGAGAAGTATGTAAAAACCCGCTTGCAATGAAATGACTCCAGAGCACGTAAAAACCCGCTTGCAACGAAATGACTCCAGAGGAATGAAAAACCCGCTTACAACGAAATGCCTTCAGAGCACTTAAAAACCCGCTTGCAACGAAATGACTCCAGAGCACTTAAAAAACCCACTTCCAGTGAAATGTCTGAGAAGTATGTAAAAACCCGCTTGCAATGAAATGACTCCTGAGCACGTAAAAACCCGCTTGCAAAGAAATGACTCCACAACACTTAAAAACCCGCTTGCAACGAAATGACTCCAGAGCACTTAAAAACCCGCTTGCAACGAAATTACTCCAGAGCACTTAAACACCCACTTGCAACGAAATGACTCCAGAGCACTTAAAAACCCGCTTGCAACGAAATGACTCCAGAGTACTTAAAAACCCGCTTGCAACGAAATGACTCCAGAGTACTTAAAAACCCGCTTGAAACGAAATGACTCCAGAGCACTTAAAAAACACGCTTCCAGTGAAATGACTGAGAAGTATGTAAAAACCCGCTTGCAATGAAATGACTCCAGAGCACGTAAAAACCCGCTTGCAACGAAATGACTCCAGAGCACTGAAAAACCCGCTTACAACGAAATGCCTTCAGAGCACTTAAAAACCCGCTTGCAACGAAATGACTCCAGAGCACTTAAAAACCCGCTTGCAATGAAATGACTCCAGAGCACTTAAAAACCCGCTTGCAACGAAATGACTCCAGAGCACTTAAAAACCCGCTTGCAAAGAAATGACTCCAGAGCACTTAATAACCCGCTTGCAATGAAATGACTCCAGAGCACTTAATAACCCGCTTGCAACGAAATGACTCCAGAGCACGTAAAAACCCGCTTGCAACGAAATGACTCCAGAGCACTTAAAAACCCGCTTGCAACGAAATGAGTCCAGAACACTTAAAAACCCGCTTGCAACGAAATGACTCCAGAGCACTTAAAAACCCGCTTGCAATGAAATGACTCCAGAGCACGTAAAAACCCGCTTGCAAAGAAATGACTCCAGAGCACTTAAAAACCCGCTTGCAACGAAATGACTCCAGAACACTTAAAAACCCGCTTGCAAAGAAATGACTCCAGAGCACTTAAAAACCCGCTTGCAACGAAATGACTCCAGAGCACTTAAAAACCCGCTTGCAACGAAATGACTCCAGAGCACTTAAAAACCCGCTTGCAACGAAATGACTCCAGAGCACTTAAAAACCCGCTTGCAACGAAATGACTCCAGAGCACTTAAAAACCCGCTTGCAACGAAATGACTCCAGAACACTTAAAAACCCGCTTGCAACGAAATGACTCCAGAGCACTTAAAAACCCGCTTGCAACGAAATGACTCCAGAGCACTTAAAAACCCGCTTGCAACGAAATGACTCCAGAGCACTTAAAAAACCCACTTCCAGTGAAATGTCTGAGAAGTATGTAAAAACCCGCTTGCAATGAAATGACTCCTGAGCACGTAAAAACCCGCTTGCAAAGAAATGACTCCACAACACTTAAAAACCCGCTTGCAACGAAATGACTCAAGAGCACTTAAAAACCCGCTTGCAACGAAATGACTCCAGAGCACTTAAAAACCCGCTTGCAACGAAATGACTCCAGAGCACTTAAAAACCCGCTTGCAACGAAATGACTCCAGAGCACTTAAAAACCCGCTTGCAACGAAATGACTCCAGAGCACTTAAAAACCCGCTTGCAACGAAATGACTCCAGAGCACTTAAAAACCCGCTTGCAACGAAATGACTCCAGAGACTTAAAAACCCGCTTGCAACGAAATGACTCCAGAGCACTTAAAAACCCGCTTGCAACGAAATGACTCCAGAGCACTTCAAAACCCGCTTGCAACGAAATGACTCCAGAGCACTTAAAAACCCGCTTGCAACGAAATGACTCCAGAGCACTTAAAAACCCGCTTGCAACGAAATCACTCCAGAGCACTTAAAAACCCGCTTGCAACGAAATGAGTCCAGAACACTTAAAAACCCGCTTGCAACGAAATGACTCCAGAGCACTTAAAAACCCGCTTGCAATGAAATGACTCCAGAGCACGTAAAAACCCGCTTGCAACGAAATGACTCCAGATCACTTAAAAACCCGCTTGCAACGAAATGACTCCAGAGTACTTAAAAACCCGCTTGCAACGAAATGACTCCAGAGCACTTAAAAAACCCGCTTCCAGTGAAATGTCTGAGAAGTATGTAAAAACCCGCTTGCAATGAAATGACTCCAGAGCACTTAAAAACCCGCTTGCAACGAAATGACTCCAGAGCACTAAAAAACCCGCTTGCAACGAAATGACTCCAAAACACTTAAAAACCCGCTTGCAACGAAATGAGTCCAGAACACTTAAAAACCCGCTTGCAACGAAATGACTCCAGAGCACTTAAAAACCCACTTGCAACGAAATGACTCCAGAGCACGTAAAAACCCGCTTGCAACGAAATGACTCCAGAGCACTTAAAAACCCGCTTGCAACGAAATGACTCCAGAACACTTAAAAACCCGCTTGCAATGAAATGACTCCAGAGCACTTAAAAACCCGCTTGCAACGAAATGACTCCAGAGTACTTAAAAACCCGCTTGCAACGAAATGACTCCAGAGCACTTAAAAAACCCGCTTCCAGTGAAATGTCTGAGAAGTATGTAAAAACCCGCTTGCAATGAAATGACTCCAGAGCACGTAATAACCCGCTTGCAACGAAATGACTCCAGAGCACTGAAAAACCCGCTTACAACGAAATGCCTTCAGAGCACTTTAGAACCCGCTTGCAACGAAATTACTCCAGAGCACTTAAAAAACCCGCTTCCAGTGAAATGTCTGAGAAGTATGTAAAAACCCGCTTGCAATGAAATGACTCCAGAGCACGTAAAAACCCGCTTGCAACGAAATGACTCCAGAGCACTGAAAAACCCGCTTACAACGAAATGACTCCAGAGCACTTAAAAACCTGCTTGCAACGAAATGACTCCAGAGCACTTAAACACCCGCTTGCAACGAAATGACTCCAGAGTACTTAAAAACCCGCTTGCAACGAAATGACTCCAGAGCACTTAAAAAACCCGCTTCCAGTGAAATGTCTGAGAAGTATGTAAAAACCCGCTTGCAATGAAATGACTCCAGAGCACGTAATAACCCGCTTGCAACGAAATGACTCCAGAGCACTGAAAAACCTGCTTACAACGAAATGCCTTCAGAGCACTTTAGAACCCGCTTGCAACGAAATGACTCCAGAGCACTTAAAAAACCCGCTTCCAGTGAAATGTCTGAGATGTAAAAACCCGCTTGCAATGAAATGACTCCAGAGCACGTAAAAACCCGCTTGCAACGAAATGACTCCAGAGCACTTCAAAACCCGCTTGCAACGAAATGACTCCAGAGCACTTAAAAACCCGCTTGCAACGAAATGACTCCAGAGCACTTCAAAACCCGCTTGCAACGAAATGACTCCAGAGCACTTAAAAACCCGCTTGCAACGAAATGACTCCAGAGCACTTAAAAACCCGCTTGCAACGAAATCACTCCAGAGCACTTAAAAACCCGCTTGCAACGAAATGAGTCCAGAACACTTAAAAACCCGCTTGCAACGAAATGACTCCAGAGCACTTAAAAACCCGCTTGCAATGAAATGACTCCAGAGCACGTAAAAACCCGCTTGCAACGAAATGACTCCAGATCACTTAAAAACCCGCTTGCAACGAAATGACTCCAGAGTACTTAAAAACCCGCTTGCAACGAAATGACTCCAGAGCACTTAAAAAACCCGCTTCCAGTGAAATGTCTGAGAAGTATGTAAAAACCCGCTTGCAATGAAATGACTCCAGAGCACTTAAAAACCCGCTTGCAACGAAATGACTCCAGAGCACTAAAAAACCCGCTTGCAACGAAATGACTCCAAAACACTTAAAAACCCGCTTGCAACGAAATGAGTCCAGAACACTTAAAAACCCGCTTGCAACGAAATGACTCCAGAGCACTTAAAAACCCACTTGCAACGAAATGACTCCAGAGCACGTAAAAACCCGCTTGCAACGAAATGACTCCAGAGCACTTAAAAACCCGCTTGCAACGAAATGACTCCAGAACACTTAAAAACCCGCTTGCAACGAAATGACTCCAGATCACTTAAAAACCCGCTTGCAACGAAATGACTCCAGAGTACTTAAAAACCCGCTTGCAACGAAATGACTCCAGAGCACTTAAAAAACCCGCTTCCAGTGAAATGTCTGAGAAGTATGTAAAAACCCGCTTGCAATGAAATGACTCCAGAGCACGTAATAACCCGCTTGCAACGAAATGACTCCAGAGCACTGAAAAACCCGCTTACAACGAAATGCCTTCAGAGCACTTTAGAACCCGCTTGCAACGAAATTACTCCAGAGCACTTAAAAAACCCGCTTCCAGTGAAATGTCTGAGAAGTATGTAAAAACCCGCTTGCAATGAAATGACTCCAGAGCACGTAAAAACCCGCTTGCAACGAAATGACTCCAGAGCACTGAAAAACCCGCTTACAACGAAATGACTCCAGAGCACTTAAAAACCTGCTTGCAACGAAATGACTCCAGAGCACTTAAACACCCGCTTGCAACGAAATGACTCCAGAGTACTTAAAAACCCGCTTGCAACGAAATGACTCCAGAGCACTTAAAAAACCCGCTTCCAGTGAAATGTCTGAGAAGTATGTAAAAACCCGCTTGCAATGAAATGACTCCAGAGCACGTAATAACCCGCTTGCAACGAAATGACTCCAGAGCACTGAAAAACCTGCTTACAACGAAATGCCTTCAGAGCACTTTAGAACCCGCTTGCAACGAAATGACTCCAGAGCACTTAAAAAACCCGCTTCCAGTGAAATGTCTGAGAAGTATGTAAAAACCCGCTTGCAATGAAATGACTCCAGAGCACGTAAAAACCCGCTTGCAACGAAATGACTCCAGAGCACTGAAAAACCCGCTTACAACGAAATGACTCCAGAGCACTTAAAAACCTGCTTGCAACGAAATGACTCCAGAGCACTTAAACACCCGCTTACAACGAAATGACTCCAGAGCACTTAAAAACCTGCTTGCAACGAAATGACTCCAGAGCACTTAAACACCCGCTTGCAACGAAATGACTCCAGAGCACTTAAAAACCCGCTTGCAACGAAATGACTACAGAGCACTTAAACACCCGCTTGCAACGAAATGACTCCAGAGCACTTAAAAATCCGCTTGCAACGAAATGACTCCAGAACACTTAAAAACCCGCTTGCAACGAAATGACTCCAGAGCACTTAAAAACCTGCTTGCAACGAAATGACTACAGAGCACTTAAAAACCCGCTTGCAACGAAATGACTCCAGAGTACTTAAAAACCCGCTTGCAACGAAATGACTCCAGAGCACTTAAAAAACCCGCTTCCAGTGAAATGTCTGAGAAGTATGTAAAAACCCGCTTGCAATGAAATGACTCCAGAGCACGTAAAAACCCGCTTGCAACGAAATGACTCCAGAGCACTGAAAAACCCGCTTACAACGAAATGCCTTCAGAGCACTTAAAAACCCGCTTGCAACGAAATGACTCCAGAGCACTTAAAAACCCGCTTGCATCGAAATGACTCCAGAGCACTTAAAAACCCGCTTGCAACGAAATGACTCCAGAGCACTTAAAAACCCGCTTGCAACGAAATGACTCCAGAGCACTTAAAAACCCGCTTGCAACGAAATGACTCCAGAGCACTTAAAAACCCGCTTGCAACGAAATGACTCCAGAACACTTAAAAACCCGCTTGCAACAAAATGACTCCAGAGCACTTAAAAACCCGCTTGCAACAAAATGACTCCAGAGCACTTAAAAAACCCACTTCCAGTGAAATGTCTGAGAAGTATGTAAAAACCCGCTTGCAATGAAATGACTCCAGAGCACGTAAAAACCCGCTTGCAACGAAATGACTCCAGAGCACTGAAAAACCCGCTTACAACGAAATGCCTTCAGAGCACTTAAAAACCCGCTTGCAACGAAATGACTCCAGAGCACTTAAAAACCCGCTTGCATCGAAATGACTCCAGAGCACTTAAAAACCCGCTTGCAACGAAATGACTCCAGAGCACTTAAAAACCCGCTTGCAACGAAATGACTCCAGAGCACTTAAAAACCCGCTTGCAACGAAATGACTCCAGAGTACTTAAAAACCCGCTTGCAACAAAATGACTCCAGAGCACTTAAAAAACCCACTTCCAGTGAAATGTCTGAGAAGTATGTAAAAACCCGCTTGCAATGAAATGACTCCTGAGCACGTAAAAACCCGCTTGCAAAGAAATGACTCCACAACACTTAAAAACCCACTTGCAACGAAATGACTCCAAAACACTTAAAAACCCGCTTGCAACGAAATGAGTCCAGAACACTTAAAAACCCGCTTGCAACGAAATGACTCCAGAGCACTTAAAAACCCACTTGCAACGAAATGACTCCAGAGCACGTAAAAACCCGCTTGCAACGAAATGACTCCAGAGCACTTAAAAACCCGCTTGCAACGAAATGACTCCAGAACACTTAAAAACCCGCTTGCAACGAAATGACTCCAGATCACTTAAAAACCCGCTTGCAACGAAATGACTCCAGAGTACTTAAAAACCCGCTTGCAACGAAATGACTCCAGAGCACTTAAAAAACCCGCTTCCAGTGAAATGTCTGAGAAGTATGTAAAAACCCGCTTGCAATGAAATGACTCCAGAGCACGTAATAACCCGCTTGCAACGAAATGACTCCAGAGCACTGAAAAACCCGCTTACAACGAAATGCCTTCAGAGCACTTTAGAACCCGCTTGCAACGAAATTACTCCAGAGCACTTAAAAAACCCGCTTCCAGTGAAATGTCTGAGAAGTATGTAAAAACCCGCTTGCAATGAAATGACTCCAGAGCACGTAAAAACCCGCTTGCAACGAAATGACTCCAGAGCACTGAAAAACCCGCTTACAACGAAATGACTCCAGAGCACTTAAAAACCTGCTTGCAACGAAATGACTCCAGAGCACTTAAACACCCGCTTGCAACGAAATGACTCCAGAGTACTTAAAAACCCGCTTGCAACGAAATGACTCCAGAGCACTTAAAAAACCCGCTTCCAGTGAAATGTCTGAGAAGTATGTAAAAACCCGCTTGCAATGAAATGACTCCAGAGCACGTAATAACCCGCTTGCAACGAAATGACTCCAGAGCACTGAAAAACCTGCTTACAACGAAATGCCTTCAGAGCACTTTAGAACCCGCTTGCAACGAAATGACTCCAGAGCACTTAAAAAACCCGCTTCCAGTGAAATGTCTGAGAAGTATGTAAAAACCCGCTTGCAATGAAATGACTCCAGAGCACGTAAAAACCCGCTTGCAACGAAATGACTCCAGAGCACTGAAAAACCCGCTTACAACGAAATGACTCCAGAGCACTTAAAAACCTGCTTGCAACGAAATGACTCCAGAGCACTTAAACACCCGCTTGCAACGAAATGACTCCAGAGCACTTAAAAACCCGCTTGCAACGAAATGACTACAGAGCACTTAAACACCCGCTTGCAACGAAATGACTCCAGAGCACTTAAAAACCCGCTTGTAACGAAATGACTCCAGAACACTTAAAAACCCGCTTGCAACGAAATGACTCCAGAGCACTTAAAAACCTGCTTGCAACGAAATGACTACAGAGCACTTAAAAACCCGCTTGCAACGAAATGACTCCAGAGTACTTAAAAACCCGCTTGCAACGAAATGACTCCAGAGCACTTAAAAACCCGCTTGCAACAAAATGACTCCAGAGCACTTAAAAAACCCACTTCCAGTGAAATGTCTGAGAAGTATGTAAAAACCCGCTTGCAATGAAATGACTCCAGAGCACGTAAAAACCCGCTTGCAACGAAATGACTCCAGAGCACTGAAAAACCCGCTTACAACGAAATGCCTTCAGAGCACTTAAAAACCCGCTTGCAACGAAATGACTCCAGAGCACTTAAAAACCCGCTTGCATCGAAATGACTCCAGAGCACTTAAAAACCCGCTTGCAACGAAATGACTCCAGAGCACTTAAAAACCCGCTTGCAACGAAATGACTCCAGAGCACTTAAAAACCCGCTTGCAACGAAATGACTCCAGAGTACTTAAAAACCCGCTTGCAACAAAATGACTCCAGAGCACTTAAAAAACCCACTTCCAGTGAAATGTCTGAGAAGTATGTAAAAACCCGCTTGCAATGAAATGACTCCTGAGCACGTAAAAACCCGCTTGCAAAGAAATGACTCCACAACACTTAAAAACCCACTTGCAACGAAATGACTCCAGAGCACTTAAACACCCACTTGCAACGAAATGACTCCAGAGCACTTAAAAACCCGCTTGCAACGAAATGACTCCAGAGTACTTAAAAACCCGCTTGCAACGAAATGACTCCAGAGTACTTAAAAACCCGCTTGAAACGAAATGACTCCAGAGCATTTAAAAAACACGCTTCCAGTGAAATGACTGAGAAGTATGTAAAAACCCGCTTGCAATGAAATGACTCCAGAGCACGTAAAAACCCGCTTGCAACGAAATGACTCCAGAGGAATGAAAAACCCGCTTACAACGAAATGCCTTCAGAGCACTTAAAAACCCGCTTGCAACGAAATGACTCCAGAGCACTTAAAAACCCGCTTGCAACGAAAGGACTCCAGAGCACTTAAAAACCCGCTTGCAACGAAATGACTCCAGAGCACTTAAAAACCCGCTTGCAAAGAAATGACTCCAGAGCACTTAATAACCCGCTTGCAATGAAATGACTCCAGAGCACTTAATAACCCGCTTGCAACGAAATGACTCCAGAGCACGTAAAAACCCGCTTGCAACGAAATGACTCCAGAGCACTTAAAAACCCGCTTGCAACGAAATGAGTCCAGAACACTTAAAAACCCGCTTGCAACGAAATGACTCCAGAGCACTTAAAAACCCGCTTGCAATGAAATGACTCCAGAGCACGTAAAAACCCGCTTGCAAAGAAATGACTCCAGAGCACTTAAAAACCCGCTTGCAACGAAATGACTCCAGAGCACGTAAAAACCCGCTTGCAACGAAATGACTCCAGAGTACTTAAAAACCCGCTTGCAACGAAATGAGTCCAGAACACTTAAAAACCCGCTTGCAACGAAATGACTCCAGAGCACTTAAAAACCCGCTTGCAATGAAATGACTCCAGAGCACGTAAAAACCCGCTTGCAACGAAATGACTCCAGAGCACTTAAAAACCCGCTTGCAACGAAATGACTCCAGAACACTTAAAAACCCGCTTGCAACGAAATGACTCCAGAACACTTAAAAACCCGCTTGCAACGAAATGACTCCAGAGCACTTAAAAAACCCGCTTCCAGTGAAATGTCTGAGAAGTATGTAAAAACCCGCTTGCAATGAAATGACTCCAGAGCACGTAAAAACCCGCTTGCAACGAAATGACTCCAGAGCACTTAAAAACCCGCTTGCAACGAAATGACTCCAGAGCACTTAAACACCCGCTTGCAACGAAATGACTCCAGAGCACTTAAAAACCCGCTTGCAACGAAATGACTACAGAGCACTTAAAAACCCGCTTGCAACGAAATGACTCCAGAGTACTTAAATACCCGCTTGCAACGAAATGACTCCAGAGCACTTAAAAAACCCGCTTCCAGTGAAATGTCTGAGAAGTATGTAAAAACCCGCTTGCAATGAAATGACTCCAGAGCACGTAAAAACCCGCTTGCAACGAAATGACTCCAGAGCACTGAAAAACCCGCTTACAACGAAATGCCTTCAGAGCACTTAAAAACCCGCTTGCAACGAAATGACTCCAGAGCACTTAAAAACCCGCTTGCATCGAAATGACTCCAGAGCACTTAAAAACCCGCTTGCAACGAAATGACTCCAGAGCACTTAAAAACCCGCTTGCAACGAAATGACTCCAGAGCACTTAAAAACCCGCTTGCAACGAAATGACTCCAGAGCACTTAAAAACCCGCTTGCAACGAAATGACTCCAGAGCACTTAAAAACCCGCTTGCAACGAAATGACTCCAGAGCACTTAAAAACCCGCTTGCAACGAAATGACTCCAGAGCACTTAAAAACCCGCTTGCAACGAAATGACTCCAGAGCACTTAAAAACCCGCTTGCAACGAAATGACTCCAGAGCACTTAAAAACCCGCTTGCAACGAAATGACTCCAGAGCACTTAAAAACCCGCTTGCAACGAAATGACTCCAGAGCACTTAAAAACCCGCTTGCAACGAAATGACTCCAGAGCACTTAAAAACCCGCTTGCAACGAAATGACTCCAGAGCACTTAAAAACCCGCTTGCAACGAAATGAGTCCAGAACACTTAAAAACCCGCTTGCAACGAAATGACTCCAGAGCACTTAAAAACCCGCTTGCAACGAAATGACTCCAGAGTACTTAAACACCCGCTTGCAACGAAATGACTCCAGAGCACTTAAAAACCCGCTTGCAACGAAATGACTCCAGAGCACTTAAAAACCCGCTTGCAACAAAATGACTCCAGAGCACTTAAAAAACCCACTTCCAGTGAAATGTCTGAGAAGTATGTAAAAACCCGCTTGCAATGAAATGACTCCTGAGCACGTAAAAACCCGCTTGCAAAGAAATGACTCCACAACACTTAAAAACCCGCTTGCAACGAAATGACTCCAGAGCACTTAAAAACCCGCTTGCAACGAAATTACTCCAGAGCACTTAAACACCCACTTGCAACGAAATGACTCCAGAGCACTTAAAAACCCGCTTGCAACGAAATGACTCCAGAGTACTTAAAAACCCGCTTGCAACGAAATGACTCCAGAGTACTTAAAAACCCGCTTGAAACGAAATGACTCCAGAGCACTTAAAAAACACGCTTCCAGTGAAATGACTGAGAAGTATGTAAAAACCCGCTTGCAATGAAATGACTCCAGAGCACGTAAAAACCCGCTTGCAACGAAATGACTCCAGAGCACTGAAAAACCCGCTTACAACGAAATGCCTTCAGAGCACTTAAAAACCCGCTTGCAACGAAATGACTCCAGAGCACTTAAAAACCCGCTTGCAATGAAATGACTCCAGAGCACTTAAAAACCCGCTTGCAACGAAATGACTCCAGAGCACTTAAAAACCCGCTTGCAAAGAAATGACTCCAGAGCACTTAATAACCCGCTTGCAATGAAATGACTCCAGAGCACTTAATAACCCGCTTGCAACGAAATGACTCCAGAGCACGTAAAAACCCGCTTGCAACGAAATGACTCCAGAGCACTTAAAAACCCGCTTGCAACGAAATGAGTCCAGAACACTTAAAAACCCGCTTGCAACGAAATGACTCCAGAGCACTTAAAAACCCGCTTGCAATGAAATGACTCCAGAGCACGTAAAAACCCGCTTGCAAAGAAATGACTCCAGAGCACTTAAAAACCCGCTTGCAACGAAATGACTCCAGAACACTTAAAAACCCGCTTGCAAAGAAATGACTCCAGAGCACTTAAAAACCCGCTTGCAACGAAATGACTCCAGAACACTTAAAAACCCGCTTGCAACGAAATGACTCCAGAGCACTTAAAAACCCGCTTGCAATGAAATGACTCCAGAGCACGTAAAAACCCGCTTGCAACGAAATGACTCCAGAGCACTTAAAAACCCGCTTGCAACGAAATGACTCCAGAAGACTTAAAAACCCGCTTGCAACGAAATGACTCCAGAACACTTAAAAACCCGCTTGCAACGAAATGACTCCAGAGCACTTAAAAAACCCGCTTCCAGTGAAATGTCTGAGAAGTATGTAAAAACCCGCTTGCAATGAAATGACTCCAGAGCACGTAAAAACCCGCTTGCAACGAAATGACTCCAGAGCACTTAAAAACCCGCTTGCAACGAAATGACTCCAGAGCACTTAAACACCCGCTTGCAACGAAATGACGCCAGAACACTTAAAAACCCGCTTGCAACGAAATGACTACAGAGCACTTAAAAACCCGCTTGCAACGAAATGACTCCAGAGTACTTAAAAACCCGCTTGCAACGAAATGACTCCAGAGCACTTAAAAAACCCGCTTCCAGTGAAATGTCTGAGAAGTATGTAAAAACCCGCTTGCAATGAAATGACTCCAAAGCACGTAAAAACCCGCTTGCAACGAAATGACTCCAGAGCACTGAAAAACCCGCTTACAACGAAATGCCTTCAGAGCACTTAAAAACCCGCTTGCAACGAAATGACTCCAGAGCACTTAAAAACCCGCTTGCATCGAAATGAATCCAGAGCACTTAAAAACCCGCTTGCAACGAAATGACTCCAGAGCACTTAAAAACCCGCTTGCAACGAAATGACTCCAGAGCACTTAAAAACCCGCTTGCAACGAAATGACTCCAGAGCACTTAAAAACCCGCTTGCAACGAAATGACTCCAGAGCACTTAAAAACCCGCTTGCAACGAAATGACTCCAGAGCACTTAAAAACCCGCTTGCAACGAAATGACTCCAGAGCACTTAAAAACCCGCTTGCAACGAAATGACTCCAGAGCACTTAAAAACCCGGTTGCAACGAAATGACTCCAGAGCACTTAAAAACCCGCTTGCAACGAAATGACTCCAGAGCACTTAAAAACCCGCTTGCAACGAAATGACTCCAGAGCACTTAAAAACCCGCTTGCAACGAAATGACTCCAGAGCACTTAAAAACCCGCTTGCAACGAAATGACTCCAGAGCACTTAAAAACCCGCTTGCAACGAAATGACTCCAGAGCACTTAAAAACCCGCTTGCAACGAAATGACTCCAGAGCACTTAAAAACCCGCTTGCAACGAAATGAGTCCAGAGCACTTAAAAACCCGCTTGCAACGAAATGACTCCAGAGCACTTAAAAACCCGCTTGCAACGAAATGACTCCAGAGTACTTAAAAACCCGCTTGCAACGAAATGACTCCAGAGCACTTAAAAACCCGCTTGCAACGAAATGACTCCAGAGCACTTAAAAACCCGCTTGCAACAAAATGACTCCAGAGCACTTAAAAAACCCACTTTCAGTGAAATGTCTGAGAAGTATGTAAAAACCCGCTTCCAATGAAATGACTCCTGAGCACGTAAAAACCCGCTTGCAAAGAAATGACTCCACAACACTTAAAAACCCGCTTGCAACGAAATGACGCCAGAGCACTTAAACACCCACTTGCAACGAAATGACTCCAGAGCACTTAAAAACCCGCTTGCAACGAAATGACTCTAGAGTACTTAAAAACCCGCTTGCAACGAAATGACTCCAGAGTACTTAAAAACCCGCTTGAAACGAAATGACTCCAGAGCACTTAAAAAACACGCTTCCAGTGAAATGACTGAGAAGTATGTAAAAACCCGCTTGCAATGAAATGACTCCAGAGCACGTAAAAACCCGCTTGCAACGAAATGACTCCAGAGAACTGAAAAACCCGCTTACAACGAAATGCCTTCAGAGCACTTAAAAACCCGCTTGCAACGAAATGACTCCAGAGCACTTAAAAACCCGCTTGCAACGAAATGACTCCAGAGCACTTAAAAACCCGCTTGCAACGAAATGACTCCAGAGCACTTAAAAACCCGCTTGCAAAGAAATGACTCCAGAGCACTTAATAACCCGCTTGCAACGAAATGACTCCAGAGCACTTAATAACCCGCTTGCAACGAAATGACTCCAGAGCACGTAAAAACCCGCTTGCAACGAAATGACTCCAGAGCACTTAAAAACCCGCTTGCAACGAAATGAGTCCAGAACACTTAAAAACCCGCTTGCAACGAAATGACTCCAGAGCACTTAAAAACCCGCTTGCAATGAAATGACTCCAGAGCACGTAAAAACCCGCTTGCAAAGAAATGACTCCAGAGCACTTAAAAACCCGCTTGCAACGAAATGACTCCAGAACACTTAAAAACCCGCTTGCAAAGAAATGACTCCAGAGCACTTAAAAACCCGCTTGCAACGAAATGACTCCAGAACACTTAAAAACCCGCTTGCAACGAAATGACTCCAGAGCACTTAAAAACCCGCTTGCAATGAAATGACTCCAGAGCACGTAAAAACCCGCTTGCAACGAAATGACTCCAGAGCACTTAAAAACCCGCTTGCAACGAAATGACTCCAGAACACTTAAAAACCCGCTTGCAACGAAATGACTCCAGAACACTTAAAAACCCACTTGCAACGAAATGACTCCAGAGCACTTAAAAAACCCGCTTCCAGTGAAATGTCTGAGAAGTATGTAAAAACCCGCTTGCAATGAAATGACTCCAGAGCACGTAAAAACCCGCTTGCAACGAAATGACTCCAGAGCACTTAAAAACCCGCTTGCAACGAAATGACTCCAGAGCACTTAAACACCCGCTTGCAACGAAATGACTCCAGAGCACTTAAAAACCCGCTTGCAACGAAATGACTACAGAGCACTTAAAAACCCGCTTGCAACGAAATGACTCCAGAGTACTTAAAAACCCGCTTGCAACGAAATGACTCCAGAGCACTTAAAAAACCCGCTTCCAGTGAAATGTCTGAGAAGTATGTAAAAACCCGCTTGCAATGAAATGACTCCAGAGCACGTAAAAACCCGCTTGCAAGGAAATGACTCCAGAGCACTGAAAAACCCGCTTACAACGAAATGCCTTCAGAGCACTTAAAAACCCGCTTGCAACGAAATGACTCCAGAGCACTTAAAAACCCGCTTGCATCGAAATGACTCCAGAGCACTTAAAAACCCGCTTGCAACGAAATGACTCCAGAGCACTTAAAAACCCGCTTGCAACGAAATGACTCCAGAGCACTTAAAAACCCGCTTGCAACGAAATGACTCCAGAGCACTTAAAAACCCGCTTGCAACGAAATGACTCCAGAGCACTTAAAAACCCGCTTGCAACGAAATGACTCCAGAGCACTTAAAAACCCGCTTGCAACGAAATGAGTCCAGAACACTTAAAAACCCGCTTGCAACGAAATGACTCCAGAGCACTTAAAAACCCGCTTGCAACGAAATGACTCCAGAGTACTTAAACACCCGCTTGCAACGAAATGACTCCAGAGCACTTAAAAACCCGCTTGCAACGAAATGACTCCAGATCACTTAAAAACCCGCTTGCAACAAAATGACTCCAGAGCACTTAAAAAACCCACTTCCAGTGAAATGTCTGAGAAGTATGTAAAAACCCGCTTGCAATGAAATGACTCCTGAGCACGTAAAAACCCGCTTGCAAAGAAATGACTCCACAACACTTAAAAACCCGCTTGCAACGAAATGACTCCAGAGCACTTAAACACCCACTTGCAACGAAATGACTCCAGAGCACTTAAAAACCCGCTTGCAATGAAATGACTCCAGAGCACGTAAAAACCCGCTTGCAACGAAATGACTCCAGAGACTTAAAAACCCGCTTGCAACGAAATGACTCCAGAGCACTTAAAAACCCGCTTGCAACGAAATGACTCCAGAGCACTTCAAAACCCGCTTGCAACGAAATGACTCCAGAGCACTTAAAAACCCGCTTGCAACGAAATGACTCCAGAGCACTTAAAAACCCGCTTGCAACGAAATGACTCCAGAGCACTTCAAAACCCGCTTGCAACGAAATGACTCCAGAGCACTTAAAAACCCGCTTGCAACGAAATGACTCCAGAGCACTTAAAAACCCGCTTGCAACGAAATGAGTCCAGAACACTTAAAAACCTGCTTGCAACGAAATGACTCCAGAGCACTTAAAAACCCGCTTGCAATGAAATGACTCCAGAGCACGTAAAAACCCGCTTGCAACGAAATGACTCCAGATCACTTAAAAACCCGCTTGCAACGAAATGACTCCAGAGTACTTAAAAACCCGCTTGCAACGAAATGACTCCAGAGCACTTAAAAAACCCGCTTCCAGTGAAATGTCTGAGAAGTATGTAAAAACCCGCTTGCAATGAAATGACTCCAGAGCACTTAAAAACCCGCTTGCAACGAAATGACTCCAGAGCACTAAAAAACCCGCTTGCAACGAAATGACTCCAGAACACTTAAAAACCCGCTTGCAACGAAATGAGTCCAGAACACTTAAAAACCCGCTTGCAACGAAATGACTCCAGAGCACTTAAAAACCCACTTGCAACGAAATGACTCCAGAGCACGTAAAAACCCGCTTGCAACGAAATGACTCCAGAGCACTTAAAAACCCGCTTGCAACGAAATGACTCCAGAACACTTAAAAACCCGCTTGCAACGAAATGACTCCAGATCACTTAAAAACCCGGTTGCAACGAAATGACTCCAGAGTACTTAAAAACCCGCTTGCAACGAAATGACTCCAGAGCACTTAAAAAACCCGCTTCCAGTGAAATGTCTGAGAAGTATGTAAAAACCCGCTTGCAATGAAATGACTCCAGAGCACGTAATAACCCGCTTGCAACGAAATGACTCCAGAGCACTGAAAAACCCGCTTACAACGAAATGCCTTCAGAGCACTTTAGAACCCGCTTGCAACGAAATTACTCCAGAGCACTTAAAAAACCCGCTTGCAACGAAATGAGTCCAGAACACTTAAAAACCCGCTTGCAACGAAATGACTCCAGAGCACTTAAAAACCCGCTTGCAACGAAATGAGTCCAGAACACTTAAAAACCCGCTTGCAACGAAATGACTCCAGAGCACATAAAAACCCGCTTGCAATGAAATGACTCCAGAGCACGTAAAAACCCGCTTGCAACGAAATGACTCCAGAGCACTTAAAAACCCGCTTGCAACGAAATGACTCCAGAACACTTAAAAACCCGCTTGCAACGAAATGACTCCAGAACACTTAAAAACCCGCTTGCAACGAAATGACTCCAGAGCACTTCAAAAACCCGCTTCCAGTGAAATGTGTGAGAAGTATGTAAAAACCCGCTTGCAATGAAATGACTCCAGAGCACGTAAAAACCCGCTTGCAACGAAATGACTCCAGAGCACTTAAAAACCCGCTTGCAACGAAATGACTCCAGAGCACTTAAACACCCGCTTGCAACGAAATGACTCCAGAGCACTTAAAAACCCGCTTGCAACGAAATGACTACAGAGCACTTAAAAACCCGCTTGCAACGAAATGACTCCAGAGTACTTAAATACCCGCTTGCAACGAAATGACTCCAGAGCACTTAAAAAACCCGCTTCCAGTGAAATGTCTGAGAAGTATGTAAAAACCCGCTTGCAATGAAATGACTCCAGAGCACGTAAAAACCCGCTTGCAACGAAATGACTCCAGAGCACTTAAAAACCCGCTTGCAACGAAATGACTCCAGAGCACTTAAAAACCCGCTTGCAACGAAATGACTCCAGAGCACTTAAAAACCCGCTTGCAACGAAATGACTCCAGAGCACTTAAAAACCCGCTTGCAACGAAATGACTCCAGAGCACTTAAAAACCCGCTTGCAACGAAATGACTCCAGAGCACTTAAAAACCCGCTTACAACGAAATGACTCCAGAGCACTTAAAAACCCGCTTGCAACGAAATGACTCCAGAGCACTTAAAAACCCGCTTGCAACGAAATGACTCCAGAGCACTTAAAAACCCGCTTGCAACGAAATGACTCCAGAGCACTTAAAAACCCGCTTGCAACGAAATGACTCCAGAGCACTTAAAAACCCGCTTGCAACGAAATGACTCCAGAGCACTTAAAAACCCGCTTGCAACGAAATGACTCCAGACCACTTAAAAACCCGCTTGCAACGAAATGAGTCCAGAACACTTAAAAACCCGCTTGCAACGAAATGACTCCAGAGCACTTAAAAACCCGCTTGCAACGAAATGACTCCAGAGTACTTAAACACCCGCTTGCAACGAAATGACTCCAGAGCACTTAAAAACCCGCTTGCAACGAAATGACTCCAGAGCACTTAAAAACCCGCTTGCAACAAAATGACTCCAGAGCACTTAAAAAACCCACTTCCAGTGAAATGTCTGAGAAGTATGTAAAAACCCGCTTGCAATGAAATGACTCCTGAGCACGTAAAAACCCGCTTGCAAAGAAATGACTCCACAACACTTAAAAACCCGCTTGCAACGAAATGACTCCAGAGCACTTAAAAACCCGCTTGCAACGAAATGACTCCAGAGCACTTAAACACCCACTTGCAACGAAATGACTCCAGAGCACTTAAAAACCCGCTTGCAACGAAATGACTCCAGAGTACTTAAAAACCCGCTTGCAACGAAATGACTCCAGAGTACTTAAAAACCCGCTTGAAACGAAATGACTCCAGAGCACTTAAAAAACACGCTTCCAGTGAAATGACTGAGAAGTATGTAAAAACCCGCTTGCAATGAAATGACTCCAGAGCACGTAAAAACCCGCTTGCAACGAAATGACTCCAGAGCACTGAAAAACCCGCTTACAACGAAATGCCTTCAGAGCACTTAAAAACCCGCTTGCAACGAAATGACTCCAGAGCACTTAAAAACCCGCTTGCAATGAAATGACTCCAGAGCACTTAAAAACCCGCTTGCAACGAAATGACTCCAGAGCACTTAAAAACCCGCTTGCAAAGAAATGACTCCAGAGCACTTAATAACCCGCTTGCAATGAAATGACTCCAGAGCACTTAATAACCCGCTTGCAACGAAATGACTCCAGAGCACATAAAAACCCGCTTGCAACGAAATGACTCCAGAGAACTTAAAAACCCGCTTGCAACGAAATGAGTCCAGAACACTTAAAAACCCGCTTGCAACGAAATGACTCCAGAGCACTTAAAAACCCGCTTGCAATGAAATGACTCCAGAGCACGTAAAAACCCGCTTGCAAAGAAATGACTCCAGAGCACTTAAAAACCCGCTTGCAACGAAATGACTCCAGAACACTTAAAAACCCGCTTGCAAAGAAATGACTCCAGAGCACTTAAAAACCCGCTTGCAACGAAATGACTCCAGAGCACTTAAAAACCCGCTTGCAACGAAATGACTCCAGAACACTTAAAAACCCGCTTGCAACGAAATGACTCCAGAGCTCTTAAAAACCCGCTTGCAACGAAATGACTCCAGAGCACTTAAAAACCCGCTTGCAACGAAATGACTCCAGAGCACTTAAAAAACCCACTTCCAGTGAAATGTCTGAGAATTATGTACAAACCCGCTTGCAATGAAATGACTCCTGAGCACGTAAAAACCCGCTTGCAAAGAAATGACTCCACAACACTTAAAAACCCGCTTGCAACGAAATGACTCCAGAGCACTTAAAAACCCGCTTGCAACGAAATGACTCCAGAGCACTTAAAAACCCGCTTGCAACGAAATGACTCCAGAGCACTTAAAAACCCGCTTGCAACGAAATGACTCCAGAGCACTTAAAAACCCGCTTGCAACGAAATGACTCCAGAGCACTTAAAAACCCGCTTGCAACGAAATGAGTCCAGAACACTTAAAAACCCGCTTGCAATGAAATGACTCCAGAGCACTTAAAAACCCGCTTACAATGAAATGACTCCAGAGCACGTAAAAACCCGCTTGCAATGAAATGACTCCAGAGCACGTAAAAACCCGCTTGCAACGAAATGACTCCAGAGCACTTAAAAACCCGCTTGCAACGAAATGACTCCAGAGCACTTCAAAACCCGCTTGCAACGAAATGACTCCAGAGCACTTCAAAACCCGCTTGCAACGAAATGACTCCAGAGCACTTAAAAACCCGCTTGCAACGAAATGACTCCAGAGCACTTAAAAACCCGCTTGCAACGAAATGAGTCCAGAACACTTAAAAACCCGCTTGCAACGAAATGACTCCAGAGCACTTAAAAACCCGCTTGCAATGAAATGACTCCAGAGCACGTAAAAACCCGCTTGCAACGAAATGACTCCAGATCACTTAAAAACCCGCTTGCAACGAAATGACTCCAGAGTACTTAAAAACCCGCTTGCAACGAAATGACTCCAGAGCACTTAAAAAACCCGCTTCCAGTGAAATGTCTGAGAAGTATGTAAAAACCCGCTTGCAATGAAATGACTCCAGAGCACTTAAAAACCCGCTTGCAACGAAATGACTCCAGAGCACTAAAAAACCCGCTTGCAAAGAAATGACTCCAGAACACTTAAAAACCCGCTTGCAACGAAATGAGTCCAGAACACTTAAAAACCCGCTTGCAACGAAATGACTCCAGAGCACTTAAAAACCCACTTGCAACGAAATGACTCCAGAGCACGTAAAAACCCGCTTGCAACGAAATGACTCCAGAGCACTTAAAAACCCGCTTGCAACGAAATGACTCCAGAACACTTAAAAACCCGCTTGCAACGAAATGACTCCAGATCACTTAAAAACCCGGTTGCAACGAAATGACTCCAGAGTACTTAAAAACCCGCTTGCAACGAAATGACTCCAGAGCACTTAAAAAACCCGCTTCCAGTGAAATGTCTGAGAAGTATGTAAAAACCCGCTTGCAATGAAATGACTCCAGAGCACGTAATAACCCGCTTGCAACGAAATGACTCCAGAGCACTGAAAAACCCGCTTACAACGAAATGCCTTCAGAGCACTTTAGAACCCGCTTGCAACGAAATTACTCCAGAGCACTTAAAAAACCCGCTTGCAACGAAATGAGTCCAGAACACTTAAAAACCCGCTTGCAACGAAATGACTCCAGAGCACTTAAAAACCCGCTTGCAACGAAATGAGTCCAGAACACTTAAAAACCCGCTTGCAACGAAATGACTCCAGAGCACTTAAAAACCCGCTTGCAATGAAATGACTCCAGAGCACGTAAAAACCCGCTTGCAACGAAATGACTCCAGAGCACTTAAAAACCCGCTTGCAACGAAATGACTCCAGAACACTTAAAAACCCGCTTGCAACGAAATGACTCCAGAACACTTAAAAACCCGCTTGCAACGAAATGACTCCAGAGCACTTAAAAAACCCGCTTCCAGTGAAATGTCTGAGAAGTATGTAAAAACCCGCTTGCAATGAAATGACTCCAGAGCACGTAAAAACCCGCTTGCAACGAAATGACTCCAGAGCACTTAAAAACCCGCTTGCAACGAAATGACTCCAGAGCACTTAAACACCCGCTTGCAACGAAATGACTCCAGAGCACTTAAAAACCCGCTTGCAACGAAATGACTACAGAGCACTTAAAAACCCGCTTGCAACGAAATGACTCCAGAGTACTTAAATACCCGCTTGCAACGAAATGACTCCAGAGCACTTAAAAAACCCGCTTCCAGTGAAATGTCTGAGAAGTATGTAAAAACCCGCTTGCAATGAAATGACTCCAGAGCACGTAAAAACCCGCTTGCAACGAAATGACTCCAGAGCACTGAAAAACCCGCTTACAACGAAATGCCTTCAGAGCACTTAAAAACCCGCTTGCAACGAAATGACTCCAGAGCACTTAAAAACCCGCTTGCATCGAAATGACTCCAGAGCACTTAAAAACCCGCTTGCAACGAAATGACTCCAGAGCACTTAAAAACCCGCTTGCAACGAAATGACTCCAGAGCACTTAAAAACCCGCTTGCAACGAAATGACTCCAGAGCACTTAAAAACCCGCTTGCAACGAAATGACTCCAGAGCACTTAAAAACCCGCTTGCAACGAAATGACTCCAGAGCACTTAAAAACCCGCTTGCAACGAAATGACTCCAGAGCACTTAAAAACCCGCTTGCAACGAAATGACTCCAGAGCACTTAAAAACCCGCTTGCAACGAAATGACTCCAGAGCACTTAAAAACCCGCTTGCAACGAAATGACTCCAGAGCACTTAAAAACCCGCTTGCAACGAAATGACTCCAGAGCACTTAAAAACCCGCTTGCAACGAAATGACTCCAGAGCACTTAAAAACCCGCTTGCAACGAAATGACTCCAGAGCACTTAAAAACCCGCTTGCAACGAAATGAGTCCAGAACACTTAAAAACCCGCTTGCAACGAAATGACTCCAGAGCACTTAAAAACCCGCTTGCAACGAAATGACTCCAGAGTACTTAAACACCCGCTTGCATCGAAATGACTCCAGAGCACTTAAAAACCCGCTTGCAACGAAATGACTCCAGAGCACTTAAAAACCCGCTTGCAACAAAATGACTCCAGAGCACTTAAAAAACCCACTTCCAGTGAAATGTCTGAGAAGTATGTAAAAACCCGCTTGCAATGAAATGACTCCTGAGCACGTAAAAACCCGCTTGCAAAGAAATGACTCCACAACACTTAAAAACCCGCTTGCAACGAAATGACTCCAGAGCACTTAAAAACCCGCTTGCAACGAAATGACTCCAGAGCACTTAAACACCCAATTGCAACGAAATGACTCCAGAGCACTTAAAAACCCGCTTGCAACGAAATGACTCCAGAGTACTTAAAAACCCGCTTGCAACGAAATGACTCCAGAGTACTTAAAAACCCGCTTGAAACGAAATGACTCCAGAGCACTTAAAAAACACGCTTCCAGTGAAATGACTGAGAAGTATGTAAAAACCCGCTTGCAATGAAATGACTCCAGAGCACGTAAAAACCCGCTTGCAACGAAATGACTCCAGAGCACTGAAAAACCCGCTTGCAACGAAATGAGTCCAGAACACTTAAAAACCCGCTTGCAACGAAATGACTCCAGAGCACTTAATAACCCGCTTGCAACGAAATGACTCCAGAGCACGTAAAAACCCGCTTGCAACGAAATGACTCCAGAGCACTTAAAAACCCGCTTGCAACGAAATGAGTCCAGAACACTTAAAAACCCGCTTGCAACGAAATGACTCCAGAGCACTTAAAAACCCGCTTGCAACGAAATGACTCCAGAACACTTAAAAACCCGCTTGCAAAGAAATGACTCCAGAGCACTTAAAAACCCGCTTGCAACGAAATGACTCCAGAACACTTAAAAACCCGCTTGCAACGAAATGACTCCAGAGCACTTAAAAACCCGCTTGCAAGGAAATGACTCCAGAGCACGTAAAAACCCGCTTGCAACGAAATGACTCCAGAGCACTTAAAAACCCGCTTGCAACGAAATGACTCCAGAACACTTAAAAACCCGCTTGCAACGAAATGACTCCAGAACACTTAAAAACCCACTTGCAACGAAATGACTCCAGAGCACTTAAAAAACCCGCTTCCAGTGAAATGTCTGAGAAGTATGTAAAAACCCGCTTGCAATGAAATGACTCCCGAGCACGTAAAAACCCGCTTGCAACGAAATGACTCCAGAGCACTTAAAAACCCGCTTGCAACGAAATGACTCCAGAGCACTTAAACACCCGCTTGCAACGAAATGACTCCAGAGCACTTAAAAACCCGCTTGCAACGAAATGACTACAGAGCACTTAAAAACCCGCTTGCAACGAAATGACTCCAGAGTACTTAAAAACCCGCTTGCAACGAAATGACTCCAGAGCACTTAAAAAACCCGCTTCCAGTGAAATGTCTGAGAAGTATGTAAAAACCCGCTTGCAATGAAATGACTCCAGAGCACGTAAAAACCCGCTTGCAACGAAATGACTCCAGAGCACTGAAAAACCCGCTTACAACGAAATGCCTTCAGAGCACTTAAAAACCCGCTTGCAACGAAATGACTCCAGAGCACTTAAAAACCCGCTTGCATCGAAATGACTCCAGAGCACTTAAAAACCCGCTTGCAACGAAATGACTCCAGAGCACTTAAAAACCCGCTTGCAACGAAATGACTCCAGAACACTTAAAAACCCGCTTGCAACGAAATGACTCCAGAGCACTTAAAAACCCGCTTGCAACGAAATGACTCCAGAGGACTTAAAAACCCGCTTGCAACGAAATGACTCCAGAGCACTTAAAAACCCGCTTGCAACGAAATGAGTCCAGAACACTTAAAAACCCGCTTGCAACGAAATGACTCCAGAGCACTTAAAAACCCGCTTGCAACGAAATGACTCCAGAGTACTTAAACACCCGCTTGCAACGAAATGACTCCAGAGCACTTAAAAACCCGCTTGCAACGAAATGACTCCAGATCACTTAAAAACCCGCTTGCAACAAAATGACTCCAGAGCACTTAAAAAACCCACTTCCAGTGAAATGTCTGAGAAGTATGTAAAAACCCGCTTGCAATGAAATGACTCCTGAGCACGTAAAAACCCGCTTGCAAAGAAATGACTCCACAACACTTAAAAACCCGCTTGCAACGAAATGACTCCAGAGCACTTAAACACCCACTTGCAACGAAATGACTCCAGAGCACTTAAAAACCCGCTTGCAACGAAATGACTCCAGAGTACTTAAAAACCCGCTTGCAACGAAATGACTCCAGAGTACTTAAAAACCCGCTTGAAACGAAATGACTCCAGAGCACTTAAAAAACACGCTTCCAGTGAAATGTCTGAGAAGTATGTAAAAACCCGCTTGCAATGAAATGACTCCAGAGCACGTAAAAACCCGCTTGCAACGAAATGACTCCAGAGCACTTAAAAACCCGCTTGCAACGAAATGACTCCAGAGCACTTAAACACCCGCTTGCAACGAAATGACTCCAGAGCACTTAAAAACCCGCTTGCAACGAAATGACTACAGAGCACTTAAAAACCCGCTTGCAACGAAATGACTCCAGAGTACTTAAAAACCCGCTTGCAACGAAATGACTCCAGAGCACTTAAAAAACCCGCTTCCAGTGAAATGTCTGAGAAATATGTAAAAACCCGCTTGCAATGAAATGACTCCAGAGCACGTAAAAACCCGCTTGCAACGAAATGACTTCATAGCACTGAAAAACCCGCTTACAACGAAATGCCTTCAGAGCACTTAAAAACCCGCTTGCAACGAAATGACTCCAGAGCACTTAAAAACCCGCTTGCATCGACATGACTCCAGAGCACTTAAAAACCCGCTTGCAACGAAATGACTCCAGAGCACTTAAAAACCCGCTTGCAACGAAATGACTCCAGAGCACTTAAAAACCCGCTTGCAACGAAATGACTCCAGAGCACTTAAAAACCCGCTTGCAACGAAATGACTCCAGATCACTTAAAAACCCCCTTGCAACGAAATGACTCCAGAGCACTTAAAAACCCGCTTGCAACGAAATGACTCCAGAACACTTAAAAACCCGCTTGCAACGAAATGACTCCAGAGCACTTAAAAACCCGCTTGCAACGAAATGACTCCAGAGCACTTAAAAACCCGCTTGCAACGAAATGACTCCAGAGCACTTAAAAAACCCACTTCCAGTGAAATGTCTGAGAAGTATGTAAAAACCCGCTTGCAATGAAATGACTCCTGAGCACGTAAAAACCCGCTTGCAAAGAAATGACTCCACAACACTTAAAAACCCGCTTGCAACGAAATGACTCCAGAGCACTTAAAAACCCGCTTGCAACGAAATGACTCCAGAGCACTTAAAAACCCGCTTGCAACGAAATGACTCCAGAGCACTTAAAAACCCGCTTGCAACGAAATGACTCCAGAGCACTTAAAAACCCGCTTGCAATGAAATGACTCCAGAGCACTTAAAAACCCGCTTGCAACGATATGAGTCCAGAGCACTTAAAAACCCGCTTGCAACGAAATGACTCCAGAGCACTTAAAAACCCGCTTACAACGAAATGACTCCAGAGCACGTAAAAACCCGCTTGCAACGAAATGACTCCAGAGCACGTAAAAACCCGCTTGCAACGAAATGACTCCAGAGCACTTAAAAACCCGCTTGCAACGAAATGACTCCAGAGCACTTAAAAACCCGCTTGCAACGAAATGACTCCAGAGCACTTAAAAACCCGCTTGCAACGAAATGCCTTCAGAGCACTTAAAAACCCGCTTGCAACGAAATGACTCCAGAGCACTTAAAAACCCGCTTGCAACGAAATGACTCCAGAGACTTAAAAACCCGCTTGCAACGAAATGACTCCAGAGCACTTAAAAACCCGCTTGCAACGAAATGACTCCAGAGCACTTAAAAACCCGCTTGCAACGAAATGACTCCAGAGCACTTAAAAACCCGCTTGCAACGAAATGACTCCAGAGCACTTAAAAACCCGCTTGCAACGAAATGACTCCAGAGCACTTCAAAACCCGCTTGCAACGAAATGACTCCAGAGCACTTAAAAACCCGCTTGCAACGAAATGACTCCAGAGCACTTAAAAACCCGCTTGCAACGAAATGAGTCCAGAACACTTAAAAACCCGCTTGCAACGAAATGACTCCAGAGCACTTAAAAACCCGCTTGCAATGAAATGACTCCAGAGCACGTAAAAACCCGCTTGCAACGAAATGACTCCAGATCACTTAAAAACCCGCTTGCAACGAAATGACTCCAGAGTACTTAAAAACCCGCTTGCAACGAAATGACTCCAGAGCACTTAAAAAACCCGCTTCCAGTGAAATGTCTGAGAAGTATGTAAAAACCCGCTTGCAATGAAATGACTCCAGAGCACTTAAAAACCCGCTTGCAACGAAATGACTCCAGAGCACTAAAAAACCCGCTTGCAACGAAATGACTCCAGAACACTTAAAAACCCGCTTGCAACGAAATGAGTCCAGAACACTTAAAAACCCGCTTGCAACGAAATGACTCCAGAGCACTTAAAAACCCACTTGCAACGAAATGACTCCAGAGCACGTAAAAACCCGCTTGCAACGAAATGACTCCAGAGCACTTAAAAACCCGCTTGCAACGAAATGACTCCAGAACACTTAAAAACCCGCTTGCAACGAAATGACTCCAGATCACTTAAAAACCCGCTTGCAACGAAATGACTCCAGAGTACTTAAAAACCCGCTTGCAACGAAATGACTCCAGAGCACTTAAAAAACCCGCTTCCAGTGAAATGTCTGAGAAGTATGTAAAAACCCGCTTGCAATGAAATGACTCCAGAGCACGTAATAACCCGCTTGCAACGAAATGACTCCAGAGCACTGAAAAACCCGCTTACAACGAAATGCCTTCAGAGCACTTTAGATCCCGCTTGCAACGAAATTACTCCAGAGCACTTAAAAAACCCGCTTCCAGTGAAATGTCTGAGAAGTATGTAAAAACCCGCTTGCAATGAAATGACTCCAGAGCACGTAAAAATCCGCTTGCAACGAAATGACTCCAGAGCACTGAAAAACCCGCTTACAACGAAATGACTCCAGAGCACTTAAAAACCTGCTTGCAACGAAATGACTCCAGAGCACTTAAACACCCGCTTGCAACGAAATGACTCCAGAACACTTAAAAACCCGCTTGCAACGAAATGACTCCAGAGCACTTAAAAACCCGCTTGCAACGAAATGACTACAGAGCACTTAAAAACCCGCTTGCAACGGAATGACTCCAGAGTACTTAAAAACCCGCTTGCAACGAAATGACTCCAGAGCACTTAAAAAACCCGCTTCCAGTGAAATGTCTGAGAAGTATGTAAAAACCCGCTTGCAATGAAATGACTCCAGAGCACGTAAAAACCCGCTTGCAACGAAATGACTCCAGAGCACTGAAAAACCCGCTTACAACGAAATGCCTTCAGAGCACTTAAAAACCCGCTTGCAACGAAATGACTCCAGAGCACTTAAAAACCCGCTTGCATCGAAATGACTCCAGAGCACTTAAAAACCCGCTTGCAACGAAATGACTCCAGAGCACTTAAAAACCCGCTTGCAACGAAATGACTCCAGAGCACTTAAAAACCCGCTTGCAACGAAATGACTCCAGAGCACTTAAAAACCCGCTTGCAACGAAATGACTCCAGAGCACTTAAAAACCCGCTTGCAACGAAATGACTCCAGAGCACTTAAAAACCCGCTTGCAACGAAATGACTCCAGAGCACTTAAAAACCCGCTTGCAACGAAATGACTCCAGAGCACTTAAAAACCCGCTTGCAATGAAATGACTCCAGAGCACTTAAAAACCCGCTTGCAACGAAATGACTCCAGAGCACTTAAAAACCCGCTTGCAACAAAATGACTCCAGAGCACTTAAAAAACCCACTTCCAGTGAAATGTCTGAGAAGTATGTAAAAACCCGCTTGCAATGAAATGACTCCTGAGCACGTAAAAACCCGCTTGCAAAGAAATGACTCCACAACACTTAAAAACCCACTTGCAACGAAATGACTCCAGAGCACTTAAACACCCACTTGCAACGAAATGACTCCAGAGCACTTAAAAACCCGCTTGCAACGAAATGACTCCAGAGTACTTAAAAACCCGCTTGCAACGAAATGACTCCAGAGTACTTAAAAACCCGCTTGAAACGAAATGACTCCAGAGCACTTAAAAAACACGCTTCCAGTGAAATGACTGAGAAGTATGTAAAAACCCGCTTGCAATGAAATGACTCCAGAGCACGTAAAAACCCGCTTGCAACGAAATGACTCCAGAGGAATGAAAAACCCGCTTACAACGAAATGCCTTCAGAGCACTTAAAAACCCGCTTGCAACGAAATGACTCCAGAGCACTTAAAAACCCGCTTGCAACGAAAGGACTCCAGAGCACTTAAAAACCCGCTTGCAACGAAATGACTCCAGAGCACTTAAAAACCCGCTTGCAAAGAAATGACTCCAGAGCACTTAATAACCCGCTTGCAATGAAATGACTCCAGAGCACTTAATAACCCGCTTGCAACGAAATGACTCCAGAGCACGTAAAAACCCGCTTGCAACGAAATGACTCCAGAGCACTTAAAAACCCGCTTGCAACGAAATGAGTCCAGAACACTTAAAAACCCGCTTGCAACGAAATGACTCCAGAGCACTTAAAAACCCGCTTGCAATGAAATGACTCCAGAGCACGTAAAAACCCGCTTGCAAAGAAATGACTCCAGAGCACTTAAAAACCCGCTTGCAACGAAATGACTCCAGAGCACGTAAAAACCCGCTTGCAACGAAATGACTCCAGAGCACTTAAAAACCCGCTTGCAACGAAATGAGTCCAGAACACTTAAAAACCCGCTTGCAACGAAATGACTCCAGAGCACTTAAAAACCCGCTTGCAATGAAATGACTCCAGAGCACGTAAAAACCCGCTTGCAACGAAATGACTCCAGAGTACTTAAAAACCCGCTTGCAACGAAATGACTCCAGAGCACTTAAAAAACCCGCTTCCTGTGAAATGTCTGAGAAGTATGTAAAAACCCGCTTGCAATGAAATGACTCCAGAGCACGTAATAACCCGCTTGCAACGAAATGACTCCAGAGCACTGAAAAACCCGCTTACAACGAATTGCCTTCAGAGCACTTTAGATCCCGCTTGCAACGAAATTACTCCAGAGCACTTAAAAAACCCGCTTCCAGTGAAATGTCTGAGAAGTATGTAAAAACCCGCTTGCAATGAAATGACTCCAGAGCACGTAAAAATCCGCTTGCAACGAAATGACTCCAGAGCACTGAAAAACCCGCTTACAACGAAATGACTCCAGAGCACTTAAAAACCTGCTTGCAACGAAATGACTCCAGAGCACTTAAACACCCGCTTGCAACGAAATGACTCCAGAACACTTAAAAACCCGCTTGCAACGAAATGACTCCAGAGCACTTAAAAACCCGCTTGCAACGAAATGACTACAGAGCACTTAAAAACCCGCTTGCAACGGAATGACTCCAGAGTACTTAAAAACCCGCTTGCAACGAAATGACTCCAGAGCACTTAAAAAACCCGCTTCCAGTGAAATGTCTGAGAAGTATGTAAAAACCCGCTTGCAATGAAATGACTCCAGAGCACGTAAAAACCCGCTTGCAACGAAATGACTCCAGAGCACTGAAAAACCCGCTTACAACGAAATGCCTTCAGAGCACTTAAAAACCCGCTTGCAACGAAATGACTCCAGAGCACTTAAAAACCCGCTTGCATCGAAATGACTCCAGAGCACTTAAAAACCCGCTTGCAACGAAATGACTCCAGAGCACTTAAAAACCCGCTTGCAACGAAATGACTCCAGAGCACTTAAAAACCCGCTTGCAACGAAATGACTCCAGAGCACTTAAAAACCCGCTTGCAACGAAATGACTCCAGAGCACTTAAAAACCCGCTTGCAACGAAATGACTCCAGAGCACTTAAAAACCCGCTTGCAACGAAATGACTCCAGAGCACTTAAAAACCCGCTTGCAACGAAATGACTCCAGAGCACTTAAAAACCCGCTTGCAACGAAATGACTCCAGAGCACTTAAAAACCCGCTTGCAACGAAATGACTCCAGAGCACTTAAAAACCCGCTTGCAACAAAATGACTCCAGAGCACTTAAAAAACCCACTTCCAGTGAAATGTCTGAGAAGTATGTAAAAACCCGCTTGCAATGAAATGACTCCTGAGCACGTAAAAACCCGCTTGCAAAGAAATGACTCCACAACACTTAAAAACCCACTTGCAACGAAATGACTCCAGAGCACTTAAACACCCACTTGCAACGAAATGACTCCAGAGCACTTAAAAACCCGCTTGCAACGAAATGACTCCAGAGTACTTAAAAACCCGCTTGCAACGAAATGACTCCAGAGTACTTAAAAACCCGCTTGAAACGAAATGACTCCAGAGCACTTAAAAAACACGCTTCCAGTGAAATGACTGAGAAGTATGTAAAAACCCGCTTGCAATGAAATGACTCCAGAGCACGTAAAAACCCGCTTGCAACGAAATGACTCCAGAGGAATGAAAAACCCGCTTACAACGAAATGCCTTCAGAGCACTTAAAAACCCGCTTGCAACGAAATGACTCCAGAGCACTTAAAAACCCGCTTGCAACGAAAGGACTCCAGAGCACTTAAAAACCCGCTTGCAACGAAATGACTCCAGAGCACTTAAAAACCCGCTTGCAAAGAAATGACTCCAGAGCACTTAATAACCCGCTTGCAATGAAATGACTCCAGAGCACTTAATAACCCGCTTGCAACGAAATGACTCCAGAGCACGTAAAAACCCGCTTGCAACGAAATGACTCCAGAGCACTTAAAAACCCGCTTGCAACGAAATGAGTCCAGAACACTTAAAAACCCGCTTGCAACGAAATGACTCCAGAGCACTTAAAAACCCGCTTGCAATGAAATGACTCCAGAGCACGTAAAAACCCGCTTGCAAAGAAATGACTCCAGAGCACTTAAAAACCCGCTTGCAACGAAATGACTCCAGAGCACGTAAAAACCCGCTTGCAACGAAATGACTCCAGAGCACTTAAAAACCCGCTTGCAACGAAATGAGTCCAGAACACTTAAAAACCCGCTTGCAACGAAATGACTCCAGAGCACTTAAAAACCCGCTTGCAATGAAATGACTCCAGAGCACGTAAAAACCCGCTTGCAACGAAATGACTCCAGAGTACTTAAAAACCCGCTTGCAACGAAATGACTCCAGAGCACTTAAAAAACCCGCTTCCTGTGAAATGTCTGAGAAGTATGTAAAAACCCGCTTGCAATGAAATGACTCCAGAGCACGTAATAACCCGCTTGCAACGAAATGACTCCAGAGCACTGAAAAACCCGCTTACAACGAAATGCCTTCAGAGCACTTTAGAACCCGCTTGCAACGAAATGACTCCAGAGCACTTAAAAACCCGCTTGCAACGAAATGACTCCAGAGTACTTAAAAACCCGCTTGCAACGAAATGACTCCAGAGCACTTAAAAAACCCGCTTCCAGTGAAAAGTCTGAGAAGTATGTAAAAACCCGCTTGCAATGAAATGACTCCAGAGCACGTAAAAACCCGCTTGCAACGAAATGACTCCAGAGCACTGAAAAACCCGCTTACAACGAAATGCCTTCAGAGCACTTAAAAACCCGCTTGCAACGAAATGACTCCAGAGCACTTAAAAACCCGCTTGCAACGAAATGACTCCAGAGCACTTAAAAACCCGCTTGCAACGAAATGACTCCAGAGCACTTAAAAACCCGCTTGCAACGAAATGACTCCAGAGCACTTAAAAACCCGCTTGCAACGAAATGACTCCAGAGCACTTAAAAACCCGCTTGCAACGAAATGACTCCAGAGCACTAAAAAACCCGCTTGCAACGAAATGACTCCAGAACACTTAAAAACCCGCTTGCAACGAAATGAGTCCAGAACACTTAAAAACCCGCTTGCAACGAAATGACTCCAGAGCACTTAAAAACCCGCTTGCAACGAAATGACTCCAGAACACTTAAAAACCCGCTTGCAACGAAATGACTCCAGAGCACTTAAAAACCCGCTTGCAATGAAATGACTCCAGAGCACGTAAAAACCCGCTTGCAACGAAATGACTCCAGAGCACTAAAAAACCCGCTTGCAACGAAATGACTCCAGAACACTTAAAAACCCGCTTGCAACGAAATGAGTCCAGAACACTTAAAAACCCGCTTGCAACGAAATGACTCCAGAGCACTTAAAAACCTGCTTGCAATGAAATGACTCCAGAGCACGTAAAAACCCGCTTGCAACGAAATGACTCCAGAGCACTTAAAAACCTTCTTGCAACGAAATGACTCCAGAACACTTAAAAACCCGATTGCAACGAAATGACTCCAGATCACTTAAAAACCCGCTTGCAACGAAATGACTCCAGAGCACTTAAACACCCACTTGCAACGAAATGACTCCAGAGCACTTAAAAACCCGCTTGCAACGAAATGACTCCAGAGCACTTAAAAACCCGCTTGCAACGAAATGACTCCAGAGTACTTAAAAACCCGCTTGCAACGAAATGACTCCAGAGCACTTAAAAAACCCGCTTCCAGTGAAATGTCTGAGAAGTATGTAAAAACCCGCTTGCAATGAAATGACTCCAGAGCACGTAAAAACCCGCTTGCAACGAAATGACTCCAGAGCACTGAAAAACCCGCTTGCAACGAAATGACTCCAGAGCACTTAAAAACCCGCTTGCAACGAAATGACTCCAGAGCACTTAAAAACCTGCTTGCAACGAAATGAGTCCAGAACACTTAAAAACCCGCTTGCACCGAAATGACTCCAGAGCACTTAAAAACCCGCTTGCAATGAAATGACTCCAGAGCACGTAAAAACCCGATTGCAACGAAATGACTCCAGATCACTTAAAAACCCGCTTGCAACGAAATGACTCCAGAGTACTTAAAAACCCGCTTGCAACGAAATGACTCCAGAGCACTTAAAAAACCCGCTTCCAGTGAAATGTCTGAGAAGTATGTAAAAACCCGCTTGCAATGAAATGACTCCAGAGCACTTAAAAACCCGCTTGCAACGAAATGACTCCAGAGCACTAAAAAACCCGCTTGCAACGAAATGACTCCAGAACACTTAAAAACCCGCTTGCAACGAAATGAGTCCAGAACACTTAAAAACCCGCTTGCAACGAAATGACTCCAGAGCACTTAAAAACCCACTTGCAACGAAATGACTCCAGAGCACGTAAAAACCCGCTTGCAACGAAATGACTCCAGAGCACTTAAAAACCCGCTTGCAACGAAATGACTCCAGAACACTTAAAAACCCGCTTGCAACGAAATGACTCCAGATCACTTAAAAACCCGCTTGCAACGAAATGACTCCAGAGTACTTAAAAACCCGCTTGCAACGAAATGACTCCAGAGCACTTAAAAAACCCGCTTCCAGTGAAATGTCTGAGAAGTATGTAAAAACCCGCTTGCAATGAAATGACTCCAGAGCACGTAATAACCCGCTTGCAACGAAATGACTCCAGAGCACTGAAAAACCCGCTTACAACGAAATGCCTTCAGAGCACTTTAGAACCCGCTTGCAACGAAATTACTCCAGAGCACTTAAAAAACCCGCTTCCAGTGAAATGTCTGAGAAGTATGTAAAAACCCGCTTGCAATGAAATGACTCCAGAGCACGTAAAAACCCGCTTGCAATGAAATGACTCCAGAGCACTGAAAAACCCGCTTACAACGAAATGACTCCAGAGCACTTAAAAACCTGCTTGCAACGAAATGACTCCAGAGCACTTAAACACCCGCTTGCAACGAAATGACTCCAGAACACTTAAAAACCCGCTTGCAACGAAATGACTCCAGAGCACTTAAAAACCCGCTTGCAACGAAATGACTACAGAGCACTTAAAAACCCGCTTGCAACGGAATGACTCCAGAGTACTTAAAAACCCGCTTGCAACGAAATGACTCCAGAGCACTTAAAAAACCCGCTTCCAGTGAAATGTCTGAGAAGTATGTAAAAACCCGCTTGCAATGAAATGACTCCAGAGCACGTAAAAACCCGCTTGCAACGAAATGACTCCAGAGCACTGAAAAACCCGCTTACAACGAAATGCCTTCAGAGCACTTAAAAACCCGCTTGCAACGAAATGACTCCAGAGCACTTAAAAACCCGCTTGCATCGAAATGACTCCAGAGCACTTAAAAACCCGCTTGCAACGAAATGACTCCAGAGCACTTAAAAACCCGCTTGCAACGAAATGACTCCAGAGCACTTAAAAACCCGCTTGCAACGAAATGACTCCAGAGCACTTAAAAACCCGCTTGCAACGAAATGACTCCAGAGCACTTAAAAACCCGCTTGCAACGAAATGACTCCACAGCACTTAAAAACCCGCTTGCAACGAAATGACTCCAGAGCACTTAAAAACCCGCTTGCAACGAAATGACTCCAGAGCACTTAAAAACCCGCTTGCAACGAAATGACTCCAGAGCACTTAAAAACCCGCTTGCAACGAAATGACTCCAGAGCACTTAAAAACCCGCTTGCAACAAAATGACTCCAGAGCACTTAAAAAACCCACTTCCAGTGAAATGTCTGAGAAGTATGTAAAAACCCGCTTGCAATGAAATGACTCCTGAGCACGTAAAAACCCGCTTGCAAAGAAATGACTCCACAACACTTAAAAACCCACTTGCAACGAAATGACTCCAGAGCACTTAAACACCCACTTGCAACGAAATGACTCCAGAGCACTTAAAAACCCGCTTGCAACGAAATGACTCCAGAGTACTTAAAAACCCGCTTGCAACGAAATGACTCCAGAGTACTTAAAAACCCGCTTGAAACGAAATGACTCCAGAGCACTTAAAAAACACGCTTCCAGTGAAATGACTGAGAAGTATGTAAAAACCCGCTTGCAATGAAATGACTCCAGAGCACGTAAAAACCCGCTTGCAACGAAATGACTCCAGAGGAATGAAAAACCCGCTTACAACGAAATGCCTTCAGAGCACTTAAAAACCCGCTTGCAACGAAATGACTCCAGAGCACTTAAAAACCCGCTTGCAACGAAAGGACTCCAGAGCACTTAAAAACCCGCTTGCAACGAAATGACTCCAGAGCACTTAAAAACCCGCTTGCAAAGAAATGACTCCAGAGCACTTAATAACCCGCTTGCAATGAAATGACTCCAGAGCACTTAATAACCCGCTTGCAACGAAATGACTCCAGAGCACGTAAAAACCCGCTTGCAACGAAATGACTCCAGAGCACTTAAAAACCCGCTTGCAACGAAATGAGTCCAGAACACTTAAAAACCCGCTTGCAACGAAATGACTCCAGAGCACTTAAAAACCCGCTTGCAATGAAATGACTCCAGAGCACGTAAAAACCCGCTTGCAAAGAAATGACTCCAGAGCACTTAAAAACCCGCTTGCAACGAAATGACTCCAGAGCACGTAAAAACCCGCTTGCAACGAAATGACTCCAGAGCACTTAAAAACCCGCTTGCAACGAAATGAGTCCAGAACACTTAAAAACCCGCTTGCAACGAAATGACTCCAGAGCACTTAAAAACCCGCTTGCAATGAAATGACTCCAGAGCACGTAAAAACCCGCTTGCAACGAAATGACTCCAGAGTACTTAAAAACCCGCTTGCAACGAAATGACTCCAGAGCACTTAAAAAACCCGCTTCCTGTGAAATGTCTGAGAAGTATGTAAAAACCCGCTTGCAATGAAATGACTCCAGAGCACGTAATAACCCGCTTGCAACGAAATGACTCCAGAGCACTGAAAAACCCGCTTACAACGAAATGCCTTCAGAGCACTTTAGAACCCGCTTGCAACGAAATGACTCCAGAGCACTTAAAAACCCGCTTGCAACGAAATGACTCCAGAGTACTTAAAAACCCGCTTGCAACGAAATGACTCCAGAGCACTTAAAAAACCCGCTTCCAGTGAAAAGTCTGAGAAGTATGTAAAAACCCGCTTGCAATGAAATGACTCCAGAGCACGTAAAAACCCGCTTGCAACGAAATGACTCCAGAGCACTGAAAAACCCGCTTACAACGAAATGCCTTCAGAGCACTTAAAAACCCGCTTGCAACGAAATGACTCCAGAGCACTTAAAAACCCGCTTGCAACGAAATGACTCCAGAGCACTTAAAAACCCGCTTGCAACGAAATGACTCCAGAGCACTTAAAAACCCGCTTGCAACGAAATGACTCCAGAGCACTTAAAAACCCGCTTGCAACGAAATGACTCCAGAGCACTTAAAAACCCGCTTGCAACGAAATGACTCCAGAGCACTTAAAAACCCGCTTGCAACGAAATGAGTCCAGAACACTTAAAAACCCGCTTGCAACGAAATGACTCCAGAGCACTTAAAAACCCGCTTGCAATGAAATGACTCCAGAGCACGTAAAAACCCGCTTGCAACGAAATGACTCCAGAGCAATAAAAAACCCGCTTGCAACGAAATGACTCCAGAACACTTAAAAACCCGCTTGCAACGAAATGAGTCCAGAACACTTAAAAACCCGCTTGCAACGAAATGACTCCAGAGCACTTAAAAACCCGCTTGCAACGAAATGACTCCAGAACACTTAAAAACCCGCTTGCAACGAAATGACTCCAGAGCACTTAAAAACCCGCTTGCAATGAAATGACTCCAGAGCACGTAAAAACCCGCTTGCAACGAAATGACTCCAGAGCACTAAAAAACCCGCTTGCAACGAAATGACTCCAGAACACTTAAAAACCCGCTTGCAACGAAATGAGTCCAGAACACTTAAAAACCCGCTTGCAACGAAATGACTCCAGAGCACTTAAAAACCTGCTTGCAATGAAATGACTCCAGAGCACGTAAAAACCCGCTTGCAACGAAATGACTCCAGAGCACTTAAAAACCTTCTTGCAACGAAATGACTCCAGAACACTTAAAAACCCGCTTGCAACGAAATGACTCCAGATCACTTAAAAACCCGCTTGCAACGAAATGACTCCAGAGCACTTAAACACCCACTTGCAACGAAATGACTCCAGAGCACTTAAAAACCCGCTTGCAACGAAATGACTCCAGAGCACTTAAAAACCCGCTTGCAACGAAATGACTCCAGAGTACTTAAAAACCCGCTTGCAACGAAATGACTCCAGAGCACTTAAAAAACCCGCTTCCAGTGAAATGTCTGAGAAGTATGTAAAAACCCGCTTGCAATGAAATGACTCCAGAGCACGTAAAAACCCGCTTGCAACGAAATGACTCCAGAGCACTGAAAAACCCGCTTACAACGAAATGCCTTCAGAGCACTTAAAAACCCGCTTGCAACGAAATGACTCCAGAGCACTTAAAAACCCGCTTGCAACGAAATGACTCCAGAGCACTTAAAAACCCGCTTGCAACGAAATGACTCCAGAGCACTTAAAAACCCGCTTGCAACGAAATGACTCCAGAGCACTAAAAAACCCGCTTGCAACGAAATGACTCCAGAACACTTAAAAACCCGCTTGCAACGAAATGAGTCCAGAACACTTAAAAACCCGCTTGCAACGAAATGACTCCAGAGCACTTAAAAACCCGCTTGCAACGAAATGACTCCAGAACACTTAAAAACCCGCTTGCAACGAAATGACTCCAGAGCACTTAAAAACCGGCTTGCAATGAAATGACTCCAGAGCACGTAAAAACCCGCTTGCAACGAAATGACTCCAGAGCACTAAAAAACCCGCTTGCAACGAAATGACTCCAGAACACTTAAAAACCCGCTTGCAACGAAATGAGTCCAGAACACTTAAAAACCCGCTTGCAACGAAATGACTCCAGAGCACTTAAAAACCTGCTTGCAATGAAATGACTCCAGAGCACGTAAAAACCCGCTTGCAACGAAATGACTCCAGAGCACTTAAAAACCTTCTTGCAACGAAATGACTCCAGAACACTTAAAAACCCGCTTGCAACGAAATGACTCCAGATCACTTAAAAACCCGCTTGCAACGAAATGACTCCAGAGCACTTAAACACCCGCTTGCAACGAAATGACTCCAGAGCACTTAAAAACCCGCTTGCAACGAAATGACTCCAGAGCACTTAAAAACCCGCTTGCAACGAAATGACTCCAGAGTACTTAAAAACCCGCTTGCAACGAAATGACTCCAGAGCACTTAAAAAACCCGCTTCCAGTGAAATGTCTGAGAAGTATGTAAAAACCCGCTTGCAATGAAATGACTCCAGAGCACGTAAAAACCCGCTTGCAACGAAATGACTCCAGAGCACTGAAAAACCCGCTTACAACGAAATGCCTTCAGAGCACTTAAAAACCCGCTTGCAACGAAATGACTCCAGAGCACTTAAAAACCCGCTTGCAACGAAATGACTCCAGAGCACTTAAAAACCCGCTTGCAACGAAATGACTCCAGAGCACTTAAAAACCCGCTTGCAACGAAATGACTCCAGAGCACTAAAAAACCCGCTTGCAACGAAATGACTCCAGAACACTTAAAAACCCGCTTGCAACGAAATGAGTCCAGAACACTTAAAAACCCGCTTGCAACGAAATGACTCCAGAGCACTTAAAAACCCGCTTGCAACGAAATGAGTCCAGAACACTTAAAAACCCGCTTGCAACGAAATGACTCCAGAGCACTTAAAAACCCGCTTGCAATGAAATGACTCCAGAGCACGTAAAAACCCGCTTGCAACGAAATGACTCCAGAGCACTAAAAAACCCGCTTGCAACGAAATGACTCCAGAACACTTAAAAACCCGCTTGCAACGAAATGAGTCCAGAACACTTAAAAACCCGCTTGCAACGAAATGACTCCAGAGCACTTAAAAACCCGCTTGCAATGAAATGACTCCAGAACACTTAAAAACCCGCTTGCAACGAAATGACTCCAGAGCACTTAAAAACCCGCTTGCAATGAAATGACTCCAGAGCACGTAAAAACCCGCTTGCAACGAAATGACTCCAGAGCACTAAAAAACCCGCTTGCAACGAAATGACTCCAGAACACTTAAAAACCCGCTTGCAACGAAATGAGTCCAGAATACTTAAAAACCCGCTTGCAACGAAATGACTCCAGAGCACTTAAAAACCTGCTTGCAATGAAATGACTCCAGAGCACGTAAAAACCCGCTTGCAACGAAATGACTCCAGAGCACTAAAAAACCCGCTTGCAACGAAATGACTCCAGAACACTTAAAAACCCGCTTGCAACGAAATGAGTCCAGAACACTTAAAAACCCGCTTGCAACGAAATGACTCCAGAGCACTTAAAAACCCGCTTGCAACGAAATGACTCCAGAACACTTAAAAACCCGCTTGCAACGAAATGACTCCAGAGCACTTAAAAACCCGCTTGCAATGAAATGACTCCAGAGCACGTAAAAACCCGCTTGCAACGAAATGACTCCAGAGCACTAAAAAACCCGCTTGCAACGAAATGACTCCAGAACACTTAAAAACCCGCTTGCAACGAAATGAGTCCAGAACACTTAAAAACCCGCTTGCAACGAAATGACTCCAGAGCACTTAAAAACCTGCTTGCAATGAAATGACTCCAGAGCACGTAAAAAGCCGCTTGCAACGAAATGACTCCAGAGCACTTAAAAACCTTCTTGCAACGAAATGACTCCAGATCACTTAAAAACCCGCTTGCAACGAAATGACTCCAGAGCACTTAAACACCCACTTGCAACGAAATGACTCCAGAGCACTTAAAAACCCGCTTGCAACGAAATGACTCCAGAGCACTTAAAAACCCGCTTGCAACGAAATGACTCCAGAGTACTTAAAAACCCGCTTGCAACGAAATGACTCCAGAGCACTTAAAAAACCCGCTTCCAGTGAAATGTCTGAGAAGTATGTAAAAACCCGCTTGCAATGAAATGACTCCAGAGCACGTAAAAACCCGCTTGCAACGAAATGACTCCAGAGCACTGAAAAACCCGCTTACAACGAAATGCCTTCAGAGCACTTAAAAACCCGCTTGCAACGAAATGACTCCAGAGCACTTAAAAACCCGCTTGCAACGAAATGACTCCAGAGCACTTAAAAACCCGCTTGCAACGAAATGACTCCAGAGCACTTAAAAACCCGCTTGCAACGAAATGACTCCAGAGGACTAAAAAACCCGCTTGCAACGAAATGACTCCAGAACACTTAAAAACCCGCTTGCAACGAAATGAGTCCAGAACACTTAAAAACCCGCTTGCAACGAAATGACTCCAGAGCACTTAAAAACCCGCTTGCAACGAAATGACTCCAGAACACTTAAAAACCCGCTTGCAACGAAATGACTCCAGAGCACTTAAAAACCCGCTTGCAATGAAATGACTCCAGAGCACGTAAAAACCCGCTTGCAACGAAATGACTCCAGAGCACTAAAAAACCCGCTTGCAACGAAATGACTCCAGAACACTTAAAAACCCGCTTGCAACGAAATGAGTCCAGAACACTTAAAAACCCGCTTGCAACGAAATGACTCCAGAGCACTTAAAAACCTGCTTGCAACGAAATGACTCCAGAGCACTAAAAAACCCGCTTGCAACGAAATGACTCCAGAACACTTAAAAACCCGCTTGCAACGAAATGAGTCCAGAACACTTAAAAACCCGCTTGCAACGAAATGACTCCAGAGCACTTAAAAACCTGCTTGCAATGAAATGACTCCAGAGCACGTAAAAACCCGCTTGCAACGAAATGACTCCAGAGCACTTAAAAACCTTCTTGCAACGAAATGACTCCAGAACACTTAAAAACCCGCTTGCAACGAAATGACTCCAGATCACTTAAAAACCCGCTTGCAACGAAATGACTCCAGAGCACTTAAACACCCACTTGCAACGAAATGACTCCAGAGCACTTAAAAACCCGCTTGCAACGAAATGACTCCAGAGCACTTAAAAACCCGCTTGCAACGAAATGACTCCAGAGTACTTAAAAACCCGCTTGCAACGAAATGACTCCAGAGCACTTAAAAAACCCGCTTCCAGTGAAATGTCTGAGAAGTATGTAAAAACCCGCTTGCAATGAAATGACTCCAGAGCACGTAAAAACCCGCTTGCAACGAAATGACTCCAGAGCACTGAAAAACCCGCTTACAACGAAATGCCTTCAGAGCACTTAAAAACCCGCTTGCAACGAAATGACTCCAGAGCACTTAAAAACCCGCTTGCAACGAAATGACTCCAGAGCACTTAAAAACCCGCTTGCAACGAAATGACTCCAGAGCACTTAAAAACCCGCTTGCAACGAAATGACTCCAGAGCACTAAAAAACCCGCTTGCAACGAAATGACTCCAGAACACTTAAAAACCCGCTTGCAACGAAATGAGTCCAGAACACTTAAAAACCCGCTTGCAACGAAATGACTCCAGAGCACTTAAAAACCCGCTTGCAACGAAATGACTCCAGAACACTTAAAAACCCGCTTGCAACGAAATGACTCCAGAGCACTTAAAAACCCGCTTGCAATGAAATGACTCCAGAGCACGTAAAAACCCGCTTGCAACGAAATGACTCCAGAGCACTAAAAAACCCGCTTGCAACGAAATGACTCCAGAACACTTAAAAACCCGCTTGCAACGAAATGAGTCCAGAACACTTAAAAACCCGCTTGCAACGAAATGACTCCAGAGCACTTAAAAACCTGCTTGCAATGAAATGACTCCAGAGCACGTAAAAACCCGCTTGCAACGAAATGACTCCAGAGCACTTAAAAACCTTCTTGCAACGAAATGACTCCAGAACACTTAAAAACCCGCTTGCAACGAAATGACTCCAGATCACTTAAAAACCCGCTTGCAACGAAATGACTCCAGAGCACTTAAACACCCACTTGCAACGAAATGACTCCAGAGCACTTAAAAACCCGCTTGCAACGAAATGACTCCAGAGCACTTAAAAACCCGCTTGCAACGAAATGACTCCAGAGTACTTAAAAACCCGCTTGCAACGAAATGACTCCAGAGCACTTAAAAAACCCGCTTCCAGTGAAATGTCTGAGAAGTATGTAAAAACCCGCTTGCAATGAAATGACTCCAGAGCACGTAAAAACCCGCTTGCAACGAAATGACTCCAGAGCACTGAAAAACCCGCTTACAACGAAATGCCTTCAGAGCACTTAAAAACCCGCTTGCAACGAAATGACTCCAGAGCACTTAAAAACCCGCTTGCAACGAAATGACTCCAGAGCACTTAAAAACCCGCTTGCAACGAAATGACTCCAGAGCACTTAAAAACCCGCTTGCAACGAAATGACTCCAGAGCACTAAAAAACACGCTTGCAACGAAATGACTCCAGAACACTTAAAAACCCGCTTGCAACGAAATGAGTCCAGAACACTTAAAAACCCGCTTGCAACGAAATGACTCCAGAGCACTTAAAAACCCGCTTGCAACGAAATGAGTCCAGAACACTTAAAAACCCGCTTGCAACGAAATGACTCCAGAGCACTTAAAAACCCGCTTGCAATGAAATGACTCCAGAGCACGTAAAAACCCGCTTGCAACGAAATGACTCCAGAGCACTAAAAAACCCGCTTGCAACGAAATGACTCCAGAACACTTAAAAACCCGCTTGCAACGAAATGAGTCCAGAACACTTAAAAACCCGCTTGCAACGAAATGACTCCAGAGCACTTAAAAACCCGCTTGCAACGAAATGACTCCAGAACACTTAAAAACCCGCTTGCAACGAAATGACTCCAGAGCACTTAAAAACCCGCTTGCAATGAAATGACTCCAGAGCACGTAAAAACCCGCTTGCAACGAAATGACTCCAGAGCACTAAAAAACCCGCTTGCAACGAAATGACTCCAGAACACTTAAAAACCCGCTTGCAACGAAATGAGTCCAGAACACTTAAAAACCCGCTTGCAACGAAATGACTCCAGAGCACTTAAAAACCTGCTTGCAATGAAATGACTCCAGAGCACGTAAAAACCCGCTTGCAACGAAATGACTCCAGAGCACTAAAAAACCCGCTTGCAACGAAATGACTCCAGAACACTTAAAAACCCGCTTGCAACGAAATGAGTCCAGAACACTTAAAAACCCGCTTGCAACGAAATGACTCCAGAGCACTTAAAAACCCGCTTGCAACGAAATGACTCCAGAACACTTAAAAACCCGCTTGCAACGAAATGACTCCAGAGCACTTAAAAACCCGCTTGCAATGAAATGACTCCAGAGCACGTAAAAACCCGCTTGCAACGAAATGACTCCAGAGCACTAAAAAACCCGCTTGCAACGAAATGACTCCAGAACACTTAAAAACCCGCTTGCAACGAAATGAGTCCAGAACACTTAAAAACCCGCTTGCAACGAAATGACTCCAGAGCACTTAAAAACCTGCTTGCAATGAAATGACTCCAGAGCACGTAAAAACCCGCTTGCAACGAAATGACTCCAGAGCACTTAAAAACCTTCTTGCAACGAAATGACTCCAGAACACTTAAAAACCCGCTTGCAACGAAATGACTCCAGATCACTTAAAAACCCGCTTGCAACGAAATGACTCCAGAGCACTTAAACACCCACTTGCAACGAAATGACTCCAGAGCACTTAAAAACCCGCTTGCAACGAAATGACTCCAGAGCACTTAAAAACCCGCTTGCAACGAAATGACTCCAGAGTACTTAAAAACCCGCTTGCAACGAAATGACTCCAGAGCACTTAAAAAACCCGCTTCCAGTGAAATGTCTGAGAAGTATGTAAAAACCCGCTTGCAATGAAATGACTCCAGAGCACGTAAAAACCCGCTTGCAACGAAATGACTCCAGAGCACTGAAAAACCCGCTTACAACGAAATGCCTTCAGAGCACTTAAAAACCCGCTTGCAACGAAATGACTCCAGAGCACTTAAAAACCCGCTTGCAACGAAATGACTCCAGAGCACTTAAAAACCCGCTTGCAACGAAATGACTCCAGAGCACTTAAAAACCCGCTTGCAACGAAATGACTCCAGAGCACTAAAAAACCCGCTTGCAACGAAATGACTCCAGAACACTTAAAAACCCGCTTGCAACGAAATGAGTCCAGAACACTTAAAAACCCGCTTGCAACGAAATAACTCCAGAGCACTTAAAAACCCGCTTGCAACGAAATGACTCCAGAACACTTAAAAACCCGCTTGCAACGAAATGACTCCAGAGCACTTAAAAACCCGCTTGCAACGAAATGACTCCAGATCACTTAAAAACCCGCTTGCAACGAAATGACTCCAGAGCACTTAAACACCCACTTGCAACGAAATGACTCCAGAGCACTTAAAAACCCGCTTGCAACGAAATGACTCCAGAGCACTTAAAAACCCGCTTGCAACGAAATGACTCCAGAGTACTTAAAAACCCGCTTGCAACGAAATGACTCCAGAGCACTTAAAAAACCCGCTTCCAGTGAAATGTCTGAGAAGTATGTAAAAACCCGCTTGCAATGAAATGACTCCAGAGCACGTAAAAACCCGCTTGCAACGAAATGACTCCAGAGCACTGAAAAACCCGCTTACAACGAAATGCCTTCAGAGCACTTAAAAACCCGCTTGCAACGAAATGACTCCAGAGCACTTAAAAACCCGCTTGCAACGAAATGACTCCAGAGCACTTAAAAACCCGCTTGCAACGAAATGAGTCCAGAACACTTAAAAACCCGCTTGCAACGAAATGACTCCAGAGCACTTAAAAACCCGCTTGCAATGAAATGACTCCAGAGCACGTAAAAACCCGCTTGCAACGAAATGACTCCAGAGCACTAAAAAACCCGCTTGCAACGAAATGACTCCAGAACACTTAAAAACCCGCTTGCAACGAAATGAGTCCAGAACACTTAAAAACCCGCTTGCAACGAAATGACTCCAGAGCACTTAAAAACCCGCTTGCAACGAAATGACTCCAGAACACTTAAAAACCCGCTTGCAACGAAATGACTCCAGAGCACTTAAAAACCCGCTTGCAATGAAATGACTCCAGAGCACGTAAAAACCCGCTTGCAACGAAATGACTCCAGAGCACTAAAAAACCCGCTTGCAACGAAATGACTCCAGAACACTTAAAAACCCGCTTGCAACGAAATGAGTCCAGAACACTTAAAAACCCGCTTGCAACGAAATGACTCCAGAGCACTTAAAAACCTGCTTGCAATGAAATGACTCCAGAGCACGTAAAAACCCGCTTGCAACGAAATGACTCCAGAGCACTTAAAAACCTTCTTGCAACGAAATGACTCCAGAACACTTAAAAACCCGCTTGCAACGAAATGAGTCCAGAACACTTAAAAACCCGCTTGCAACGAAATGACTCCAGAGCACTTAAAAACCCGCTTGCAATGAAATGACTCCAGAGCACGTAAAAACCCGCTTGCAACGAAATGACTCCAGAGCACTAAAAAACCCGCTTGCAACGAAATGACTCCAGAACACTTAAAAACCCGCTTGCAACGAAATGAGTCCAGAACACTTAAAAACCCGCTTGCAACGAAATGACTCCAGAGCACTTAAAAACCTGCTTGCAATGAAATGACTCCAGAGCACGTAAAAACCCGCTTGCAACGAAATGACTCCAGAGCACTTAAAAACCTTCTTGCAACGAAATGACTCCAGAACACTTAAAAACCCGCTTGCAACGAAATGACTCCAGATCACTTAAAAACCCGCTTGCAACGAAATGACTCCAGAGCACTTAAACACCCACTTGCAACGAAATGACTCCAGAGCACTTAAAAACCCGCTTGCAACGAAATGACTCCAGAGCACTTAAAAACCCGCTTGCAACGAAATGACTCCAGAGTACTTAAAAACCCGCTTGCAACGAAATGACTCCAGAGCACTTAAAAAACCCGCTTCCAGTGAAATGTCTGAGAAGTATGTAAAAACCCGCTTGCAATGAAATGACTCCAGAGCACGTAAAAACCCGCTTGCAACGAAATGACTCCAGAGCACTGAAAAACCCGCTTACAACGAAATGCCTTCAGAGCACTTAAAAACCCGCTTGCAACGAAATGACTCCAGAGCACTTAAAAACCCGCTTGCAACGAAATGACTCCAGAGCACTTAAAAACCCGCTTGCAACGAAATGAGTCCAGAACACTTAAAAACCCGCTTGCAACGAAATGACTCCAGAGCACTTAAAAACCCGCTTGCAATGAAATGACTCCAGAGCACGTAAAAACCCGCTTGCAACGAAATGACTCCAGAGCACTAAAAAACCCGCTTGCAACGAAATGACTCCAGAACACTTAAAAACCCGCTTGCAACGAAATGAGTCCAGAACACTTAAAAACCCGCTTGCAACGAAATGACTCCAGAGCACTTAAAAACCCGCTTGCAACGAAATGACTCCAGAACACTTAAAAACCCGCTTGCAACGAAATGACTCCAGAGCACTTAAAAACCCGCTTGCAATGAAATGACTCCAGAGCACGTAAAAACCCGCTTGCAACGAAATGACTCCAGAGCACTAAAAAACCCGCTTGCAACGAAATGACTCCAGAACACTTAAAAACCCGCTTGCAACGAAATGAGTCCAGAACACTTAAAAACCCGCTTGCAACGAAATGACTCCAGAGCACTTAAAAACCTGCTTGCAATGAAATGACTCCAGAGCACGTAAAAACCCGCTTGCAACGAAATGACTCCAGAGCACTTAAAAACCTTCTTGCAACGAAATGACTCCAGAACACTTAAAAACCCGCTTGCAACGAAATGACTCCAGATCACTTAAAAACCCGCTTGCAACGAAATGACTCCAGAGCACTTAAACACCCACTTGCAACGAAATGACTCCAGAGCACTTAAAAACCCGCTTGCAACGAAATGACTCCAGAGCACTTAAAAACCCGCTTGCAACGAAATGACTCCAGAGTACTTAAAAACCCGCTTGCAACGAAATGACTCCAGAGCACTTAAAAAACCCGCTTCCAGTGAAATGTCTGAGAAGTATGTAAAAACCCGCTTGCAATGAAATGACTCCAGAGCACGTCAAAACCCGCTTGCAACGAAATGACTCCAGAGCACTGAAAAACCCGCTTACAACGAAATGCCTTCAGAGCACTTAAAAACCCGCTTGCAACGAAATGACTCCAGAGCACTTAAAAACCCGCTTGCAACGAAATGACTCCAGAGCACTTAAAAACCCGCTTGCAACGAAATGACTCCAGAGCACTTAAAAACCCGCTTGCAACGAAATGACTCCAGAGCACTAAAAAACCCGCTTGCAACGAAATGACTCCAGAACACTTAAAAACCCGCTTGCAACGAAATGAGTCCAGAACACTTAAAAACCCGCTTGCAACGAAATGACTCCAGAGCACTTAAAAACCCGCTTGCAACGAAATGACTCCAGAACACTTAAAAACCCGCTTGCAACGAAATGACTCCAGAGCACTTAAAAACCCGCTTGCAATGAAATGACTCCAGAGCACGTAAAAACCCGCTTGCAACGAAATGACTCCAGAGCACTAAAAAACCCGCTTGCAACGAAATGACTCCGGAACACTTAAAAACCCGCTTGCAACGAAATGAGTCCAGAACACTTAAAAACCCGCTTGCAACGAAATGACTCCAGATCACTTAAAAACCCGCTTGCAACGAAATGACTCCAGAGCACTTAAACACCCACTTGCAACGAAATGACTCCAGAGCACTTAAAAACCCGCTTGCAACGAAATGACTCCAGAGCACTAAAAAACCCGCTTGCAACGAAATGACTCCAGAGCACTTAAAAACCTTCTTGCAACGAAATGACTCCAGAACACTTAAAAACCCGCTTGCAACGAAATGACTCCAGATCACTTAAAAACCCGCTTGCAACGAAATGACTCCAGAGCACTTAAACACCCACTTGCAACGAAATGACTCCAGAGCACTTAAAAACCCGCTTGCAACGAAATGACTCCAGAGCACTTAAAAACCCGCTTGCAACGAAATGACTCCAGAGTACTTAAAAACCCGCTTGCAACGAAATGACTCCAGAGCACTTAAAAAACCCGCTTCCAGTGAAATGTCTGAGAAGTATGTAAAAACCCGCTTGCAATGAAATGACTCCAGAGCACGTAAAAACCCGCTTGCAACGAAATGACTCCAGAGCACTGAAAAACCCGCTTACAACGAAATGCCTTCAGAGCACTTAAAAACCCGCTTGCAACGAAATGACTCCAGAGCACTTAAAAACCCGCTTGCAACGAAATGACTCCAGAGCACTTAAAAACCCGCTTGCAACGAAATGACTCCAGAGCACTTAAAAACCCGCTTGCAACGAAATGACTCCAGAGCACTAAAAAACCCGCTTGCAACGAAATGACTCCAGAACACTTAAAAACCCGCTTGCAACGAAATGAGTCCAGAACACTTAAAAACCCGCTTGCAACGAAATGACTCCAGAGCACTTAAAAACCCGCTTGCAACGAAATGAGTCCAGAACACTTAAAAACCCGCTTGCAACGAAATGACTCCAGAGCACTTAAAAACCCGCTTGCAATGAAATGACTCCAGAGCACGTAAAAACCCGCTTGCAACGAAATGACTCCAGAGCACTAAAAAACCCGCTTGCAACGAAATGACTCCAGAACACTTAAAAACCCGCTTGCAACGAAATGAGTCCAGAACACTTAAAAACCCGCTTGCAACGAAATGACTCCAGAGCACTTAAAAACCCGCTTGCAACGAAATGACTCCAGAACACTTAAAAACCCGCTTGCAACGAAATGACTCCAGAGCACTTAAAAACCCGCTTGCAATGAAATGACTCCAGAGCACGTAAAAACCCGCTTGCAACGAAATGACTCCAGAGCACTAAAAAACCCGCTTGCAACGAAATGACTCCAGAACACTTAAAAACCCGCTTGCAACGAAATGAGTCCAGAACACGTAAAAACCCGCTTGCAACGAAATGACTCCACTGCACTTAAAAACCTGCTTGCAATGAAATGACTCCAGAGCACGTAAAAACCCGCTTGCAACGAAATGACTCCAGAGCACTTAAAAACCTTCTTGCAACGAAATGACTCCAGAACACTTAAAAACCCGCTTGCAACGAAATGACTCCAGATCACTTAAAAACCCGCTTGCAATGAAATGACTCCAGAGCACTTAAACACCCACTTGCAACGAAATGACTCCAGAGCACTTAAAAACCCGCTTGCAACGAAATGACTCCAGAGCACTTAAAAACCCGCTTGCAACGAAATGACTCCAGAGTACTTAAAAACCCGCTTGCAACGAAATGACTCCAGAGCACTTAAAAAACCCGCTTCCAGTGAAATGTCTGAGAAGTATGTAAAAACCCGCTTGCAATGAAATGACTCCAGAGCACGTAAAAACCCGCTTGCAACGAAATGACTCCAGAGCACTGAAAAACCCGCTTACAACGAAATGCCTTCAGAGCACTTAAAAACCCGCTTGCAACGAAATGACTCCAGAGCACTTAAAAACCCGCTTGCAACGAAATGACTCCAGAGCACTTAAAAACCCGCTTGCAACGAAATGACTCCAGAGCACGTAAAAACCCGCTTGCAACGAAATGACTCCAGAGCACTAAAAAACCCGCTTGCAACGAAATGACTCCAGAACACTTAAAAACCCGCTTGCAACGAAATGAGTCCAGAACACTTAAAAACCCGCTTGCAACGAAATGACTCCAGAGCACTTAAAAACCCGCTTGCAACGAAATGACTCCAGAACACTTAAAAACCCGCTTGCAACGAAATGACTCCAGAGCACTTAAAAACCCGCTTGCAATGAAATGACTCCAGAGCACGTAAAAACCCGCTTGCAACGAAATGACTCCAGAGCACTAAAAAACCCGCTTGCAACGAAATGACTCCAGAACACTTAAAAACCCGCTTGCAACGAAATGAGTCCAGAACACTTAAAAACCCGCTTGCAACGAAATGACTCCAGAGCACTTAAAAACCTGCTTGCAATGAAATGACTCCAGAGCACGTAAAAACCCGCTTGCAACGAAATGACTCCAGAGCACTAAAAAACCCGCTTGCAACGAAATGACTCCAGAACACTTAAAAACCCGCTTGCAACGAAATGAGTCCAGAACACTTAAAAACCCGCTTGCAACGAAATGACTCCAGAGCACTTAAAAACCCGCTTGCAACGAAATGACTCCAGAACACTTAAAAACCCGCTTGCAACGAAATGACTCCAGAGCACTTAAAAACCCGCTTGCAATGAAATGACTCCAGAGCACGTAAAAACCCGCTTGCAACGAAATGACTCCAGAGCACTAAAAAACCCGCTTGCAACGAAATGACTCCAGAACACTTAAAAACCCGCTTGCAACGAAATGAGTCCAGAACACTTAAAAACCCGCTTGCAACGAAATGACTCCAGAGCACTTAAAAACCTGCTTGCAATGAAATGACTCCAGAGCACGTAAAAACCCGCTTGCAACGAAATGACTCCAGAGCACTTAAAAACCTTCTTGCAACGAAATGACTCCAGAACACTTAAAAACCCGCTTGCAACGAAATGACTCCAGATCACTTAAAAACCCGCTTGCAACGAAATGACTCCAGAGCACTTAAACACCCACTTGCAACGAAATGACTCCAGAGCACTTAAAAACCCGCTTGCAACGAAATGACTCCAGAGCACTTAAAAACCCGCTTGCAACGAAATGACTCCAGAGTACTTAAAAACCCGCTTGCAACGAAATGACTCCAGAGCACTTAAAAAACCCGCTTCCAGTGAAATGTCTGAGAAGTATGTAAAAACCCGCTTGCAATGAAATGACTCCAGAGCACGTAAAAACCCGCTTGCAACGAAATGACTCCAGAGCACTGAAAAACCTGCTTACAACGAAATGCCTTCAGAGCACTTAAAAACCCGCTTGCAACGAAATGACTCCAGAGCACTTAAAAACCCGCTTGCAACGAAATGACTCCAGAGCACTTAAAAACCCGCTTGCAACGAAATGACTCCAGAGCACTTAAAAACCCGCTTGCAACGAAATGACTCCAGAGCACTAAAAAACCCGCTTGCAACGAAATAACTCCAGAACACTTAAAAACCCGCTTGCAACGAAATGAGTCCAGAACACTTAAAAACCCGCTTGCAACGAAATAACTCCAGAGCACTTAAAAACCCGCTTGCAACGAAATGACTCCAGAACACTTAAAAACCCGCTTGCAACGAAATGACTCCAGAGCACTTAAAAACCCGCTTGCAATGAAATGACTCCAGAGCACGTAAAAACCCGCTTGCAACGAAATGACTCCAGAGCACTAAAAAACCCGCTTGCAACGAAATGACTCCAGAACACTTAAAAACCCGCTTGCAACGAAATGAGTCCAGAACACTTAAAAACCCGCTTGCAACGAAATGACTCCAGAGCACTTAAAAACCTGCTTGCAATGAAATGACTCCAGAGCACGTAAAAACCCGCTTGCAACGAAATGACTCCAGAGCACTTAAAAACCTTCTTGCAACGAAATGACTCCAGAACACTTAAAAACCCGCTTGCAACGAAATGACTCCAGATCACTTAAAAACCCGCTTGCAACGAAATGACTCCAGAGCACTTAAACACCCACTTGCAACGAAATGACTCCAGAGCACTTAAAAACCCGCTTGCAACGAAATGACTCCAGAGCACTTAAAAACCCGCTTGCAACGAAATGACTCCAGAGTACTTAAAAACCCGCTTGCAACGAAATGACTCCAGAGCACTTAAAAAACCCGCTTCCAGTGAAATGTCTGAGAAGTATGTAAAAACCCGCTTGCAATGAAATGACTCCAGAGCACGTAAAAACCCGCTTGCAACGAAATGACTCCAGAGCACTGAAAAACCCGCTTACAACGAAATGCCTTCAGAGCACTTAAAAACCCGCTTGCAACGAAATGACTCCAGAGCACTTAAAAACCCGCTTGCAACGAAATGACTCCAGAGCACTTAAAAACCCGCTTGCAACGAAATGAGTCCAGAACACTTAAAAACCCGCTTGCAACGAAATGACTCCAGAGCACTTAAAAACCCGCTTGCAATGAAATGACTCCAGAGCACGTAAAAACCCGCTTGCAACGAAATGACTCCAGAGCACTAAAAAACCCGCTTGCAACGAAATGACTCCAGAACACTTAAAAACCCGCTTGCAACGAAATGAGTCCAGAACACTTAAAAACCCGCTTGCAACGAAATGACTCCAGAGCACTTAAAAACCCGCTTGCAACGAAATGACTCCAGAACACTTAAAAACCCGCTTGCAACGAAATGACTCCAGAGCACTTAAAAACCCGCTTGCAATGAAATGACTCCAGAGCACGTAAAAACCCGCTTGCAACGAAATGACTCCAGAGCACTAAAAAACCCGCTTGCAACGAAATGACTCCAGAACACTTAAAAACCCGCTTGCAACGAAATGAGTCCAGAACACTTAAAAACCCGCTTGCAACGAAATGACTCCAGAGCACTTAAAAACCTGCTTGCAATGAAATGACTCCAGAGCACGTAAAAACCCGCTTGCAACGAAATGACTCCAGAGCACTTAAAAACCTTCTTGCAACGAAATGACTCCAGAACACTTAAAAACCCGCTTGCAACGAAATGACTCCAGATCACTTAAAAACCCGCTTGCAACGAAATGACTCCAGAGCACTTAAACACCCACTTGCAACGAAATGACTCCAGAGCACTTAAAAACCCGCTTGCAACGAAATGACTCCAGAGCACTTAAAAACCCGCTTGCAACGAAATGACTCCAGAGTACTTAAAAACCCGCTTGCAACGAAATGACTCCAGAGCACTTAAAAAACCCGCTTCCAGTGAAATGTCTGAGAAGTATGTAAAAACCCGCTTGCAATGAAATGACTCCAGAGCACGTCAAAACCCGCTTGCAACGAAATGACTCCAGAGCACTGAAAAACCCGCTTACAACGAAATGCCTTCAGAGCACTTAAAAACCCGCTTGCAACGAAATGACTCCAGAGCACTTAAAAACCCGCTTGCAACGAAATGACTCCAGAGCACTTAAAAACCCGCTTGCAACGAAATGACTCCAGAGCACTTAAAAACCCGCTTGCAACGAAATGACTCCAGAGCACTAAAAAACCCGCTTGCAACGAAATGACTCCAGAACACTTAAAAACCCGCTTGCAACGAAATGAGTCCAGAACACTTAAAAACCCGCTTGCAACGAAATGACTCCAGAGCACTTAAAAACCCGCTTGCAACGAAATGACTCCAGAACACTTAAAAACCCGCTTGCAACGAAATGACTCCAGAGCACTTAAAAACCCGCTTGCAATGAAATGACTCCAGAGCACGTAAAAACCCGCTTGCAACGAAATGACTCCAGAGCACTAAAAAACCCGCTTGCAACGAAATGACTCCGGAACACTTAAAAACCCGCTTGCAACGAAATGAGTCCAGAACACTTAAAAACCCGCTTGCAACGAAATGACTCCAGATCACTTAAAAACCCGCTTGCAACGAAATGACTCCAGAGCACTTAAACACCCACTTGCAACGAAATGACTCCAGAGCACTTAAAAACCCGCTTGCAACGAAATGACTCCGGAGCACTAAAAAACCCGCTTGCAACGAAATGACTCCAGAGCACTTAAAAACCTTCTTGCAACGAAATGACTCCAGAACACTTAAAAACCCGCTTGCAACGAAATGACTCCAGATCACTTAAAAACCCGCTTGCAACGAAATGACTCCAGAGCACTTAAACACCCACTTGCAACGAAATGACTCCAGAGCACTTAAAAACCCGCTTGCAACGAAATGACTCCAGAGCACTTAAAAACCCGCTTGCAACGAAATGACTCCAGAGTACTTAAAAACCCGCTTGCAACGAAATGACTCCAGAGCACTTAAAAAACCCGCTTCCAGTGAAATGTCTGAGAAGTATGTAAAAACCCGCTTGCAATGAAATGACTCCAGAGCACGTAAAAACCCGCTTGCAACGAAATGACTCCAGAGCACTGAAAAACCCGCTTACAACGAAATGCCTTCAGAGCACTTAAAAACCCGCTTGCAACGAAATGACTCCAGAGCACTTAAAAACCCGCTTGCAACGAAATGACTCCAGAGCACTTAAAAACCCGCTTGCAACGAAATGACTCCAGAGCACTTAAAAACCCGCTTGCAACGAAATGACTCCAGAGCACTAAAAAACCCGCTTGCAACGAAATGACTCCAGAACACTTAAAAACCCGCTTGCAACGAAATGAGTCCAGAACACTTAAAAACCCGCTTGCAACGAAATGACTCCAGAGCACTTAAAAACCCGCTTGCAACGAAATGAGTCCAGAACACTTAAAAACCCGCTTGCAACGAAATGACTCCAGAGCACTTAAAAACCCGCTTGCAATGAAATGACTCCAGAGCACGTAAAAACCCGCTTGCAACGAAATGACTCCAGAGCACTAAAAAACCCGCTTGCAACGAAATGACTCCAGAACACTTAAAAACCCGCTTGCAACGAAATGAGTCCAGAACACTTAAAAACCCGCTTGCAACGAAATGACTCCAGAGCACTTAAAAACCCGCTTGCAACGAAATGACTCCAGAACACTTAAAAACCCGCTTGCAACGAAATGACTCCAGAGCACTTAAAAACCCGCTTGCAATGAAATGACTCCAGAGCACGTAAAAACCCGCTTGCAACGAAATGACTCCAGAGCACTAAAAAACCCGCTTGCAACGAAATGACTCCAGAACACTTAAAAACCCGCTTGCAACGAAATGAGTCCAGAACACTTAAAAACCCGCTTGCAACGAAATGACTCCACTGCACTTAAAAACCTGCTTGCAATGAAATGACTCCAGAGCACGTAAAAACCCGCTTGCAACGAAATGACTCCAGAGCACTTAAAAACCTTCTTGCAACGAAATGACTCCAGAACACTTAAAAACCCGCTTGCAACGAAATGACTCCAGATCACTTAAAAACCCGCTTGCAATGAAATGACTCCAGAGCACTTAAACACCCACTTGCAACGAAATGACTCCAGAGCACTTAAAAACCCGCTTGCAACGAAATGACTCCAGAGCACTTAAAAACCCGCTTGCAACGAAATGACTCCAGAGTACTTAAAAACCCGCTTGCAACGAAATGACTCCAGAGCACTTAAAAAACCCGCTTCCAGTGAAATGTCTGAGAAGTATGTAAAAACCCGCTTGCAATGAAATGACTCCAGAGCACGTAAAAACCCGCTTGCAACGAAATGACTCCAGAGCACTGAAAAACCCGCTTACAACGAAATGCCTTCAGAGCACTTAAAAACCCGCTTGCAACGAAATGACTCCAGAGCACTTAAAAACCCGCTTGCAACGAAATGACTCCAGAGCACTTAAAAACCCGCTTGCAACGAAATGACTCCAGAGCACTTAAAAACCCGCTTGCAACGAAATGACTCCAGAGCACTAAAAAACCCGCTTGCAACGAAATGACTCCAGAACACTTAAAAACCCGCTTGCAACGAAATGAGTCCAGAACACTTAAAAACCCGCTTGCAACGAAATGACTCCAGAGCACTTAAAAACCCGCTTGCAACGAAATGACTCCAGAACACTTAAAAACCCGCTTGCAACGAAATGACTCCAGAGCACTTAAAAACACGCTTGCAATGAAATGACTCCAGAGCACGTAAAAACCCGCTTGCAACGAAATGACTCCAGAGCACTAAAAAACCCGCTTGCAACGAAATGACTCCAGAACACTTAAAAACCCGCTTGCAACGAAATGAGTCCAGAACACTTAAAAACCCGCTTGCAACGAAATGACTCCAGAGCACTTAAAAACCCACTTGCAACGAAATGACTCCAGAGCACGTAAAAACCCGCTTGCAACGAAATGACTCCAGAGCACTTAAAAACCTTCTTGCAACGAAATGACTCCAGAACACTTAAAAACCCGCTTGCAACGAAATGACTCCAGATCACTTAAAAACCCGCTTGCAACGAAATGACTCCAGAGCACTTAAACACCCACTTGCAACGAAATGACTCCAGAGCACTTAAAAACCCGCTTGCAACGAAATGACTCCAGAGCACTTAAAAACCCGCTTGCAACGAAATGACTCCAGAGTACTTAAAAACCCGCTTGCAACGAAATGACTCCAGAGCACTTAAAAAACCCGCTTCCAGTGAAATGTCTGAGAAGTATGTAAAAACCCGCTTGCAATGAAATGACTCCAGAGCACATAAAAACCCGCTTGCAACGAAATGACTCCAGAGCACTGAAAAACCCGCTTACAACGAAATGCCTTCAGAGCACTTAAAAACCCGCTTGCAACGAAATGACTCCAGAGCACTTAAAAACCCGCTTGCAACGAAATGACTCCAGAGCACTGAAAAACCCGCTTACAACGAAATGCCTTCAGAGCACTTAAAAACCCGCTTGCAACGAAATGACTCCAGAGCACTTAAAAACCCGCTTGCAACGAAATGACTCCAGAGCACTTAAAAACCCCCTTGCAACGAAATGACTCCAGAGCACTTAAAAACCCGCTTGCAACGAAATGACTCCAGAGCACTTAAAAACCCGCTTGCAACGAAATGACTCCAGAGTACTTAAAAACCCGCTTGCAACGAAATGACTCCAGAGCACTTAAAAAACCCGCTTCCAGTGAAATGTCTGAGAAGTATGTAAAAACCCGCTTGCAATGAAATGACTCCAGAGCACTTAAAAACCCGCTTGCAACGAAATGACTCCAGAACACTTAAAAACCCGCTTGCAACGAAATGACTCCAGAGCACTTAAAAACCCGCTTGCAATGAAATGACTCCAGAGCACGTAAAAACCCGCTTGCAACGAAATGACTCCAGAGCACTAAAAAACCCGCTTGCAACGAAATGACTCCAGAACACTTAAAAACCCGCTTGCAACGAAATGAGTCCAGAACACTTAAAAACCCGCTTGCAACGAAATGACTCCAGAGCACTTAAAAACCTGCTTGCAATGAAATGACTCCAGAGCACGTAAAAACCCGCTTGCAACGAAATGACTCCAGAGCACTTAAAAACCTTCTTGCAACGAAATGACTCCAGAACACTTAAAAACCCGCTTGCAACGAAATGACTCCAGATCACTTAAAAACCCGCTTGCAACGAAATGACTCCAGAGCACTTAAACACCCACTTGCAACGAAATGACTCCAGAGCACTTAAAAACCCGCTTGCAACGAAATGACTCCAGAGCACTTAAAAACCCGCTTGCAACGAAATGACTCCAGAGTACTTAAAAACCCGCTTGCAACGAAATGACTCCAGAGCACTTAAAAAACCCGCTTCCAGTGAAATGTCTGAGAAGTATGTAAAAACCCGCTTGCAATGAAATGACTACAGAGCACGTCAAAACCCGCTTGCAACGAAATGACTCCAGAGCACTGAAAAACCCGCTTACAACGAAATGCCTTCAGAGCACTTAAAAACCCGCTTGCAACGAAATGACTCCAGAGCACTTAAAAACCCGCTTGCAACGAAATGACTCCAGAGCACTTAAAAACCCGCTTGCAACGAAATGACTCCAGAGCACTTAAAAACCCGCTTGCAACGAAATGACTCCAGAGCACTAAAAAACCCGCTTGCAACGAAATGACTCCAGAACACTTAAAAACCCGCTTGCAACGAAATGAGTCCAGAACACTTAAAAACCCGCTTGCAACGAAATGACTCCAGAGCACTTAAAAACCCGCTTGCAACGAAATGACTCCAGAACACTTAAAAACCCGCTTGCAACGAAATGACTCCAGAGCACTTAAAAACCCGCTTGCAATGAAATGACTCCAGAGCACGTAAAAACCCGCTTGCAATGAAATGACTCCAGAGCACTAAAAAACCCGCTTGCAACGAAATGACTCCGGAACACTTAAAAACCCGCTTGCAACGAAATGAGTCCAGAACACTTAAAAACCCGCTTGCAACGAAATGACTCCAGATCACTTAAAAACCCGCTTGCAACGAAATGACTCCAGAGCACTTAAACACCCACTTGCAACGAAATGACTCCAGAGCACTTAAAAACCCGCTTGCAACGAAATGACTCCAGAGCACTAAAAAACCCGCTTGCAACGAAATGACTCCAGAGCACTTAAAAACCTTCTTGCAACGAAATGACTCCAGAACACTTAAAAACCCGCTTGCAACGAAATGACTCCAGATCACTTAAAAACCCGCTTGCAACGAAATGACTCCAGAGCACTTAAACACCCACTTGCAACGAAATGACTCCAGAGCACTTAAAAACCCGCTTGCAACGAAATGACTCCAGAGCACTTAAAAACCCGCTTGCAACGAAATGACTCCAGAGTACTTAAAAACCCGCTTGCAACGAAATGACTCCAGAGCACTTAAAAAACCCGCTTCCAGTGAAATGTCTGAGAAGTATGTAAAAACCCGCTTGCAATGAAATGACTCCAGAGCACGTAAAAACCCGCTTGCAACGAAATGACTCCAGAGCACTGAAAAACCCGCTTACAACGAAATGCCTTCAGAGCACTTAAAAACCCGCTTGCAACGAAATGACTCCAGAGCACTTAAAAACCCGCTTGCAACGAAATGACTCCAGAGCACTTAAAAACCCGCTTGCAACGAAATGACTCCAGAGCACTTAAAAACCCGCTTGCAACGAAATGACTCCAGAGCACTAAAAAACCCGCTTGCAACGAAATGACTCCAGAACACTTAAAAACCCGCTTGCAACAAAATGAGTCCAGAACACTTAAAAACCCGCTTGCAACGAAATGACTCCAGAGCACTTAAAAACCCGCTTGCAACGAAATGAGTCCAGAACACTTAAAAACCCGCTTGCAACGAAATGACTCCAGAGCACTTAAAAACCCGCTTGCAATGAAATGACTCCAGAGCACGTAAAAACCCGCTTGCAACGAAATGACTCCAGAGCACTAAAAAACCCGCTTGCAACGAAATGACTCCAGAACACTTAAAAACCCGCTTGCAACGAAATGAGTCCAGAACACTTAAAAACCCGCTTGCAACGAAATGACTCCAGAGCACTTAAAAACCCGCTTGCAACGAAATGACTCCAGAACACTTAAAAACCCGCTTGCAACGAAATGACTCCAGAGCACTTAAAAACCCGCTTGCAATGAAATGACTCCAGAGCACGTAAAAACCCGCTTGCAACGAAATGACTCCAGAGCACTAAAAAACCCGCTTGCAACGAAATGACTCCAGAACACTTAAAAACCCGCTTGCAACGAAATGAGTCCAGAACACTTAAAAACCCGCTTGCAACGAAATGACTCCACTGCACTTAAAAACCTGCTTGCAATGAAATGACTCCAGAGCACGTAAAAACCCGCTTGCAACGAAATGACTCCAGAGCACTTAAAAACCTTCTTGCAACGAAATGACTCCAGAACACTTAAAAACCCGCTTGCAACGAAATGACTCCAGATCACTTAAAAACCCGCTTGCAATGAAATGACTCCAGAGCACTTAAACACCCACTTGCAACGAAATGACTCCAGAGCACTTAAAAACCCGCTTGCAACGAAATGACTCCAGAGCACTTAAAAACCCGCTTGCAACGAAATGACTCCAGAGTACTTAAAAACCCGCTTGCAACGAAATGACTCCAGAGCACTTAAAAAACCCGCTTCCAGTGAAATGTCTGAGAAGTATGTAAAAACCCGCTTGCAATGAAATGACTCCAGAGCACGTAAAAACCCGCTTGCAACGAAATGACTCCAGAGCACTGAAAAACCCGCTTACAACGAAATGCCTTCAGAGCACTTAAAAACCCGCTTGCAACGAAATGACTCCAGAGCACTTAAAAACCCGCTTGCAACGAAATGACTCCAGAGCACTTAAAAACCCGCTTGCAACGAAATGACTCCAGAGCACTTAAAAACCCGCTTGCAACGAAATGACTCCAGAGCACTAAAAAACCCGCTTGCAACGAAATGACTCCAGAACACTTAAAAACCCGCTTGCAACGAAATGAGTCCAGAGCACTTAAAAACCCGCTTGCAATGAAATGACTCCAGAGCACGTAAAAACCCGCTTGCAACGAAATGACTCCAGAGCACTAAAAAACCCGCTTGCAACGAAATGACTCCGGAACACTTAAAAACCCGCTTGCAACGAAATGAGTCCAGAACACTTAAAAACCCGCTTGCAACGAAATGACTCCAGATCACTTAAAAACCCGCTTGCAACGAAATGACTCCAGAGCACTTAAACACCCACTTGCAACGAAATGACTCCAGAGCACTTAAAAACCCGCTTGCAACGAAATGACTCCAGAGCACTAAAAAACCCGCTTGCAACGAAATGACTCCAGAGCACTTAAAAACCTTCTTGCAACGAAATGACTCCAGAACACTTAAAAACCCGCTTGCAACGAAATGACTCCAGATCACTTAAAAACCCGCTTGCAACGAAATGACTCCAGAGCACTTAAACACCCACTTGCAACGAAATGACTCCAGAGCACTTAAAAACCCGCTTGCAACGAAATGACTCCAGAGCACTTAAAAACCCGCTTGCAACGAAATGACTCCAGAGTACTTAAAAACCCGCTTGCAACGAAATGACTCCAGAGCACTTAAAAAACCCGCTTCCAGTGAAATGTCTGAGAAGTATGTAAAAACCCGCTTGCAATGAAATGACTCCAGAGCACGTAAAAACCCGCTTGCAACGAAATGACTCCAGAGCACTGAAAAACCCGCTTACAACGAAATGCCTTCAGAGCACTTAAAAACCCGCTTGCAACGAAATGACTCCAGAGCACTTAAAAACCCACTTGCAACGAAATGACTCCAGAGCACTTAAAAACCCGCTTGCAACGAAATGACTCCAGAGCACTTAAAAACCCGCTTGCAACGAAATGACTCCAGAGCACTAAAAAACCCGCTTGCAACGAAATGACTCCAGAACACTTAAAAACCCGCTTGCAACGAAATGAGTCCAGAACACTTAAAAACCCGCTTGCAACGAAATGACTCCAGAGCACTTAAAAACCCGCTTGCAACGAAATGAGTCCAGAACACTTAAAAACCCGCTTGCAACGAAATGACTCCAGAGCACTTAAAAACCCGCTTGCAATGAAATGACTCCAGAGCACGTAAAAACCCGCTTGCAACGAAATGACTCCAGAGCACTAAAAAACCCGCTTGCAACGAAATGACTCCAGAACACTTAAAAACCCGCTTGCAACGAAATGAGTCCAGAACACTTAAAAACCCGCTTGCAACGAAATGACTCCAGAGCACTTAAAAACCCGCTTGCAACGAAATGACTCCAGAACACTTAAAAACCCGCTTGCAACGAAATGACTCCAGAGCACTTAAAAACCCGCTTGCAATGAAATGACTCCAGAGCACGTAAAAACCCGCTTGCAACGAAATGACTCCAGAGCACTAAAAAACCCGCTTGCAACGAAATGACTCCAGAACACTTAAAAACCCGCTTGCAACGAAATGAGTCCAGAACACTTAAAAACCCGCTTGCAACGAAATGACTCCACTGCACTTAAAAACCTGCTTGCAATGAAATGACTCCAGAGCACGTAAAAACCCGCTTGCAACGAAATGACTCCAGAGCACTTAAAAACCTTCTTGCAACGAAATGACTCCAGAACACTTAAAAACCCGCTTGCAACGAAATGACTCCAGATCACTTAAAAACCCGCTTGCAATGAAATGACTCCAGAGCACTTAAACACCCACTTGCAACGAAATGACTCCAGAGCACTTAAAAACCCGCTTGCAACGAAATGACTCCAGAGCACTTAAAAACCCGCTTGCAACGAAATGACTCCAGAGTACTTAAAAACCCGCTTGCAACGAAATGACTCCAGAGCACTTAAAAAACCCGCTTCCAGTGAAATGTCTGAGAAGTATGTAAAAACCCGCTTGCAATGAAATGACTCCAGAGCACGTAAAAACCCGCTTGCAACGAAATGACTCCAGAGCACTGAAAAACCCGCTTACAACGAAATGCCTTCAGAGCACTTAAAAACCCGCTTGCAACGAAATGACTCCAGAGCACTTAAAAACCCGCTTGCAACGAAATGACTCCAGAGCACTTAAAAACCCGCTTGCAACGAAATGACTCCAGAGCACTTAAAAACCCGCTTGCAACGAAATGACTCCAGAGCACTAAAAAACCCGCTTGCAACGAAATGACTCCAGAACACTTAAAAACCCGCTTGCAACGAAATGAGTCCAGAACACTTAAAAACCCGCTTGCAACGAAATGACTCCAGAGCACTTAAAAACCCGCTTGCAACGAAATGACTCCAGAACACTTAAAAACCCGCTTGCAACGAAATGACTCCAGAGCACTTAAAAACACGCTTGCAATGAAATGACTCCAGAGCACGTAAAAACCCGCTTGCAACGAAATGACTCCAGAGCACTAAAAAACCCGCTTGCAACGAAATGACTCCAGAACACTTAAAAACCCGCTTGCAACGAAATGAGTCCAGAACACTTAAAAACCCGCTTGCAACGAAATGACTCCAGAGCACTTAAAAACCCACTTGCAACGAAATGACTCCAGAGCACGTAAAAACCCGCTTGCAACGAAATGACTCCAGAGCACTTAAAAACCTTCTTGCAACGAAATGACTCCAGAACACTTAAAAACCCGCTTGCAACGAAATGACTCCAGATCACTTAAAAACCCGCTTGCAACGAAATGACTCCAGAGCACTTAAACACCCACTTGCAACGAAATGACTCCAGAGCACTTAAAAACCCGCTTGCAACGAAATGACTCCAGAGCACTTAAAAACCCGCTTGCAACGAAATGACTCCAGAGTACTTAAAAACCCGCTTGCAACGAAATGACTCCAGAGCACTTAAAAAACCCGCTTCCAGTGAAATGTCTGAGAAGTATGTAAAAACCCGCTTGCAATGAAATGACTCCAGAGCACATAAAAACCCGCTTGCAACGAAATGACTCCAGAGCACTGAAAAACCCGCTTACAACGAAATGCCTTCAGAGCACTTAAAAACCCGCTTGCAACGAAATGACTCCAGAGCACTTAAAAACCCGCTTGCAACGAAATGACTCCAGAGCACTGAAAAACCCGCTTACAACGAAATGCCTTCAGAGCACTTAAAAACCCGCTTGCAACGAAATGACTCCAGAGCACTTAAAAACCCGCTTGCAACGAAATGACTCCAGAGCACTTAAAAACCCACTTGCAACGAAATGACTCCAGAGCACTTAAAAACCCGCTTGCAACGAAATGACTCCAGAGCACTTAAAAACCCGCTTGCAACGAAATGACTCCAGAGTACTTAAAAACCCGCTTGCAACGAAATGACTCCAGAGCACTTAAAAAACCCGCTTCCAGTGAAATGTCTGAGAAGTATGTAAAAACCCGCTTGCAATGAAATGACTCCAGAGCACGTCAAAACCCGCTTGCAACGAAATGACTCCAGAGCACTGAAAAACCCGCTTACAACGAAATGCCTTCAGAGCACTTAAAAACCCGCTTGCAACGAAATGACTCCAGAGCACTTAAAAACCCGCTTGCAACGAAATGACTCCAGAGCACTTAAAAACCCGCTTGCAACGAAATGACTCCAGAGCACTTAAAAACCCGCTTGCAACGAAATGACTCCAGAGCACTAAAAAACCCGCTTGCAACGAAATGACTCCAGAACACTTAAAAACCCGCTTGCAACGAAATGAGTCCAGAACACTTAAAAACCCGCTTGCAACGAAATGACTCCAGAGCACTTAAAAACCCGCTTGCAACGAAATGAGTCCAGAACACTTAAAAACCCGCTTGCAACGAAATGACTCCAGAGCACTTAAAAACCCGCTTGCAATGAAATGACTCCAGAGCACGTAAAAACCCGCTTGCAACGAAATGACTCCAGAGCACTAAAAAACCCGCTTGCAACGAAATGACTCCGGAACACTTAAAAACCCGCTTGCAACGAAATGAGTCCAGAACACTTAAAAACCCGCTTGCAACGAAATGACTCCAGAGCACTTAAAAATCTGCTTGCAATGAAATGACTCCAGAGCACGTAAAAACCCGCTTGCAACGAAATGACTCCAGAGCACTTAAAAACCTTCTTGCAACGAAATGACTCCAGAACACTTAAAAACCCGCTTGCAACGAAATGACTCCAGATCACTTAAAAACCCGCTTGCAACGAAATGACTCCAGAGCACTTAAACACCCACTTGCAACGAAATGACTCCAGAGCACTTAAAAACCCGCTTGCAACGAAATGACTCCAGAGCACTTAAAAACCCGCTTGCAACGAAATGACTCCAGAGTACTTAAAAACCCGCTTGCAACGAAATGACTCCAGAGCACTTAAAAAACCCGCTTCCAGTGAAATGTCTGAGAAGTATGTAAAAACCCGCTTGCAATGAAATGACTCCAGAGCACGTAAAAACCCGCTTGCAACGAAATGACTCCAGAGCACTGAAAAACCCGCTTACAACGAAATGCCTTCAGAGCACTTAAAAACCCGCTTGCAACGAAATGACTCCAGAGCACTTAAAAACCTGCTTGCAATGAAATGACTCCAGAGCACGTAAAAACCCGCTTGCAACGAAATGACTCCAGAGCACTAAAAAACCCGCTTGCAACGAAATGACTCCAGAACACTTAAAAACCCGCTTGCAACGAAATGAGTCCAGAACACTTAAAAACCCGCTTGCAACGAAATGACTCCAGAGCTCTTAAAAACCCGCTTGCAACGAAATGACTCCAGAACACTTAAAAACCCGCTTGCAACGAAAAGACTCCAGAGCACTTAAAAACCCGCTTGCAATGAAATGACTCCAGAGCACGTAAAAACCCGCTTGCAACGAAATGACTCCAGAGCACTAAAAAACCCGCTTGCAACGAAATGACTCCAGAACACTTAAAAACCCGCTTGCAACGAAATGAGTCCAGAACACTTAAAAACCCGCTTGCAACGAAATGACTCCAGAGCACTTAAAAACCTGCTTGCAATGAAATGACTCCAGAGCACGTAAAAACCCGCTTGCAACGAAATGACTCCAGAGCACTTAAAAACCTTCTTGCAACGAAATGACTCCAGAACACTTAAAAACCCGCTTGCAACGAAATGACTCCAGATCACTTAAAAACCCGCTTGCAACGAAATGACTCCAGAGCACTTAAACACCCACTTGCAACGAAATGACTCCAGAGCACTTAAAAACCCGCTTGCAACGAAATGACTCCAGAGCACTTAAAAACCCGCTTGCAACGAAATGACTCCAGAGTACTTAAAAACCCGCTTGCAACGAAATGACTCCAGAGCACTTAAAAAACCCGCTTCCAGTGAAATGTCTGAGAAGTATGTAAAAACCCGCTTGCAATGAAATGACTCCAGAGCACGTAAAAACCCGCTTGCAACGAAATGACTCCAGAGCACTGAAAAACCCGCTTACAACGAAATGCCTTCAGAGCACTTAAAAACCCGCTTGCAACGAAATGACTCCAGAGCACTTAAAAACCCGCTTGCAACGAAATGACTCCAGAGCACTTAAAAACCCGCTTGCAACGAAATGACTCCAGAGCACTTAAAAACCCGCTTGCAACGAAATGACTCCAGAGCACTAAAAAACCCGCTTGCAACGAAATAACTCCAGAACACTTAAAAACCCGCTTGCAACGAAATGAGTCCAGAACACTTAAAAACCCGCTTGCAACGAAATGACTCCAGAGCACTTAAAAACCCGCTTGCAACGAAATGACTCCAGAACACTTAAAAACCCGCTTGCAACGAAATGACTCCAGAGCACTTAAAAACCCGCTTGCAATGAAATGACTCCAGAGCACGTAAAAACCCGCTTGCAACGAAATGACTCCAGAGCACTAAAAAACCCGCTTGCAACGAAATGACTCCAGAACACTTAAAAACCCGCTTGCAACGAAATGAGTCCAGAACACTTAAAAACCCGCTTGCAACGAAATGACTCCAGAGCACTTAAAAACCCGCTTGCAATGAAATGACTCCAGAGCACGTAAAAACCCGCTTGCAACGAAATGACTCCAGAGCACTTAAAAACCTTCTTGCAACGAAATGACTCCAGAACACTTAAAAACCCGCTTGCAACGAAATGACTCCAGATCACTTAAAAACCCGCTTGCAACGAAATGACTCCAGAGCACTTAAACACCCACTTGCAACGAAATGACTCCAGAGCACTTAAAAACCCGCTTGCAACGAAATGACTCCAGAGCACTTAAAAACCCGCTTGCAACGAAATGACTCCAGAGTACTTAAAAACCCGCTTGCAACGAAATGACTCCAGAGCACTTAAAAACCCGCTTGCAACGAAATGACTCCAGAGCACTTAAAAAACCCGCTTCCAGTGAAATGTCTGAGAAGTATGTAAAAACCCGCTTGCAATGAAATGACTCCAGAGCACGTAAAAACCCGCTTGCAACGAAATGACTCCAGAGCACTGAAAAACCCGCTTACAACGAAATGCCTTCAGAGCACTTAAAAACCCGCTTGCAACGAAATGACTCCAGAGCACTTAAAAACCCGCTTGCAACGAAATGACTCCAGAGCACTTAAAAACCCGCTTGCAACGAAATGAGTCCAGAACACTTAAAAACCCGCTTGCAACGAAATGACTCCAGAGCACTTAAAAACCCGCTTGCAATGAAATGACTCCAGAGCACGTAAAAACCCGCTTGCAACGAAATGACTCCAGAGCACTAAAAAACCCGCTTGCAACGAAATGACTCCAGAACACTTAAAAACCCGCTTGCAACGAAATGAGTCCAGAACACTTAAAAACCCGCTTGCAACGAAATGACTCCAGAGCACTTAAAAACCCGCTTGCAACGAAATGACTCCAGAACACTTAAAAACCCGCTTGCAACGAAATGACTCCAGAGCACTTAAAAACCCGCTTGCAATGAAATGACTCCAGAGCACGTAAAAACCCGCTTGCAACGAAATGACTCCAGAGCACTAAAAAACCCGCTTGCAACGAAATGACTCCAGAACACTTAAAAACCCGCTTGCAACGAAATGAGTCCAGAACACTTAAAAACCCGCTTGCAACGAAATGACTCCAGAGCACTTAAAAACCTGCTTGCAATGAAATGACTCCAGAGCACGTAAAAACCCGCTTGCAACGAAATGACTCCAGAGCACTTAAAAACCTTCTTGCAACGAAATGACTCCAGAACACTTAAAAACCCGCTTGCAACGAAATGACTCCAGATCACTTAAAAACCCGCTTGCAACGAAATGACTCCAGAGCACTTAAACACCCACTTGCAACGAAATGACTCCAGAGCACTTAAAAACCCGCTTGCAACGAAATGACTCCAGAGCACTTAAAAACCCGCTTGCAACGAAATGACTCCAGAGTACTTAAAAACCCGCTTGCAACGAAATGACTCCAGAGCACTTAAAAAACCCGCTTCCAGTGAAATGTCTGAGAAGTATGTAAAAACCCGCTTGCAATGAAATGACTCCAGAGCACGTCAAAACCCGCTTGCAACGAAATGACTCCAGAGCACTGAAAAACCCGCTTACAACGAAATGCCTTCAGAGCACTTAAAAACCCGCTTGCAACGAAATGACTCCAGAGCACTTAAAAACCCGCTTGCAACGAAATGACTCCAGAGCACTTAAAAACCCGCTTGCAACGAAATGACTCCAGAGCACTTAAAAACCCGCTTGCAACGAAATGACTCCAGAGCACTAAAAAACCCGCTTGCAACGAAATGACTCCAGAACACTTAAAAACCCGCTTGCAACGAAATGAGTCCAGAACACTTAAAAACCCGCTTGCAACGAAATGACTCCAGAGCACTTAAAAACCCGCTTGCAACGAAATGACTCCAGAACACTTAAAAACCCGCTTGCAACGAAATGACTCCAGAGCACTTAAAAACCCGCTTGCAATGAAATGACTCCAGAGCACGTAAAAACCCGCTTGCAACGAAATGACTCCAGAGCACTAAAAAACCCGCTTGCAACGAAATGACTCCGGAACACTTAAAAACCCGCTTGCAACGAAATGAGTCCAGAACACTTAAAAACCCGCTTGCAACGAAATGACTCCAGATCACTTAAAAACCCGCTTGCAACGAAATGACTCCAGAGCACTTAAACACCCACTTGCAACGAAATGACTCCAGAGCACTTAAAAACCCGCTTGCAACGAAATGACTCCAGAGCACTAAAAAACCCGCTTGCAACGAAATGACTCCAGAGCACTTAAAAACCTTCTTGCAACGAAATGACTCCAGAACACTTAAAAACCCGCTTGCAACGAAATGACTCCAGATCACTTAAAAACCCGCTTGCAACGAAATGACTCCAGAGCACTTAAACACCCACTTGCAACGAAATGACTCCAGAGCACTTAAAAACCCGCTTGCAACGAAATGACTCCAGAGCACTTAAAAACCCGCTTGCAACGAAATGACTCCAGAGTACTTAAAAACCCGCTTGCAACGAAATGACTCCAGAGCACTTAAAAAACCCGCTTCCAGTGAAATGTCTGAGAAGTATGTAAAAACCCGCTTGCAATGAAATGACTCCAGAGCACGTAAAAACCCGCTTGCAACGAAATGACTCCAGAGCACTGAAAAACCCGCTTACAACGAAATGCCTTCAGAGCACTTAAAAACCCGCTTGCAACGAAATGACTCCAGAGCACTTAAAAACCCGCTTGCAACGAAATGACTCCAGAGCACTTAAAAACCCGCTTGCAATGAAATGACTCCAGAGCACTTAAAAACCCGCTTGCAACGAAATGACTCCAGAGCACTAAAAAACCCGCTTGCAACGAAATGACTCCAGAACACTTAAAAACCCGCTTGCAACGAAATGAGTCCAGAACACTTAAAAACCCGCTTGCAACGAAATGACTCCAGAGCACTTAAAAACCCGCTTGCAACGAAATGAGTCCAGAACACTTAAAAACCCGCTTGCAATGAAATGACTCCAGAGCACGTAAAAACCCGCTTGCAACGAAATGACTCCAGAGCACTAAAAAACCCGCTTGCAACGAAATGACTCCAGAACACTTAAAAACCCGCTTGCAACGAAATGAGTCCAGAACACTTAAAAACCCGCTTGCAACGAAATGACTCCAGAGCACTTAAAAACCCGCTTGCAACGAAATGACTCCAGAACACTTAAAAACCCGCTTGCAACGAAATGACTCCAGAGCACTTAAAAACCCGCTTGCAATGAAATGACTCCAGAGCACGTAAAAACCCGCTTGCAACGAAATGACTCCAGAGCACTAAAAAACCCGCTTGCAACGAAATGACTCCAGAACACTTAAAAACCCGCTTGCAACGAAATGAGTCCAGAACACTTAAAAACCCGCTTGCAACGAAATGACTCCACTGCACTTAAAAACCTGCTTGCAATGAAATGACTCCAGAGCACGTAAAAACCCGCTTGCAACGAAATGACTCCAGAGCACTTAAAAACCTTCTTGCAACGAAATGACTCCAGAACACTTAAAAACCCGCTTGCAACGAAATGACTCCAGATCACTTAAAAACCCGCTTGCAATGAAATGACTCCAGAGCACTTAAACACCCACTTGCAACGAAATGACTCCAGAGCACTTAAAAACCCGCTTGCAACGAAATGACTCCAGAGCACTTAAAAACCCGCTTGCAACGAAATGACTCCAGAGTACTTAAAAACCCGCTTGCAACGAAATGACTCCAGAGCACTTAAAAAACCCGCTTCCAGTGAAATGTCTGAGAAGTATGTAAAAACCCGCTTGCAATGAAATGACTCCAGAGCACGTAAAAACCCGCTTGCAACGAAATGACTCCAGAGCACTGAAAAACCCGCTTACAACGAAATGCCTTCAGAGCACTTAAAAACCCGCTTGCAAAGAAATGACTCCAGAGCACTTAAAAACCCGCTTGCAACGAAATGACTCCAGAGCACTTAAAAACCCGCTTGCAACGAAATGACTCCAGAGCACTTAAAAACCCGCTTGCAACGAAATGACTCCAGAGCACTAAAAAACCCGCTTGCAACGAAATGACTCCAGAACACTTAAAAACCCGCTTGCAACGAAATGAGTCCAGAACACTTAAAAACCCGCTTGCAACGAAATGACTCCAGAGCACTTAAAAACCCGCTTGCAACGAAATGACTCCAGAACACTTAAAAACCCGCTTGCAACGAAATGACTCCAGAGCACTTAAAAACACGCTTGCAATGAAATGACTCCAGAGCACGTAAAAACCCGCTTGCAACGAAATGACTCCAGAGCACTAAAAAACCCGCTTGCAACGAAATGACTCCAGAACACTTAAAAACCCGCTTGCAACGAAATGAGTCCAGAACACTTAAAAACCCGCTTGCAACGAAATGACTCCAGAGCACTTAAAAACCCACTTGCAACGAAATGACTCCAGAGCACGTAAAAACCCGCTTGCAACGAAATGACTCCAGAGCACTTAAAAACCTTCTTGCAACGAAATGACTCCAGAACACTTAAAAACCCGCTTGCAACGAAATGACTCCAGATCACTTAAAAACCCGCTTGCAACGAAATGACTCCAGAGCACTTAAACACCCACTTGCAACGAAATGACTCCAGAGCACTTAAAAACCCGCTTGCAACGAAATGACTCCAGAGCACTTAAAAACCCGCTTGCAACGAAATGACTCCAGAGTACTTAAAAACCCGCTTGCAACGAAATGACTCCAGAGCACTTAAAAAACCCGCTTCCAGTGAAATGTCTGAGAAGTATGTAAAAACCCGCTTGCAATGAAATGACTCCAGAGCACATAAAAACCCGCTTGCAACGAAATGACTCCAGAGCACTGAAAAACCCGCTTACAACGAAATGCCTTCAGAGCACTTAAAAACCCGCTTGCAACGAAATGACTCCAGAGCACTTAAAAACCCGCTTGCAACGAAATGACTCCAGAGCACTGAAAAACCCGCTTACAACGAAATGCCTTCAGAGCACTTAAAAACCCGCTTGCAACGAAATGACTCCAGAGCACTTAAAAACCCGCTTGCAACGAAATGACTCCAGAGCACTTAAAAACCCGCTTGCAACGAAATGACTCCAGAGCACTTAAAAACCCGCTTGCAACGAAATGACTCCAGAGCACTAAAAAACCCGCTTGCAACGAAATGACTCCAGAACACTTAAAAACCCGCTTGCAACGAAATGAGTCCAGAACACTTAAAAACCCGCTTGCAACGAAATGACTCCAGAGCACTTAAAAACCCGCTTGCAACGAAATGAGTCCAGAACACTTAAAAACCCGCTTGCAACGAAATGACTCCAGAGCACTTAAAAACCCGCTTGCAATGAAATGACTCCAGAGCACGTAAAAACCCGCTTGCAACGAAATGACTCCAGAGCACTAAAAAACCCGCTTGCAACGAAATGACTCCGGAACACTTAAAAACCCGCTTGCAACGAAATGAGTCCAGAACACTTAAAAACCCGCTTGCAACGAAATGACTCCAGAGCACTTAAAAATCTGCTTGCAATGAAATGACTCCAGAGCACGTAAAAACCCGCTTGCAACGAAATGACTCCAGAGCACTTAAAAACCTTCTTGCAACGAAATGACTCCAGAACACTTAAACCCCGCTTGCAACGAAATGACTCCAGATCACTTAAAAACCCGCTTGCAACGAAATGACTCCAGAGCACTTAAACACCCACTTGCAACGAAATGACTCCAGAGCACTTAAAAACCCGCTTGCAACGAAATGACTCCAGAGCACTTAAAAACCCGCTTGCAACGAAATGACTCCAGAGTACTTAAAAACCCGCTTGCAACGAAATGACTCCAGAGCACTTAAAAAACCCGCTTCCAGTGAAATGTCTGAGAAGTATGTAAAAACCCGCTTGCAATGAAATGACTCCAGAGCACGTAAAAACCCGCTTGCAACGAAATGACTCCAGAGCACTGAAAAACCCGCTTACAACGAAATGCCTTCAGAGCACTTAAAAACCCGCTTGCAACGAAATGACTCCAGAGCACTTAAAAACCCGCTTGCAACGAAATGACTCCAGAGCACTTAAAAACCCGCTTGCAACGAAATGACTCCAGAGCACTTAAAAACCCGCTTGCAACGAAATGACTCCAGAGCACTAAAAAACCCGCTTGCAACGAAATGACTCCAGAACACTTAAAAACCCGCTTGCAACGAAATGAGTCCAGAACACTTAAAAACCCGCTTGCAACGAAATGACTCCAGAGCACTTAAAAACCCGCTTGCAACGAAATGAGTCCAGAACACTTAAAAACCCGCTTGCAACGAAATGACTCCAGAGCACTTAAAAACCCGCTTGCAATGAAATGACTCCAGAGCACGTAAAAACCCGCTTGCAACGAAATGACTCCAGAGCACTAAAAAACCCGCTTGCAACGAAATGACTCCAGAACACTTAAAAACCCGCTTGCAACGAAATGAGTCCAGAACACTTAAAAACCCGCTTGCAACGAAATGACTCCAGAGCACTTAAAAACCCGCTTGCAACGAAATGACTCCAGAACACTTAAAAACCCGCTTGCAACGAAATGACTCCAGAGCACTTAAAAACCCGCTTGCAATGAAATGACTCCAGAGCACGTAAAAACCCGCTTGCAACGAAATGACTCCAGAGCACTAAAAAAACCGCTTGCAACGAAATGACTCCAGAACACTTAAAAACCCGCTTGCAACGAAATGAGTCCAGAACACTTAAAAACCCGCTTGCAACGAAATGACTCCAGAGCACTTAAAAACCTGCTTGCAATGAAATGACTCCAGAGCACGTAAAAACCCGCTTGCAACGAAATGACTCCAGAGCACTTAAAAACCTTCTTGCAACGAAATGACTCCAGAACACTTAAAAACCCGCTTGCAACGAAATGACTCCAGATCACTTAAAAACCCGCTTGCAACGAAATGACTCCAGAGCACTTAAACACCCACTTGCAACGAAATGACTCCAGAGCACTTAAAAACCCGCTTGCAACGAAATGACTCCAGAGCACTTAAAAACCCGCTTGCAACGAAATGACTCCAGAGTACTTAAAAACCCGCTTGCAACGAAATGACTCCAGAGCACTTAAAAAACCCGCTTCCAGTGAAATGTCTGAGAAGTATGTAAAAACCCGCTTGCAATGAAATGACTCCAGAGCACGTAAAAACCCGCTTGCAACGAAATGACTCCAGAGCACTGAAAAACCCGCTTACAACGAAATGCCTTCAGAGCACTTAAAAACCCGCTTGCAACGAAATGACTCCAGAGCACTTAAAAACCCGCTTGCAACGAAATGACTCCAGAGCACTTAAAAACCCGCTTGCAACGAAATGACTCCAGAGCACTTAAAAACCCGCTTGCAACGAAATGACTCCAGAGCACTAAAAAACCCGCTTGCAACGAAATGACTCCAGAACACTTAAAAACCCGCTTGCAACGAAATGAGTCCAGAACACTTAAAAACCCGCTTGCAACGAAATGACTCCAGAGCACTTAAAAACCCGCTTGCAACGAAATGACTCCAGAACACTTAAAAACCCGCTTGCAACGAAATGACTCCAGAGCACTTAAAAACACGCTTGCAATGAAATGACTCCAGAGCATGTAAAAACCCGCTTGCAACGAAATGACTCCAGAGCACTAAAAAACCCGCTTGCAACGAAATGACTCCAGAACACTTAAAAACCCGCTTGCAACGAAATGAGTCCAGAACACTTAAAAACCCGCTTGCAACGAAATGACTCCAGAGCACTTAAAAACCCACTTGCAACGAAATGACTCCAGAGCACGTAAAAACCCGCTTGCAACGAAATGACTCCAGAGCACTTAAAAACCTTCTTGCAACGAAATGACTCCAGAACACTTAAAAACCCGCTTGCAACGAAATGACTCCAGATCACTTAAAAACCCGCTTGCAACGAAATGACTCCAGAGCACTTAAACACCCACTTGCAACGAAATGACTCCAGAGCACTTAAAAACCCGCTTGCAACGAAATGACTCCAGAGCACTTAAAAACCCGCTTGCAACGAAATGACTCCAGGGTACTTAAAAACCCGCTTGCAACGAAATGACTCCAGAGCACTTAAAAAACCCGCTTCCAGTGAAATGTCTGAGAAGTATGTAAAAACCCGCTTGCAATGAAATGACTCCAGAGCACATAAAAACCCGCTTGCAACGAAATGACTCCAGAGCACTGAAAAACCCGCTTACAACGAAATGCCTTCAGAGCACTTAAAAACCCGCTTGCAACGAAATGACTCCAGAGCACTTAAAAACCCGCTTGCAACGAAATGACTCCAGAGCACTTAAAAACCCACTTGCAACGAAATGACTCCAGAGCACTTAAAAACCCGCTTGCAACGAAATGACTCCAGATCACTTAAAAACCCGCTTGCAACGAAATGACTCCAGAGCACTTAAAAACCCGCTTGCAACGAAATGACTCCAGAGTACTTAAAAACCCGCTTGCAACGAAATGACTCCAGAGCACTTAAAAAACCCGCTTCCAGTAAAATGTCTGAGAAGTATGTAAAAACCCGCTTGCAATGAAATGACTCCAGAGCACGTAAAAACCCGCTTGCAACGAAATGACTCCAGAGCACTTAAAAACCCGCTTGCAACGAAATGACTCCAGAGCACTTAAAAACCCGCTTGCAACGAAATGACTCCAGAGCACTTAAAAACCCGCTTGCAACGAAATGACTCCAGAGCACTTAAAAACCCGCTTGCAACGAAATGAGTCCAGAACACTTAAAAACCCGCTTGCAACGAAATGACTCCAGAGCACTTAAAAAACCCGCTTCCAGTGAAATGTCTGAGAAGTATGTAAAAACCCGCTTGCAATGAAATGACTCCAGAGCACTTAAAAACCCGCTTGCAACGAAATGACTCCAGAGTACTTAAAAACCCGCTTGCAACGAAATGACTCCAGAGCATTTAAAAAACCCGCTTCCAGTGAAATGTCTGAGAAGTATGTAAAAACCCGCTTGCAATGAAATGACTCCAGAGCACGTAAAAACCCGCTTGCAACGAAATGACTCCAGAGCACTGAAAAACCCGCTTACAACGAAATGCCTTCAGAGCACTTAAAAACCCGCTTGCAACGAAATGACTCCAGAGCACTTAAAAACCCGCTTGCAACGAAATGAATCCAGAGCACTTAAAAACCCGCTTGCAACGAAATGACTCCAGAGCACTTAAAAACCCGCTTGCAACGAAATGACTCCAGAGCACTTAAAAACCCGCTTGCAACGAAATGACTCCAGAGCACTTAAAAACCCGCTTGCAACGAAATGACTCCAGAGCACTTAAAAACCCGCTTGCAACGAAATGAGTCCAGAACACTTAAAAACCCGCTTGCAACGAAATGAGTCCAGAGCACTTAAAAACCCGCTTGCAACGAAATGACTCCAGAGCACGTAAAAACCCGCTTGCAACGAAATGACTCCAGAGCACTAAAAAACCCGCTTGCAACGAAATGACTCCAGAACACTTAAAAACCCGCTTGCAACGAAATGAGTCCAGAACACTTAAAAACCCGCTTGCAACGAAATGACTCCAGAGCACTTAAAAACCCGCTTGCAACGAAATGACTCCAGAACACTTAAAAACCCGCTTGCAACGAAATGACTCCAGAGCACTTAAAAACCCGCTTGCAATGAAATGACTCCAGAGCACGTAAAAACCCGCTTGCAACGAAATGACTCCAGAGCACTAAAAAACCCGCTTGCAACGAAATGACTCCAGAACACTTAAAAACCCGCTTGCAACGAAATGAGTCCAGAACACTTAAAAACCCGCTTGCAACGAAATGACTCCAGAGCACTTAAAAACCTGCTTGCAATGAAATGACTCCAGAGCACGTAAAAACCCGCTTGCAACGAAATGACTCCAGAGCACTTAAAAACCTTCTTGCAACGAAATGACTCCAGAACACTTAAAAACTCGCTTGCAACGAAATGACTCCAGATCACTTAAAAACCCGCTTGCAACGAAATGACTCCAGAGCACTTAAACACCCACTTGCAACGAAATGACTCCAGAGCACTTAAAAACCCGCTTGCAACGAAATGACTCCAGAACACTTAAAAACCCGCTTGTAACGAAATGACTCCAGAGTACTTAAAAACCCGCTTGCAACGAAATGACTCCAGAGCACTTAAAAAACCCGCTTCCAGTGAAATGTCTGAGAAGTATGTAAAAACCCGCTTGCAATGAAATGACTCCAGAGCACGTAAAAACCCGCTTGCAACGAAATGACTCCAGAGCACTGAAAAACCCGCTTACAACGAAATGCCTTCAGAGCACTTAAAAACCCGCTTGCAACGAAATGACTCCAGAGCACTTAAAAACCCGCTTGCAACGAAATGACTCCAGAGCACTTAAAAACCCGCTTGCAACGAAATGACTCCAGAGCACTTAAAAACTCGCTTGCAACGAAATGACTCCAGAGCACTAAAAAACCCGCTTGCAACGAAATGACTCCAGAACACTTAAAAACCCGCTTGCAACGAAATGAGTCCAGAACACTTAAAAACCCGCTTGCAACGAAATGACTCCAGAGCACTTAAAAACCCGCTTGCAACGAAATGACTCCAGAACACTTAAAAACCCGCTTGCAACGAAATGACTCCAGAGCACTTAAAAACACGCTTGCAATGAAATGACTCCAGAGCACGTAAAAACCCGCTTGCAACGAAATGACTCCAGAGCACTAAAAAACCCGCTTGCAACGAAATGACTCCAGAACACTTAAAAACCCGCTTGCAACGAAATGAGTCCAGAACACTTAAAAACCCGCTTGCAACGAAATGACTCCAGAGCACTTAAAAACCCACTTGCAACGAAATGACTCCAGAGCACGTAAAAACCCGCTTGCAACGAAATGACTCCAGAGCACTTAAAAACCTTCTTGCAACGAAATGACTCCAGAACACTTAAAAACCCGCTTGCAACGAAATGAATCCAGATCACTTAAAAACCCGCTTGCAACGAAATGACTCCAGAGCACTTAAACACCCACTTGCAACGAAATGACTCCAGAGCACTTAAAAACCCGCTTGCAACGAAATGACTCCAGAGCACTTAAAAACCCGCTTGCAACGAAATGACTCCAGAGTACTTAAAAACCCGCTTGCAACGAAATGACTCCAGAGCACTTAAAAAACCCGCTTCCAGTGAAATGTCTGAGAAGTATGTAAAAACCCGCTTGCAATGAAATGACTCCAGAGCACATAAAAACCCGCTTGCAACGAAATGACTCCAGAGCACTGAAAAACCCGCTTACAACGAAATGCCATCAGAGCACTTAAAAACCCGCTTGCAACGAAATGACTCCAGAGCACTTAAAAACCCGCTTGCAACGAAATGACTCCAGAGCACTTAAAAACCCACTTGCAACGAAATGACTCCAGAGCACTTAAAAACCCGCTTGCAACGAAATGACTCCAGATCACTTAAAAACCCGCTTGCAACGAAATGACTCCAGAGCACTTAAACACCCGCTTGCAACGAAATGACTCCAGAGCACTTAAAAACCCGCTTGCAACGAAATGACTCCAGAGCACTTAAAAACCCGCTTGCAACGAAATGACTCCAGAGTACTTAAAAACCCGCTTGCAACGAAATGACTCCAGAGCACTTAAAAAACCCGCTTCCAGTGAAATGTCTGAGAAGTATGTAAAAACCCGCTTGCAATGAAATGACTCCAGAGCACGTAAAAACCCGCTTGCAACGAAATGACTCCAGAGCACTTAAAAACCCGCTTGCAACGAAATGACTCCAGAGCACTTAAAAACCCGCTTGCAACGAAATGACTCCAGAGCACTTAAAAACCCGCTTGCAACGAAATGACTCCAGAGCACTTAAAAACCCGCTTGCAACGAAATGAGTCCAGAACACTTAAAAACCCGCTTGCAACGAAATTACTCCAGAGCACTTAAAAACCCGCTTGCAATGAAATGACTCCACAGCACGTAAAAACCCGCTTGCAACGAAATGACTCCAGAGCACTAAAAAACCCGCTTGCAACGAAATGACTCCAGAACACTTAAAAACCCGCTTGCAACGAAATGAGTCCAGAACACTTAAAAACCCGCTTGCAACGAAATGACTCCAGAGCACTTAAAAACCCGCTTGCAACGAAATGACTCCAGAACACTTAAAAACCCGCTTGCAACGAAATGACTCCAGAACACTTAAAAACCCGCTTGCAATGAAATGACTCCAGAGCACTTAAAAAACCCGCTTCCAGTGAAATGTCTGAGAAGTATGTAAAAACCCGCTTGCAACGAAATGACTCCAGAGCACTTAAAAACCCGCTTGCAACGAAATGACTCCAGAGCACTTAAAAACCCGCTTGCAACGAAATGCCTTCAGAGCACTTAAAAACCCGCTTGCAACGAAATGACTCCAGAGCACTTAAAAACCCGCTTGCAACGAAATGACTCCAGAGACTTAAAAACCCGCTTGCAACGAAATGACTCCCGAGCACTTAAAAACCCGCTTGCAACGAAATGACTCCAGAGCACTTCAAAACCCGCTTGCAACGAAATGACTCCAGAGCACTTAAAAACCCGCTTGCAACGAAATGACTCCAGAGCACTTAAAAACCCGCTTGCAATGAAATGAGTCCAGAACACTTAAAAACCCGCTTGCAACGAAATGACTCCAGAGCACTTAAAAACCCGCTTGCAATGAAATGACTCCAGAGCACGTAAAAACCCGCTTGCAACGAAATGACTCCAGAGCACTAAAAAACCCGCTTGCAACGAAATGACTCCAGAACACTTAAAAACCCGCTTGCAACGAAATGAGTCCAGAACACTTAAAAACCCGCTTGCAACGAAATGACTCCAGAGCACTTAAAAACCCGCTTGCAACGAAATGACTCCAGAACACTTAAAAACCCGCTTGCAACGAAATGACTCCAGAGACTTAAAAACCCGCTTGCAACGAAATGACTCCCGAGCACTTAAAAACCCGCTTGCAACGAAATGACTCCAGAGCACTTCAAAACCCGCTTGCAACGAAATGACTCCAGAACACTTAAAAACCCGCTTGCAACGAAATGAGTCCAGAACACTTAAAAACCCGCTTGCAACGAAATGACTCCAGAGCACTTAAAAACCCGCTTGCAACGAAATGACTCCAGAACACTTAAAAACCCGCTTGCAACGAAATGACTCCAGAACACTTAAAAACCCGCTTGCAATGAAATGACTCCAGAGCACTTAAAAAACCCGCTTCCAGTGAAATGTCTGAGAAGTATGTAAAAACCCGCTTGCAACGAAATGACTCCAGAGCACTTAAAAAGCCGCTTGCAACGAAATGACTCCAGAGCACTTAAAAACCCGCTTGCAACGAAATGCCTTCAGAGCACTTAAAAACCCGCTTGCAACGAAATGACTCCAGAGCACTTAAAAACCCGCTTGCAACGAAATGACTCCAGAGACTTAAAAACCCGCTTGCAACGAAATGACTCCCGAGCACTTAAAAACCCGCTTGCAACGAAATGACTCCAGAGCACTTCAAAACCCGCTTGCAACGAAATGACTCCAGAGCACTTAAAAACCCGCTTGCAACGAAATGACTCCAGAGCACTTAAAAACCCGCTTGCAACGAAATGACTCCAGAACACTTAAAAACCCGCTTGCAACGAAATGACTCCAGAGCACTTAAAAACCCGCTTGCAACGAAATGACTCCAGAACACTAAAAAACCCGCTTGCAACGAAATGACTCCAGAGCACTTAAAAACCCGCTTGCAATGAAATGACTCCAGAGCACGTAAAAACCCGCTTGCAACGAAATGACTCCAGAGCACTAAAAAACCCGCTTGCAATGAAATGACTCCAGAACACTTAAAAACACGCTTGCAACGAAATGAGTCCAGAACACTTAAAAACCCGCTTGCAACGAAATGACTCCAGAGCACTTAAAAACCCACTTGCAACGAAATGACTCCAGAGCACGTAAAAACCCGCTTGCAACGAAATGACTCCAGAGCACTTAAAAACCTTCTTGCAACGAAATGACTCCAGAACACTTAAAAACCCGCTTGCAACGAAATGACTCCAGATCACTTAAAAACCCGCTTGCAACGAAATGACTCCAGAGCACTTAAACACCCACTTGCAACGAAATGACTCCAGAGCACTTAAAAACCCGCTTGCAACGAAATGACTCCAGAGCACTTAAAAACCCGCTTGCAACGAAATGACTCCAGAGTACTTAAAAACCCGCTTGCAACGAAATGACTCCAGAGCACTTAAAAAACCCGCTTCCAGTGAAATGTCTGAGAAGTATGTAAAAACCCGCTTGCAATGAAATGACTCCAGAGCACGTAAAAACCCGCTTGCAACGAAATGACTCCAGAGCACTTAAACACCCACTTGCAACGAAATGACTCCAGAGCACTTAAAAACCCGCTTGCAACGAAATGACTCCAGAGCACTTAAAAACCCGCTTGCAACGAAATGACTCCAGAGCACTTAAAAACCCGCTTGCAACGAAATGACTCCAGAGTACTTAAAAACCCGCTTGCAACGAAATGACTCCAGAGCACTTAAAAAACCCGCTTCCAGTGAAATGTCTGAGAAGTATGTAAAAACCCGCTTGCAATGAAATGACTCCAGAGCACGTAAAAACCCGCTTGCAACGAAATGACTCCAGAGCACTGAAAAACCCGCTTACAACGAAATGCCTTCAGAGCACTTAAAAACCCGCTTGCAACGAAATGACTCCAGAGCACTTAAAAACCCGCTTGCAACGAAATGACTCCAGAGTACTTAAAAACCCGCTTGCAACGAAATGACTCCAGAGTACTTAAAAACCCGCTTGCAACGAAATGACTCCAGAGCACTTAAAAAACCCGCTTCCAGTGAAATGTCTGAGAAGTATGTAAAAACCCGCTTGCAATGAAATGACTCCAGAGCACGTAAAAACCCGCTTGCAACGAAATGACTCCAGAGCACTTAAAAACCCGCTTGCAACGAAATGACTCCAGAGCACTTAAAAACCCGCTTGCAACGAAATGACTCCAGAGCACTTAAAAACCCGCTTGCAACGAAATGACTCCAGAGCACTTAAAAACCCGCTTGCAACGAAATGAGTCCAGAACACTTAAAAACCCGCTTGCAACGAAATGACTCCAGAGCACTTAAAAACCCGCTTGCAATGAAATGACTCCACAGCACGTAAAATCCCACTTGCAACGAAATGACTCCAGAGCACTAAAAAACCCGCTTGCAACGAAATGACTCCAGAACACTTAAAAACCCGCTTGCAACGAAATGAGTCCAGAACACTTAAAAACCCGCTTGCAACGAAATGACTCCAGAGCACTTAAAAACCCGCTTGCAACGAAATGACTCCAGAACACTTAAAAACCCGCTTGCAACGAAATGACTCCAGAACACTTAAAAACCCGCTTGCAATGAAATGACTCCAGAGCACTTAAAAAACCCGCTTCCAGTGAAATGTCTGAGAAGTATGTAAAAACCCGCTTGCAACGAAATGACTCCAGAGCACTTAAAAACCCGCTTGCAACGAAATGACTCCAGAGCACTTAAAAACCCGCTTGCAACGAAATGCCTTCAGAGCACTTAAAAACCCGCTTGCAACGAAATGACTCCAGAGCACTTAAAAACCCGCTTGCAACGAAATGACTCCAGAGACTTAAAAACCCGCTTGCAACGAAATGACTCCCGAGCACTTAAAAACCCGCTTGAAACGAAATGACTCCAGAGCACTTCAAAACCCGCTTGCAACGAAATGACTCCAGAGCACTTAAAAACCCGCTTGCAACGAAATGACTCCAGAGCACTTAAAAACCCGCTTGCAATGAAATGAGTCCAGAACACTTAAAAACCCGCTTGCAACGAAATGACTCCAGAGCACTTAAAAACCCGCTTGCAATGAAATGACTCCAGAGCACGTAAAAACCCGCTTGCAACGAAATGACTCCAGAGCACTAAAAAACCCGCTTGCAACGAAATGACTCCAGAACACTTAAAAACCCGCTTGCAACGAAATGAGTCCAGAACACTTAAAAACCCGCTTGCAACGAAATGACTCCAGAGCACTTAAAAACCCGCTTGCAACGAAATGACTCCAGAACACTTAAAAACCCGCTTGCAACGAAATGACTCCAGAGACTTAAAAACCCGCTTGCAACGAAATGACTCCCGAGCACTTAAAAACCCGCTTGCAACGAAATGACTCCAGAGCACTTCAAAACCCGCTTGCAACGAAATGACTCCAGAACACTTAAAAACCCGCTTGCAACGAAATGAGTCCAGAACACTTAAAAACCCGCTTGCAACGAAATGACTCCAGAGCACTTAAAAACCCGCTTGCAACGAAATGACTCCAGAACACTTAAAAACCCGCTTGCAACGAAATGACTCCAGAACACTTAAAAACCCGCTTGCAATGAAATGACTCCAGAGCACTTAAAAAACCCGCTTCCAGTGAAATGTCTGAGAAGTATGTAAAAACCCGCTTGCAACGAAATGACTCCAGAGCACTTAAAAAGCCGCTTGCAACGAAATGACTCCAGAGCACTTAAAAACCCGCTTGCAACGAAATGCCTTCAGAGCACTTAAAAACCCGCTTGCAACGAAATGACTCCAGAGCACTTAAAAACCCGCTTGCAACGAAATGACTCCAGAGACTTAAAAACCCGCTTGCAACGAAATGACTCCCGAGCACTTAAAAACCCGCTTGCAACGAAATGACTCCAGAGCACTTCAAAACCCGCTTGCAACGAAATGACTCCAGAGCACTTAAAAACCCGCTTGCAACGAAATGACTCCAGAGCACTTAAAAACCCGCTTGCAATGAAATGAGTCCAGAACACTTAAAAACCCGCTTGCAACGAAATGACTCCAGAGCACTTAAAAACCCGCTTGCAATGAAATGACTCCAGAGCACGTAAAAACCCGCTTGCAACGAAATGACTCCAGAGCACTAAAAAACCCGCTTGCAACGAAATGACTCCAGAACACTTAAAAACCCGCTTGCAACGAAATGAGTCCAGAACACTTAAAAACCCGCTTGCAACGAAATGACTCCAGAGCACTTAAAAACCCACTTGCAACGAAATGACTCCAGAGCACGTAAAAACCCGCTTGCAACGAAATGACTCCAGAGCACTTAAAAACCCGCTTGCAACGAAATGACTCCAGAACACTTAAAAACCCGCTTGCAACGAAATGACTCCAGATCACTTAAAAACCCGCTTGCAAGGAAATGACTCCAGAGCACTTAAACACCCACTTGCAACGAAATGACTCCAGAGCACTTAAAAACCCGCTTGCAACGAAATGACTCCAGAGCACTTAAAAACCCGCTTGCAACGAAATGACTCCAGAGTACTTAAAAACCCGCTTGCAACGAAATGACTCCAGAGCACTTAAAAAACCCGCTTCCAGTGAAATGTCTGAGAAGTATGTAAAAACCCGCTTGCAATGAAATAACTCCAGAGCACGTAAAAACCCGCTTGCAACGAAATGACTCCAGAGCACTGAAAAACCCGCTTACAACGAAATGCCTTCAGAGCACTTAAAAACCCGCTTGCAACGAAATGACTCCAGAGCACTTAAAAACCCGCTTGCAACGAAATGACTCCAGAGCACTTAAAAACCCGCTTGCAACGAAATGACTCCAGAGTACTTAAAAACCCGCTTGCAACGAAATGACTCCAGAGCACTTAAAAAACCCGCTTCCAGTGAAATGTCTGAGAAGTATGTAAAAACCCGCTTGCAATGAAATGACTCCAGAGCACGTAAAAACCCGCTTGCAACGAAATGACTCCAGAGCACTTAAAAACCCGCTTGCAACGAAATGACTCCAGAGCACTTAAAAACCCGCTTGCAACGAAATGACTCCAGAGCACTTAAAAACCCGCTTGCAACGAAATGACTCCAGAGCACTTAAAAACCCGCTTGCAACGAAATGAGTCCAGAACACTTAAAAACCCGCTTGCAACGAAATGACTCCAGAGCACTTAAAAACCCGCTTGCAATGAAATGACTCCACAGCACGTAAAAACCCGCTTGCAACGAAATGACTCCAGAGCACTAAAAAACCCGCTTGCAACGAAATGACTCCAGAACACTTAAAAACCCGCTTGCAACGAAATGAGTCCAGAACACTTAAAAACCCGCTTGCAACGAAATGACTCCAGAGCACTTAAAAACCCGCTTGCAACGAAATGACTCCAGAACACTTAAAAACCCGCTTGCAACGAAATGACTCCAGAACACTTAAAAACCCGCTTGCAATGAAATGACTCCAGAGCACTTAAAAAACCCGCTTCCAGTGAAATGTCTGAGAAGTATGTAAAAACCCGCTTGCAACGAAATGACTCCAGAGCACTTAAAAACCCGCTTGCAACGAAATGACTCCAGAGCACTTAAAAACCCGCTTGCAACGAAATGCCTTCAGAGCACTTAAAAACCCGCTTGCAACGAAATGACTCCAGAGCACTTAAAAACCCGCTTGCAACGAAATGACTCCAGAGACTTAAAAACCCGCTTGCAACGAAATGACTCCCGAGCACTTAAAAACCCGCTTGCAACGAAATGACTCCAGAGCACTTCAAAACCCGCTTGCAACGAAATGACTCCAGAGCACTTAAAAACCCGCTTGCAACGAAATGACTCCAGATCACTTAAAAACCCGCTTGCAAGGAAATGACTCCAGAGCACTTAAACACCCACTTGCAACGAAATGACTCCAGAGCACTTAAAAACCCGCTTGCAACGAAATGACTCCAGAGCACTTAAAAACCCGCTTGCAACGAAATGACTCCAGAGTACTTAAAAACCCGCTTGCAACGAAATGACTCCAGAGCACTTAAAAAACCCGCTTCCAGTGAAATGTCTGAGAAGTATGTAAAAACCCGCTTGCAATGAAATAACTCCAGAGCACTTAAAAACCCGCTTGCAACGAAATGACTCCAGAGCACTTAAAAACCCGCTTGCAACGAAATGACTCCAGAGACTTAAAAACCCGCTTGCAACGAAATGACTCCCGAGCACTTAAAAACCCGCTTGAAACGAAATGACTCCAGAGCACTTCAAAACCCGCTTGCAACGAAATGACTCCAGAGCACTTAAAAACCCGCTTGCAACGAAATGACTCCAGAGCACTTAAAAACCCGCTTGCAATGAAATGAGTCCAGAACACTTAAAAACCCGCTTGCAACGAAATGACTCCAGAGCACTTAAAAACCCGCTTGCAATGAAATGACTCCAGAGCACGTAAAAACCCGCTTGCAACGAAATGACTCCAGAGCACTAAAAAACCCGCTTGCAACGAAATGACTCCAGAACACTTAAAAACCCGCTTGCAACGAAATGAGTCCAGAACACTTAAAAACCCGCTTGCAACGAAATGACTCCAGAGCACTTAAAAACCCGCTTGCAACGAAATGACTCCAGAACACTTAAAAACCCGCTTGCAACGAAATGACTCCAGAGACTTAAAAACCCGCTTGCAACGAAATGACTCCCGAGCACTTAAAAACCCGCTTGCAACGAAATGACTCCAGAGCACTTCAAAACCCGCTTGCAACGAAATGACTCCAGAACACTTAAAAACCCGCTTGCAACGAAATGAGTCCAGAACACTTAAAAACCCGCTTGCAACGAAATGACTCCAGAGCACTTAAAAACCCGCTTGCAACGAAATGACTCCAGAACACTTAAAAACCCGCTTGCAACGAAATGACTCCAGAACACTTAAAAACCCGCTTGCAATGAAATGACTCCAGAGCACTTAAAAAACCCGCTTCCAGTGAAATGTCTGAGAAGTATGTAAAAACCCGCTTGCAACGAAATGACTCCAGAGCACTTAAAAAGCCGCTTGCAACGAAATGACTCCAGAGCACTTAAAAACCCGCTTGCAACGAAATGCCTTCAGAGCACTTAAAAACCCGCTTGCAACGAAATGACTCCAGAGCACTTAAAAACCCGCTTGCAACGAAATGACTCCAGAGACTTAAAAACCCGCTTGCAACGAAATGACTCCCGAGCACTTAAAAACCCGCTTGCAACGAAATGACTCCAGAGCACTTCAAAACCCGCTTGCAACGAAATGACTCCAGAGCACTTAAAAACCCGCTTGCAACGAAATGACTCCAGAGCACTTAAAAACCCGCTTGCAATGAAATGAGTCCAGAACACTTAAAAACCCGCTTGCAACGAAATGACTCCAGAGCACTTAAAAACCCGCTTGCAATGAAATGACTCCAGAGCACGTAAAAACCCGCTTGCAACGAAATGACTCCAGAGCACTAAAAAACCCGCTTGCAACGAAATGACTCCAGAACACTTAAAAACCCGCTTGCAACGAAATGAGTCCAGAACACTTAAAAACCCGCTTGCAACGAAATGACTCCAGAGCACTTAAAAACCCACTTGCAACGAAATGACTCCAGAGCACGTAAAAACCCGCTTGCAACGAAATGACTCCAGAGCACTTAAAAACCCGCTTGCAACGAAATGACTCCAGAACACTTAAAAACCCGCTTGCAACGAAATGACTCCAGATCACTTAAAAACCCGCTTGCAAGGAAATGACTCCAGAGCACTTAAACACCCACTTGCAACGAAATGACTCCAGAGCACTTAAAAACCCGCTTGCAACGAAATGACTCCAGAGCACTTAAAAACCCGCTTGCAACGAAATGACTCCAGAGTACTTAAAAACCCGCTTGCAACGAAATGACTCCAGAGCACTTAAAAAACCCGCTTCCAGTGAAATGTCTGAGAAGTATGTAAAAACCCGCTTGCAATGAAATAACTCCAGAGCACGTAAAAACCCGCTTGCAACGAAATGACTCCAGAGCACTGAAAAACCCGCTTACAACGAAATGCCTTCAGAGCACTTAAAAACCCGCTTGCAACGAAATGACTCCAGAGCACTTAAAAACCCGCTTGCAACGAAATGACTCCAGAGCACTTAAAAACCCGCTTGCAACGAAATGACTCCAGAGTACTTAAAAACCCGCTTGCAACGAAATGACTCCAGAGCACTTAAAAAACCCGCTTCCAGTGAAATGTCTGAGAAGTATGTAAAAACCCGCTTGCAATGAAATGACTCCAGAGCACGTAAAAACCCGCTTGCAACGAAATGACTCCAGAGCACTTAAAAACCCGCTTGCAACGAAATGACTCCAGAGCACTTAAAAACCCGCTTGCAACGAAATGACTCCAGAGCACTTAAAAACCCGCTTGCAACGAAATGACTCCAGAGCACTTAAAAACCCGCTTGCAACGAAATGAGTCCAGAACACTTAAAAACCCGCTTGCAACGAAATGACTCCAGAGCACTTAAAAACCCGCTTGCAATGAAATGACTCCACAGCACGTAAAAACCCGCTTGCAACGAAATGACTCCAGAGCACTAAAAAACCCGCTTGCAACGAAATGACTCCAGAACACTTAAAAACCCGCTTGCAACGAAATGAGTCCAGAACACTTAAAAACCCGCTTGCAACGAAATGACTCCAGAGCACTTAAAAACCCGCTTGCAACGAAATGACTCCAGAACACTTAAAAACCCGCTTGCAACGAAATGACTCCAGAACACTTAAAAACCCGCTTGCAATGAAATGACTCCAGAGCACTTAAAAAACCCGCTTCCAGTGAAATGTCTGAGAAGTATGTAAAAACCCGCTTGCAACGAAATGACTCCAGAGCACTTAAAAACCCGCTTGCAACGAAATGACTCCAGAGCACTTAAAAACCCGCTTGCAACGAAATGCCTTCAGAGCACTTAAAAACCCGCTTGCAACGAAATGACTCCAGAGCACTTAAAAACCCGCTTGCAACGAAATGACTCCAGAGACTTAAAAACCCGCTTGCAACGAAATGACTCCCGAGCACTTAAAAACCCGCTTGCAACGAAATGACTCCAGAGCACTTCAAAACCCGCTTGCAACGAAATGACTCCAGAGCACTTAAAAACCCGCTTGCAACGAAATGACTCCAGATCACTTAAAAACCCGCTTGCAAGGAAATGACTCCAGAGCACTTAAACACCCACTTGCAACGAAATGACTCCAGAGCACTTAAAAACCCGCTTGCAACGAAATGACTCCAGAGCACTTAAAAACCCGCTTGCAACGAAATGACTCCAGAGTACTTAAAAACCCGCTTGCAACGAAATGACTCCAGAGCACTTAAAAAACCCGCTTCCAGTGAAATGTCTGAGAAGTATGTAAAAACCCGCTTGCAATGAAATAACTCCAGAGCACTTAAAAACCCGCTTGCAACGAAATGAATCCAGAGCACTGAAAAACCCGCTTACAACGAAATGCCTTCAGAGCACTTAAAAACCCGCTTGCAACGAAATGACTCCTGAGCACTTAAAAACCCGCTTGCAACGAAATGACTCCAGAGTACTTAAAAACCCGCTTGCAACGAAATGACTCCAGAGCACTTAAAAAACCCGCTTCCAGTGAAATGTCTGAGAAGTATGTAAAAACCCGCTTGCAATGAAATGACTCCAGAGTACGTAAAAACCCGCTTGCAACGAAATGACTCCAGAGCACTGAAAAACCCGCTTACAACGAAATGCCATCAGAGCACTTAAAAACCCGCTTGCAACGAAATGACTCCAGAGCACTTAAAAACCCGCTTGCAACGAAATGACTCCAGAGCACTTAAAAACCCGCTTGCAACGAAATGACTCCAGAGCACTTAAAAACCCGCTTGCAACGAAATGACTCCAGAGCACTTAAAAACCCGCTTGCAACGAAATGACTCCAGAGCACTTAAAAACCCGCTTGCAACGAAATGACTCCAGAGCACTTAAAAACCCGCTTGCAACGAAATGAGTCCAGAACACTTAAAAACCCGCTTGCAACGAAATGACTCCAGAGCACTTAAAAACCCGCTTGCAATGAAATGACTCCAGAGCACGTAAAAACCCGCTTGCAACGAAATGACTCCAGAGCACTAAAAAACCCGCTTGCAACGAAATGACTCCAGAACACTTAAAAACCCGCTTGCAACGAAATGAGTCCAGAACACTTAAAAACCCGCTTGCAACGAAATGACTCCAGAGCACTTAAAAACCCGCTTGCAACGAAATGACTCCAGAACACTAAAAAACCCGCTTGCAACGAAATGACTCCAGAGCACTTAAAAACCCGCTTGCAATGAAATGACTCCAGAGCACGTAAAAACCCGCTTGCAACGAAATGACTCCAGAGCACTAAAAAACCCGCTTGCAATGAAATGACTCCAGAACACTTAAAAACCCGCTTGCAACGAAATGAGTCCAGAACACTTAAAAACCCGCTTGCAACGAAATGACTCCAGAGCACTTAAAAACCCACTTGCAACGAAATGACTCCAGAGCACGTAAAAACCCGCTTGCAACGAAATGACTCCAGAGCACTTAAAAACCTTCTTGCAACGAAATGACTCCAGAACACTTAAAAACCCGCTTGCAACGAAATGACTCCAGATCACTTAAAAACCCGCTTGCAACGAAATGACTCCAGAGCACTTAAACACCCACTTGCAACGAAATGACTCCAGAGCACTTAAAAACCCGCTTGCAACGAAATGACTCCAGAGCACTTAAAAACCCGCTTGCAACGAAATGACTCCAGAGTACTTAAAAACCCGCTTGCAACGAAATGACTCCAGAGCACTTAAAAAACCCGCTTCCAGTGAAATGTCTGAGAAGTATGTAAAAACCCGCTTGCAATGAAATGACTCCAGAGCACGTAAAAACCCGCTTGCAACGAAATGACTCCAGAGCACTTAAACACCCACTTGCAACGAAATGACTCCAGAGCACTTAAAAACCCGCTTGCAACGAAATGACTCCAGAGCACTTAAAAACCCGCTTGCAACGAAATGACTCCAGAGCACTTAAAAACCCGCTTGCAACGAAATGACTCCAGAGTACTTAAAAACCCGCTTGCAACGAAATGACTCCAGAGCACTTAAAAAACCCGCTTCCAGTGAAATGTCTGAGAAGTATGTAAAAACCCGCTTGCAATGAAATGACTCCAGAGCACGTAAAAACCCGCTTGCAACGAAATGACTCCAGAGCACTGAAAAACCCGCTTACAACGAAATGCCTTCAGAGCACTTAAAAACCCGCTTGCAACGAAATGACTCCAGAGCACTTAAAAACCCGCTTGCAACGAAATGACTCCAGAGCACTTAAAAACCCGCTTGCAACGAAATGACTCCAGAGCACTTAAAAACCCGCTTGCAACGAAATGAGTCCAGAACACTTAAAAACCCGCTTACAACGAAATGACTCCAGAGCACTTAAAAACCCGCTTGCAATGAAATGACTCCAGAGCACTTAAAAACCCGCTTGCAACGAAATGACTCCAGAGCACTAAAAAACCCGCTTGCAACGAAATGACTCCAGAACACTTAAAAACCGGCTTGCAACGAAATGAGTCCAGAACACTTAAAAACCCGCTTGCAACGAAATGACTCCAGAGCACTTAAAAACCCGCTTGCAACGAAATGAGTCCAGAACACTTAAAAACCCGCTTGCAACGAAATGACTCCAGAGCACTTAAAAACCCGCTTTCAACGAAATGACTCCAGAGCACTTAAAAAACCCGCTTCCAGTGAAATGTCTGAGAAGTATGTAAAAACCCGCTTGCAACGAAATGACTCCAGAGCACGAAAAAACCCGCTTGCAACGAAATGACTCCAGAGCACTGAAAAACCCGCTTACAACGAAATGCCTTCAGAGCACTTAAAAACCCGCTTGCAACGAAATGACTCCAGAGCACTTAAAAACCCGCTTGCAACGAAATGACTCCAGAGCACTTAAAAACCCGCTTGCAACGAAATGACTCCAGAGCACTTAAGAACCCGCTTGCAACGAAATGACTCCAGAGCACTTAATAACCCGCTTGCAACGAAATGACTCCAGAGCACTTAAAAACCCGCTTGCAACGAAATGACTCCAGAGCACTTAAAAACCCGCTTGCAACGAAATGACTCCAGAGCACTTAAAAACCCGCTTGCAACGAAATGACTCCAGAGCACTTAAAAACCCGCTTGCAACGAAATGAGTCCAGAACACTTAAAAACCCGCTTGCAACGAAATGACTCCAGAGCACTTAAAAACCCGCTTGCAATGAAATGACTCCAGAGCACGTAAAAACCCGCTTGCAACGAAATGACTCCAGAGCACTAAAAAACCCGCTTGCAACGAAATGACTCCAGAACACTTAAAAACCCGCTTGCAACGAAATGAGTCCAGAACACTTAAAAACCCGCTTGCAACGAAATGACTCCAGAGCACTTAAAAACCCGCTTGCAACGAAATGACTCCAGAACACTAAAAAACCCGCTTGCAACGAAATGACTCCAGAGCACTTAAAAACCCGCTTGCAATGAAATGACTCCAGAGCACGTAAAAACCCGCTTGCAACGAAATGACTCCAGAGCACTGAAAAACCCGCTTACAACGAAATGCCATCAGAGCACTTAAAAACCCGCTTGCAACGAAATGACTCCAGAGCACTTAAAAACCCGCTTGCAACGAAATGACTCCAGAGCACTTAAAAACCCGCTTGCAACGAAATGACTCCAGAGCACTTAAAAACCCGCTTGCAACGAAATGAGTCCAGAACACTTAAAAACCCGCTTGCAACGAAATGACTCCAGAGCACTTAAAAACCCGCTTGCAATGAAATGACTCCAGAGCACGTAAAAACCCGCTTGCAACGAAATGACTCCAGAGCACTAAAAAACCCGCTTGCAACGAAATGACTCCAGAACACTTAAAAACCCGCTTGCAACGAAATGAGTCCAGAACACTTAAAAACCCGCTTGCAACGAAATGACTCCAGAGCACTTAAAAACCCGCTTGCAACGAAATGACTCCAGAACACTAAAAAACCCGCTTGCAACGAAATGACTCCAGAGCACTTAAAAACCCGCTTGCAATGAAATGACTCCAGAGCACGTAAAAACCCGCTTGCAACGAAATGACTCCAGAGCACTAAAAAACCCGCTTGCAATGAAATGACTCCAGAACACTTAAAAACCCGCTTGCAACGAAATGAGTCCAGAACACTTAAAAACCCGCTTGCAACGAAATGACTCCAGAGCACTTAAAAACCCACTTGCAACGAAATGACTCCAGAGCACGTAAAAACCCGCTTGCAACGAAATGACTCCAGAGCACTTAAAAACCTTCTTGCAACGAAATGACTCCAGAACACTTAAAAACCCGCTTGCAACGAAATGACTCCAGATCACTTAAAAACCCGCTTGCAACGAAATGACTCCAGAGCACTTAAACACCCACTTGCAACGAAATGACTCCAGAGCACTTAAAAACCCGCTTGCAACGAAATGACTCCAGAGCACTTAAAAACCCGCTTGCAACGAAATGACTCCAGAGTACTTAAAAACCCGCTTGCAACGAAATGACTCCAGAGCACTTAAAAAACCCGCTTCCAGTGAAATGTCTGAGAAGTATGTAAAAACCCGCTTGCAATGAAATGACTCCAGAGCACGTAAAAACCCGCTTGCAACGAAATGACTCCAGAGCACTTAAACACCCACTTGCAACGAAATGACTCCAGAGCACTTAAAAACCCGCTTGCAACGAAATGACTCCAGAGCACTTAAAAACCCGCTTGCAACGAAATGACTCCAGAGCACTTAAAAACCCGCTTGCAACGAAATGACTCCAGAGTACTTAAAAACCCGCTTGCAACGAAATGACTCCAGAGCACTTAAAAAACCCGCTTCCAGTGAAATGTCTGAGAAGTATGTAAAAACCCGCTTGCAATGAAATGACTCCAGAGCACGTAAAAACCCGCTTGCAACGAAATGACTCCAGAGCACTGAAAAACCCGCTTACAACGAAATGCCTTCAGAGCACTTAAAAACCCGCTTGCAACGAAATGACTCCAGAGCACTTAAAAACCCGCTTGCAACGAAATGACTCCAGAGCACTTAAAAACCCGCTTGCAACGAAATGACTCCAGAGCACTTAAAAACCCGCTTGCAACGAAATGAGTCCAGAACACTTAAAAACCCGCTTACAACGAAATGACTCCAGAGCACTTAAAAACCCGCTTGCAATGAAATGACTCCAGAGCACTTAAAAACCCGCTTGCAACGAAATGACTCCAGAGCACTAAAAAACCCGCTTGCAACGAAATGACTCCAGAACACTTAAAAACCGGCTTGCAACGAAATGAGTCCAGAACACTTAAAAACCCGCTTGCAACGAAATGACTCCAGAGCACTTAAAAACCCGCTTGCAACGAAATGAGTCCAGAACACTTAAAAACCCGCTTGCAACGAAATGACTCCAGAGCACTTAAAAACCCGCTTTCAACGAAATGACTCCAGAGCACTTAAAAAACCCGCTTCCAGTGAAATGTCTGAGAAGTATGTAAAAACCCGCTTGCAACGAAATGACTCCAGAGCACGAAAAAACCCGCTTGCAACGAAATGACTCCAGAGCACTGAAAAACCCGCTTACAACGAAATGCCTTCAGAGCACTTAAAAACCCGCTTGCAACGAAATGACTCCAGAGCACTTAAAAACCCGCTTGCAACGAAATGACTCCAGAGCACTTAAAAACCCGCTTGCAACGAAATGACTCCAGAGCACTTAAGAACCCGCGTGCAACGAAATGACTCCAGAGCACTTAATAACCCGCTTGCAACGAAATGACTCCAGAGCACTTAAAAACCCGCTTGCAACGAAATGACTCCAGAGCACTTAAAAACCCGCTTGCAACGAAATGACTCCAGAGCACTTAAAAACCCGCTTGCAACGAAATGACTCCAGAGCACTTAAAAACCCGCTTGCAACGAAATGAGTCCAGAACACTTAAAAACCCGCTTGCAACGAAATGACTCCAGAGCACTTAAAAACCCGCTTGCAATGAAATGACTCCAGAGCACGTAAAAACCCGCTTGCAACGAAATGACTCCAGAGCACTAAAAAACCCGCTTGCAACGAAATGACTCCAGAACACTTAAAAACCCGCTTGCAACGAAATGAGTCCAGAACACTTAAAAACCCGCTTGCAACGAAATGACTCCAGAGCACTTAAAAACCCGCTTGCAACGAAATGACTCCAGAACACTAAAAAACCCGCTTGCAACGAAATGACTCCAGAGCACTTAAAAACCCGCTTGCAATGAAATGACTCCAGAGCACGTAAAAACCCGCTTGCAACGAAATGACTCCAGAGCACTAAAAAACCCGCTTGCAATGAAATGACTCCAGAACACTTAAAAACCCGCTTGCAACGAAATGAGTCCAGAACACTTAAAAACCCGCTTGCAACGAAATGACTCCAGAGCACTTAAAAACCCACTTGCAACGAAATGACTCCAGAGCACGTAAAAACCCGCTTGCAACGAAATGACTCCAGAGCACTTAAAAACCTTCTTGCAACGAAATGACTCCAGAACACTTAAAAACCCGCTTGCAACGAAATGACTCCAGATCACTTAAAAACCCGCTTGCAACGAAATGACTCCAGAGCACTTAAACACCCACTTGCAACGAAATGACTCCAGAGCACTTAGAAACCCGCTTGCAACGAAATGACTCCAGAGCACTTAAAAACCCGCTTGCAACGAAATGACTCCAGAGTACTTAAAAACCCGCTTGCAACGAAATGACTCCAGAGCACTTAAAAAACCCGCTTCCAGTGAAATGTCTGAGAAGTATGTAAAAACCCGCTTGCAATGAAATGACTCCAGAGCACGTAAAAACCCGCTTGCAACGAAATGACTCCAGAGCACTTAAACACCCACTTGCAACGAAATGACTCCAGAGCACTTAAAAACCCGCTTGCAACGAAATGACTCCAGAGCACTTAAAAACCCGCTTGCAACGAAATGACTCCAGAGCACTTAAAAACCCGCTTGCAACGAAATGACTCCAGAGTACTTAAAAACCCGCTTGCAACGAAATGACTCCAGAGCACTTAAAAAACCCGCTTCCAGTGAAATGTCTGAGAAGTATGTAAAAACCCGCTTGCAATGAAATGACTCCAGAGCACGTAAAAACCCGCTTGCAACGAAATGACTCCAGAGCACTGAAAAACCCGCTTACAACGAAATGCCTTCAGAGCACTTAAAAACCCGCTTGCAACGAAATGACTCCAGAGCACTTAAAAACCCGCTTGCAACGAAATGACTCCAGAGCACTTAAAAACCCGCTTGCAACGAAATGACTCCAGAGCACTTAAAAACCCGCTTGCAACGAAATGAGTCCAGAACACTTAAAAACCCGCTTACAACGAAATGACTCCAGAGCACTTAAAAACCCGCTTGCAATGAAATGACTCCAGAGCACTTAAAAACCCGCTTGCAACGAAATGACTCCAGAGCACTAAAAAACCCGCTTGCAACGAAATGACTCCAGAACACTTAAAAACCGGCTTGCAACGAAATGAGTCCAGAACACTTAAAAACCCGCTTGCAACGAAATGACTCCAGAGCACTTAAAAACCCGCTTGCAACGAAATGAGTCCAGAACACTTAAAAACCCGCTTGCAACGAAATGACTCCAGAGCACTTAAAAACCCGCTTTCAACGAAATGACTCCAGAGCACTTAAAAAACCCGCTTCCAGTGAAATGTCTGAGAAGTATGTAAAAACCCGCTTGCAACGAAATGACTCCAGAGCACGAAAAAACCCGCTTGCAACGAAATGACTCCAGAGCACTGAAAAACCCGCTTACAACGAAATGCCTTCAGAGCACTTAAAAACCCGCTTGCAACGAAATGACTCCAGAGCACTTAAAAACCCGCTTGCAACGAAATGACTCCAGAGCACTTAAAAACCCGCTTGCAACGAAATGACTCCAGAGCACTTAAGAACCCGCTTGCAACGAAATGACTCCAGAGCACTTAATAACCCGCTTGCAACGAAATGACTCCAGAGCACTTAAAAACCCGCTTGCAACGAAATGACTCCAGAGCACTTAAAAACCCGCTTGCAACGAAATGAGTCCAGAACACTTAAAAACCCGCTTGCAACGAAATGACTCCAGAGCACTTAAAAACCCGCTTGCAATGAAATGACTCCAGAGCACGTAAAAACCCGCTTGCAACGAAATGACTCCAGAGCACTAAAAAACCCGCTTGCAACGAAATGACTCCAGAACACTTAAAAACCGGCTTGCAACGAAATGAGTCCAGAACACTTAAAAACCTGCTTGCAACGAAATGACTCCAGAGCACTTAAAAACCCGCTTGCAACGAAATGACTCCAGAACACTTAAAAACCCGCTTGCAACGAAATGACTCCAGAACACTTAAAAACCCGCTTGCAACGAAATGACTCCAGAGCACTTAAAAAACCCGCTTCCAGTGAAATGTCTGAGAAGTATGTAAAAACCCGCTTGCAATGAAATGACTCCAGAGCACGTAAAAACCCGCTTGCAACGAAATGACTCCAGAGCACTGAAAAACCCGCTTACAACGAAATGACTCCAGAGCACTTAAAAACCCGCTTGCAACGAAATGACTCCAGAGCACTTAAAAACCCGCTTGCAACGAAATGACTCCAGAACACTTAAAAACCCGCTTGCAACGAAATGACTCCAGAACACTTAAAAACCCGCTTGCAATGAAATGACTCCAGAGCACTTAAAAAACCCGCTTCCAGTGAAATGTCTGAGAAGTATGTAAAAACCCGCTTGCAACGAAATGACTCCAGAGCACTTAAAAACCCGCTTGCAACGAAATGACTCCAGAACACTTAAAAACCCGCTTGCAAAGAAATGACTCCAGAACACTTAAAAACCCGCTTGCAATGAAATGACTCCAGAGCACTTAAAAAACCCGCTTCCAGTGAAATGTCTGAGAAGTATGTAAAAACCCGCTTGCAACGAAATGACTCCAGAGCACTTAAAAACCCGCTTGCAACGAAATGACTCCAGAGCACTTAAAAACCCGCTTGCAACGAAATGCCTTCAGAGCACTTAAAAACCCGCTTGCAACGAAATGACTCCAGAGCACTTAAAAACCCGCTTGCAACGAAATGACTCCAGAGACTTAAAAACCCGCTTGCAACGAAATGACTCCCGAGCACTTAAAAACCCGCTTGCAACGAAATGACTCCAGAGCACTTCAAAACCCGCTTGCAACGAAATGACTCCAGAGCACTTAAAAACCCGCTTGCAACGAAATGACTCCAGATCACTTAAAAACCCGCTTGCAAGGAAATGACTCCAGAGCACTTAAACACCCACTTGCAACGAAATGACTCCAGAGCACTTAAAAACCCGCTTGCAACGAAATGACTCCAGAGCACTTAAAAACCCGCTTGCAACGAAATGACTCCAGAGTACTTAAAAACCCGCTTGCAACGAAATGACTCCAGAGCACTTAAAAAACCCGCTTCCAGTGAAATGTCTGAGAAGTATGTAAAAACCCGCTTGCAATGAAATAACTCCAGAGCACGTAAAAACCCGCTTGCAACGAAATGAATCCAGAGCACTGAAAAACCCGCTTACAACGAAATGCCTTCAGAGCACTTAAAAACCCGCTTGCAACGAAATGACTCCTGAGCACTTAAAAACCCGCTTGCAACGAAATGACTCCAGAGTACTTAAAAACCCGCTTGCAACGAAATGACTCCAGAGCACTTAAAAAACCCGCTTCCAGTGAAATGTCTGAGAAGTATGTAAAAACCCGCTTGCAATGAAATGACTCCAGAGTACGTAAAAACCCGCTTGCAACGAAATGACTCCAGAGCACTGAAAAACCCGCTTACAACGAAATGCCATCAGAGCACTTAAAAACCCGCTTGCAACGAAATGACTCCAGAGCACTTAAAAACCCGCTTGCAACGAAATGACTCCAGAGCACTTAAAAACCCGCTTGCAACGAAATGACTCCAGAGCACTTAAAAACCCGCTTGCAACGAAATGACTCCAGAGCACTTAAAAACCCGCTTGCAACGAAATGACTCCAGAGCACTTAAAAACCCGCTTGCAACGAAATGACTCCAGAGCACTTAAAAACCCGCTTGCAACGAAATGAGTCCAGAACACTTAAAAACCCGCTTGCAACGAAATGACTCCAGAGCACTTAAAAACCCGCTTGCAATGAAATGACTCCAGAGCACGTAAAAACCCGCTTGCAACGAAATGACTCCAGAGCACTAAAAAACCCGCTTGCAACGAAATGACTCCAGAACACTTAAAAACCCGCTTGCAACGAAATGAGTCCAGAACACTTAAAAACCCGCTTGCAACGAAATGACTCCAGAGCACTTAAAAACCCGCTTGCAACGAAATGACTCCAGAACACTAAAAAACCCGCTTGCAACGAAATGACTCCAGAGCACTTAAAAACCCGCTTGCAATGAAATGACTCCAGAGCACGTAAAAACCCGCTTGCAACGAAATGACTCCAGAGCACTAAAAAACCCGCTTGCAATGAAATGACTCCAGAACACTTAAAAACCCGCTTGCAACGAAATGAGTCCAGAACACTTAAAAACCCGCTTGCAACGAAATGACTCCAGAGCACTTAAAAACCCACTTGCAACGAAATGACTCCAGAGCACGTAAAAACCCGCTTGCAACGAAATGACTCCAGAGCACTTAAAAACCTTCTTGCAACGAAATGACTCCAGAACACTTAAAAACCCGCTTGCAACGAAATGACTCCAGATCACTTAAAAACCCGCTTGCAACGAAATGACTCCAGAGCACTTAAACACCCACTTGCAACGAAATGACTCCAGAGCACTTAAAAACCCGCTTGCAACGAAATGACTCCAGAGCACTTAAAAACCCGCTTGCAACGAAATGACTCCAGAGTACTTAAAAACCCGCTTGCAACGAAATGACTCCAGAGCACTTAAAAAACCCGCTTCCAGTGAAATGTCTGAGAAGTATGTAAAAACCCGCTTGCAATGAAATGACTCCAGAGCACGTAAAAACCCGCTTGCAACGAAATGACTCCAGAGCACTTAAACACCCACTTGCAACGAAATGACTCCAGAGCACTTAAAAACCCGCTTGCAACGAAATGACTCCAGAGCACTTAAAAACCCGCTTGCAACGAAATGACTCCAGAGCACTTAAAAACCCGCTTGCAACGAAATGACTCCAGAGTACTTAAAAACCCGCTTGCAACGAAATGACTCCAGAGCACTTAAAAAACCCGCTTCCAGTGAAATGTCTGAGAAGTATGTAAAAACCCGCTTGCAATGAAATGACTCCAGAGCACGTAAAAACCCGCTTGCAACGAAATGACTCCAGAGCACTGAAAAACCCGCTTACAACGAAATGCCTTCAGAGCACTTAAAAACCCGCTTGCAACGAAATGACTCCAGAGCACTTAAAAACCCGCTTGCAACGAAATGACTCCAGAGCACTTAAAAACCCGCTTGCAACGAAATGACTCCAGAGCACTTAAAAACCCGCTTGCAACGAAATGAGTCCAGAACACTTAAAAACCCGCTTACAACGAAATGACTCCAGAGCACTTAAAAACCCGCTTGCAATGAAATGACTCCAGAGCACTTAAAAACCCGCTTGCAACGAAATGACTCCAGAGCACTAAAAAACCCGCTTGCAACGAAATGACTCCAGAACACTTAAAAACCGGCTTGCAACGAAATGAGTCCAGAACACTTAAAAACCCGCTTGCAACGAAATGACTCCAGAGCACTTAAAAACCCGCTTGCAACGAAATGAGTCCAGAACACTTAAAAACCCGCTTGCAACGAAATGACTCCAGAGCACTTAAAAACCCGCTTTCAACGAAATGACTCCAGAGCACTTAAAAAACCCGCTTCCAGTGAAATGTCTGAGAAGTATGTAAAAACCCGCTTGCAACGAAATGACTCCAGAGCACGTAAAAACCCGCTTGCAACGAAATGACTCCAGAGCACTGAAAAACCCGCTTACAACGAAATGCCTTCAGAGCACTTAAAAACCCGCTTGCAACGAAATGACTCCAGAGCACTTAAAAACCCGCTTGCAACGAAATGACTCCAGAGCACTTAAAAACCCGCTTGCAACGAAATGACTCCAGAGCACTTAAGAACCCGCTTGCAACGAAATGACTCCAGAGCACTTAAAAACCCGCTTGCAACGAAATGACTCCAGAGCACTTAAAAACCCGCTTGCAACGAAATGACTCCAGAGCACTTAAAAACCCGCTTGCAACGAAATGAGTCCAGAACACTTAAAAACCCGCTTGCAACGAAATGACTCCAGAGCACTTAAAAACCCGCTTGCAATGAAATGACTCCAGAGCACGTAAAAACCCGCTTGCAACGAAATGACTCCAGAGCACTAAAAAACCCGCTTGCAACGAAATGACTCCAGAACACTTAAAAACCGGCTTGCAACGAAATGAGTCCAGAACACTTAAAAACCTGCTTGCAACGAAATGACTCCAGAGCACTTAAAAACCCGCTTGCAACGAAATGACTCCAGAACACTTAAAAACCCGCTTGCAACGAAATGACTCCAGAACACTTAAAAACCCGCTTGCAACGAAATGACTCCAGAGCACTTAAAAAACCCGCTTCCAGTGAAATGTCTGAGAAGTATGTAAAAACCCGCTTGCAATGAAATGACTCCAGAGCACGTAAAAACCCGCTTGCAACGAAATGACTCCAGAGCACTGAAAAACCCGCTTACAACGAAATGACTCCAGAGCACTTAAAAACCCGCTTGCAACGAAATGACTCCAGAGCACTTAAAAACCCGCTTGCAACGAAATGACTCCAGAGCACTTAAAAACCCGCTTGCAACGAAATGACTCCAGAGCACTTAAAAACCCGTATGCAACGAAATGACTCCAGAGCACTTAAAAACCCGCTTGCAACAAAATGACTCCAGAGCATTTAAAAAACCGCTTGCAACGAAATGACTCCAGAGCACTTAAAAACCTGCTTGCAACGAAATGACTCCAGAACACTTAAAAACCCGCTTGCAACGAAATGACGCCAGATCACTTAAAAACCCGCTTGCAACGAAATGACTCCAGAGCACTTAAACACCCGCTTGCAACGAAATGACTCCAGAGCACTTAAAAACCCGCTTGCAACGAAATGACTCCAGAGCACTTAAAAACCCGCTTGCAACGAAATGACTCCAGAGTACTTAAAAACCCGCTTGAAACGAAATGACTCCAGAGCACTTAAAAAACATGCTTCCAGTGAAATGTCTGAGAAGTATGTAAAAACCCGCTTGCAATGAAATGACTCCAGAGCACGTAAAAACCCGCTTGCAACGAAATGACTCCAGAGCACTGAAAAACCCGCTTACAACGAAATGCCTTCAGAGCACTTAAAAACCCGCTTGCAACGAAATGACTCCAGAGCACTTAAAAACCCGCTTGCAACGAAATGACTCCAGAGCACTTAATAACCCGCTTGCAATGAAATGACTCCAGAGCACGTAAAAACCCGCTTGCAACGAAATGACTCCAGAGCACGTAAAAACCCGCTTGCAACGAAATGACTCCAGAGCACTTAAAAACCCGCTTGCAACGAAATGAGTCCAGAACACTTAAAAACCCGCTTGCAACGAAATGACTCCAGAGCACTTAAAAACCCGCTTGCAATGAAATGACTCCAGAGCACGTAAAAACCCGCTTGCAACGAAATGACTCCAGAGCACTTAAAAACCCGCTTGCAACGAAATGACTCCAGAGCACTTAAAAACCCGCTTGCAACGAAATGAGTCCAGAACACTTAAAAACCCGCTTGCAACGAAATGACTCCAGAGCACTTAAAAACCCGCTTGCAACGAAATGACTCCAGAGCACTTAAAAACCCGCTTGCAATGAAATGACTCTAGAGCACGTAAAAACCCGCTTGCAACGAAATGACTCCAGAGCACTAAAAAACCCGCTTGCAACGAAATGACTCCAGAACACTTAAAAACCGGCTTGCAACGAAATGAGTCCAGAACACTTAAAAACCTGCTTGCAACGAAATGACTCCAGAGCACTTAAAAACCCGCTTGCAACGAAATGACTCCAGAACACTTAAAAACCCGGTTGCAACGAAATGACTCCAGAACACTTAAAAACCCGCTTGCAACGAAATGACTCCAGAGCACTTAAAAAACCCGCTTCCAGTGAAATGTCTGAGAAGTATGTAAAAACCCGCTTGCAATGAAATGACTCCAGAGCACGTAAAAACCCGCTTGCAACGAAATGACTCCAGAGCACTGAAAAACCCGCTTACAACGAAATGACTCCAGAGCACTTAAAAACCCGCTTGCAACGAAATGACTCCAGAGCACTTAAAAACCCGCTTGCAACGAAATGACTCCAGAGCACTTAAAAACCCGTATGCAATGAAATGACTCCAGAGCACTTAAAAACCCGCTTGCAACAAAATGACTCCAGAGCATTTAAAAAACCGCTTGCAACGAAATGACTCCAGAGCACTTAAAAACCCGCTTGCAACGAAATGACTCCAGAACACTTAAAAACCCGCTTGCAACGAAATGACTCCAGATCACTTAAAAACCCGCTTGCAACGAAATGACTCCAGAGCACTTAAACACCCGCTTGCAACGAAATGACTCCAGAGCACTTAAAAACCCGCTTGCAACGAAATGACTCCAGAGCACTTAAAAACCCGCTTGCAACGAAATGATTCCAGAGTACTTAAAAACCCGCTTGAAACGAAATGACTCCAGAGCACTTAAAAAACATGCTTCCAGTGAAATGTCTGAGAAGTATGTAAAAACCCGCTTGCAATGAAATGACTCCAGAGCACGTAAAAACCCGCTTGCAACGAAATGACTCCAGAGCACTGAAAAACCCGCTTACAACGAAATGCCTTCAGAGCACTTAAAAACCCGCTTGCAACGAAATGACTCCAGAGCACTTAAAAACCCGCTTGCAACGAAATGACTCCAGAGCACTTAATAACCCGCTTGCAATGAAATGACTCCAGAGCACGTAAAAACCCGCTTGCAACGAAATGACTCCAGAGCACGTAAAAACCCGCTTGCAACGAAATGACTCCAGAGCACTTAAAAACCCGCTTGCAACGAAATGAGTCCAGAACACTTAAAAACCCGCTTGCAACGAAATGACTCCAGAGCACTTAAAAACCCGCTTGCAATGAAATGACTCCAGAGCACGTAAAAACCCGCTTGCAACGAAATGACTCCAGAGCACTTAAAAACCCGCTTGCAACGAAATGACTCCAGAACACTTAAAAACCCGCTTGCAACGAAATGACTCCAGAACACTTAAAAACCCGCTTGCAACGAAATGACTCCAGAGCACTTAAAAAACCCGCTTCCAGTGAAATGTCTTAGAAGTATGTAAAAACCCGCTTGCATCGAAATGACTCCAGAGCAATTAAAAACCCGCTTGCAACGAAATGACTCCAGAGCACTTAAAAACCCGCTTGCAACGAAATGACTCCAGAACACTTAAAAACCCGCTTGCAACGAAATGACTCCAGAGCACTTAAAAACCCGCTTGCAACGAAATGACTCCAGAGCACTTAAAAACCCGCTTGCAACGAAATGACTCCAGAGCACGTAAAAACCCGCTTGCAACGAAATGACTCCAGAGCACTTAAAAACCCGCTTGCAACGAAATGACTCCAGAGCACTTAAACACCCGCTTGCAACGAAATGACTCCAGAGCACTTAAAAACCCGCTTGCAACGAAATGACTCCAGAGCACTTAAAAACCCGCTTGCAACGAAATGACTCCAGAGTACTTAAAAACCCGCTTGAAACGAAATGACTCCAGAGCACTTAAAAAACATGCTTCCAGTGAAATGTCTGAGAAGTATGTAAAAACCCGCTTGCAATGAAATGACTCCAGAGCACGTAAAAACCCGCTTGCAACGAAATGACTCCAGAGCACTGAAAAACCCGCTTACAACGAAATGCCTTCAGAGCACTTAAAAACCCGCTTGCAACGAAATGACTCCAGAGCACTTAAAAACCCGCTTGCAACGAAATGACTCCAGAGCACTTAATAACCCGCTTGCAATGAAATGACTCCAGAGCACGTAAAAACCCGCTTGCAACGAAATGACTCCAGAGCACGTAAAAACCCGCTTGCAACGAAATGACTCCAGAGCACTTAAAAACCCGCTTGCAACGAAATGAGTCCAGAACACTTAAAAACCCGCTTGCAACGAAATGACTCCAGAGCACTTAAAAACCCGCTTGCAATGAAATGACTCCAGAGCACGTAAAAACCCGCTTGCAACGAAATGACTCCAGAGCACTTAAAAACCCGCTTGCAACGAAATGACTCCAGAACACTTAAAAACCCGCTTGTAACGAAATGACTCCAGAACACTTAAAAACCCGCTTGCAACGAAATGACTCCAGAGCACTTAAAAAACCCGCTTCCAGTGAAATGTCTTAGAAGTATGTAAAAACCCGCTTGCATCGAAATGACTCCAGAGCAATTAAAAACCCGCTTGCAACGAAATGACTCCAGAGCACTTAAAAACCCGCTTGCAACGAAATGACTCCAGAACACTTAAAAACCCGCTTGCAACGAAATGACTCCAGAGCACTTAAAAACCCGCTTGCAACGAAATGACTCCAGAGCACTTAAAAACCCGCTTGCAACGAAATGAGTCCAGAACACTTAAAAACCCGCTTGCAACGAAATGACTCCAGAGCACTTAAAAACCCGCTTGCAATGAAATGACTCCAGAGCACGTAAAAACCCGCTTGCAACGAAATGACTCCAGAGCACTTAAAAACCCGCTTGCAACGAAATGACTCCAGAACACTTAAAAACCCGCTTGCAACGAAATGACTCCAGAACACTTAAAAACCCGCTTGCAATGAAATGACTCCAGAGCACTTAAAAAACCCGCTTCCAGTGAAATGTCTGAGAAGTATGTAAAAACCCGCTTGCAATGAAATGACTCCAGAGCACGTAAAAACCCGCTTGCAACGAAATGACTCCAGAGCACTTAAAAACCCGCTTGCAACGAAATGACTCCAGAGCACTTAAACACCCGCTTGCAACGAAATGACTCCAGAGCACTTAAAAACCCGCTTGCAACGAAATGACTACAGAGCACTTAAAAACCCGCTTGCAACGAAATGACTCCAGAGTACTTAAAAACCCGCTTGCAACGAAATGACTCCAGAGCACTTAAAAAACCCGCTTCCAGTGAAATGTCTGAGAAGTATGTAAAAACCCGCTTGCAATGAAATGACTCCAGAGCACGTAAAAACCCACTTGCAACGAAATGACTCCAGAGCACTTAAAAACCCGCTTGCAACGAAATGACTCCAGAGCACTTAAAAACCCGCTTGCAACGAAATGACTCCAGAGCACTTAAAAACCCGCTTGCAACGAAATGACTCCAGAGCACTTAAAAACCCGCTTGCAACGAAATGACTCCAGAGCACTTAAAAACCCGCTTGCAACGAAATGAGTCCAGAACACTTAAAAACCCGCTTGCAACGAAATGACTCCAGAGCACTTAAAAACCCGCTTGCAATGAAATGACTCCAGAGCACGTAAAAACCCGCTTGCAACGAAATGACTCCAGAGCACTAAAAAACCCGCTTGCAACGAAATGACTCCAGAACACTTAAAAACCCGCTTGCAACGAAATGAGTCCAGAACACTTAAAAACCCGCTTGCAACGAAATGACTCCAGAGCACTTAAAAACCCGCTTGCAACGAAATGACTCCAGAACACTTAAAAACCCGCTTGCAACGAAATGACTCCAGAACACTTAAAAACCCGCTTGCAACGAAATGACTCCAGAGCACTTAAAAAACCCGCTTCCAGTGAAATGTCTGAGAAGTATGTAAAAACCCGCTTGCAATGAAATGACTCCAGAGCACGTAAAAACCCGCTTGCAACGAAATGACTCCAGAGCACTGAAAAACCCGCTTACAACGAAATGACTCCAGAGCACTTAAAAACCCGCTTGCAACGAAATGACTCCAGAGCACTTAAAAACCCGCTTGCAACGAAATGACTCCAGAGCACTTAAAAACCCGCTTGCAACGAAATGACTCCAGAACACTTAAAAACCCGATTGCAACGAAATGACTCCAGAGCACTTAAAAACCCGCTTGCAACGAAATGACTCCAGAGCACTTAAAAACCCGCTTGCAACGAAATGAGTACAGAACACTTAAAAACCCGCTTGCAACGAAATGACTCCAGAGCACTTAAACACCCGCTTGCAACGAAATGACTCCAGAGCACTTAAACACCCGCTTGCAACGAAATGACTCCAGAGCACTTAAAAACCCGCTTGCAACGAAATGACTCCAGAGCACTTAAAAACCCGCTTGCAACGAAATGATTCCAGAGTACTTAAAAACCCGCTTGAAACGAAATGACTCCAGAGCACTTAAAAAACATGCTTCCAGTGAAATGTCTGAGAAGTATGTAAAAACCCGCTTGCAATGAAATGACTCCAGAGCACGTAAAAACCCGCTTGCAACGAAATGACTCCAGAGCACTGAAAAACCCGCTTACAACGAAATGCCTTCAGAGCACTTAAAAACCCGCTTGCAACGAAATGACTCCAGAGCACTTAAAAACCCGCTTGCAACGAAATGACTCCAGAGCACTTAATAACCCGCTTGCAATGAAATGACTCCAGAGCACGTAAAAACCCGCTTGCAACGAAATGACTCCAGAGCACGTAAAAACCCGCTTGCAACGAAATGACTCCAGAGCACTTAAAAACCCGCTTGCAACGAAATGAGTCCAGAACACTTAAAAACCCGCTTGCAACGAAATGACTCCAGAGCACTTAAAAACCCGCTTGCAATGAAATGACTCCAGAGCACGTAAAAACCCGCTTGCAACGAAATGACTCCAGAGCACTTAAAAACCCGCTTGCAACGAAATGACTCCAGAACACTTAAAAACCCGCTTGCAACGAAATGACTCCAGAACACTTAAAAACCCGCTTGCAACGAAATGACTCCAGAGCACTTAAAAAACCCGCTTCCAGTGAAATGTCTTAGAAGTATGTAAAAACCCGCTTGCATCGAAATGACTCCAGAGCAATTAAAAACCCGCTTGCAACGAAATGACTCCAGAGCACTTAAAAACCCGCTTGCAACGAAATGACTCCAGAACACTTAAAAACCCGCTTGCAACGAAATGACTCCAGAGCACTTAAAAACCCGCTTGCAACGAAATGACTCCAGAGCACTTAAAAACCCGCTTGCAACGAAATGACTCCAGAGCACGTAAAAACCCGCTTGCAACGAAATGACTCCAGAGCACTTAAAAACCCGCTTGCAACGAAATGACTCCAGAGCACTTAAACACCCGCTTGCAACGAAATGACTCCAGAGCACTTAAAAACCCGCTTGCAACGAAATGACTCCAGAGCACTTAAAAACCCGCTTGCAACGAAATGACTCCAGAGTACTTAAAAACCCGCTTGAAACGAAATGACTCCAGAGCACTTAAAAAACATGCTTCCAGTGAAATGTCTGAGAAGTATGTAAAAACCCGCTTGCAATGAAATGACTCCAGAGCACGTAAAAACCCGCTTGCAACGAAATGACTCCAGAGCACTGAAAAACCCGCTTACAACGAAATGCCTTCAGAGCACTTAAAAACCCGCTTGCAACGAAATGACTCCAGAGCACTTAAAAACCCGCTTGCAACGAAATGACTCCAGAGCACTTAATAACCCGCTTGCAATGAAATGACTCCAGAGCACGTAAAAACCCGCTTGCAACGAAATGACTCCAGAGCACGTAAAAACCCGCTTGCAACGAAATGACTCCAGAGCACTTAAAAACCCGCTTGCAACGAAATGAGTCCAGAACACTTAAAAACCCGCTTGCAACGAAATGACTCCAGAGCACTTAAAAACCCGCTTGCAATGAAATGACTCCAGAGCACGTAAAAACCCGCTTGCAACGAAATGACTCCAGAGCACTTAAAAACCCGCTTGCAACGAAATGACTCCAGAACACTTAAAAACCCGCTTGTAACGAAATGACTCCAGAACACTTAAAAACCCGCTTGCAACGAAATGACTCCAGAGCACTTAAAAAACCCGCTTCCAGTGAAATGTCTTAGAAGTATGTAAAAACCCGCTTGCATCGAAATGACTCCAGAGCAATTAAAAACCCGCTTGCAACGAAATGACTCCAGAGCACTTAAAAACCCGCTTGCAACGAAATGACTCCAGAACACTTAAAAACCCGCTTGCAACGAAATGACTCCAGAGCACTTAAAAACCCGCTTGCAACGAAATGACTCCAGAGCACTTAAAAACCCGCTTGCAACGAAATGAGTCCAGAACACTTAAAAACCCGCTTGCAACGAAATGACTCCAGAGCACTTAAAAACCCGCTTGCAATGAAATGACTCCAGAGCACGTAAAAACCCGCTTGCAACGAAATGACTCCAGAGCACTTAAAAACCCGCTTGCAACGAAATGACTCCAGAACACTTAAAAACCCGCTTGCAACGAAATGACTCCAGAACACTTAAAAACCCGCTTGCAATGAAATGACTCCAGAGCACTTAAAAAACCCGCTTCCAGTGAAATGTCTGAGAAGTATGTAAAAACCCGCTTGCAATGAAATGACTCCAGAGCACGTAAAAACCCGCTTGCAACGAAATGACTCCAGAGCACTTAAAAACCCGCTTGCAACGAAATGACTCCAGAGCACTTAAACACCCGCTTGCAACGAAATGACTCCAGAGCACTTAAAAACCCGCTTGCAACGAAATGACTACAGAGCACTTAAAAACCCGCTTGCAACGAAATGACTCCAGAGTACTTAAAAACCCGCTTGCAACGAAATGACTCCAGAGCACTTAAAAAACCCGCTTCCAGTGAAATGTCTGAGAAGTATGTAAAAACCCGCTTGCAATGAAATGACTCCAGAGCACGTAAAAACCCACTTGCAACGAAATGACTCCAGAGCACTTAAAAACCCGCTTGCAACGAAATGACTCCAGAGCACTTAAAAACCCGCTTGCAACGAAATGACTCCAGAGCACTTAAAAACCCGCTTGCAACGAAATGACTCCAGAGCACTTAAAAACCCGCTTGCAACGAAATGACTCCAGAGCACTTAAAAACCCGCTTGCAACGAAATGAGTCCAGAACACTTAAAAACCCGCTTGCAACGAAATGACTCCAGAGCACTTAAAAACCCGCTTGCAATGAAATGACTCCAGAGCACGTAAAAACCCGCTTGCAACGAAATGACTCCAGAGCACTAAAAAACCCGCTTGCAACGAAATGACTCCAGAACACTTAAAAACCCGCTTGCAACGAAATGAGTCCAGAACACTTAAAAACCCGCTTGCAACGAAATGACTCCAGAGCACTTAAAAACCCGCTTGCAACGAAATGACTCCAGAACACTTAAAAACCCGCTTGCAACGAAATGACTCCAGAACACTTAAAAACCCGCTTGCAACGAAATGACTCCAGAGCACTTAAAAAACCCGCTTCCAGTGAAATGTCTGAGAAGTATGTAAAAACCCGCTTGCAATGAAATGACTCCAGAGCACGTAAAAACCCGCTTGCAACGAAATGACTCCAGAGCACTGAAAAACCCGCTTACAACGAAATGACTCCAGAGCACTTAAAAACCCGCTTGCAACGAAATGACTCCAGAGCACTTAAAAACCCGCTTGCAACGAAATGACTCCAGAGCACTTAAAAACCCGCTTGCAACGAAATGACTCCAGAACACTTAAAAACCCGATTGCAACGAAATGACTCCAGAGCACTTAAAAACCCGCTTGCAACGAAATGACTCCAGAGCACTTAAAAACCCGCTTGCAACGAAATGAGTACAGAACACTTAAAAACCCGCTTGCAACGAAATGACTCCAGAGCATGTAAAAACCCGCTTGCAACAAAATGACTCCAGAGCACTTAAAAAACCCACTTCCAGTGAAATGTCTGAGAAGTATGTAAAAACCCGCTTGCAACGAAATGACTCCAGAGCACTTAAAAACCCGCTTGCAACGAAATGACTCCAGAGCACTTAAAAACCCGCTTGCACCGAAATGACTCCAGAGCAGTTAAAAACCCGCTTGCAACGAAATGACTCCAGAGCACTTAAAAACCCGCTTGCAATGAAATGACTCCAGAGCACTTAAAAACCCGCTTGCAACGAAATGAGTCCAGAACACTTAAAAAGCCGCTTGCAACGAAATGACTCCAGAGCACTTAAAAACCCGCTTACAATGAAATGACTCCAGAGCACGTAAAAACCCGCTTGCAACGAAATGACTCCAGAGCACGTAAAAACCCGGTTGCAACGAAATGACTCCAGAGCACTTCAAAACCCGCTTGCAACGAAATGACTCCAGAGCACTTAAAAACCCGCTTGCAACGAAATGACTCCAGAGCACTTAAAAACCCGCTTGCAACGAAATGACTCCAGAGCACTTAAAAACCCGTATGCAACGAAATGACTCCAGAGCACTTAAAAACCCGCTTGCAACAAAATGACTCCAGAGCATTTAAAAAACCGCTTGCAACGAAATGACTCCAGAGCACTTAAAAACCCGCTTGCAAAGAAATGACTCCAGAACACTTAAAAACCCGCTTGCAACGAAATGACTCCAGATCACTTAAAAACCCGCTTGCAACGAAATGACTCCAGAGCACTTAAACACCCGCTTGCAACGAAATGACTCCAGAGCACTTAAAAACCCGCTTGCAACGAAATGACTCCAGAGCACTTAAAAACCCGCTTGCAACGAAATGACTCCAGAGTACTTAAAAACCCGCTTGAAACGAAATGACTCCAGAGCACTTAAAAAACATGCTTCCAGTGAAATGTCTGAGAAGTATGTAAAAACCCGCTTGCAATGAAATGACTCCAGAGCACGTAAAAACCCGCTTGCAACGAAATGACTCCAGAGCACTGAAAAACCCGCTTACAACGAAATGCCTTCAGAGCACTTAAAAACCCGCTTGCAACGAAATGACTCCAGAGCACTTAAAAACCCGCTTGTAACGAAATTACTCCAGAGCACTTAAAAACCCGCTTGCAACGAAATGACTCCAGAGCACTTAAAAACCCGCTTGCAACGAAATGACTCCAGAGCACTTAAAAACCCGCTTGCAACGAAATGACTCCAGAGCACTTAATAACCCGCTTGCAATGAAATGACTCCAGAGCACATAAAAACCCGCTTGCAACGAAATGACTCCAGAGCACGTAAAAACCCGCTTGCAACGAAATGAGTCCAGAACACTTAAAAACCCGCTTGCAACGAAATGACTCCAGAGCACGTAAAAACCCGCTTGCAACGAAATGACTCCAGAGCACTTAAAAACCCGCTTGCAACGAAATGACTCCAGAACACTTAAAAACCCGCTTGCAACGAAATGACTCCAGAACACTTAAAAACCCGCTTGCAACGAAATGACTCCAGAGCACTTAAAAAACCCGCTTCCAGTGAAATGTCTGAGAAGTATGTAAAAACCCGCTTGCATCGAAATGACTCCAGAGCAATTAAAAACCCGCTTGCAACGAAATGACTCCAGAGCACTTAAAAACCCGCTTGCAACGAAATGACTCCAGAACACTTAAAAACCCGCTTGCAACGAAATGACTCCAGAGCACTTAAAAACCCGCTTGCAACGAAATGACTCCAGAGCACTTAAAAACCCGCTTGCAAAGAAATGAGTCCAGAACACTTAAAAACCCGCTTGCAACGAAATGACTCCAGAGCACTTAAAAACCCGCTTGCAATGAAATGACTCCAGAGCACGTAAAAACCCGCTTGCAACGAAATGACTCCAGAGCACTTAAAAACCCGCTTGCAACGAAATGACTCCAGAACACTTAAAAACCCGCTTGCAAAGAAATGACTCCAGAACACTTAAAAACCCGCTTGCAATGAAATGACTCCAGAGCACTTAAAAAACCCGCTTCCAGTGAAATGTCTGAGAAGTATGTAAAAACCCGCTTGCAATGAAATGACTCCAGAGCACGTAAAAACCCGCTTGCAACGAAATGACTCCAGAGCACTTAAAAACCCGCTTGCAACGAAATGACTCCAGAGCACTTAAACACCCGCTTGCAACGAAATGACTCCAGAGCACTTAAAAACCCGCTTGCAACGAAATGACTACAGAGCACTTAAAAACCCGCTTGCAACGAAATGACTCCAGAGTACTTAAAAACCCGCTTGCAACGAAATGACTCCAGAGCACTTAAAAAACCCGCTTCCAGTGAAATGTCTGAGAAGTATGTAAAAACCCGCTTGCAATGAAATGACTCCAGTGCACGTAAAAACCCGCTTGCAACGAAATGACTCCAGAGCACTTAAAAACCCGCTTGCAACGAAATGACTCCAGAGCACTTAAAAACCCGCTTGCAACAAAATGACTCCAGAGCACTTAAAAAACCCACTTCCAGTGAAATGTCTGAGAAGTATGTAAAAACCCGCTTGCAACGAAATGACTCCAGAGCACTTAAAAACCCGCTTGCAACGAAATGACTCCAGAGCACTTAAAAACCCGCTTGCAACGAAATGACTCCAGAGCACTTAAAAACCCGCTTGCAACGAAATGACTCCAGAGCACTTAAAAACCCGCTTGCAACGAAATGAGTCCAGAACACTTAAAAACCCGCTTGCAACGAAATGACTCCAGAGCACTTAAAAACCCGCTTGCAATGAAATGACTCCAGAGCACGTAAAAACCCGCTTGCAACGAAATGACTCCAGAGCACTAAAAAACCCGCTTGCAACGAAATGACTCCAGAACACTTAAAAACCCGCTTGCAACGAAATGAGTCCAGAACACTTAAAAACCCGCTTGCAATGAAATGACTCCAGAGCACTTAAAAACCCGCTTGCAACAAAATGACTCCAGAGCATTTAAAAAACCGCTTGCAACGAAATGACTCCAGAGCACTTAAAAACCCGCTTGCAACGAAATGACTCCAGAACACTTAAAAACCCGCTTGCAACGAAATGACTCCAGATCACTTAAAAACCCGCTTGCAACGAAATGACTCCAGAGCACTTAAAAAACACGCTTCCAGTGAAATGTCTGAGAAGTATGTAAAAACCCGCTTGCAATGAAATGACTCCAGAGCACGTAAAAACCCGCTTGCAACGAAATGACTCCAGAGCACTGAAAAACCCGCTTACAACGAAATGCCTTCAGAGCACTTAAAAACCCGCTTGCAACGAAATGACTCCAGAGCACTTAAAAACCCGCTTGCATCGAAATGACTCCAGAGCACTTAAAAACCCGCTTGCAACGAAATGACTCCAGAGCACTTAAAAACCCGCTTGCATCGAAATGACTCCAGAGCACTTAAAAACCCGCTTGCAACGAAATGACTCCAGAGCACTTAAAAACCCGCTTGCAACGAAATGACTCCAGAGCACTTAAAAACCCGCTTGCAACGAAATGACTCCAGAGCACTTAATAACCCGCTTGCAACGAAATGACTCCAGAGCACGTAAAAACCCGCTTGCAACGAAATGACTCCAGAGCACGTAAAAACCCGCTTGCAACGAAATGACTCCAGAGCACTTAAAAACCCGCTTGCAACGAAATGAGTCTAGAACACTTAAAAACCCGCTTGCAACGAAATGACTCCAGAGCACTTAAAAACCCGCTTGCAATGAAATGACTCCAGAGCACGTAAAAACCCGCTTGCAACGAAATGACTCCAGAGCACTTAAAAACCCGCTTGCAACGAAATGAGTCCAGAACACTTAAAAACCCGCTTGCAACGAAATGACTCCAGAGCACTTAAAAACCCGCTTGCAACAAAATGACTCCAGAGCATTTAAAAAACCGCTTGCAACGAAATGACTCCAGAGCACTTAAAAACCCGCTTGCAACGAAATGACTCCAGAACACTTAAAAACCTGCTTGCAACGAAATGACTCCAGATCACTTAAAAACCCGCTTGCAACGAAATGACTCCAGAGCACTTAAAAAACACGCTTCCAGTGAAATGTCTGAGAAGTATGTAAAAACCCGCTTGCAATGAAATGACTCCAGAGCACGTAAAAACCCGCTTGCAACGAAATGACTCCAGAGCACTGAAAAACCCGCTTACAACGAAATGCCTTCAGAGCACTTAAAAACCCGCTTGCAACGAAATGACTCCAGAGCACTTAAAAACCCGCTTGCATCGAAATGACTCCAGAGCACTTAAAAACCCGCTTGCAACGAAATGACTCCAGAGCACTTAAAAACCCGCTTGCAACGAAATGACTCCAGAGCACTTAAAAACCCGCTTGCAACGAAATGACTCCAGAGCACTTAATAACCCGCTTGCAACGAAATGACTCCAGAGCACGTAAAAACCCGCTTGCAACGAAATGACTCCAGAGCACGTAAAAACCCGCTTGCAACGAAATGACTCCAGAGCACTTAAAAACCCGCTTGCAACGAAATGAGTCTAGAACACTTAAAAACCCGCTTGCAACGAAATGACTCCAGAGCACTTAAAAACCCGCTTGCAATGAAATGACTCCAGAGCACGTAAAAACCCGCTTGCAACGAAATGACTCCAGAGCACTTAAAAACCCGCTTGCAACGAAATGACTCCAGAACACTTAAAAACCCGCTTGCAACGAAATGACTCCAGAACACTTAAAAACCCGCTTGCAACGAAATGACTCCAGAGCACTTAAAAAACCCGCTTCCAGTGAAATGTCTGAGAAGTATGTAAAAACCCGCTTGCATCGAAATGACTCCAGAGCAATTAAAAACCCGCTTGCAACGAAATGACTCCAGAGCACTTAAAAACCCGCTTGCAACGAAATGACTCCAGAACACTTAAAAACCCGCTTGCAACGAAATGACTCCAGAGCACTTAAAAACCCGCTTGCAACGAAATGAGTCCAGAACACTTAAAAACCCGCTTGCAACGAAATGACTCCAGAGCACTTAAAAACCCGCTTGCAACGAAATGACTCCAGAGCACTTAAAAACCCGCTTGCAACGAAATGACTCCAGAGCACTTAAAAACCCGCTTGCAATGAAGTGACTCCAGAGCACTTAAAAACCCGCTTGCAACGAAATGAGTCCAGAACACTTAAAAACCCGCTTGCAACGAAATGACTCCAGAGCACTTAAAAACCCGCTTACAATGAAATGACTCCAGAGCACGTAAAAACCCGCTTGCAACGAAATGACTCCAGAGCACGTAAAAACCCGCTTGCAACGAAATGACTCCAGAGCACTTCAAAACCCGCTTGCAACGAAATGACTCCAGAGCACTTAAAAACCCGCTTGCAACGAAATGACTCCAGAGCACTTAAAAACCCGCTTGCAACGAAATGCCTTCAGAGCACTTAAAAACCCGCTTGCAACGAAATGACTCCAGAGCACTTAAAAACCCGCTTGCAACGAAATGACTCCAGAGACTTAAAAACCCGCTTGCAACGAAATGACTCCAGAGCACTTAAAAATCCGCTTGCAACGAAATGAGTCCAGAACACTTAAAAACCCGCTTGCAACGAAATGACTCCAGAGCACTTAAAAACCCACTTGCAACGAAATGACTCCAGAGCACGTAAAAACCCGCTTGCAACGAAATGACTCCAGAGCACTTAAAAACCCGCTTGCAACGAAATGACTCCAGAACACTTAAAAACCCGCTTGCAACGAAATGACTCCAGATCACTTAAAAACCCGTTTGCAACGAAATGACTCCAGAGCACTTAAACACCCACTTGCAACGAAATGACTCCAGAGCACTTAAAAACCCGCTTGCAACGAAATGACTCCAGAGCACTTAAAAACCCGCTTGCAACGAAATGACTCCAGGGTACTTAAAAACCCGCTTGCAACGAAATGACTCCAGAGCACTTAAAAAACCCGCTTCCAGTGAAATGTCTGAGAAGTATGTAAAAACCCGCTTGCAATGAAATGACTCCAGAGCACGTAAAAACCCGCTTGCAACGAAATGACTCCAGAGCACTGAAAAACCCGCTTACAACGAAATGCCTTCAGAGCACTTAAAAACCCGCTTGCAACGAAATGACTCCAGAGCACTTAAAAACCCGCTTGCAACGAAATGACTCCAGAGCACTTAAAAACCCGCTTGCAACGAAATGACTCCAGAGCACTTAAAAACCCGCTTGCAACGAAATGACTCCAGAGCACTTAAAAACCCGCTTGCAACGAAATGACTCCAGAGCACTTAAAAACCCGCTTGCCACGAAATGAGTCCAAAACACTTAAAAACCCGCTTGCAAGGAAATGACTCCAGAGCACTTAAAAACCCGCTTGCAATGAAATGACTCCAGAGCACGTAAAAACCCGCTTGCAACGAAATGACTCCAGAGCACTAAAAAACCCGCTTGCAACGAAATGACTCCAGAACACTTAAAAACCCGCTTGCAAAGAAATGAGTCCAGAACACTTAAAAACCCGCTTGCAACGAAATGACTCCAGAGCACTTAAAAACCCGCTTGCAACGAAATGACTCCAGAGCACTTAAAAACCCGCTTGCAACGAAATGACTCCAGAACACTTAAAAACTCGCTTGCAACGAAATGACTCCAGAGCACTTAAAAAACCCGCTTCCAGTGAAATGTCTGAGAAGTATGTAAAAACCCGCTTGCAATGAAATGACTCCAGAGCACGTAAAAACCCACTTGCAACGAAATGACTCCAGAGCACTGAAAAACCCGCTTACAACGAAATGACTCCAGAGCACTTAAAAACCCGCTTGCAACGAAATGACTCCAGAGCACTTAAAAACCCGCTTGCAACGAAATGACTCCAGAGCACTTAAAAACCCGCTTGCAACGAAATGCCTTCAGAGCACTTAAAAACCCGCTTGCAACGAAATGACTCCAGAGCACTTAAAAACCCGCTTGCAACGAAATGACTCCAGAGACTTAAAAACCCGCTTGCAACGAAATGACTCCAGAGCACTTAAAAACCCGCTTGCAACGAAATGACTCCAGAGCACTTCAAAACCCGCTTGCAACGAAATGACTCCAGAGCACTTAAAAACCCGCTTGCAACGAAATGACTCCAGAGCACTTAAAAACCCGCTTGCAACGAAATGAGTCCAGAACACTTAAAAACCCGCTTGCAACGAAATGACTCCAGAGTACTTAAAAACCCGCTTGCAACGAAATGACTCCAGAGCACTTAAAAAACCCGCTTCCAGTGAAATGTCTGAGAAGTATGTAAAAACCCGCTTGCAATGAAATGACTCCAGAGCACGTAAAAACCCGCTTGCAACGAAATGACTCCAGAGCACTGAAAAACCCGCTTACAACGAAATGCCTTCAGAGCACTTAAAAACCCGCTTGCAACGAAATGACTCCAGAGCACTTAAAAACCCGCTTGCAACGAAATGACTCCAGAGCACTTAAAAACCCGCTTGCAACGAAATGACTCCAGAGCACTTAAAAACCCGCTTGCAACGAAATGACTCCAGAGCACTTAAAAACCCGCTTGCAACGAAATGACTCCAGAGCACTTAAAAACCCGCTTGCAACGAAATGAGTCCAAAACACTTAAAAACCCGCTTGCAAGGAAATGACTCCAGAGCACTTAAAAACCCGCTTGCAATGAAATGACTCCAGAGCACGTAAAAACCCGCTTGCAACGAAATGACTCCAGAGCACTAAAAAACCCGCTTGCAACGAAATGACTCCAGAACACTTAAAAACCCGCTTGCAAAGAAATGAGTCCAGAACACTTAAAAACCCGCTTGCAACGAAATGACTCCAGAGCACTTAAAAACCCGCTTGCAACGAAATGACTCCAGAGCACTTAAAAACCCGCTTGCAACGAAATGACTCCAGAACACTTAAAAACTCGCTTGCAACGAAATGACTCCAGAGCACTTAAAAAACCCGCTTCCAGTGAAATGTCTGAGAAGTATGTAAAAACCCGCTTGCAATGAAATGACTCCAGAGCACGTAAAAACCCACTTGCAACGAAATGACTCCAGAGCACTGAAAAACCCGCTTACAACGAAATGACTCCAGAGCACTTAAAAACCCGCTTGCAACGAAATGACTCCAGAGCACTTAAAAACCCGCTTGCAACGAAATGACTCCAGAGAACTTAAAAACCCGCTTGCAACGAAATGCATTCAGAGCACTTAAAAACCCGCTTGCAACGAAATGACTCCAGAGCACTTAAAAACCCGCTTGCAACGAAATGACTCCAGAGACTTAAAAACCCGCTTGCAACGAAATGACTCCAGAGCACTTAAAAACCCGCTTGCAACGAAATGACTCCAGAGCACTTCAAAACCGCTTGCAACGAAATGACTCCAGAGCACTTAAAAACCCGCTTGCAACGAAATGACTCCAGAGCACTTAAAAACCCGCTTGCAACGAAATGAGTCCAGAACACTTAAAAACCCGCTTGCAACGAAATGACTCCAGAGCACTTAAAAACCCGCTTGCAACGAAATGACTCCAGAGCACGTAAAAACCCCCTTGCAACGAAATGACTCCAGAGCACTAAAAAACCCGCTTGCAACGAAATGACTCCAGAACACTTAAAAACCCGCTTGCAACGAAATGAGTCCAGAACACTTAAAAACCCGCTTGCAACGAAATGACTCCAGAGCACTTAAAAACCCACTTGCAACGAAATGACTCCAGAGCACGTAAAAACCCGCTTGCAACGAAATGACTCCAGAGCACTTAAAAACCCGCTTGCAACGAAATGACTCCAGAACACTTAAAAACCCGCTTGCAACGAAATGACTCCAGATCACTTAAAAAACCGCTTGCAACGAAATGACTCCAGAACACTTAAAAACCCGCTTGCAACGAAATGACTCCAGAGCACTTAAAAACCCGCTTGCAACGAAATGAGTCCAGAACACTTAAAAACCCGCTTGCAACGAAATGACTCCAGAGCACTTAAAAACCCGCTTACAATGAAATGACTCCAGAGCACGTAAAAACCCGCTTGCAACGAAATGACTCCAGAGCACGTAAAAACCCGCTTGCAACGAAATGACTCCAGAGCACTTCAAAACCCGCTTGCAACGAAATGACTCCAGAGCACTTAAAAACCCGCTTGCAACGAAATGACTCCAGAGCACTTAAAAACCCGCTTGCAACGAAATGCCTTCAGAGCACTTAAAAACCCGCTTGCAACGAAATGACTCCAGAGCACTTAAAAACCCGCTTGCAACGAAATGACTCCAGAGACTTAAAAACCCGCTTGCAACGAAATGACTCCAGAGCACTTAAAAATCCGCTTGCAACGAAATGAGTCCAGAACACTTAAAAACCCGCTTGCAACGAAATGACTCCAGAGCACTTAAAAACCCACTTGCAACGAAATGACTCCAGAGCACGTAAAAACCCGCTTGCAACGAAATGACTCCAGAGCACTTAAAAACCCGCTTGCAACGAAATGACTCCAGAACACTTAAAAACCCGCTTGCAACGAAATGACTCCAGATCACTTAAAAACCCGTTTGCAACGAAATGACTCCAGAGCACTTAAACACCCACTTGCAACGAAATGACTCCAGAGCACTTAAAAACCCGCTTGCAACGAAATGACTCCAGAGCACTTAAAAACCCGCTTGCAACGAAATGACTCCAGGGTACTTAAAAACCCGCTTGCAACGAAATGACTCCAGAGCACTTAAAAAACCCGCTTCCAGTGAAATGTCTGAGAAGTATGTAAAAACCCGCTTGCAATGAAATGACTCCAGAGCACGTAAAAACCCGCTTGCAACGAAATGACTCCAGAGCACTGAAAAACCCGCTTACAACGAAATGCCTTCAGAGCACTTAAAAACCCGCTTGCAACGAAATGACTCCAGAGCACTTAAAAACCCGCTTGCAACGAAATGACTCCAGAGCACTTAAAAACCCGCTTGCAACGAAATGACTCCAGAGCACTTAAAAACCCGCTTGCAACGAAATGACTCCAGAGCACTTAAAAACCCGCTTGCAACGAAATGACTCCAGAGCACTTAAAAACCCGCTTGCCACGAAATGAGTCCAAAACACTTAAAAACCCGCTTGCAAGGAAATGACTCCAGAGCACTTAAAAACCCGCTTGCAATGAAATGACTCCAGAGCACGTAAAAACCCGCTTGCAACGAAATGACTCCAGAGCACTAAAAAACCCGCTTGCAACGAAATGACTCCAGAACACTTAAAAACCCGCTTGCAAAGAAATGAGTCCAGAACACTTAAAAACCCGCTTGCAACGAAATGACTCCAGAGCACTTAAAAACCCGCTTGCAACGAAATGACTCCAGAGCACTTAAAAACCCGCTTGCAACGAAATGACTCCAGAACACTTAAAAACTCGCTTGCAACGAAATGACTCCAGAGCACTTAAAAAACCCGCTTCCAGTGAAATGTCTGAGAAGTATGTAAAAACCCGCTTGCAATGAAATGACTCCAGAGCACGTAAAAACCCACTTGCAACGAAATGACTCCAGAGCACTGAAAAACCCGCTTACAACGAAATGACTCCAGAGCACTTAAAAACCCGCTTGCAACGAAATGACTCCAGAGCACTTAAAAACCCGCTTGCAACGAAATGACTCCAGAGCACTTAAAAACCCGCTTGCAACGAAATGCCTTCAGAGCACTTAAAAACCCGCTTGCAACGAAATGACTCCAGAGCACTTAAAAACCCGCTTGCAACGAAATGACTCCAGAGACTTAAAAACCCGCTTGCAACGAAATGACTCCAGAGCACTTAAAAACCCGCTTGCAACGAAATGACTCCAGAGCACTTCAAAACCCGCTTGCAACGAAATGACTCCAGAGCACTTAAAAACCCGCTTGCAACGAAATGACTCCAGAGCACTTAAAAACCCGCTTGCAACGAAATGAGTCCAGAACACTTAAAAACCCGCTTGCAACGAAATGACTCCAGAGTACTTAAAAACCCGCTTGCAACGAAATGACTCCAGAGCACTTAAAAAACCCGCTTCCAGTGAAATGTCTGAGAAGTATGTAAAAACCCGCTTGCAATGAAATGACTCCAGAGCACGTAAAAACCCGCTTGCAACGAAATGACTCCAGAGCACTGAAAAACCCGCTTACAACGAAATGCCTTCAGAGCACTTAAAAACCCGCTTGCAACGAAATGACTCCAGAGCACTTAAAAACCCGCTTGCAACGAAATGACTCCAGAGCACTTAAAAACCCGCTTGCAACGAAATGACTCCAGAGCACTTAAAAACCCGCTTGCAACGAAATGACTCCAGAGCACTTAAAAACCCGCTTGCAACGAAATGACTCCAGAGCACTTAAAAACCCGCTTGCAACGAAATGAGTCCAAAACACTTAAAAACCCGCTTGCAAGGAAATGACTCCAGAGCACTTAAAAACCCGCTTGCAATGAAATGACTCCAGAGCACGTAAAAACCCGCTTGCAACGAAATGACTCCAGAGCACTAAAAAACCCGCTTGCAACGAAATGACTCCAGAACACTTAAAAACCCGCTTGCAAAGAAATGAGTCCAGAACACTTAAAAACCCGCTTGCAACGAAATGACTCCAGAGCACTTAAAAACCCGCTTGCAACGAAATGACTCCAGAGCACTTAAAAACCCGCTTGCAACGAAATGACTCCAGAACACTTAAAAACTCGCTTGCAACGAAATGACTCCAGAGCACTTAAAAAACCCGCTTCCAGTGAAATGTCTGAGAAGTATGTAAAAACCCGCTTGCAATGAAATGACTCCAGAGCACGTAAAAACCCACTTGCAACGAAATGACTCCAGAGCACTGAAAAACCCGCTTACAACGAAATGACTCCAGAGCACTTAAAAACCCGCTTGCAACGAAATGACTCCAGAGCACTTAAAAACCCGCTTGCAACGAAATGACTCCAGAGAACTTAAAAACCCGCTTGCAACGAAATGCATTCAGAGCACTTAAAAACCCGCTTGCAACGAAATGACTCCAGAGCACTTAAAAACCCGCTTGCAACAAAATGACTCCAGAGACTTAAAAACCCGCTTGCAACGAAATGACTCCAGAGCACTTAAAAACCCGCTTGCAACGAAATGACTCCAGAACACTTAAAAACCCGCTTGCAACGAAATGACTCCAGATCACTTAAAAAACCGCTTGCAACGAAATGACTCCAGAGCACTTAAACACCCGATTGCAACGAAATGACTCCAGAGCACTTAAAAACCCGCTTGCAACGAAATGACTCCAGAGACTTAAAAACCCGCTTGCAACGAAATGACTCCAGAGCACTTAAAAACCCACTTGCAACGAAATGACTCCAGAGCACGTAAAAACCCGCTTGCAACGAAATGACTCCAGAGCACTTAAAAACCCGCTTGCAACGAAATGACTCCAGAACACTTAAAAACCCGCTTGCAACGAAATGACTCCAGATCACTTAAAAAACCGCTTGCAACGAAATGACTCCAGAGCACTTAAACACCCGATTGCAACGAAATGACTCCAGAGCACTTAAAAACCCGCTTGCAACGAAATGACTCCAGAGCACTTAAAAACCCGCTTGCAACGAAATGACTCCAGAGTACTTAAAAACCCGCTTGCAACGAAATGACTCCAGAGCACTTAAAAAACCCGCTTCCAGTGAAATGTCTGAGAAGTATGTAAAAACCCGCTTGCAATGAAATGACTCCAGAGCACGTAAAAACCCGCTTGCAACGAAATGACTCCAGAGCACTGAAAAACCCGCTTACAACGAAATGCCTTCAGAGCACTTAAAAACCCGCTTGCAACGAAATGACTCCAGAGCACTTAAAAACCCGCTTGCAACGAAAAGACTCCAGAGCACTTAAAAACCCGCTTGCAACGAAATGACTCCAGAGCACTTAAAAACCCGCTTGCAACGAAATGACTCCAGAGCACTTAAAAACCCGCTTGCAACGAAATGACTCCAGAGCACTTAAAAACCCGCTTGCAACGAAATGAGTCCAGAACACTTAAAAACCCGCTTGCAACGAAATGACTCCAGAGCACTTAAAAACCCGCTTGCAATGAAATGACTCCAGAGCACGTAAAAACCCGCTTGCAATGAAATGACTCCAGAGCACTAAAAAACCCGCTTGCAACGAAATGACTCCAGAACACTTAAAAACCCGCTTGCAACGAAATGAGTCCAGAACACTTAAAAACCCGCTTGCAACGAAATTACTCCAGAGCACTTAAAAACCCGCTTCCAGTGAAATGTCTGAGAAGTATGTAAAAACCCGCTTGCAATGAAATGACTCCAGAGCACGTAAAAACCCGCTTGCAACGAAATGACTCCAGAGCACTGAAAAACCCGCTTACAACGAAATGACTCCAGAGCACATAAAAACCCGCTTGCAACGAAATGACTCCAGAGCACTTAAAAACCCGCTTGCAACGAAATGACTCCAGAGCACTTAAAAACCCGCTTGCAACGAAATGACTCCAGAGCACTTAAAAACCCGTATGCAACGAAATGACTCCAGAGGACTTAAAAACCCGCTTGCAACAAAATGACTCCAGAGCATTTAAAAAACCGCTTGCAACGAAATGACTCCAGAGCACTTAAAAACCCGCTTGCAACGAAATGACTCCAGAACACTTAAAAACCCGCTTGCAACGAAATGACTCCAGATCACTTAAAAACCCGCTTGCAACGAAATGACTCCAGAGCACTTAAACACCCACTTGCAACGAAATGACTCCAGAGCACTTAAAAACCCGCTTGCAACGAAATGACTCCAGAGCACTTAAAAACCCGCTTGCAACGAAATGACTCCAGAGTATTTAAAAACCCGCTTGAAACGAAATGTCTCCAGAGCACTTAAAAAACACGCTTCCAGTGAAATGTCTGAGAAGTATGTAAAAACCCGCTTGCAATGAAATGACTCCAGAGCACGTAAAAACCCGCTTGCAACGAAATGACTCCAGAGCACTGAAAAACCCGCTTACAACGAAATGCCTTCAGAGCACTTAAAAACCCGCTTGCAACGAAATGACTCCAGAGCACTTAAAAACCCGCTTGCAACGAAATGACTCCAGAGCACTTAAAAACCCGCTTGCAACGAAATGACTCCAGAGACTTAAAAACCCGCTTGCAACGAAATGACTCCAGAGCACTTAAAAACCCGCTTGCAACGAAATGACTCCAGAGCACTTAAAAACCCGCTTGCAACGAAATGACTCCAGAGCACTTAAAAACCCGCTTGCAACGAAATGACTCCAGAACACTTAAAAACTCGCTTGCAACGAAATGACTCCAGAGCACTTAAAAAACCCGCTTCCAGTGAAATGTCTGAGAAGTATGTAAAAACCCGCTTGCAATGAAATGACTCCAGAGCACGTAAAAACCCACTTGCAACGAAATGACTCCAGAGCACTGAAAAACCCGCTTACAACGAAATGACTCCAGAGCACTTAAAAACCCGCTTGCAACGAAATGACTCCAGAGCACTTAAAAACCCGCTTGCAACGAAATGACTCCAGAGCACTTAAAAACCCGCTTGCAACGAAATGACTCCAGAGCACTTAAAAACCCGCTTGCAACGAAATGACTCCAGAGCACTTAAAAACCCGCTTGCAACGAAATGACTCCAGAGACTTAAAAACCCGCTTGCAACGAAATGACTCCAGAGCACTTAAAAACCCGCTTGCAACGAAATGACTCCATAGCACTTCAAAACCCGCTTGCAACGAAATGACTCCAGAGCACTTAAAAACCCGCTTGCAACGAAATGACTCCAGAGCACTTAAAAACCCGCTTGCAACGAAATGAGTCCAGAACACTTAAAAACCTGCTTGCAACGAAATGACTCCAGAGCACTTAAAAACCTGCTTGCAACGAAATGACTCCAGAGCACGTAAAAACCCCCTTGCAACGAAATGACTCCAGAGCACTAAAAAACCCGCTTGCAACGAAATGACTCCAGAACACTTAAAAACCCGCTTGCAACGAAATGAGTCCAGAACACTTAAAAACCCGCTTGCAACGAAATGACTCCAGAGTACTTAAAAACCCACTTACAACGAAATGACTCCAGAGCACGTAAAAACCCGCTTGCAACGAAATGACTCCAGAGCACTTAAAAACCCGCTTGCAACGAAATGCCTTCAGAGCACTTAAAAACCTGCTTGCAACGAAATGACTCCAGAGTACTTAAAAACCCGCTTGCAACGAAATGACTCCAGAGCACTTAAAAAACCCGCTTCCAGTGAAATGTCTGAGAAGTATGTAAAAACCCGCTTGCAATGAAATGACTCCAGAGCACGTAAAAACCCGCTTGCAACGAAATGACTCCAGAGCACTGAAAAACCCGCTTACAACGAAATGCCTTCAGAGCACTTAAAAACCCGCTTGCAACGAAATGACTCCAGAGCACTTAAAAACCCGCTTGCAACGAAAAGACTCCAGAGCACTTAAAAACCCGCTTGCAACGAAATGACTCCAGAGCACTTAAAAACCCGCTTGCAACGAAATGACTCCAGAGCACTTAAAAACCCGCTTGCAACGAAATGACTCCAGAGCACTTAAAAACCCGCTTGCAACGAAATGAGTCCAGAACACTTAAAAACCCGCTTGCAACGAAATGACTCCAGAGCACTTAAAAACCCGCTTGCAACGAAATGACTCCAGAACACTTAAAAACCCGCTTTCAACGAAATGACTTCAGAACACTTAAAAACTCGCTTGCAACGAAATGACTTCAGAGCACTTAAAAAACCCGCTTCCAGTGAAATGTCTGAGAAGTATGTAAAAACCCGCTTGCAATGAAATGACTCCAGAGCACGTAAAAACCCGCTTGCAACGAAATGACTCCAGAGCACTGAAAAACCCGCTTACAACGAAATGACTCCAGAGCACATAAAAACCCGCTTGCAACTTAATGACTCCAGAGCACTTAAAAACCCGCTTGCAACGAAATGACTCCAGAGCACTTAAAAACCCGCTTGCAACAAAATGACTCCAGAGCACTTAAAAACCCGTATGCAACGAAATGACTCCAGAGGACTTAAAAACCCGCTTGCAACGAAATGACTCCAGAGCACTTAAACACCCGCGTGCAAAGAAATGACTCCAGAGCACTTAAAAACCCGCTTGCAACGAAATGACTCCAGAGCACTTAAAAACCCGCTTGCAACGAAATGACTCCAGAGCACTTAAAAACCCGCTTGCAACGAAATGACTCCAGAGCACTTAAAAACCCGCTTGCAACGAAATGACTCCAGAGCACTTAAAAACCCGCTTGCAACGAAATGACTCCAGAGCACTTAAAAACCCGCTTGCAACGAAATGACTCCAGAGCAATTAAAAACCCGCTTGCAACGAAATGAATCCAGAGCACTTAAAAACCCGCTTGCAACGAAATGACTCCAGAACACTTAAAAACCCGCTTGCAACGAAATGACTCCAGAGCACTTAAAAACCCGCTTGCAACGAAATGACTCCAGAGCATTTAAACACCCGCGTGCAACGAAATGACTCCAGAGCACTTAAAAACCCGCTTGCAACGAAATGACTCCAGAGCACTTAAAAACCCGCTTGCAACGAAATGACTCCAGAGCACTTAAAAACCCGCTTGCAACGAAATGACTCCAGAGCACTTAAAAACCCGCTTGCAACGAAATGACTCCAGAGCACTTAAAAACCCGCTTGCAACGAAATGACTCCAGAACACTTAAAAACCCGCTTGCAACGAAATGACTCCAGAGCAATTAAAAACCCGCTTGCAACGAAATGAATCCAGAGCACTTAAAAACCCGCTTGCAACGAAATGACTCCAGAACACTTAAAAACCCGCTTGCAACGAAATGACTCCAGAGCACTTAAAAACCCGCTTGCAACGAAATGCCTTCAGAGCACTTAAAAACCCGCTTGCAACGAAATGACTCCAGAGCACTTAAAAACCCGCTTGCAACGAAATGACTCCAGAGCACTTAAAAACCCGCTTGCAACGAAATGACTCCAGAGCACTTAAAAACCCGCTTGCAACAAAATGACTGCAGAGCACTTAAAAAACGCACTTCCAGTGAAATGTCTGAGAAGTATGTAAAAACCCGCTTGCAACGAAATGACTCCAGAGCACTTAAAAACCCGCTTGCAACGAAATGACTCCAGAGCACTTAAACACCCGCGTGCAACGAAATGACTCCAGAGCACTTAAAAACCCGCTTGCAACGAAATGACTCCAGAGCACTTAAAAACCCGCTTGCAACGAAATGACTCCAGAGCACTTAAAAACCCGCTTGCAACGAAATGACTCCAGAGCACTTAAAAACCCGCTTGCAACGAAATGACTCCAGAGCACTTAAAAACCCGCTTGCAACGAAATGACTCCAGAGCACTTAAAAACCCGCTTTCAACGAAATGACTCCAGAGCACTTAAAAACCCGCTTGCAACGAAATGACTCCAGAGCAATTAAAAACCCGCTTGCAACGAAATGACTCCAGAGCACTTAAAAACCCGCTTGCAACGAAATGACTCCAGAGCACTTAAAAACCCGCTTGCAACGAAATGACTCCAGAGCACTTAAAAACCCGCTTGCAACGAAATGACTCCAGAGCACTTAAAAACCCGCTTGCAAAGAAATGAATCCAGAACACTTAAAAACCCGCTTGCAACGAAATGACTCCAGAGCACTTAAAAACCCGCTTGCAACGAAATGACTCCAGAGCACTTCAAAAACCCGCTTCCAGTGAAATGTGTGAGAAGTATGTAAAAACCCGCTTGCAATGAAATGACTCCAGAGCACGTAAAAACCCGCTTGCAACGAAATGACTCCAGAGCACTGAAAAACCCGCTTACAACGAAATAGCTTCAAAGCACTTAAAAACCCGCTTGCAACGAAATGACTCCAGAGCACTTAAAAACCCGCTTGCAACGAAATGACTCCAGAGCACTTAAAAACCCGCTTGCAACAAAATGACTGCAGAGCACTTAAAAAACGCACTTCCAGTGAAATGTCTGAGAAGTATGTAAAAACCCGCTTGCAACGAAATGACTCCAGAGCACTTAAAAACCCGCTTGCAACGAAATGACTCCAGAGCACTTAAACACCCGCGTGCAACGAAATGACTCCAGAGCACTTAAAAACCCGCGTGCAACGAAATGACTCCAGAGCACTTAAACACCCGCATGCAACGAAATGACTCCAGAGCACTTAAAAACCCGCTTGCAACGAAATGACTCCAGAGCACTTAAAAACCCGCTTGCAACGAAATGACTCCAGAGCACTTAAAAACCCGCTTGCAACGAAATGACTCCAGAGCACTTAAAAACCCGCTTGCAACGAAATGACTCAAGAGCACTTAAAAACCCGCTTGCAACGAAATGACTCCAGAACACTTAAAAACCCGCTTGCAACGAAATGACTCCAGAGCACTTAAAAACCCGCTTGCAACGAAATGAATCCAGAGCACTTAAAAACCCGCTTGCAATGAAATGACTCCAGAACACTTAAAAACCCGCTTGCAACGAAATGACTCCAGAGCACTTAAAAACCCGCTTGCAACGAAATGCCTTCAGAGCACTTAAAAACCCGCTTGCAACGAAATGACTCCAGAGCACTTAAAAACCCGCTTGCAACGAAATGACTCCAGAACACTTAAAAACCCGCTTGCAACGAAATGACTCCAGAGCACTTAAAAACCCGCTTGCAACGAAATGCCTTCAGAGCACATAAAAACCCGCTTGCAACGAAATGACTCCAGAGCACTTAAAAACCCGCTTGCAATGAAATGACTCCAGAGACTTAAAAACCCGCTTTTAACGAAATGACTCCAGAGCACTTAAAAACCCGCTTGCAACGAAATGACTCCAGAGCACTTAAAAACCCGCTTGCAACGAAATGACTCCAGAACACTTAAAAACCCGCTTGCAACGAAATGACTCCAGAGCACTTAAAAAACCCGCTTCCAGTGAAATGTGTGAGAAGTATGTAAAAACCCGCTTGCAATGAAATGACTCCAGAGCACGTAAAAACCCGCTTGCAACGAAATGACTCCAGAGCACTGAAAAACCCGCTTACAACGAAATGCCTTCAAAGCACTTAAAAACCCGCTTGCAACGAAATGACTCCAGAGCACTTAAAAACCCGCTTGCATCGAAATGACTCCAGAGCACTTAAAAACCCGCTTGCAACGAAATGACTCCAGAGCACTTAAAAACCCGCTTGCAACGAAATGACTCCAGAGCACTTAAAAACCCGCTTGCAACGAAATGACTCCAGAGCACTTAAAAACCCGCTTGCAACGAAATGACTCCAGAACACTTAAAAACCCGCTTGCAACGAAATGACTCTAGAGCAATTAAAAACCCGCTTGCAACGAAATGAATCCAGAGCACTTAAAAACCCGCTTGCAACGAAATGACTCCAGAGCACTTAAAAACCCGCTTGCAACGAAATGCCTTCAGAGCACTTAAAAACCCGCTTGCAACGAAATGACTCCAGAGCACTTAAAAACCCGCTTGCAACGAAATGACTCCAGAACACTTAAAAACCCGCTTGCAACGAAATGACTCCAGAGCACTTAAAAACCCGCTTGCAACGAAATGCCTTCAGAGCACATAAAAACCCTCTTGCAACGAAATGACTCCAGAGCACTTAAAAACCCGCTTGCAACGAAATGACTCCAGAGCACTTAAAAACCCGCTTGCAACAAAATGACTGCAGAGCACTTAAAAAACGCACTTCCAGTGAAATGTCTGAGAAGTATGTAAAAACCTGCTTGCAACGAAATGACTCCAGAGCACTTAAAAACCCGCTTGCAACGAAATGACTCCAGAGCACTTAAACACCCGCGTGCAACGAAATGACTCCAGAGCACTTAAAAACCCGCTTGCAACGAAATGACTCCAGAGCACTTAAAAACCCGCTTGCAACGAAATGACTCCAGAGCACTTAAAAACCCGCTTGCAACGAAATGACTCCAGAGCACTTAAAAACCCGCTTGCAACGAAATGACTCCAGAGCACTTAAAAACCCGCTTGCAACGAAATGACTCCAGAGCACTTAAAAACCCGCTTGCAACGAAATGACTCCAGAGCACTTAAAAACCCGCTTGCAACGAAATGACTCCAGAGCACTTAAAAACCCGCTTGCAACGAAATGACTCCAGAGCACTTAAAAACCCGCTTGCAACGAAATGACTCCAGAGCACTTAAAAACCCGCTTGCAACGAAATGACTCCAGAGCACTTAAAAACCCGCTTGCAACGAAATGACTCCAGAGCACTTAAAAACCCGCTTGCAACGAAATGAATCCAGAACACTTAAAAACCCGCTTGCAACGAAATGACTCCAGAGCACTTAAACACCCGCTTGCAACGAAATGACTCCAGAGCACTTAAACACCCGCGTGCAACGAAATGACTCCAGAGCACTTAAAAACCCGCTTGCAACGAAATGACTCCAGAGCACTTAAAAACCCGCTTGCAACGAAATGACTACAGAGTACTTAAAAACCCGCTTGCAACAAAATGACTGCAGAGCACTTAAAAAACCCACTTCCAGTGAAATGTCTGAGAAGTATGTAAAAACCCGCTTGCAACGAAATGACTCCAGAGCACTTAAAAACCCGCTTGCAACGAAATGACTCCAGAGCATTTAAACACCCGCGTGCAACGAAATGACTCCAGAGCACTTAAAAACCCGCTTGCAACGAAATGACTCCAGAGCACTTAAAAACCCGCTTGCAACGAAATGACTCCAGAGCACTTAAAAACCCGCTTGCAACGAAATGACTCCAGAGCACTTAAAAACCCGCTTGCAACGAAATGACTCCAGAGCACTTAAAAACCCGCTTGCAACGAAATGACTCCAGAACACTTAAAAACCCGCTTGCAACGAAATGACTCCAGAGCAATTAAAAACCCGCTTGCAACGAAATGAATCCAGAGCACTTAAAAACCCGCTTGCAACGAAATGACTCCAGAACACTTAAAAACCCGCTTGCAACGAAATGACTCCAGAGCACTTAAAAACCCGCTTGCAACGAAATGCCTTCAGAGCACTTAAAAACCCGCTTGCAACGAAATGACTCCAGAGCACTTAAAAACCCGCTTGCAACGAAATGACTCCAGAGCACTTAAAAACCCGCTTGCAACGAAATGACTCCAGAGCACTTAAAAACCCGCTTGCAACAAAATGACTGCAGAGCACTTAAAAAACGCACTTCCAGTGAAATGTCTGAGAAGTATGTAAAAACCCGCTTGCAACGAAATGACTCCAGAGCACTTAAAAACCCGCTTGCAACGAAATGACTCCAGAGCACTTAAACACCCGCGTGCAACGAAATGACTCCAGAGCACTTAAAAACCCGCTTGCAACGAAATGACTCCAGAGCACTTAAACACCCGCGTGCAACGAAATGACTCCAGAGCACTTAAAAACCCGCTTGCAACGAAATGACTCCAGAGCACTTAAAAACCCGCTTGCAACGAAATGACTCCAGAGCACTTAAAAACCCGCTTGCAACGAAATGACTCCAGAGCACTTAAAAACCCGCTTGCAACGAAATGACTCAAGAGCACTTAAAAACCCGCTTGCAACGAAATGACTCCAGAGCACTTAAAAACCCGCTTGCAACGAAATGACTCCAGAACACTTAAAAACCCGCTTGCAACGAAATGACTCCAGAGCAATTAAAAACCCGCTTGCAACGAAATGAATCCAGAGCACTTAAAAACCCGCTTGCAACGAAATGACTCCAGAACACTTAAAAACCCGCTTGCAACGAAATGACTCCAGAGCACTTAAAAACCCGCTTGCAACGAAATGCCTTCAGAGCACTTAAAAACCCGCTTGCAACGAAATGACTCCAGAGCACTTAAAAACCCGCTTGCAACGAAATGACTCCAGAGCACTTAAAAACCCGCTTGCAACGAAATGACTCCAGAGCACTTAAAAACCCGCTTGCAACAAAATGACTGCAGAGCACTTAAAAAACGCACTTCCAGTGAAATGTCTGAGAAGTATGTAAAAACCCGCTTGCAACGAAATGACTCCAGAGCACTTAAAAACCCGCTTGCAACGAAATGACTCCAGAGCACTTAAACACCCGCGTGCAACGAAATGACTCCAGAGCACTTAAAAACCCGCGTGCAACGAAATGACTCCAGAGCACTTAAACACCCGCATGCAACGAAATGACTCCAGAGCACTTAAAAACCCGCTTGCAACGAAATGACTCCAGAGCACTTAAAAACCCGCTTGCAACGAAATGACTCCAGAGCACTTAAAAACCCGCTTGCAACGAAATGACTCCAGAGCACTTAAAAACCCGCTTGCAACGAAATGACTCAAGAGCACTTAAAAACCCGCTTGCAACGAAATGACTCCAGAACACTTAAAAACCCGCTTGCAACGAAATGACTCCAGAGCACTTAAAAACCCGCTTGCAACGAAATGAATCCAGAGCACTTAAAAACCCGCTTGCAATGAAATGACTCCAGAACACTTAAAAACCCGCTTGCAACGAAATGACTCCAGAGCACTTAAAAACCCGCTTGCAACGAAATGCCTTCAGAGCACTTAAAAACCCGCTTGCAACGAAATGACTCCAGAGCACTTAAAAACCCGCTTGCAACGAAATGACTCCAGAACACTTAAAAACCCGCTTGCAACGAAATGACTCCAGAGCACTTAAAAACCCGCTTGCAACGAAATGCCTTCAGAGCACATAAAAACCCGCTTGCAACGAAATGACTCCAGAGCACTTAAAAACCCGCTTGCAATGAAATGACTCCAGAGACTTAAAAACCCGCTTTTAACGAAATGACTCCAGAGCACTTAAAAACCCGCTTGCAACGAAATGACTCCAGAGCACTTAAAAACCCGCTTGCAACGAAATGACTCCAGAACACTTAAAAACCCGCTTGCAACGAAATGACTCCAGAGCACTTAAAAAACCCGCTTCCAGTGAAATGTGTGAGAAGTATGTAAAAACCCGCTTGCAATGAAATGACTCCAGAGCACGTAAAAACCCGCTTGCAACGAAATGACTCCAGAGCACTGAAAAACCCGCTTACAACGAAATGCCTTCAAAGCACTTAAAAACCCGCTTGCAACGAAATGACTCCAGAGCACTTAAAAACCCGCTTGCATCGAAATGACTCCAGAGCACTTAAAAACCCGCTTGCAACGAAATGACTCCAGAGCACTTAAAAACCCGCTTGCAACGAAATGACTCCAGAGCACTTAAAAACCCGCTTGCAACGAAATGACTCCAGAGCACTTAAAAACCCGCTTGCAACGAAATGACTCCAGAACACTTAAAAACCCGCTTGCAACGAAATGACTCTAGAGCAATTAAAAACCCGCTTGCAACGAAATGAATCCAGAGCACTTAAAAACCCGCTTGCAACGAAATGACTCCAGAGCACTTAAAAACCCGCTTGCAACGAAATGCCTTCAGAGCACTTAAAAACCCGCTTGCAACGAAATGACTCCAGAGCACTTAAAAACCCGCTTGCAACGAAATGACTCCAGAACACTTAAAAACCCGCTTGCAACGAAATGACTCCAGAGCACTTAAAAACCCGCTTGCAACGAAATGCCTTCAGAGCACATAAAAACCCTCTTGCAACGAAATGACTCCAGAGCACTTAAAAACCCGCTTGCAACGAAATGACTCCAGAGACTTAAAAACCCGCTTGCAACGAAATGACTCCAGAGCACTTAAAAACCCGCTTGCAACGAAATGACTCCAGAACACTTAAAAACCCGCTTGCAACGAAATGACTTCTGAGCACTTAAAAACCCGCTTGCAATGAAATGACTCCAGAGCACGTAAAAACCCGCTTGCAACGAAATGACTCCAGAGCACTTAAAAACCCGCTTGCAACGAAATGACTCCAGAGCACTTAAACACCCGCGTGCAAAGAAATGACTCCAGAGCACTTAAAAACCCGCTTGCAACGAAATGACTCCAGAGCACTTAAAAACCCGCTTGCAACGAAATGACTCCAGAGCACTTAAAAACCCGCTTGCAACGAAATGACTCCAGAGCACTTAAAAACCCGCTTGCAACGAAATGACTCCAGAGCACTTAAAAACCCGCTTGCAACGAAATGCCTTCAGAGCACTTAAAAACCCGCTTGCAACGAAATGACTCCAGAGCACTTAAAAACCCGCTTGCAACGAAATGACTCCAGAGACTTAAAAACCCGCTTGCAACGAAATGACTCCAGAGCACTTAAAAACCCGCTTGCAACGAAATGACTCCATAGCACTTCAAAACCCGCTTGCAACGAAATGACTCCAGAGCACTTAAAAACCCGCTTGCAACGAAATGACTCCAGAGCACTTAAAAACCCGCTTGCAACGAAATGAGTCCAGAACACTTAAAAACCTGCTTGCAACGAAATGACTCCAGAGCACTTAAAAACCTGCTTGCAACGAAATGACTCCAGAGCACGTAAAAACCCCCTTGCAACGAAATGACTCCAGAGCACTAAAAAACCCGCTTGCAACGAAATGACTCCAGAACACTTAAAAACCCGCTTGCAACGAAATGAGTCCAGAACACTTAAAAACCCGCTTGCAACGAAATGACTCCAGAGTACTTAAAAACCCACTTGCAACGAAATGACTCCAGAGCACGTAAAAACCCGCTTGCAACGAAATGACTCCAGAGCACTTAAAAACCCGCTTGCAACGAAATGACTCCAGAACACTTAAAAACCCGCTTGCAACGAAATGACTCCAGATCACTTAAAAAACCGCTTGCAACGAAATGACTCCAGAGCACTTAAACACCCGATTGCAACGAAATGACTCCAGAGCACTTAAAAACCCGCTTGCAACGAAATGACTCCAGAGCACTTAAAAACCCGCTTGCAACGAAATGACTCCAGAGCACTTAAAAACCCGCTTGCAACGAAATGCCTTCAGAGCACTTAAAAACCTGCTTGCAACGAAATGACTCCAGAGTACTTAAAAACCCGCTTGCAACGAAATGACTCCAGAGCACTTAAAAAACCCGCTTCCAGTGAAATGTCTGAGAAGTATGTAAAAACCCGCTTGCAATGAAATGACTCCAGAGCACGTAAAAACCCGCTTGCAACGAAATGACTCCAGAGCACTTAAACACCCGCGTGCAACGAAATGACTCCAGAGCACTTAAAAACCCGCGTGCAACGAAATGACTCCAGAGCACTTAAACACCCGCGTGCAACGAAATGACTCCAGAGCACTTAAAAACCCGCTTGCAACGAAATGACTCCAGAGCACTTAAAAACCCGCTTGCAACGAAATGACTCCAGAGCACTTAAAAACCCGCTTGCAACGAAATGACTCCAGAGCACTTAAAAACCCGCTTGCAACGAAATGACTCAAGAGCACTTAAAAACCCGCTTGCAACGAAATGACTCCAGAACACTTAAAAACCCGCTTGCAACGAAATGACTCCAGAGCACTTAAAAACCCGCTTGCAACGAAATGAATCCAGAGCACTTAAAAACCCGCTTGCAATGAAATGACTCCAGAACACTTAAAAACCCGCTTGCAACGAAATTACTCCAGAGCACTTAAAAACCCGCTTGCAACGAAATGCCTTCAGAGCACTTAAAAACCCGCTTGCAACGAAATGACTCCAGAGCACTTAAAAACCCGCTTGCAACGAAATGACTCCAGAACACTTAAAAACCCGCTTGCAACGAAATGACTCCAGAGCACTTAAAAACCCGCTTGCAACGAAATGCCTTCAGAGCACATAAAAACCCGCTTGCAACGAAATGACTCCAGAGCACTTAAAAACCCGCTTGCAATGAAATGACTCCAGAGACTTAAAAACCCGCTTTTAACGAAATGACTCCAGAGCACTTAAAAACCCGCTTGCAACGAAATGACTCCAGAGCACTTAAAAACCCGCTTGCAACGAAATGACTCCAGAACACTTAAAAACCCGCTTGCAACGAAATGACTCCAGAGCACTTAAAAAACCCGCTTCCAGTGAAATGTGTGAGAAGTATGTAAAAACCCGCTTGCAATGAAATGACTCCAGAGCACGTAAAAACCCGCTTGCAACGAAATGACTCCAGAGCACTGAAAAACCCGCTTACAACGAAATGCCTTCAAAGCACTTAAAAACCCGCTTGCAACGAAATGACTCCAGAGCACTTAAAAACCCGCTTGCATCGAAATGACTCCAGAGCACTTAAAAACCCGCTTGCAACGAAATGACTCCAGAGCACTTAAAAACCCGCTTGCAACGAAATGACTCCAGAGCACTTAAAAACCCGCTTGCAACGAAATGACTCCAGAGCACTTAAAAACCCGCTTGCAACGAAATGACTCCAGAACACTTAAAAACCCGCTTGCAACGAAATGACTCTAGAGCAATTAAAAACCCGCTTGCAACGAAATGAATCCAGAGCACTTAAAAACCCGCTTGCAACGAAATGACTCCAGAGCACTTAAAAACCCGCTTGCAACGAAATGCCTTCAGAGCACTTAAAAACCCGCTTGCAACGAAATGACTCCAGAGCACTTAAAAACCCGCTTGCAACGAAATGACTCCAGAACACTTAAAAACCCGCTTGCAACGAAATGACTCCAGAGCACTTAAAAACCCCCTTGCAACGAAATGACTCCAGAACACTTAAAAACCCTCTTGCAACGAAATGACTCCAGAGCACTTAAAAACCCGCTTGCAACGAAATGACTCCAGAGACTTAAAAACCCGCTTGCAACGAAATGACTCCAGAGCACTTAAAAACCCGCTTGCAACGAAATGACTCCAGAACACTTAAAAACCCGCTTGCAACGAAATGACTTCTGAGCACTTAAAAACCCGCTTGCAATGAAATGACTCCAGAGCACGTAAAAACCCGCTTGCAACGAAATGACTCCAGAGCACTTAAAAACCCGCTTGCAACGAAATGACTCCAGAGCACTTAAACACCCGCGTGCAAAGAAATGACTCCAGAGCACTTAAAAACCCGCTTGCAACGAAATGACTCCAGAGCACTTAAAAACCCGCTTGCAACGAAATGACTCCAGAGCACTTAAAAACCCGCTTGCAACGAAATGACTCCAGAGCACTTAAAAACCCGCTTGCAACGAAATGACTCCAGAGCACTTAAAAACCCGCTTGCAACGAAATGCCTTCAGAGCACTTAAAAACCCGCTTGCAACGAAATGACTCCAGAGCACTTAAAAACCCGCTTGCAACGAAATGACTCCAGAGACTTAAAAACCCGCTTGCAACGAAATGACTCCAGAGCACTTAAAAACCCGCTTGCAACGAAATGACTCCATAGCACTTCAAAACCCGCTTGCAACGAAATGACTCCAGAGCACTTAAAAACCCGCTTGCAACGAAATGACTCCAGAGCACTTAAAAACCCGCTTGCAACGAAATGAGTCCAGAACACTTAAAAACCTGCTTGCAACGAAATGACTCCAGAGCACTTAAAAACCTGCTTGCAACGAAATGACTCCAGAGCACGTAAAAACCCCCTTGCAACGAAATGACTCCAGAGCACTAAAAAACCCGCTTGCAACGAAATGACTCCAGAACACTTAAAAACCCGCTTGCAACGAAATGAGTCCAGAACACTTAAAAACCCGCTTGCAACGAAATGACTCCAGAGTACTTAAAAACCCACTTGCAACGAAATGACTCCAGAGCACGTAAAAACCCGCTTGCAACGAAATGACTCCAGAGCACTTAAAAACCCGCTTGCAACGAAATGACTCCAGAACACTTAAAAACCCGCTTGCAACGAAATGACTCCAGATCACTTAAAAAACCGCTTGCAACGAAATGACTCCAGAGCACTTAAACACCCGATTGCAACGAAATGACTCCAGAGCACTTAAAAACCCGCTTGCAACGAAATGACTCCAGAGCACTTAAAAACCCGCTTGCAACGAAATGACTCCAGAGCACTTAAAAACCCGCTTGCAACGAAATGCCTTCAGAGCACTTAAAAACCTGCTTGCAACGAAATGACTCCAGAGTACTTAAAAACCCGCTTGCAACGAAATGACTCCAGAGCACTTAAAAAACCCGCTTCCAGTGAAATGTCTGAGAAGTATGTAAAAACCCGCTTGCAATGAAATGACTCCAGAGCACGTAAAAACCCGCTTGCAACGAAATGACTCCAGAGCACTGAAAAACCCGCTTACAACGAAATGCCTTCAGAGCACTTAAAAACCCGCTTGCAACGAAATGACTCCAGAGCACTTAAAAACCCGCTTGCAACGAAAAGACTCCAGAGCACTTAAAAACCCGCTTGCAACGAAATGACTCCAGAGCACTTAAAAACCCGCTTGCAACGAAATGACTCCAGAGCACTTAAAAACCCGCTTGCAACGAAATGACTCCAGAGCACTTAAAAACCCGCTTGCAACGAAATGAGTCCAGAACACTTAAAAACCCGCTTGCAACGAAATGACTCCAGAGCACTTAAAAACCCGCTTGCAACGAAATGACTCCAGAACACTTAAAAACCCGCTTTCAACGAAATGACTTCAGAACACTTAAAAACTCGCTTGCAACGAAATGACTTCAGAGCACTTAAAAAACCCGCTTCCAGTGAAATGTCTGAGAAGTATGTAAAAACCCGCTTGCAATGAAATGACTCCAGAGCACGTAAAAACCCGCTTGCAACGAAATGACTCCAGAGCACTGAAAAACCCGCTTACAACGAAATGACTCCAGAGCACATAAAAACCCGCTTGCAACGAAATGACTCCAGAGCACTTAAAAACCCGCTTGCAACGAAATGACTCCAGAGCACTTAAAAACCCGCTTGCAACGAAATGACTCCAGAGCACTTAAAAACCCGTATGCAACGAAATGACTCCAGAGGACTTAAAAACCCGCTTGCAACGAAATGACTCCAGAGCACTTAAACACCCGCGTGCAAAGAAATGACTCCAGAGCACTTAAAAACCCGCTTGCAACGAAATGACTCCAGAGCACTTAAAAACCCGCTTGCAACGAAATGACTCCAGAGCACTTAAAAACCCGCTTGCAACGAAATGACTCCAGAGCACTTAAAAACCCGCTTGCAACGAAATGACTCCAGAGCACTTAAAAACCCGCTTGCAACGAAATGACTCCAGAACACTTAAAAACCCGCTTGCAACGAAATGACTCCAGAGCAATTAAAAACCCGCTTGCAACGAAATGAATCCAGAGCACTTAAAAACCCGCTTGCAACGAAATGACTCCAGAACACTTAAAAACCCGCTTGCAACGAAATGACTCCAGAGCACTTAAAAACCCGCTTGCAACGAAATGACTCCAGAGCACTTAAAAACCCGCTTGCAACGAAATGACTCCAGAGCACTTAAAAACCCGCTTGCAACGAAATGACTCCAGAGCACTTAAAAACCCGCTTGCAACGAAATGACTCCAGAGCACTTAAAAACCCGCTTGCAACGAAATGACTCCAGAGCAATTAAAAACCCGCTTGCAACGAAATGACTCCAGAGCACTTAAAAACCCGCTTGCAACGAAATGACTCCAGAGCACTTAAAAACCCGCTTGCAACGAAATGACTCCAGAGCACTTAAAAACCCGCTTGCAACGAAATGACTCCAGAGCACTTAAAAACCCGCTTGCAACGAAATGAATCCAGAACACTTAAAAACCCGCTTGCAACGAAATGACTCCAGAGCACTTAAAAACCCGCTTGCAACGAAATGACTCCAGAGCACTTAAACACCCGCGTGCAACGAAATGACTCCAGAGCACTTAAAAACCCGCTTGCAACGAAATGACTCCAGAGCACTTAAAAACCCGCTTGCAACGAAATGACTACAGAGTACTTAAAAACCCGCTTGCAACAAAATGACTGCAGAGCACTTAAAAAACCCACTTCCAGTGAAATGTCTGAGAAGTATGTAAAAACCCGCTTGCAACGAAATGACTCCAGAGCACTTAAAAACCCGCTTGCAACGAAATGACTCCAGAGCATTTAAACACCCGCGTGCAACGAAATGACTCCAGAGCACTTAAAAACCCGCTTGCAACGAAATGACTCCAGAGCACTTAAAAACCCGCTTGCAACGAAATGACTCCAGAGCACTTAAAAACCCGCTTGCAACGAAATGACTCCAGAGCACTTAAAAACCCGCTTGCAACGAAATGACTCCAGAGCACTTAAAAACCCGCTTGCAACGAAATGACTCCAGAACACTTAAAAACCCGTTTGCAACGAAATGACTCCAGAGCAATTAAAAACCCGCTTGCAACGAAATGAATCCAGAGCACTTAAAAACCCGCTTGCAACGAAATGACTCCAGAACACTTAAAAACCCGCTTGCAACGAAATGACTCCAGAGCACTTAAAAACCCGCTTGCAACGAAATGCCTTCAGAGCACTTAAAAACCCGCTTGCAACGAAATGACTCCAGAGCACTTAAAAACCCGCTTGCAACGAAATGACTCCAGAGCACTTAAAAACCCGCTTGCAACGAAATGACTCCAGAGCACTTAAAAACCCGCTTGCAACAAAATGACTGCAGAGCACTTAAAAAACGCACTTCCAGTGAAATGTCTGAGAAGTATGTAAAAACCCGCTTGCAACGAAATGACTCCAGAGCACTTAAAAACCCGCTTGCAACGAAATGACTCCAGAGCACTTAAACACCCGCGTGCAACGAAATGACTCCAGAGCACTTAAAAACCCGCTTGCAACGAAATGACTCCAGAGCACTTAAAAACCCGCTTGCAACGAAATGACTCCAGAGCACTTAAAAACCCGCTTGCAACGAAATGACTCCAGAGCACTTAAAAACCCGCTTGCAACGAAATGACTCCAGAGCACTTAAAAACCCGCTTGCAACGAAATGACTCCAGAGCACTTAAAAACCCGCTTTCAACGAAATGACTCCAGAGCACTTAAAAACCCGCTTGCAACGAAATGACTCCAGAGCAATTAAAAACCCGCTTGCAACGAAATGACTCCAGAGCACTTAAAAACCCGCTTGCAACGAAATGACTCCAGAGCACTTAAAAACCCGCTTGCAACGAAATGACTCCAGAGCACTTAAAAACCCGCTTGCAACGAAATGACTCCAGAGCACTTAAAAACCCGCTTGCAAAGAAATGAATCCAGAACACTTAAAAACCCGCTTGCAACGAAATGACTCCAGAGCACTTAAAAACCCGCTTGCAACGAAATGACTCCAGAGCACTTCAAAAACCCGCTTCCAGTGAAATGTGTGAGAAGTATGTAAAAACCCGCTTGCAATGAAATGACTCCAGAGCACGTAAAAACCCGCTTGCAACGAAATGACTCCAGAGCACTGAAAAACCCGCTTACAACGAAATGCCTTCAAAGCACTTAAAAACCCGCTTGCAACGAAATGACTCCAGAGCACTTAAAAACCCGCTTGCAATGAAATGACTCCAGAGCACGTAAAAACCCGCTTGCAACGAAATGACTCCAGAGCACTGAAAAACCCGCTTACAACGAAATGCCTTCAAAGCACTTAAAAACCCGCTTGCAACGAAATGACTCCAGAGCACTTAAAAACCCGCTTGCATCGAAATGACTCCAGAGCACTTAAAAACCCGCTTGCAACGAAATGACTCCAGAGCACTTAAAAACCCGCTTGCAACAAAATGACTCCAGAGCACTTAAAAACCCTCTTGCAACGAAATGACTCCAGAGCACTTAAAAACCCGCTTGCAACGAAATGACTCCAGAGCAATTAAAAACCCGCTTGCAACAAAATGAATCCAGAGCACTTAAAAACCCGCTTGCAACGAAATGACTCCAGAACACTTAAAAACCCGCTTGCAACGAAATGACTCCAGAGCACTTAAAAACCCGCTTGCAACGAAATGCCTTCAGAGCACTTAAAAACCCGCTTGCAACGAAATGACTCCAGAGCACTTAAAAACCCGCTTGCAACGAAATGACTCCAGAGCACTTAAAAACCCGCTTGCAACGAAATGACTCCAGAGCACTTAAAAACCCGCTTGCAACAAAATGACTGCAGAGCACTTAAAAAACGCACTTCCAGTGAAATGTCTGAGAAGTATGTAAAAACCCGCTTGCAACGAAATGACTCCAGAGCACTTAAAAACCCGCTTGCAACGAAATGACTCCAGAGCACTTAAACACCCGCGTGCAACGAAATGACTCCAGAGCACTTAAAAACCCGCTTGCAACGAAATGACTCCAGAGCACTTAAAAACCCGCTTGCAACGAAATGACTCCAGAGTACTTAAAAACCCGCTTGCAACGAAATGACTCCAGAGCACTGAAAAACCCGCTTACAACGAAATGCCTTCAAAGCACTTAAAAACCCGCTTGCAACGAAATGACTCCAGAGCACTTAAAAACCCGCTTGCAATGAAATGACTCCAGAGCACGTAAAAACCCGCTTGCAACGAAATGACTCCAGAGCACTGAAAAACCCGCTTACAACGAAATGCCTTCAAAGCACTTAAAAACCCGCTTGCAACGAAATGACTCCAGAGCACTTAAAAACCCGCTTGCATCGAAATGACTCCAGAGCACTTAAAAACCCGCTTGCAACGAAATGACTCCAGAGCACTTAAAAACCCGCTTGCAACAAAATGACTCCAGAGCACTTAAAAACCCTCTTGCAACGAAATGACTCCAGAGCACTTAAAAACCCGCTTGCAACGAAATGACTCCAGAGCAATTAAAAACCCGCTTGCAACAAAATGAATCCAGAGCACTTAAAAACCCGCTTGCAACGAAATGACTCCAGAACACTTAAAAACCCGCTTGCAACGAAATGACTCCAGAGCACTTAAAAACCCGCTTGCAACGAAATGCCTTCAGAGCACTTAAAAACCCGCTTGCAACGAAATGACTCCAGAGCACTTAAAAACCCGCTTGCAACGAAATGACTCCAGAGCACTTAAAAACCCGCTTGCAACGAAATGACTCCAGAGCACTTAAAAACCCGCTTGCAACAAAATGACTGCAGAGCACTTAAAAAACGCACTTCCAGTGAAATGTCTGAGAAGTATGTAAAAACCCGCTTGCAACGAAATGACTCCAGAGCACTTAAAAACCCGCTTGCAACGAAATGACTCCAGAGCACTTAAACACCCGCGTGCAACGAAATGACTCCAGAGCACTTAAAAACCCGCTTGCAACGAAATGACTCCAGAGCACTTAAAAACCCGCTTGCAACGAAATGACTCCAGAGCACTTAAAAACCCGCTTGCAACGAAATGACTCCAGAGCACTTAAAAACCCGCTTGCAACGAAATGACTCCAGAGCACTTAAAAACCCGCTTGCAACGAAATGACTCCAGAGCACTTAAAAACCCGCTTTCAACGAAATGACTCCAGAGCACTTAAAAACCCGCTTGCAACGAAATGACTCCAGAGCAATTAAAAACCCGCTTGCAACGAAATGACTCCAGAGCACTTAAAAACCCGCTTGCAACGAAATGACTCCAGAGCACTTAAAAACCCGCTTGCAACGAAATGACTCCAGAGCACTTAAAAACCCGCTTGCAACGAAATGACTCCAGAGCACTTAAAAACCCGCTTGCAAAGAAATGAATCCAGAACACTTAAAAACCCGCTTGCAACGAAATGACTCCAGAGCACTTAAAAACCCGCTTGCAACGAAATGACTCCAGAGCACTTCAAAAACCCGCTTCCAGTGAAATGTGTGAGAAGTATGTAAAAACCCGCTTGCAATGAAATGACTCCAGAGCACGTAAAAACCCGCTTGCAACGAAATGACTCCAGAGCACTGAAAAACCCGCTTACAACGAAATGCCTTCAAAGCACTTAAAAACCCGCTTGCAACGAAATGACTCCAGAGCACTTAAAAACCCGCTTGCAATGAAATGACTCCAGAGCACGTAAAAACCCGCTTGCAACGAAATGACTCCAGAGCACTGAAAAACCCGCTTACAACGAAATGCCTTCAAAGCACTTAAAAACCCGCTTGCAACGAAATGACTCCAGAGCACTTAAAAACCCGCTTGCATCGAAATGACTCCAGAGCACTTAAAAACCCGCTTGCAACGAAATGACTCCAGAGCACTTAAAAACCCGCTTGCAACAAAATGACTCCAGAGCACTTAAAAACCCTCTTGCAACGAAATGACTCCAGAGCATTTAAAAACCCGCTTGCAACGAAATGACTCCAGATCACTTAAAAACCCGCTTGCAACGAAATGACTCCAGAGCACTTAAAAACCCGCTTGCAACGAAATGACTCCAGAGCACTTAAAAACCCGCTTGCAACAAAATGACTGCAGAGCACTTAAAAAACGCACTTCCAGTGAAATGTCTGAGAAGTATGTAAAAACCCGCTTGCAACGAAATGACTCCAGAGCACTTAAAAACCCGCTTGCAACGAAATGACTCCAGAGCACTTAAACACCCGCGTGCAACGAAATGACTCCAGAGCACTTAAAAACCCGCTTGCAACGAAATGACTCCAGAGCACTTAAAAACCCGCTTGCAACGAAATGACTCCAGAGCACTTAAAAACCCGCTTGCAACGAAATGACTCCAGAGCACTTAAAAACCCGCTTGCAACGAAATGACTCCAGAGCACTTAAAAACCCGCTTGCAACGAAATGACTCCAGAGCACTTAAAAACCCGCTTGCAACGAAATGACTCCAGAGCACTTAAAAACCCGCTTGCAACGAAATGACTCCAGAGCAATTAAAAACCCGCTTGCAACGAAATGACTCCAGAGCACTTAAAAACCCGCTTGCAACGAAATGACTCCAGAGCACTTAAAAACCCGCTTGCAACGAAATGACTCCAGAGCACTTAAAAACCCGCTTGCAACGAAATGACTCCAGAGCACTTAAAAACCCGCTTGCAACGAAATGAATCCAGAACACTTAAAAACCCGCTTGCAACGAAATGACTCCAGAGCACTTAAAAACCCGCTTGCAACGAAATGACTCCAGAGCACTTAAACACCCGCGTGCAACGAAATGACTCCAGAGCACTTAAAAACCCGCTTGCAACGAAATGACTCCAGAGCACTTAAAAACCCGCTTGCAACGAAATGACTACAGAGTACTTAAAAACCCGCTTGCAACAAAATGACTGCAGAGCACTTAAAAAACCCACTTCCAGTGAAATGTCTGAGAAGTATGTAAAAACCCGCTTGCAACGAAATGACTCCAGAGCACTTAAAAACCCGCTTGCAACGAAATGACTCCAGAGCATTTAAACACCCGCGTGCAACGAAATGACTCCAGAGCACTTAAAAACCCGCTTGCAACGAAATGACTCCAGAGCACTTAAAAACCCGCTTGCAACGAAATGACTCCAGAGCACTTAAAAACCCGCTTGCAACGAAATGACTCCAGAGCACTTAAAAACCCGCTTGCAACGAAATGACTCCAGAGCACTTAAAAACCCGCTTGCAACGAAATGACTCCAGAACACTTAAAAACCCGCTTGCAACGAAATGACTCCAGAGCAATTAAAAACCCGCTTGCAACGAAATGAATCCAAAGCACTTAAAAACCCGCTTGCAACGAAATGACTCCAGAACACTTAAAAACCCGCTTGCAACGAAATGACTCCAGAGCACTTAAAAACCCGCTTGAAACGAAATGCCTTCAGAGCACTTAAAAACCCGCTTGCAACGAAATGACTCCAGAGCACTTAAAAACCCGCTTGCAACGAAATGACTCCAGAGCACTTAAAAACCCGCTTGCAACGAAATGACTCCAGAGCACTTAAAAACCCGCTTGCAAGAAAATGACTGCAGAGCACTTAAAAAACGCACTTCCAGTGAAATGTCTGAGAAGTATGTAAAAACCCGCTTGCAACGAAATGACTCCAGAGCACTTAAAAACCCGCTTGCAACGAAATGACTCCAGAGCACTTAAACACCCGCGTGCAACGAAATGACTCCAGAGCACTTAAAAACCCGCTTGCAACGAAATGACTCCAGAGCACTTAAACACCCGCGTGCAACGAAATGACTCCAGAGCACTTAAAAACCCGCTTGCAACGAAATGACTCCAGAGCACTTAAAAACCCGCTTGCAACGAAATGACTCCAGAGCACTTAAAAACCCGCTTGCAACGAAATGACTCCAGAGCACTTAAAAACCCGCTTGCAACGAAATGACTCAAGAGCACTTAAAAACCCGCTTGCAACGAAATGACTCCAGAACACTTAAAAACCCGCTTGCAACGAAATGACTCCAGAGCACTTAAAAACCCGCTTGCAACGAAATGAATCCAGAGCACTTAAAAACCCGCTTGCAATGAAATGACTCCAGAACACTTAAAAACCCGCTTGCAACGAAATGACTCCAGAGCACTTAAAAACCCGCTTGCAACGAAATGCCTTCAGAGCACTTAAAAACCCGCTTGCAACGAAATGACTCCAGAGCACTTAAAAACCCGCTTGCAACGAAATGACTCCAGAACACTTAAAAACCCGCTTGCAACGAAATGACTCCAGAGCACTTAAAAACCCGCTTGCAACGAAATGCCTTCAGAGCACATAAAAACCCGCTTGCAACGAAATGACTCCAGAGCACTTAAAAACCCGCTTGCAATGAAATGACTCCAGAGACTTAAAAACCCGCTTTTAACGAAATGACTCCAGAGCACTTAAAAACCCGCTTGCAACGAAATGACTCCAGAGCACTTAAAAACCCGCTTGCAACGAAATGACTCCAGAACACTTAAAAACCCGCTTGCAACGAAATGACTCCAGAGCACTTAAAAAACCCGCTTCCAGTGAAATGTGTGAGAAGTATGTAAAAACCCGCTTGCAATGAAATGACTCCAGAGCACGTAAAAACCCGCTTGCAACGAAATGACTCCAGAGCACTGAAAAACCCGCTTACAACGAAATGCCTTCAAAGCACTTAAAAACCCGCTTGCAACGAAATGACTCCAGAGCACTTAAAAACCCGCTTGCATCGAAATGACTCCAGAGCACTTAAAAACCCGCTTGCAACGAAATGACTCCAGAGCACTTAAAAACCCGCTTGCAACGAAATGACTCCAGAGCACTTAAAAACCCGCTTGCAACGAAATGACTCCAGAGCACTTAAAAACCCGCTTGCAACGAAATGACTCCAGAACACTTAAAAACCCGCTTGCAACGAAATGACTCTAGAGCAATTAAAAACCCGCTTGCAACGAAATGAATCCAGAGCACTTAAAAACCCGCTTGCAATGAAATGACTCCAGAGCACTTAAAAACCCGCTTGCAACGAAATGCCTTCAGAGCACTTAAAAACCCGCTTGCAACGAAATGACTCCAGAGCACTTAAAAACCCGCTTGCAACGAAATGACTCCAGAACACTTAAAAACCCGCTTGCAACGAAATGACTCCAGAGCACTTAAAAACCCGCTTGCAACGAAATGCCTTCAGAGCACATAAAAACCCTCTTGCAACGAAATGACTCCAGAGCACTTAAAAACCCGCTTGCAACGAAATGACTCCAGAGACTTAAAAACCCGCTTGCAACGAAATGACTCCAGAGCACTTAAAAACCCGCTTGCAACGAAATGACTCCAGAACACTTAAAAACCCGCTTGCAACGAAATGACTTCTGAGCACTTAAAAACCCGCTTGCAATGAAATGACTCCAGAGCACGTAAAAACCCGCTTGCAACGAAATGACTCCAGAGCACTTAAAAACCCGCTTGCAACGAAATGACTCCAGAGCACTTAAACACCCGCGTGCAAAGAAATGACTCCAGAGCACTTAAAAACCCGCTTGCAACGAAATGACTCCAGAGCACTTAAAAACCCGCTTGCAACGAAATGACTCCAGAGCACTTAAAAACCCGCTTGCAACGAAATGACTCCAGAGCACTTAAAAACCCGCTTGCAACGAAATGACTCCAGAGCACTTAAAAACCCGCTTGCAACGAAATGACTCCAGAACACTTAAAAACCCGCTTGCAACGAAATGACTCCAGAGCAATTAAAAACCCGCTTGCAACGAAATGAATCCAGAGCACTTAAAAACCCGCTTGCAACGAAATGACTCCAGAACACTTAAAAACCCGCTTGCAACGAAATGACTCCAGAGCACTTAAAAACCCGCTTGCAACGAAATGCCTTCAGAGCACTTAAAAACCCGCTTGCAACGAAATGACTCCAGAGCACTTAAAAACCCGCTTGCAACGAAATGACTCCAGAGCACTTAAAAACCCGCTTGCAACGAAATGCCTTCAGAGCACTTAAAAACCCGCTTGCAACGAAATGACTCCAGAGCATTTAAAAACCCGCTTGCAACGAAATGACTCCAGATCACTTAAAAACCCGCTTGCAACGAAATGACTCCAGAGCACTTAAAAACCCGCTTGCAACGAAATGACTCCAGAGCACTTAAAAACCCGCTTGCAACAAAATGACTGCAGAGCACTTAAAAAACGCACTTCCAGTGAAATGTCTGAGAAGTATGTAAAAACCCGCTTGCAACGAAATGACTCCAGAGCACTTAAAAACCCGCTTGCAACGAAATGACTCCAGAGCACTTAAACACCCGCGTGCAACGAAATGACTCCAGAGCACTTAAAAACCCGCTTGCAACGAAATGACTCCAGAGCACTTAAAAACCCGCTTGCAACGAAATGACTCCAGAGCACTTAAAAACCCGCTTGCAACGAAATGACTCCAGAGCACTTAAAAACCCGCTTGCAACGAAATGACTCCAGAGCACTTAAAAACCCGCTTGCAACGAAATGACTCCAGAGCACTTAAAAACCCGCTTGCAACGAAATGACTCCAGAGCACTTAAAAACCCGCTTGCAACGAAATGACTCCAGAGCAATTAAAAACCCGCTTTCAACGAAATGACTCCAGAGCACTTAAAAACCCGCTTGCAACGAAATGACTCCAGAGCACTTAAAAACCCGCTTGCAACGAAATGACTCCAGAGCACTTAAAAACCCGCTTGCAACGAATTGACTCCAGAGCACTTAAAAACCCGCTTGCAACGAAATGAATCCAGAACACTTAAAAACCCGCTTGCAACGAAATGACTCCAGAGCACTTAAAAACCCGCTTGCAACGAAATGACTCCAGAGCACTTAAACACCCGCGTGCAACGAAATGACTCCAGAGCACTTAAAAACCCGCTTGCAACGAAATGACTCCAGAGCACTTAAAAACCCGCTTGCAACGAAATGACTACAGAGTACTTAAAAACCCGCTTGCAACAAAATGACTGCAGAGCACTTAAAAAACCCACTTCCAGTGAAATGTCTGAGAAGTATGTAAAAACCCGCTTGCAACGAAATGACTCCAGAGCACTTAAAAACCCGCTTGCAACGAAATGACTCCAGAGCATTTAAACACCCGCGTGCAACGAAATGACTCCAGAGCACTTAAAAACCCGCTTGCAACGAAATGACTCCAGAGCACTTAAAAACCCGCTTGCAACGAAATGACTCCAGAGCACTTAAAAACCCGCTTGCAACGAAATGACTCCAGAGCACTTAAAAACCCGCTTGCAACGAAATGACTCCAGAGCACTTAAAAACCCGCTTGCAACGAAATGACTCCAGAACACTTAAAAACCCGCTTGCAACGAAATGACTCCAGAGCAATTAAAAACCCGCTTGCAACGAAATGAATCCAGAGCACTTAAAAACCCGCTTGCAACGAAATGACTCCAGAACACTTAAAAACCCGCTTGCAACGAAATGACTCCAGAGCACTTAAAAACCCGCTTGCAACGAAATGCCTTCAGAGCACTTAAAAACCCGCTTGCAACGAAATGACTCCAGAGCACTTAAAAACCCGCTTGCAACGAAATGACTCCAGAGCACTTAAAAACCCGCTTGCAACGAAATGACTCCAGAGCACTTAAAAACCCGCTTGCAACAAAATGACTGCAGAGCACTTAAAAAACGCACTTCCAGTGAAATGTCTGAGAAGTATGTAAAAACCCGCTTGCAACGAAATGACTCCAGAGCACTTAAAAACCCGCTTGCAACGAAATGACTCCAGAGCACTTAAACACCCGCGTGCAACGAAATGACTCCAGAGCACTTAAAAACCCGCTTGCAACGAAATGACTCCAGAGCACTTAAAAACCCGCTTGCAACGAAATGACTCCAGAGCACTTAAAAACCCGCTTGCAACGAAATGACTCCAGAGCACTTAAAAACCCGCTTGCAACGAAATGACTCCAGAGCACTTAAAAACCCGCTTGCAACGAAATGACTCCAGAGCACTTAAAAACCCGCTTGCAACGAAATGACTCCAGAGCACTTAAAAACCCGCTTGCAACGAAATGACTCCAGAGCAATTAAAAACCCGCTTGCAACGAAATGACTCCAGAGCACTTAAAAACCCGCTTGCAACGAAATGACTCCAGAGCACTTAAAAACCCGCTTGCAACGAAATGACTCCAGAGCACTTAAAAACCCGCTTGCAACGAAATGACTCCAGAGCACTTAAAAACCCGCTTGCAACAAAATGACTGCAGAGCACTTAAAAACCCGCTTGCAACGAAATGACTCCAGAGCACTTAAAAACCCGCTTGCAACGAAATGACTACAGAGTACTTAAAAACCCGCTTGCAACAAAATGACTGCAGAGCACTTAAAAAACCCACTTCCAGTGAAATGTCTGAGAAGTATGTAAAAACCCGCTTGCAACGAAATGACTCCAGAGCACTTAAAAACCCGCTTGCAACGAAATGACTCCAGAGCACTTAAACACCCGCGTGCAACGAAATGACTCCAGAGCACTTAAAAACCCGCTTGCAACGAAATGACTCCAGAGCACTTAAAAACCCGCTTGCAACGAAATGACTCCAGAGCACTTAAAAACCCGCTTGCAACGAAATGACTCCAGAGCACTTAAAAACCCGCTTGCAACGAAATGACTCCAGAGCACTTAAAAACCCGCTTGCAACGAAATGACTCCAGAACACTTAAAAACCCGCTTGCAACGAAATGACTCCAGAGCACTTAAAAACCCGCTTGCAACGAAATGACTCCAGAGCACTTAAAAACCCGCTTGCAACGAAATGACTCCAGAGCACTTAAAAACCCGCTTGCAACGAAATGAATCCAGAACACTTAAAAACCCGCTTGCAACGAAATGACTCCAGAGCACTTAAAAACCCGCTTGCAACGAAATGACTCCAGAGCACTTAAACACCCGCGTGCAACGAAATGACTCCAGAGCACTTAAAAACCCGCTTGCAACGAAATGACTCCAGAGCACTTAAAAACCCGCTTGCAACGAAATGACTACAGAGTACTTAAAAACCCGCTTGCAACAAAATGACTGCAGAGCACTTAAAAAACCCACTTCCAGTGAAATGTCTGAGAAGTATGTAAAAACCCGCTTGCAACGAAATGACTCCAGAGCACTTAAAAACCCGCTTGCAACGAAATGACTCCAGAGCACTTAAACACCCGCGTGCAACGAAATGACTCCAGAGCACTTAAAAACCCGCTTGCAACGAAATGACTCCAGAGCACTTAAAAACCCGCTTGCAACGAAATGACTCCAGAGCACGTAAAAACCCGCTTGCAACGAAATGACTCCAGAGCACTTAAAAACCCGCTTGCAACGAAATGACTCCAGAGCACTTAAAAACCCGCTTGCAACGAAATGACTCCAGAACACTTAAAAACCCGCTTGCAACGAAATGACTCCAGAGCAGTTAAAAACCCGCTTGCAACGAAATGAATCCAGAGCACTTAAAAACCCGCTTGCAACGAAATGACTCCAGAACACTTAAAAACCCGCTTGCAACGAAATGACTCCAGAGCACTTAAAAACCCGCTTGCAACGAAATGCCTTCAGAGCACTTAAAAACCCGCTTGCAACGAAATGACTCCAGAGCACTTAAAAACCCGCTTGCAACGAAATGACTCCAGAACACTTAAAAACCCGCTTGCAACGAAATGACTCCAGAGCACTTAAAAACCCGCTTGCAACGAAATGCCTTCAGAGCACATAAAAACCCGCTTGCAACGAAATGACTCCAGAGCACTTAAAAACCCGCTTGCAACGAAATGACTCCAGAGACTTAAAAACCCGCTTTTAACGAAATGACTCCAGAGTACTTAAAAACCCGCTTGCAACGAAATGACTCCAGAGCACTTAAAAACCCGCTTGCAACGAAATGACTCCAGAACACTTAAAAACCCGCTTGCAACGAAATGACTCCAGAGCACTTAAAAAACCCGCTTCCAGTGAAATGTGTGAGAAGTATGTAAAAACCCGCTTGCAATGAAATGACTCCAGAGCACGTAAAAACCCGCTTGCAACGAAATGACTCCAGAGCACTGAAAAACCCGCTTGAAACGAAATGACTCCAGAGCACTTAAAAACCCGCTTGCAACGAAATGACTCCAGAGCACTTAAAAACCCGCTTGCAACGAAATGACTCCAGAGCACTTAAAAAACGCACTTCCAGTGAAATGTCTGAGAAGTATGTAAAAACCCGCTTGCAACGAAATGACTCCAGAGCACTTAAACAACCGCGTGCAACGAAATGACTCCAGAGCACTTAAAAACCCGCTTGCAACGAAATGACTCCAGAGCACTTAAAAACCCGCTTGCAACGAAATGACTACAGAGTACTTAAAAACCCGCTTGCAACAAAATGACTGCAGAGCACTTAAAAAACCCACTTCCAGTGAAATGTCTGAGAAGTATGTAAAAACCCGCTTGCAACGAAATGACTCCAGAGCACTTAAAAACCCGCTTGCAACGAAATGACTCCAGAGCACTTAAACACCCGCGTGCAACGAAATGACTCCAGAGCACTTAAAAACCCGCTTGCAACGAAATGACTCCAGAGCACTTAAAAACCCGCTTGCAACGAAATGACTCCAGAGCACTTAAAAACCCGCTTGCAACGAAATGACTCCAGAGCACTTAAAAACCCGCTTGCAACGAAATGACTCCAGAGCACTTAAAAACCCGCTTGCAACGAAATGACTCCAGAACACTTAAAAACCCGCTTGCAACGAAATGACTCCAGAGCACTTAAAAACCCGCTTGCAACGAAATGACTCCAGAGCACTTAAAAACCCGCTTGCAACGAAATGACTCCAGAGCACTTAAAAACCCGCTTGCAACGAAATGAATCCAGAACACTTAAAAACCCGCTTGCAACGAAATGACTCCAGAGCACTTAAAAACCCGCTTGCAACGAAATGACTCCAGAGCACTTAAACACCCGCGTGCAACGAAATGACTCCAGAGCACTTAAAAACCCGCTTGCAACGAAATGACTCCAGAGCACTTAAAAACCCGCTTGCAACGAAATGACTACAGAGTACTTAAAAACCCGCTTGCAACAAAATGACTGCAGAGCACTTAAAAAACCCACTTCCAGTGAAATGTCTGAGAAGTATGTAAAAACCCGCTTGCAACGAAATGACTCCAGAGCACTTAAAAACCCGCTTGCAACGAAATGACTCCAGAGCACTTAAACACCCGCGTGCAACGAAATGACTCCAGAGCACTTAAAAACCCGCTTGCAACGAAATGACTCCAGAGCACTTAAAAACCCGCTTGCAACGAAATGACTCCAGAGCACTTAAAAACCCGCTTGCAACGAAATGACTCCAGAGCACTTAAAAACCCGCTTGCAACGAAATGACTCCAGAGCACTTAAAAACCCGCTTGCAACGAAATGACTCCAGAACACTTAAAAACCCGCTTGCAACGAAATGACTCCAGAGCAGTTAAAAACCCGCTTGCAACGAAATGAATCCAGAGCACTTAAAAACCCGCTTGCAATGAAATGACTCCAGAACACTTAAAAACCCGCTTGCAACGAAATGACTCCAGAGCACTTAAAAACCCGCTTGCAACGAAATGCCTTCAGAGCACTTAAAAACCCGCTTGCAACGAAATGACTCCAGAGCACTTAAAAACCCGCTTGCAACGAAATGACTCCAGAACACTTAAAAACCCGCTTGCAACGAAATGACTCCAGAGCACTTAAAAACCCGCTTGCAACGAAATGCCTTCAGAGCACATAAAAACCCGCTTGCAACGAAATGACTCCAGAGCACTTAAAAACCCGCTTGCAACGAAATGACTCCAGAGACTTAAAAACCCGCTTTTAACGAAATGACTCCAGAGTACTTAAAAACCCGCTTGCAACGAAATGACTCCAGAGCACTTAAAAACCCGCTTGCAACGAAATGACTCCAGAACACTTAAAAACCCGCTTGCAACGAAATGACTCCAGAGCACTTAAAAAACCCGCTTCCAGTGAAATGTGTGAGAAGTATGTAAAAACCCGCTTGCAATGAAATGACTCCAGAGCACGTAAAAACCCGCTTGCAACGAAATGACTCCAGAGCACTGAAAAACCCGCTTGAAACGAAATGACTCCAGAGCACTTAAAAACCCGCTTGCAACGAAATGACTCCAGAGCACTTAAAAACCCGCTTGCAACGAAATGACTCCAGAGCACTTAAAAAACGCACTTCCAGTGAAATGTCTGAGAAGTATGTAAAAACCCGCTTGCAACGAAATGACTCCAGAGCACTTAAACACCCGCGTGCAACGAAATGACTCCAGAGCACTTAAAAACCCGCTTGCAACGAAATGACTCCAGAGCACTTAAAAACCCGCTTGCAACGAAATGACTACAGAGTACTTAAAAACCCGCTTGCAACAAAATGACTGCAGAGCACTTAAAAAACCCACTTCCAGTGAAATGTCTGAGAAGTATGTAAAAACCCGCTTGCAACGAAATGACTCCAGAGCACTTAAAAACCCGCTTGCAACGAAATGACTCCAGAGCACTTAAACACCCGCGTGCAACGAAATGACTCCAGAGCACTTAAAAACCCGCTTGCAACGAAATGACTCCAGAGCACTTAAAAACCCGCTTGCAACGAAATGACTCCAGAGCACTTAAAAACCCGCTTGCAACGAAATGACTCCAGAGCACTTAAAAACCCGCTTGCAACGAAATGACTCCAGAGCACTTAAAAACCCGCTTGCAACGAAATGACTCCAGAACACTTAAAAACCCGCTTGCAACGAAATGACTCCAGAGCAGTTAAAAACCCGCTTGCAACGAAATGAATCCAGAGCACTTAAAAACCCGCTTGCAATGAAATGACTCCAGAACACTTAAAAACCCGCTTGCAACGAAATGACTCCAGAGCACTTAAAAACCCGCTTGCAACGAAATGCCTTCAGAGCACTTAAAAACCCGCTTGCAACGAAATGACTCCAGAGCACTTAAAAACCCGCTTGCAACGAAATGACTCCAGAACACTTAAAAACCCGCTTGCAACGAAATGACTCCAGAGCACTTAAAAACCCGCTTGCAACGAAATGCCTTCAGAGCACATAAAAACCCGCTTGCAACGAAATGACTCCAGAGCACTTAAAAACCCGCTTGCAACGAAATGACTCCAGAGACTTAAAAACCCGCTTTTAACGAAATGACTCCAGAGTACTTAAAAACCCGCTTGCAACGAAATGACTCCAGAGCACTTAAAAACCCGCTTGCAACGAAATGACTCCAGAACACTTAAAAACCCGCTTGCAACGAAATGACTCCAGAGCACTTAAAAAACCCGCTTCCAGTGAAATGTGTGAGAAGTATGTAAAAACCCGCTTGCAATGAAATGACTCCAGAGCACGTAAAAACCCGCTTGCAACGAAATGACTCCAGAGCACTGAAAAACCCGCTTACAACGAAATGCCTTCAAAGCACTTAAAAACCCGCTTGCAACGAAATGACTCCAGAGCACTTAAAAACCCGCTTGCATCGAAATGACTCCAGAGCACTTAAAAACCCGCTTGCAACGAAATGACTCCAGAGCACTTAAAAACCCGCTTGCAACGAAATGACTCCAGAGCACTTAAAAACCCGCTTGCAACGAAATGACTCCAGAGCACTTAAAAACCCGATTGCAACGAAATGACTCCAGAACACTTAAAAACCCGCTTGCAACGAAATGACTCTAGAGCAATTAAAAACCCGCTTGCAACGAAATGAATCCAGAGCACTTAAAAACCCGCTTGCAACGAAATGACTCCAGAACACTTAAAAACCCGCTTGCAACGAAATGACTCCAGAGCACTTAAAAACCCGCTTGCAACGAAATGCCTTCAGAGCACTTAAAAACCCGCTTGCAATGAAATGACTCCAGAGCACTTAAAAACCCGCTTGCAACGAAATGACTCCAGAACACTTAAAAACCCGCTTGCAACGAAATGACTCCAGAGCACTTAAAAACCCGCTTGCAACGAAATGCCTTCAGAGCACATAAAAACCCGCTTGCAACGAAATGACTCCAGAGCACTTAAAAACCCGCTTGCAACGAAATGACTCCAGAGACTTAAAAACCCGCTTGCAACGAAATGACTCCAGAGCACTTAAAAACCCGCTTGCAACGAAATGACTCCAGAACACTTAAAAACCCGCTTGCAACGAAATGACTTCTGAGCACTTAAAAACCCGCTTGCAATGAAATGACTCCAGAGCACGTAAAAACCCGCTTGCAACGAAATGACTCCAGAGCACTTAAAAACCCGCTTGCAACGAAATGACTCTAGAGCACTTTAACACCCGCGTGCAAAGAAATGACTCCAGAGCACTTAAAAACCCGCTTGCAACGAAATGACTCCAGAGCACTTAAAAACCCGCTTGCAACGAAATGACTCCAGAGCACTTAAAAACCCGCTTGCAACGAAATGACTCCAGAGCACTTAAAAACCCGCTTGCAACGAAATGACTCCAGAGCACTTAAAAACCCGCTTGCAACGAAATGACTCCAGAACACTTAAAAACCCGCTTGCAACGAAATGACTCCAGAGCAATTAAAAACCCGCTTGCAACGAAATGAATCCAGAGCACTTAAAAACCCGCTTGCAACGAAATGACTCCAGAACACTTAAAAACCCGCTTGCAACGAAATGACTCCAGAGCACTTAAAAACCCGCTTGCAACGAAATGCCTTCAGAGCACTTAAAAACCCGCTTGCAACGAAATGACTCCAGAGCACTTAAAAACCCGCTTGCAACGAAATGACTCCAGAGCACTTAAAAACCCGCTTGCAACGAAATGCCTTCAGAGCACTTAAAAACCCGCTTGCAACGAAATGACTCCAGAGCACTTAAAAACCCGCTTGCAACGAAATGACTCCAGAGTACTTAAAAACCCGCTTGCAACGAAATGACTCCAGAGCACTTAAAACCCCGCTTGCAACGAAATGACTCCAGAGCACTTAAAAACCCGCTTGCAACGAAATGACTCCAGAGCACGTAAAAACCCGCTTGCAACGAAATGACTCCAGAGCACTTAAAAACCCGCTTGCAACGAAATGAGTCCAGAACACTTAAAAACCCGCTTGCAACGAAATGACTCCAGAGCACTTAAAAACCCGCTTGCAACGAAATGACTCCAGAGCACTTAAACACCCGCGTGCAACGAAATGACTCCAGAGCACTTAAAAACCCGCGTGCAACAAAATGACTCCAGAGCACTTAAAAACCTGCTTGCAACGAAATGACTACAGAGTACTTAAAAACCCGCTTGCAACAAAATGACTGCAGAGCACTTAAAAAACCCACTTCCAGTGAAATGTCTGAGAAGTATGTAAAAACCCGCTTGCAACGAAATGACTCCAGAGCACTTAAAAACCCGCTTGCAACGAAATGACTCCAGAGCACTTAAACACCCGCGTGCAACGAAATGACTCCAGAGCACTTAAAAACCCGCTTGCAACGAAATGACTCCAGAGCACTTAAAAACCCGCTTGCAACGAAATGACTCCAGAGCACTTAAAAACCCGCTTGCAACGAAATGACTCCAGAGCACTTAAAAACCCGCTTGCAACGAAATGACTCCAGAGCACTTAAAAACCCGCTTGCAACGAAATGACTCCAGAGCACTTAAAAACCCGCTTGCAACGAAATGACTCCAGAGCAGTTAAAAACCCGCTTGCAACGAAATGAATCCAGAGCACTTAAAAACCCGCTTGCAACGAAATGACTCCAGAACACTTAAAAACCCGCTTGCAACGAAATGACTCTAGAGCACTTAAAAACCCGCTTGCAACGAAATGCCTTCAGAGCACTTAAAAACCCGCTTGCAACGAAATGACTCCAGAGCACTTAAAAACCCGCTTGCAACGAAATGACTCCAGAACACTTAAAAACCCGCTTGCAACGAAATGACTCCAGAGCACTTAAAAACCCGCTTGCAACGAAATGCCTTCAGAGCACATAAAAACCCGCTTGCAACGAAATGACTCCAGAGCACTTAAAAACCCGCTTGCAACGAAATGACTCCAGAGACTTAAAAACCCGCTTTTAACGAAATGACTCCAGAGTACTTAAAAACCCGCTTGCAACGAAATGACTCCAGAGCACTTAAAAACCCGCTTGCAACGAAATGACTCCAGAACACTTAAAAACCCGCTTGCAACGAAATGACTCCAGAGCACTTAAAAAACCCGCTTCCAGTGAAATGTGTGAGAAGTATGTAAAAACCTGCTTGCAATGAAATGACTCCAGAGCACGTAAAAACCCGCTTGCAACGAAATGACTCCAGAGCACTGAAAAACCCGCTTACAAAGAAATGCCTTCAAAGCACTTAAAAACCCGCTTGCAACGAAATGACTCCAGAGCACTTAAAAACCCGCTTGCATCGAAATGACTCCAGAGCACTTAAAAACCCGCTTTCAACGAAATGACTCCAGAGCACTTAAAAACCCGCTTGCAACGAAATGACTCCAGAGCACTTAAAAACCCGCTTGCAACGAAATGACTCCAGAGCATTTAAAAACCCGCTTGCAACGAAATGACTCCAGAACACTTAAAAACCCGCTTGCAACGAAATGACTCAAGAACACTTAAAAACCCGCTTGCAACGAAATGACTCCAGAGCACTTAAAAACCCGCTTGCAACGAAATGCCTTCAGAGCACTTAAAAACCCGCTTGCAACGAAATGACTCCAGAGCACTTAAAAACCCGCTTGCAACGAAATGACTCCAGAGCACTTAAAAACCCGCTTGCAACGAAATGACTCCAGAGCACTTAAAAACCCGCTTGCAACGAAATGCCTTCAGAGCACATAAAAACCCGCTTGCAACGAAATGACTCCAGAGCACTTAAAAACCCGCTTGCAACGAAATGACTCCAGAGACTTAAAAACCCGCTTGCAACGAAATGACTCCAGAGCACTTAAAAACCCGCTTGCAACGAAATGACTCCAGAACACTTAAAAACCCGCTTGCAACGAAGTGACTTCTGAGCACTTAAAAACCCGCTTGCAATGAAATGACTCCAGAGCACGTAAAAACCCGCTTGCAACGAAATGACTCCAGAGCACTTAAAAACCCGCTTGCAACGAAATGACTCCAGAGCACTTAAACACCCGCGTGCAAAGAAATGACTCCAGAGCACTTAAAAACCCGCTTGCAACGAAATGACTCCAGAGCACTTAAAAACCCGCTTGCAACGAAATGACTCCAGAGCACTTAAAAACCCGCTTGCAACGAAATGACTCCAGAGCACTTAAAAACCCGCTTGCAACGAAATGACTCCAGAGCACTTAAAAACCCGCTTGCAACGAAATGACTCCAGAACACTTAAAATCCCGCTTGCAACGAAATGACTCCAGAGCAATTAAAAACCCGCTTGCAACGAAATGAATCCAGAGCACTTAAAAACCCGCTTGCAACGAAATGACTCCAGAACACTTAAAAACCCGCTTGCAACGAAATGACTCCAGAGCACTTAAAAACCCGCTTGCAACGAAATGCCTTCAGAGCACTTAAAAACCCGCTTGCAACGAAATGACTCCAGAGCACTTAAAAACCCGCTTGCAACGAAATGACTCCAGAGCACTTAAAAACCCGCTTGCAACGAAATGCCTTCAGAGCACTTAAAAACCCGCTTGCAACGAAATGACTCCAGAGCACTTAAAAACCCGCTTGCAACGAAATGACTCCAGAGTACTTAAAAACCCGCTTGCAACGAAATGACTCCAGAGCACTTAAAACCCCGCTTGCAACGAAATGACTCCAGAGCACTTAAAAACCCGCTTGCAACGAAATGACTCCAGAGCACGTAAAAACCCGCTTGCAACGAAATGACTCCAGAGCACTTAAAAACCCGCTTGCAACGAAATGAGTCCAGAACACTTAAAAACCCGCTTGCAACGAAATGACTCCAGAGCACTTAAAAACCCGCTTGCAACGAAATGACTCCAGAGCACTTAAACACCCGCGTGCAACGAAATGACTCCAGAGCACTTAAAAACCCGCTTGCAACAAAATGACTCCAGAGCACTTAAAAACCTGCTTGCAACGAAATGACTACAGAGTACTTAAAAACCCGCTTGCAACAAAATGACTGCAGAGCACTTAAAAAACCCACTTCCAGTGAAATGTCTGAGAAGTATGTAAAAACCCGCTTGCAACGAAATGAATCCAGATCACTTAAAAACCCGCTTGCAACGAAATGACTCCAGAGCACTTAAACACCCGCGTGCAACGAAATGACTCCAGAGCACTTAAAAACCCGCTTGCAACGAAATGACTCCAGAGCACTTAAAAACCCGCTTGCAACGAAATGACTCCAGAGTACTTAAAAACCCGCTTGCAACGAAATGACTCCAGAGCACTTAAAAACCCGCTTGCAACGAAATGACTCCAGAGCACTTAAAAACCCGCTTGCAACGAAATGACTCCAGAGCACTTAAAAACCCGCTTGCAACGAAATGACTCCAGAGCAGTTAAAAACCCGCTTGCAACGAAATGAATCCAGAGCACTTAAAAACCCGCTTGCAACGAAATGACTCCAGAACACTTAAAAACCCGCTTGCAACGAAATGACTCCAGAGCACTTAAAAACCCGCTTGCAACGAAATGCCTTCAGAGCACTTAAAAACCCGCTTGCAACGAAATGACTCCAGAGCACTTAAAAACCCGCTTGCAACGAAATGACTCCAGAACACTTAAAAACCCGCTTGCAACGAAATGACTCCAGAGCACTTAAAAACCCGCTTGCAACGAAATGCCTAAAGAGCACATAAAAACCGGCTTGCAACGAAATGACTCCAGAGCACTTAAAAACCCGCTTGCAACGAAATGACTCCAGAGACTTAAAAACCCGCTTTTAACGAAATGACTCCAGAGTACTTAAAAACCCGCTTGCAACGAAATGACTCCAGAGCACTTAAAAACCCGCTTGCAATGTAATGACTCCAGAACACTTAAAAACCCGCTTGCAACGAAATGACTCCAGAGCACTTAAAAAACCCGCTTCCAGTGAAATGTGTGAGAAGTATGTAAAAACCCGCTTGCAATGAAATGACTCCAGAGCACGTAAAAACCCGCTTGCAACGAAATGACTCCAGAGCACTGAAAAACCCGCTTACAAAGAAATGCCTTCAAAGCACTTAAAAACCCGCTTGCAACGAAATGACTCCAGAGCACTTAAAAACCCGCTTGCAACGAAATGACTCCAGAGCACTTAAAAACCCGCTTGCAACGAAATGACTCCAGAGCACTTAAAAACCCGCTTGCAACGAAATGACTCCAGAGCACTTAAAAACCCGCTTGCAACGAAATGACTCCAGAACACTTAAAAACCCGCTTGCAACGAAATGACTCCAGAACACTTAAAAACCCGCTTGCAACGAAATGACTCCAGAGCACTTAAAAACCCGCTTGCAACGAAATGCCTTCAGAGCACTTAAAAACCCGCTTGCAACGAAATGACTCCAGAGCACTTAAAAACCCGCTTGCAACGAAATGACTCCAGAGCACTTAAAAACCCGCTTGCAACGAAATGCCTTCAGAGCACTTAAAAACCCGCTTGCAACGAAATGACTCCAGAGCACTTAAAAACCCGCTTGCAACGAAATGACTCCAGAACACTTAAAAACCCGCTTGCAACGAAATGACTCCAGAGCACTTAAAAACCCGCTTGCAACGAAATGCCTTCAGAGCACATAAAAACCCGCTTGCAACGAAATGACTCCAGAGCACTTAAAAACCCGCTTGCAACGAAATGACTCCAGAGACTTAAAAACCCGCTTACAACGAAATGACTCCAGAGCACTTAAAAACCCGCTTGCAACGAAATGACTCCAGAACACTTAAAAACCCGCTTGCAACGAAATGACTTCTGAGCACTTAAAAACCCGCTTGCAATGAAATGACTCCAGAGCACGTAAAAACCCGCTTGCAACGAAATGACTCCAGAGCACTTAAAAACCCGCTTGCAACGAAATGACTCCAGAACACTTAAAAACCCGCTTGCAACGAAATGACTCCAGAACACTTAAAAACCCGCTTGCAACGAAATGACTCCAGAGCACTTCAAAAACCCGCTTCCAGTGAAATGTGTGAGAAGTATGTAAAAACCCGCTTGCAATGAAATGACTCCAGAGCACGTAAAAACCCGCTTGCAACGAAATGACTCCAGAGCACTGAAAAACCCGCTTACAACGAAATGCCTTCAAAGCACTTAAAAACCCGCTTGCAACGAAATGACTCCAGAGCACTTAAAAACCCGCTTGCAATGAAATGACTCCAGAGCAAGTAAAAACCCGCTTGCAACGAAATGACTCCAGAGCACTGAAAAACCCGCTTACAACGAAATGCCTTCAAAGCACTTAAAAACCCGCTTGCAACGAAATGACTCCAGAGCACTTAAAAACCCGCTTGCATCGAAATGACTCCAGAGCACTTAAAAACCCGCTTGCAACGAAATGACTCCAGAGCACTTAAAAACCCGCTTGCAACGAAATGACTCCAGAGCACTTAAAAACCCGCTTGCAACGAAATGACTCCAGAGCATTTAAAAACCCGCTTGCAACGAAATGACTCCAGATCACTTAAAAACCCGCTTGCAACGAAATGACTCCAGAGCACTTAAAAACCCGCTTGCAACGAAATGACTCCAGAGCACTTAAAAACCCGCTTGCAACAAAATGACTGCAGAGCACTTAAAAAACGCACTTCCAGTGAAATGTCTGAGAAGTATGTAAAAACCCGCTTGCAACGAAATGACTCCAGAGCACTTAAAAACCCGCTTGCAACGAAATGACTCCAGAGCACTTAAACACCCGCGTGCAACGAAATGACTCCAGAGCACTTAAAAACCCGCTTGCAACGAAATGACTCCAGAGCACTTAAAAACCCGCTTGCAACGAAATGACTCCAGAGCACTTAAAAACCCGCTTGCAACGAAATGACTCCAGAGCACTTAAAAACCCGCTTGCAACGAAATGACTCCAGAGCACTTAAAAACCTGCTTGCAACGAAATGACTCCAGAGCACTTAAAAACCCGCTTGCAACGAAATGATTCCAGAGCACTTAAAAACCCGCTTGCAACGAAATGCAACAAAATGACTCCAGAGCACTTAAAAACCTGCTTGCAACGAAATGACTACAGAGTACTTAAAAACCCGCTTGCAACAAAATGACTGCAGAGCACTTAAAAAACCCACTTCCAGTGAAATGTCTGAGAAGTATGTAAAAACCCGCTTGCAACGAAATGACTCCAGAGCACTTAAAAACCCGCTTGCAACGAAATGACTCCAGAGCACTTAAACACCCGCGTGCAACGAAATGACTCCAGAGCACTTAAAAACCCGCTTGCAACGAAATGACTCCAGAGCACTTAAAAACCCGCTTGCAACGAAATGACTCCAGAGCACTTAAAAACCCGCTTGCAACGAAATGACTCCAGAGCACTTAAAAACCCGCTTGCAACGAAATGACTCCAGAGCACTTAAAAACCCGCTGGCAACGAAATGACTCCAGAGCACTTAAAAACCCGCTTGCAACGAAATGACTCCAGAGAAGTTAAAAACCCGCTTGCAACGAAATGAATCCAGAGCACTTAAAAACCCGCTTGTAACGAAATGACTCCAGAACACTTAAAAACCCGCTTGCAACAAAATGACTCCAGAGCACTTAAAAACCCGCTTGCAACGAAATGCCTTCAGAGCACTTAAAAACCCGCTTGCAACGAAATGACTCCAGAGCACTTAAAAACCCGCTTGCAACGAAATGACTCCAGAACACTTAAAAACCCGCTTGCAACGAAATGACTCCAGAGCACTTAAAAACCCGCTTGCAACGAAATGCCTTCAGAGCACACAAAAACCCGCTTGCAACGAAATGACTCCAGAGCACTTAAAAACCCGCTTGCAACGAAATGACTCCAGAGACTTAAAAACCCGCTTTTAACGAAATGACTCCAGAGTACTTAAAAACCCGCTTGCAACGAAATGACTCCAGAGCACTTAAAAACCCGCTTGCAACGTAATGACTCCAGAACACTTAAAAACCCGCTTGCAACGAAATGACTCCAGAGCACTTAAAAAACCCGCTTCCAGTGAAATGTGTGAGAAGTATGTAAAAACCCGCTTGCAATGAAATGACTCCAGAGCACGTAAAACCCCGCTTGCAACGAAATGACTCCAGAGCACTGAAAAACCCGCTTACAAAGAAATGCCTTCAAAGCACTTAAAAACCCGCTTGCAACGAAATGACTCCAGAGCACTTAAAAACCCGCTTGCAACGAAATGACTCCAGAGCACTTAAAAACCCGCTTGCAACGAAATGACTCCAGAGCACTTAAAAACCCGCTTGCAACGAAATGACTCCAGAGCACTTAAAAACCCGCTTGCAACGAAATGACTCCAGAGCACTGAAAAACCCGCTTACAAAGAAATGCCTTCAAAGCACTTAAAAACCCGCTTGCAACGAAATGACTCCAGAGCACTTAAAAACCCGCTTGCAACGAAATGACTCCAGAGCACTTAAAAACCCGCTTGCAACGAAATGACTCCAGAACACTTAAAAACCCGCTTGCAACGAAATGACTCCAGAACACTTAAAAACCCGCTTGCAACGAAATGACTCCAGAGCACTTAAAAACCCGCTTGCAACGAAATGCCTTCAGAGCACTTAAAAACCCGCTTGCAACGAAATGACTCCAGAGCACTTAAAAACCCGCTTGCAACGAAATGACTCCAGAGCACTTAAAAACCCGCTTGCAACGAAATGCCTTCAGAGCACTTAAAAACCCGCTTGCAACGAAATGACTCCAGAGCACTTAAAAACCCGCTTGCAACGAAATGACTCCAGAACACTTAAAAACCCGCTTGCAACGAAATGACTCCAGAGCACTTAAAAACCCGCTTGCAACGAAATGCCTTCAGAGCACATAAAAACCCGCTTGCAACGAAATGACTCCAGAGCACTTAAAAACCCGCTTGCAACGAAATGACTCCAGAGACTTAAAAACCCGCTTGCAACGAAATGACTCCAGAGCACTTAAAAACCCGCTTGCAACGAAATGACTCCAGAACACTTAAAAACCCGCTTGCAACGAAATGACTTCTGAGCACTTAAAAACCCGCTTGCAATGAAATGACTCCAGAGCACGTAAAAACCCGCTTGCAACGAAATGACTCCAGAGCACTTAAAAACCCGCTTGCAACGAAATGACTCCAGAACACTTAAAAACCCGCTTGCAACGAAATGACTCCAGAACACTTAAAAACCCGCTTGCAACGAAATGACTCCAGAGCACTTCAAAAACCCGCTTCCAGTGAAATGTGTGAGAAGTATGTAAAAACCCGCTTGCAATGAAATGACTCCAGAGCACGTAAAAACCCGCTTGCAACGAAATGACTCCAGAGCACTGAAAAACCCGCTTACAACGAAATGCCTTCAAAGCACTTAAAAACCCGCTTGCAACGAAATGACTCCAGAGCACTTAAAAACCCGCTTGCAATGAAATGACTCCAGAGCAAGTAAAAACCCGCTTGCAACGAAATGACTCCAGAGCACTGAAAAACCCGCTTACAACGAAATGCCTTCAAAGCACTTAAAAACCCGCTTGCAACGAAATGACTCCAGAGCACTTAAAAACCCGCTTGCATCGAAATGACTCCAGAGCACTTAAAAACCCGCTTGCAACGAAATGACTCCAGAGCACTTAAAAACCCGCTTGCAACGAAATGACTCCAGAGCACTTAAAAACCCGCTTGCAACGAAATGACTCCAGAGCATTTAAAAACCCGCTTGCAACGAAATGACTCCAGATCACTTAAAAACCCGCTTGCAACGAAATGACTCCAGAGCACTTAAAAACCCGCTTGCAACGAAATGACTCCAGAGCACTTAAAAACCCGCTTGCAACAAAATGACTGCAGAGCACTTAAAAAACGCACTTCCAGTGAAATGTCTGAGAAGTATGTAAAAACCCGCTTGCAACGAAATGACTCCAGAGCACTTAAAAACCCGCTTGCAACGAAATGACTCCAGAGCACTTAAACACCCGCGTGCAACGAAATGACTCCAGAGCACTTAAAAACCCGCTTGCAACGAAATGACTCCAGAGCACTTAAAAACCCGCTTGCAACGAAATGACTCCAGAGCACTTAAAAACCCGCTTGCAACGAAATGACTCCAGAGCACTTAAAAACCCGCTTGCAACGAAATGACTCCAGAGCACTTAAAAACCTGCTTGCAACGAAATGACTCCAGAGCACTTAAAAACCCGCTTGCAACGAAATGATTCCAGAGCACTTAAAAACCCGCTTGCAACGAAATGCAACAAAATGACTCCAGAGCACTTAAAAACCTGCTTGCAACGAAATGACTACAGAGTACTTAAAAACCCGCTTGCAACAAAATGACTGCAGAGCACTTAAAAAACCCACTTCCAGTGAAATGTCTGAGAAGTATGTAAAAACCCGCTTGCAACGAAATGACTCCAGAGCACTTAAAAACCCGCTTGCAACGAAATGACTCCAGAGCACTTAAACACCCGCGTGCAACGAAATGACTCCAGAGCACTTAAAAACCCGCTTGCAACGAAATGACTCCAGAGCACTTAAAAACCCGCTTGCAACGAAATGACTCCAGAGCACTTAAAAACCCGCTTGCAACGAAATGACTCCAGAGCACTTAAAAACCCGCTTGCAACGAAATGACTCCAGAGCACTTAAAAACCCGCTTGCAACGAAATGACTCCAGAGCACTTAAAAACCCGCTTGCAACGAAATGACTCCAGAGCAGTTAAAAACCCGCTTGCAACGAAATGACTCCAGAGCACTTAAAAACCCGCTTGCAACGAAATGACTCCAGAGCACTTAAAAACCCGCTTGCAACGAAATGACTCCAGAGCACTTAAAAACCCGCTTGCAACAAAATGACTGCAGAGCACTTAAAAAACGCACTTCCAGTGAAATGTCTGAGAAGTATGTAAAAACCCGCTTGCAACGAAATGACTCCAGAGCACTTAAAAACCCGCTTGCAACGAAATGACTCCAGAGCACTTAAACACCCGCGTGCAACGAAATGACTCCAGAGCACTTAAAAACCCGCTTGCAACGAAATGACTCCAGAGCACTTAAAAACCCGCTTGCAACGAAATGACTCCAGAGCACTTAAAAACCCGCTTGCAACGAAATGACTCCAGAGCACTTAAAAACCCGCTTGCAACGAAATGACTCCAGAGCACTTAAAAACCTGCTTGCAACGAAATGACTCCAGAGCACTTAAAAACCCGCTTGCAACGAAATGATTCCAGAGCACTTAAAAACCCGCTTGCAACGAAATGCAACAAAATGACTCCAGAGCACTTAAAAACCTGCTTGCAACGAAATGACTACAGAGTACTTAAAAACCCGCTTGCAACAAAATGACTGCAGAGCACTTAAAAAACCCACTTCCAGTGAAATGTCTGAGAAGTATGTAAAAACCCGCTTGCAACGAAATGACTCCAGAGCACTTAAAAACCCGCTTGCAACGAAATGACTCCAGAGCACTTAAACACCCGCGTGCAACGAAATGACTCCAGAGCACTTAAAAACCCGCTTGCAACGAAATGACTCCAGAGCACTTAAAAACCCGCTTGCAACGAAATGACTCCAGAGCACTTAAAAACCCGCTTGCAACGAAATGACTCCAGAGCACTTAAAAACCCGCTTGCAACGAAATGACTCCAGAGCACTTAAAAACCCGCTGGCAACGAAATGACTCCAGAGCACTTAAAAACCCGCTTGCAACGAAATGACTCCAGAGCAGTTAAAAACCCGCTTGCAACGAAATGAATCCAGAGCACTTAAAAACCCGCTTGTAACGAAATGACTCCAGAACACTTAAAAACCCGCTTGCAACGAAATGACTCCAGAGCACTTAAAAACCCGCTTGCAACGAAATGCCTTCAGAGCACTTAAAAACCCGCTTGCAACGAAATGACTCCAGAGCACTTAAAAACCCGCTTGCAACGAAATGACTCCAGAACACTTAAAAACCCGCTTGCAACGAAATGACTCCAGAGCACTTAAAAACCCGCTTGCAACGAAATGCCTTCAGAGCACACAAAAACCCGCTTGCAACGAAATGACTCCAGAGCACTTAAAAACCCGCTTGCAACGAAATGACTCCAGAGACTTAAAAACCCGCTTTTAACGAAATGACTCCAGAGTACTTAAAAACCCGCTTGCAACGAAATGACTCCAGAGCACTTAAAAACCCGCTTGCAACGTAATGACTCCAGAACACTTAAAAACCCGCTTGCAACGAAATGACTCCAGAGCACTTAAAAAACCCGCTTCCAGTGAAATGTGTGAGAAGTATGTAAAAACCCGCTTGCAATGAAATGACTCCAGAGCACGTAAAACCCCGCTTGCAACGAAATGACTCCAGAGCACTGAAAAACCCGCTTACAAAGAAATGCCTTCAAAGCACTTAAAAACCCGCTTGCAACGAAATGACTCCAGAGCACTTAAAAACCCGCTTGCAACGAAATGACTCCAGAGCACTTAAAAACCCGCTTGCAACGAAATGACTCCAGAGCACTTAAAAACCCGCTTGCAACGAAATGACTCCAGAGCACTTAAAAACCCGCTTGCAACGAAATGACTCCAGAGCACTGAAAAACCCGCTTACAAAGAAATGCCTTCAAAGCACTTAAAAACCCGCTTGCAACGAAATGACTCCAGAGCACTTAAAAACCCGCTTGCAACGAAATGACTCCAGAGCACTTAAAAACCCGCTTGCAACGAAATGACTCCAGAACACTTAAAAACCCGCTTGCAACGAAATGACTCCAGAACACTTAAAAACCCGCTTGCAACGAAATGACTCCAGAGCACTTAAAAACCCGCTTGCAACGAAATGCCTTCAGAGCACTTAAAAACCCGCTTGCAACGAAATGACTCCAGAGCACTTAAAAACCCGCTTGCAACGAAATGACTCCAGAGCACTTAAAAACCCGCTTGCAACGAAATGCCTTCAGAGCACTTAAAAACCCGCTTGCAACGAAATGACTCCAGAGCACTTAAAAACCCGCTTGCAACGAAATGACTCCAGAACACTTAAAAACCCGCTTGCAACGAAATGACTCCAGAGCACTTAAAAACCCGCTTGCAACGAAATGCCTTCAGAGCACATAAAAACCCGCTTGCAACGAAATGACTCCAGAGCACTTAAAAACCCGCTTGCAACGAAATGACTCCAGAGACTTAAAAACCCGCTTGCAACGAAATGACTCCAGAGCACTTAAAAACCCGCTTGCAACGAAATGACTCCAGAACACTTAAAAACCCGCTTGCAACGAAATGACTTCTGAGCACTTAAAAACCCGCTTGCAATGAAATGACTCCAGAGCACGTAAAAACCCGCTTGCAACGAAATGACTCCAGAGCACTTAAAAACCCGCTTGCAACGAAATGACTCCAGAACACTTAAAAACCCGCTTGCAACGAAATGACTCCAGAACACTTAAAAACCCGCTTGCAACGAAATGACTCCAGAGCACTTCAAAAACCCGCTTCCAGTGAAATGTGTGAGAAGTATGTAAAAACCCGCTTGCAATGAAATGACTCCAGAGCACGTAAAAACCCGCTTGCAACGAAATGACTCCAGAGCACTGAAAAACCCGCTTACAACGAAATGCCTTCAAAGCACTTAAAAACCCGCTTGCAACGAAATGACTCCAGAGCACTTAAAAACCCGCTTGCAATGAAATGACTCCAGAGCAAGTAAAAACCCGCTTGCAACGAAATGACTCCAGAGCACTGAAAAACCCGCTTACAACGAAATGCCTTCAAAGCACTTAAAAACCCGCTTGCAACGAAATGACTCCAGAGCACTTAAAAACCCGCTTGCATCGAAATGACTCCAGAGCACTTAAAAACCCGCTTGCAACGAAATGACTCCAGAGCACTTAAAAACCCGCTTGCAACGAAATGACTCCAGAGCACTTAAAAACCCGCTTGCAACGAAATGACTCCAGAGCACTTAAAAACCCGCTTGCAACGAAATGACTCCAGAGCACTTAAAAACCTGCTTGCAACGAAATGACTCCAGAGCACTTAAAAACCCGCTTGCAACGAAATGATTCCAGAGCACTTAAAAACCCGCTTGCAACGAAATGCAACAAAATGACTCCAGAGCACTTAAAAACCTGCTTGCAACGAAATGACTACAGAGTACTTAAAAACCCGCTTGCAACAAAATGACTGCAGAGCACTTAAAAAACCCACTTCCAGTGAAATGTCTGAGAAGTATGTAAAAACCCGCTTGCAACGAAATGACTCCAGAGCACTTAAAAACCCGCTTGCAACGAAATGACTCCAGAGCACTTAAACACCCGCGTGCAACGAAATGACTCCAGAGCACTTAAAAACCCGCTTGCAACGAAATGACTCCAGAGCACTTAAAAACCCGCTTGCAACGAAATGACTCCAGAGCACTTAAAAACCCGCTTGCAACGAAATGACTCCAGAGCACTTAAAAACCCGCTTGCAACGAAATGACTCCAGAGCACTTAAAAACCCGCTGGCAACGAAATGACTCCAGAGCACTTAAAAACCCGCTTGCAACGAAATGACTCCAGAGAAGTTAAAAACCCGCTTGCAACGAAATGAATCCAGAGCACTTAAAAACCCGCTTGTAACGAAATGACTCCAGAACACTTAAAAACCCGCTTGCAACAAAATGACTCCAGAGCACTTAAAAACCCGCTTGCAACGAAATGCCTTCAGAGCACTTAAAAACCCGCTTGCAACGAAATGACTCCAGAGCACTTAAAAACCCGCTTGCAACGAAATGACTCCAGAACACTTAAAAACCCGCTTGCAACGAAATGACTCCAGAGCACTTAAAAACCCGCTTGCAACGAAATGCCTTCAGAGCACACAAAAACCCGCTTGCAACGAAATGACTCCAGAGCACTTAAAAACCCGCTTGCAACGAAATGACTCCAGAGACTTAAAAACCCGCTTTTAACGAAATGACTCCAGAGTACTTAAAAACCCGCTTGCAACGAAATGACTCCAGAGCACTTAAAAACCCGCTTGCAACGTAATGACTCCAGAACACTTAAAAACCCGCTTGCAACGAAATGACTCCAGAGCACTTAAAAAACCCGCTTCCAGTGAAATGTGTGAGAAGTATGTAAAAACCCGCTTGCAATGAAATGACTCCAGAGCACGTAAAACCCCGCTTGCAACGAAATGACTCCAGAGCACTGAAAAACCCGCTTACAAAGAAATGCCTTCAAAGCACTTAAAAACCCGCTTGCAACGAAATGACTCCAGAGCACTTAAAAACCCGCTTGCAACGAAATGACTCCAGAGCACTTAAAAACCCGCTTGCAACGAAATGACTCCAGAGCACTTAAAAACCCGCTTGCAACGAAATGACTCCAGAGCACTTAAAAACCCGCTTGCAACGAAATGACTCCAGAGCACTGAAAAACCCGCTTACAAAGAAATGCCTTCAAAGCACTTAAAAACCCGCTTGCAACGAAATGACTCCAGAGCACTTAAAAACCCGCTTGCAACGAAATGACTCCAGAGCACTTAAAAACCCGCTTGCAACGAAATGACTCCAGAACACTTAAAAACCCGCTTGCAACGAAATGACTCCAGAACACTTAAAAACCCGCTTGCAACGAAATGACTCCAGAGCACTTAAAAACCCGCTTGCAACGAAATGCCTTCAGAGCACTTAAAAACCCGCTTGCAACGAAATGACTCCAGAGCACTTAAAAACCCGCTTGCAACGAAATGACTCCAGAGCACTTAAAAACCCGCTTGCAACGAAATGCCTTCAGAGCACTTAAAAACCCGCTTGCAACGAAATGACTCCAGAGCACTTAAAAACCCGCTTGCAACGAAATGACTCCAGAACACTTAAAAACCCGCTTGCAACGAAATGACTCCAGAGCACTTAAAAACCCGCTTGCAACGAAATGCCTTCAGAGCACATAAAAACCCGCTTGCAACGAAATGACTCCAGAGCACTTAAAAACCCGCTTGCAACGAAATGACTCCAGAGACTTAAAAACCCGCTTGCAACGAAATGACTCCAGAGCACTTAAAAACCCGCTTGCAACGAAATGACTCCAGAACACTTAAAAACCCGCTTGCAACGAAATGACTTCTGAGCACTTAAAAACCCGCTTGCAATGAAATGACTCCAGAGCACGTAAAAACCCGCTTGCAACGAAATGACTCCAGAGCACTTAAAAACCCGCTTGCAACGAAATGACTCCAGAACACTTAAAAACCCGCTTGCAACGAAATGACTCCAGAACACTTAAAAACCCGCTTGCAACGAAATGACTCCAGAGCACTTCAAAAACCCGCTTCCAGTGAAATGTGTGAGAAGTATGTAAAAACCCGCTTGCAATGAAATGACTCCAGAGCACGTAAAAACCCGCTTGCAACGAAATGACTCCAGAGCACTGAAAAACCCGCTTACAACGAAATGCCTTCAAAGCACTTAAAAACCCGCTTGCAACGAAATGACTCCAGAGCACTTAAAAACCCGCTTGCAATGAAATGACTCCAGAGCAAGTAAAAACCCGCTTGCAACGAAATGACTCCAGAGCACTGAAAAACCCGCTTACAACGAAATGCCTTCAAAGCACTTAAAAACCCGCTTGCAACGAAATGACTCCAGAGCACTTAAAAACCCGCTTGCATCGAAATGACTCCAGAGCACTTAAAAACCCGCTTGCAACGAAATGACTCCAGAGCACTTAAAAACCCGCTTGCAACGAAATGACTCCAGAGCACTTAAAAACCCGCTTGCAACGAAATGACTCCAGAGCATTTAAAAACCCGCTTGCAACGAAATGACTCCAGATCACTTAAAAACCCGCTTGCAACGAAATGACTCCAGAGCACTTAAAAACCCGCTTGCAACGAAATGACTCCAGAGCACTTAAAAACCCGCTTGCAACAAAATGACTGCAGAGCACTTAAAAAACGCACTTCCAGTGAAATGTCTGAGAAGTATGTAAAAACCCGCTTGCAACGAAATGACTCCAGAGCACTTAAAAACCCGCTTGCAACGAAATGACTCCAGAGCACTTAAACACCCGCGTGCAACGAAATGACTCCAGAGCACTTAAAAACCCGCTTGCAACGAAATGACTCCAGAGCACTTAAAAACCCGCTTGCAACGAAATGACTCCAGAGCACTTAAAAACCCGCTTGCAACGAAATGACTCCAGAGCACTTAAAAACCCGCTTGCAACGAAATGACTCCAGAGCACTTAAAAACCTGCTTGCAACGAAATGACTCCAGAGCACTTAAAAACCCGCTTGCAACGAAATGATTCCAGAGCACTTAAAAACCCGCTTGCAACGAAATGCAACAAAATGACTCCAGAGCACTTAAAAACCTGCTTGCAACGAAATGACTACAGAGTACTTAAAAACCCGCTTGCAACAAAATGACTGCAGAGCACTTAAAAAACCCACTTCCAGTGAAATGTCTGAGAAGTATGTAAAAACCCGCTTGCAACGAAATGACTCCAGAGCACTTAAAAACCCGCTTGCAACGAAATGACTCCAGAGCACTTAAACACCCGCGTGCAACGAAATGACTCCAGAGCACTTAAAAACCCGCTTGCAACGAAATGACTCCAGAGCACTTAAAAACCCGCTTGCAACGAAATGACTCCAGAGCACTTAAAAACCCGCTTGCAACGAAATGACTCCAGAGCACTTAAAAACCCGCTTGCAACGAAATGACTCCAGAGCACTTAAAAACCCGCTTGCAACGAAATGACTCCAGAGCACTTAAAAACCCGCTTGCAACGAAATGACTCCAGAGCAGTTAAAAACCCGCTTGCAACGAAATGACTCCAGAGCACTTAAAAACCCGCTTGCAACGAAATGACTCCAGAGCACTTAAAAACCCGCTTGCAACGAAATGACTCCAGAGCACTTAAAAACCCGCTTGCAACAAAATGACTGCAGAGCACTTAAAAAACGCACTTCCAGTGAAATGTCTGAGAAGTATGTAAAAACCCGCTTGCAACGAAATGACTCCAGAGCACTTAAAAACCCGCTTGCAACGAAATGACTCCAGAGCACTTAAACACCCGCGTGCAACGAAATGACTCCAGAGCACTTAAAAACCCGCTTGCAACGAAATGACTCCAGAGCACTTAAAAACCCGCTTGCAACGAAATGACTCCAGAGCACTTAAAAACCCGCTTGCAACGAAATGACTCCAGAGCACTTAAAAACCCGCTTGCAACGAAATGACTCCAGAGCACTTAAAAACCTGCTTGCAACGAAATGACTCCAGAGCACTTAAAAACCCGCTTGCAACGAAATGATTCCAGAGCACTTAAAAACCCGCTTGCAACGAAATGCAACAAAATGACTCCAGAGCACTTAAAAACCTGCTTGCAACGAAATGACTACAGAGTACTTAAAAACCCGCTTGCAACAAAATGACTGCAGAGCACTTAAAAAACCCACTTCCAGTGAAATGTCTGAGAAGTATGTAAAAACCCGCTTGCAACGAAATGACTCCAGAGCACTTAAAAACCCGCTTGCAACGAAATGACTCCAGAGCACTTAAACACCCGCGTGCAACGAAATGACTCCAGAGCACTTAAAAACCCGCTTGCAACGAAATGACTCCAGAGCACTTAAAAACCCGCTTGCAACGAAATGACTCCAGAGCACTTAAAAACCCGCTTGCAACGAAATGACTCCAGAGCACTTAAAAACCCGCTTGCAACGAAATGACTCCAGAGCACTTAAAAACCCGCTGGCAACGAAATGACTCCAGAGCACTTAAAAACCCGCTTGCAACGAAATGACTCCAGAGCAGTTAAAAACCCGCTTGCAACGAAATGAATCCAGAGCACTTAAAAACCCGCTTGTAACGAAATGACTCCAGAACACTTAAAAACCCGCTTGCAACGAAATGACTCCAGAGCACTTAAAAACCCGCTTGCAACGAAATGCCTTCAGAGCACTTAAAAACCCGCTTGCAACGAAATGACTCCAGAGCACTTAAAAACCCGCTTGCAACGAAATGACTCCAGAACACTTAAAAACCCGCTTGCAACGAAATGACTCCAGAGCACTTAAAAACCCGCTTGCAACGAAATGCCTTCAGAGCACACAAAAACCCGCTTGCAACGAAATGACTCCAGAGCACTTAAAAACCCGCTTGCAACGAAATGACTCCAGAGACTTAAAAACCCGCTTTTAACGAAATGACTCCAGAGTACTTAAAAACCCGCTTGCAACGAAATGACTCCAGAGCACTTAAAAACCCGCTTGCAACGTAATGACTCCAGAACACTTAAAAACCCGCTTGCAACGAAATGACTCCAGAGCACTTAAAAAACCCGCTTCCAGTGAAATGTGTGAGAAGTATGTAAAAACCCGCTTGCAATGAAATGACTCCAGAGCACGTAAAACCCCGCTTGCAACGAAATGACTCCAGAGCACTGAAAAACCCGCTTACAAAGAAATGCCTTCAAAGCACTTAAAAACCCGCTTGCAACGAAATGACTCCAGAGCACTTAAAAACCCGCTTGCAACGAAATGACTCCAGAGCACTTAAAAACCCGCTTGCAACGAAATGACTCCAGAGCACTTAAAAACCCGCTTGCAACGAAATGACTCCAGAGCACTTAAAAACCCGCTTGCAACGAAATGACTCCAGAGCACTGAAAAACCCGCTTACAAAGAAATGCCTTCAAAGCACTTAAAAACCCGCTTGCAACGAAATGACTCCAGAGCACTTAAAAACCCGCTTGCAACGAAATGACTCCAGAGCACTTAAAAACCCGCTTGCAACGAAATGACTCCAGAACACTTAAAAACCCGCTTGCAACGAAATGACTCCAGAACACTTAAAAACCCGCTTGCAACGAAATGACTCCAGAGCACTTAAAAACCCGCTTGCAACGAAATGCCTTCAGAGCACTTAAAAACCCGCTTGCAACGAAATGACTCCAGAGCACTTAAAAACCCGCTTGCAACGAAATGACTCCAGAGCACTTAAAAACCCGCTTGCAACGAAATGCCTTCAGAGCACTTAAAAACCCGCTTGCAACGAAATGACTCCAGAGCACTTAAAAACCCGCTTGCAACGAAATGACTCCAGAACACTTAAAAACCCGCTTGCAACGAAATGACTCCAGAGCACTTAAAAACCCGCTTGCAACGAAATGCCTTCAGAGCACATAAAAACCCGCTTGCAACGAAATGACTCCAGAGCACTTAAAAACCCGCTTGCAACGAAATGACTCCAGAGACTTAAAAACCCGCTTGCAACGAAATGACTCCAGAGCACTTAAAAACCCGCTTGCAACGAAATGACTCCAGAACACTTAAAAACCCGCTTGCAACGAAATGACTTCTGAGCACTTAAAAACCCGCTTGCAATGAAATGACTCCAGAGCACGTAAAAACCCGCTTGCAACGAAATGACTCCAGAGCACTTAAAAACCCGCTTGCAACGAAATGACTCCAGAACACTTAAAAACCCGCTTGCAACGAAATGACTCCAGAACACTTAAAAACCCGCTTGCAACGAAATGACTCCAGAGCACTTCAAAAACCCGCTTCCAGTGAAATGTGTGAGAAGTATGTAAAAACCCGCTTGCAATGAAATGACTCCAGAGCACGTAAAAACCCGCTTGCAACGAAATGACTCCAGAGCACTGAAAAACCCGCTTACAACGAAATGCCTTCAAAGCACTTAAAAACCCGCTTGCAACGAAATGACTCCAGAGCACTTAAAAACCCGCTTGCAATGAAATGACTCCAGAGCAAGTAAAAACCCGCTTGCAACGAAATGACTCCAGAGCACTGAAAAACCCGCTTACAACGAAATGCCTTCAAAGCACTTAAAAACCCGCTTGCAACGAAATGACTCCAGAGCACTTAAAAACCCGCTTGCATCGAAATGACTCCAGAGCACTTAAAAACCCGCTTGCAACGAAATGACTCCAGAGCACTTAAAAACCCGCTTGCAACGAAATGACTCCAGAGCACTTAAAAACCCGCTTGCAACGAAATGACTCCAGAGCACTTAAAAACCCGCTTGCAACGAAATGACTCCAGATCACTTAAAAACCCGCTTGCAACGAAATGACTCCAGAGCACTTAAAAACCCGCTTGCAACGAAATGACTCCAGAGCACTTAAAAACCCGCTTGCAACAAAATGACTGCAGAGCACTTAAAAAACGCACTTCCAGTGAAATGTCTGAGAAGTATGTAAAAACCCGCTTGCAACGAAATGACTCCAGAGCACTTAAAAACCCGCTTGCAACGAAATGACTCCAGAGCACTTAAACACCCGCGTGCAACGAAATGACTCCAGAGCACTTAAAAACCCGCTTGCAACGAAATGACTCCAGAGCACTTAAAAACCCGCTTGCAACGAAATGACTCCAGAGCACTTAAAAACCCGCTTGCAACGAAATGACTCCAGAGCACTTAAAAACCCGCTTGCAACGAAATGACTCCAGAGCACTTAAAAACCTGCTTGCAACGAAATGACTCCAGAGCACTTAAAAACCCGCTTGCAACGAAATGATTCCAGAGCACTTAAAAACCCGCTTGCAACGAAATGCAACAAAATGACTCCAGAGCACTTAAAAACCTGCTTGCAACGAAATGACTACAGAGTACTTAAAAACCCGCTTGCAACAAAATGACTGCAGAGCACTTAAAAAACCCACTTCCAGTGAAATGTCTGAGAAGTATGTAAAAACCCGCTTGCAACGAAATGACTCCAGAGCACTTAAAAACCCGCTTGCAACGAAATGACTCCAGAGCACTTAAACACCCGCGTGCAACGAAATGACTCCAGAGCACTTAAAAACCCGCTTGCAACGAAATGACTCCAGAGCACTTAAAAACCCGCTTGCAACGAAATGACTCCAGAGCACTTAAAAACCCGCTTGCAACGAAATGACTCCAGAGCACTTAAAAACCCGCTTGCAACGAAATGACTCCAGAGCACTTAAAAACCCGCTTGCAACGAAATGACTCCAGAGCACTTAAAAACCCGCTTGCAACGAAATGACTCCAGAGCAGTTAAAAACCCGCTTGCAACGAAATGAATCCAGAGCACTTAAAAACCCGCTTGCAACGAAATGACTCCAGAACACTTAAAAACCCGCTTGCAACGAAATGACTCCAGAGCACTTAAAAACCCGCTTGCAACGAAATGCCTTCAGAGCACTTAAAAACCCGCTTGCAACGAAATGACTCCAGAGCACTTAAAAACCCGCTTGCAAAGAAATGACTCCAGAACACTTAAAAACCCGCTTGCAACGAAATGACTCCAGAGCACTTAAAAACCCGCTTGCAACGAAATGCCTTCAGAGCACATAAAAACCCGCTTGCAACGAAATGACTCCAGAGCACTTAAAAACCCGCTTGCAACGAAATGACTCCAGAGACTTAAAAACCCGCTTTTAACGAAATGACTCCAGAGTACTTAAAAACCCGCTTGCAACGAAATGACTCCAGAGCACTTAAAAACCCGCTTGCAACGTAATGACTCCAGAACACTTAAAAACCCGCTTGCAACGAAATGACTCCAGAGCACTTAAAAAACCCGCTTCCAGTGAAATGTGTGAGAAGTATGTAAAAAGCCGCTTGCAATGAAATGACTCCAGAGCACGTAAAAACCCGCTTGCAACGAAATGACTCCAGAGCACTGAAAAACCCGCTTACAAAGAAATGCCTTCAAAGCACTTAAAAACCCGCTTGCAACGAAATGACTCCAGAGCACTTAAAAACCCGCTTGCAACGAAATGACTCCAGAGCACTTAAAAACCCGCTTGCAACGAAATGACTCCAGAGCACTTAAAAACCCGCTTGCAACGAAATGACTCCAGAGCACTTAAAAACCCGCTTGCAACGAAATGACTCCAGAGCACTGAAAAACCCGCTTACAAAGAAATGCCTTCAAAGCACTTAAAAACCCGCTTGCAACGAAATGACTCCAGAGCACTTAAAAACCCGCTTGCAACGAAATGACTCCAGAGCACTTAAAAACCCGCTTGCAACGAAATGACTCCAGAACACTTAAAAACCCGCTTGCAACGAAATGACTCCAGAACACTTAAAAACCCGCTTGCAACGAAATGACTCCAGAGCACTTAAAAACCCGCTTGCAACGAAATGCCTTCAGAGCACTTAAAAACCCGCTTGCAACGAAATGACTCCAGAGCACTTAAAAACCCGCTTGCAACGAAATGACTCCAGAGCACTTAAAAACCCGCTTGCAACGAAATGCCTTCAGAGCACTTAAAAACCCGCTTGCAACGAAATGACTCCAGAGCACTTAAAAACCCGCTTGCAACGAAATGACTCCAGAACACTTAAAAACCCGCTTGCAACGAAATGACTCCAGAGCACTTAAAAACCCGCTTGCAACGAAATGCCTTCAGAGCACATAAAAACCCGCTTGCAACGAAATGACTCCAGAGCACTTAAAAACCCGCTTGCAACGAAATGACTCCAGAGACTTAAAAACCCGCTTGCAACGAAATGACTCCATAGCACTTAAAAACCCGCTTGCAACGAAATGACTCCAGAACACTTAAAAACCCGCTTGCAACGAAATGACTTCTGAGCACTTAAAAACCCGCTTGCAATGAAATGACTCCAGAGCACGTAAAAACCCGCTTGCAACGAAATGACTCCAGAGCACTTAAAAACCCGCTTGCAACGAAATGACTCCAGAACACTTAAAAACCCGCTTGCAACGAAATGACTCCAGAACACTTAAAAACCCGCTTGCAACGAAATGACTCCAGAGCACTTCAAAAACCCGCTTCCAGTGAAATGTGTGAGAAGTATGTAAAAACCCGCTTGCAATGAAATGACTCCAGAGCACGTAAAAACCCGCTTGCAACGAAATGACTCCAGAGCACTGAAAAACCCGCTTACAACGAAATGCCTTCAAAGCACTTAAAAACCCGCTTGCAACGAAATGACTCCAGAGCACTTAAAAACCCGCTTGCAATGAAATGACTCCAGAGCAAGTAAAAACCCGCTTGCAACGAAATGACTCCAGAGCACTGAAAAACCCGCTTACAACGAAATGCCTTCAAAGCACTTAAAAACCCGCTTGCAACGAAATGACTCCAGAGCACTTAAATACCCGCTTGCATCGAAATGACTCCAGAGCACTTAAAAACCCGCTTGCAACGAAATGACTCCAGAGCACTTAAAAACCCGCTTGCAACGAAATGACTCCAGAGCACTTAAAAACCCGCTTGCAACGAAATGACTCCAGAGCATTTAAAAACCCGCTAGCAACGAAATGACTCCAGATCACTTAAAAACCCGCTTGCAACGAAATGACTCCAGAGCACTTAAAAACCCGCTTGCAACGAAATGACTCCAGAGCACTTAAAAACCCGCTTGCAACAAAATGACTGCAGAGCACTTAAAAAACGCACTTCCAGTGAAATGTCTGAGAAGTATGTAAAAACCCGCTTGCAACGAAATGACTCCAGAGCACTTAAAAACCCGCTTGCAACGAAATGACTCCAGAGCACTTAAACACCCGCGTGCAACGAAATGACTCCAGAGCACTTAAAAACCCGCTTGCAACGAAATGACTCCAGAGCACTTAAAAACCCGCTTGCAACGAAATGACTCCAGAGCACTTAAAAACCCGCTTGCAACGAAATGACTCCAGAGCACTTAAAAAACCCGCTTGCAACGAAATGACTCCAGAGCACTTAAAAACCTGCTTGCAACGAAATGACTCCAGAGCACTTAAAAACCCGCTTGCAACGAAATGATTCCAGAGCACTTAAAAACCCGCTTGCAACGAAATGACTCCAGAGCAATTAAAAACCCGCTTGCAACGAAATGACTCCAGAGCACTTAAAAACCCGCTTGCAACGAAATGACTCCAGAGCACTTAAAAACCCGCTTGCAACGAAATGACTCCAGAGCACTTAAAAACCCGCTTGCAACGAAATGACTCCAGAGCACTTAAAAACCCGCTTGCAACGAAATGAATCCAGAACACTTAAAAACCCGTTTGCAACGAAATGACTCCAGAGCACTTAAAAACCCGCTTGCAACGAAATGACTCCAGAGCACTTAAACACCCGCGTGCAACGAAATGACTCCAGAGCACTTAAAAACCCGCTTGCAACGAAATGACTCCAGAGCACTTAAAAACCCGCTTGCAACGAAATGACTCCAGAGCACTTAAAAACCTGCTTGCAACGAAATGACTCCAGAGCACTTAAAAACCCGCTTGCAACGAAATGATTCCAGAGCACTTAAAAACCCGCTTGCAACGAAATGACTCCAGAGCAATTAAAAACCCGCTTGCAACGAAATGACTCCAGAGCACTTAAAAACCCGCTTGCAACGAAATGACTCCAGAGCACTTAAAAACCCGCTTGCAACGAAATGACTCCAGAGCACTTAAAAACCCGCTTGCAACGAAATGACTCCAGAGCACTTAAAAACCCGCTTGCAACGAAATGAATCCAGAACACTTAAAAACCCGTTTGCAACGAAATGACTCCAGAGCACTTAAAAACCCGCTTGCAACGAAATGACTCCAGAGCACTTAAACACCCGCGTGCAACGAAATGACTCCAGAGACTTAAAAACCCGCTTTTAACGAAATGACTCCAGAGTACTTAAAAACCCGCTTGCAACGAAATGACTCCAGAGCACTTAAAAACCCGCTTGCAACGTAATGACTCCAGAACACTTAAAAACCCGCTTGCAACGAAATGACTCCAGAGCACTTAAAAAACCCGCTTCCAGTGAAATGTGTGAGAAGTATGTAAAAACCCGCTTGCAATGAAATGACTCCAGAGCACGTAAAAACCCGCTTGCAACGAAATGACTCCAGAGCACTGAAAAACCCGCTTACAAAGAAATGCCTTCAAAGCACTTAAAAACCCGCTTGCAACGAAATGACTCCAGAGCACTTAAAAACCCGCTTGCAACGAAATGACTCCAGAGCACTTAAAAACCCGCTTGCAACGAAATGACTCCAGAGCACTTAAAAACCCGCTTGCAACGAAATGACTCCAGAGCACTTAAAAACCCGCTTGCAACGAAATGACTCCAGAACACTTAAAAACCCGCTTGCAACGAAATGACTCCAGAACACTTAAAAACCCGCTTGCAACGAAATGACTCCAGAGCACTTAAAAACCCGCTTGCAACGAAATGCCTTCAGAGCACTTAAAAACCCGCTTGCAACGAAATGACTCCAGAGCACTTAAAAACCCGCTTGCAACGAAATGACTCCAGAGCACTTAAAAACCCGCTTGCAACGAAATGCCTTCAGAGCACTTAAAAACCCGCTTGCAACGAAATGACTCCAGAGCACTTAAAAACCCGCTTGCAACGAAATGACTCCAGAACACTTAAAAACCCGCTTGCAACGAAATGACTCCAGAGCACTTAAAAACCCGCTTGCAACGAAATGCCTTCAGAGCACATAAAAACCCGCTTGCAACGAAATGACTCCAGAGCACTTAAAAACCCGCTTGCAACGAAATGACTCCAGAGACTTAAAAACCCGCTTGCAACGAAATGACTCCAGAGCACTTAAAAACCCGCTTGCAACGAAATGACTCCAGAACACTTAAAAACCCGCTTGCAACGAAATGACTTCTGAGCACTTAAAAACCCGCTTGCAATGAAATGACTCCAGAGCACGTAAAAACCCGCTTGCAACGAAATGACTCCAGAGCACTTAAAAACCCGCTTGCAACGAAATGACTCCAGAACACTTAAAAACCCGCTTGCAACGAAATGACTCCAGAACACTTAAAAACCCGCTTGCAACGAAATGACTCCAGAGCACTTCAAAAACCCGCTTCCAGTGAAATGTGTGAGAAGTATGTAAAAACCCGCTTGCAATGAAATGACTCCAGAGCACGTAAAAACCCGCTTGCAACGAAATGACTCCAGAGCACTGAAAAACCCGCTTACAACGAAATGCCTTCAAAGCACTTAAAAACCCGCTTGCAACGAAATGACTCCAGAGCACTTAAAAACCCGCTTGCAATGAAATGACTCCAGAGCACGTAAAAACCCGCTTGCAACGAAATGACTCCAGAGCACTGAAAAACCCGCTTACAACGAAATGCCTTCAAAGCACTTAAAAACCCGCTTGCAACGAAATGACTCCAGAGCACTTAAAAACCCGCTTGCATCGAAATGACTCCAGAGCACTTAAAAACCCGCTTGCAACGAAATGACTCCAGAGCACTTAAAAACCCGCTTGCAACGAAATGACTCCAGAGCACTTAAAAACCCGCTTGCAACGAAATGACTCCAGAGCATTTAAAAACCCGCTTGCAACGAAATGACTCCAGATCACTTAAAAACCCGCTTGCAACGAAATGACTCCAGAGCACTTAAAAACCCGCTTGCAACGAAATGACTCCAGAGCACTTAAAAAACCGCTTGCAACAAAATGACTGCAGAGCACTTAAAAAACGCACTTCCAGTGAAATGTCTGAGAAGTATGTAAAAACCCGCTTGCAACGAAATGACTCCAGAGCACTTAAAAACCCGCTTGCAACGAAATGACTCCAGAGCACTTAAACACCCGCGTGCAACGAAATGACTCCAGAGCACTTAAAAACCCGCTTGCAACGAAATGACTCCAGAGCACTTAAAAACCCGCTTGCAACGAAATGACTCCAGAGCACTTAAAAACCCGCTTGCAACGAAATGACTCCAGAGCACTTAAAAACCCGCTTGCAACGAAATGACTCCAGAGCACTTAAAAACCTGCTTGCAACGAAATGACTCCAGAGCACTTAAAAACCCGCTTGCAACGAAATGATTCCAGAGCACTTAAAAACCCGCTTGCAACGAAATGACTCCAGAGCAATTAAAAACCCGCTTGCAACGAAATGACTCCAGAGCACTTAAAAACCCGCTTGCAACGAAATGACTCCAGAGCACTTAAAAACCCGCTTGCAACGAAATGACTCCAGAGCACTTAAAAACCCGCTTGCAACGAAATGACTCCAGAGCACTTAAAAACCCGCTTGCATCGAAATGACTCCAGAGCACTTAAAAACCCGCTTGCAACGAAATGACTCCAGAGCACTTAAAAACCCGCTTGCAACGAAATGACTCCAGAGCACTTAAAAACCCGCTTGCAACGAAATGACTCCAGAGCATTTAAAAACCCGCTTGCAACGAAATGACTCCAGATCACTTAAAAACCCGCTTGCAACGAAATGACTCCAGAGCACTTAAAAACCCGCTTGCAACGAAATGACTCCAGAGCACTTAAAAACCCGCTTGCAACGAAATGACTCCAGAGCACTTAAAAACCCGCTTGCAACGAAATGACTCCAGAGCACTTAAAAACCCGCTTGCAACGAAATGACTCCAGAGCACTTAAAAACCCGCTTGCAACGAAATGAATCCAGAACACTTAAAAACCCGTTTGCAACGAAATGACTCCAGAGCACTTAAAAACCCGCTTGCAACGAAATGACTCCAGAGCACTTAAACACCCGCGTGCAACGAAATGACTCCAGAGCACTTAAAAACCCGCTTGCAACGAAATGACTCCAGAGCACTTAAAAACCCGCTTGCAACGAAATGACTCCAGAGCACTTAAAAACCTGCTTGCAACGAAATGACTCCAGAGCACTTAAAAACCCGCTTGCAACGAAATGATTCCAGAGCACTTAAAAACCCGCTTGCAACGAAATGACTCCAGAGCAATTAAAAACCCGCTTGCAACGAAATGACTCCAGAGCACTTAAAAACCCGCTTGCAACGAAATGACTCCAGAGCACTTAAAAACCCGCTTGCAACGAAATGACTCCAGAGCACTTAAAAACCCGCTTGCAACGAAATGACTCCAGAGCACTTAAAAACCCGCTTGCAACGAAATGAATCCAGAACACTTAAAAACCCGTTTGCAACGAAATGACTCCAGAGCACTTAAAAACCCGCTTGCAACGAAATGACTCCAGAGCACTTAAACACCCGCGTGCAACGAAATGACTCCAGAGACTTAAAAACCCGCTTTTAACGAAATGACTCCAGAGTACTTAAAAACCCGCTTGCAACGAAATGACTCCAGAGCACTTAAAAACCCGCTTGCAACGTAATGACTCCAGAACACTTAAAAACCCGCTTGCAACGAAATGACTCCAGAGCACTTAAAAAACCCGCTTCCAGTGAAATGTGTGAGAAGTATGTAAAAACCCGCTTGCAATGAAATGACTCCAGAGCACGTAAAAACCCGCTTGCAACGAAATGACTCCAGAGCACTGAAAAACCCGCTTACAAAGAAATGCCTTCAAAGCACTTAAAAACCCGCTTGCAACGAAATGACTCCAGAGCACTTAAAAACCCGCTTGCAACGAAATGACTCCAGAGCACTTAAAAACCCGCTTGCAACGAAATGACTCCAGAGCACTTAAAAACCCGCTTGCAACGAAATGACTCCAGAGCACTTAAAAACCCGCTTGCAACGAAATGACTCCAGAACACTTAAAAACCCGCTTGCAACGAAATGACTCCAGAACACTTAAAAACCCGCTTGCAACGAAATGACTCCAGAGCACTTAAAAACCCGCTTGCAACGAAATGCCTTCAGAGCACTTAAAAACCCGCTTGCAACGAAATGACTCCAGAGCACTTAAAAACCCGCTTGCAACGAAATGACTCCAGAGCACTTAAAAACCCGCTTGCAACGAAATGCCTTCAGAGCACTTAAAAACCCGCTTGCAACGAAATGACTCCAGAGCACTTAAAAACCCGCTTGCAACGAAATGACTCCAGAACACTTAAAAACCCGCTTGCAACGAAATGACTCCAGAGCACTTAAAAACCCGCTTGCAACGAAATGCCTTCAGAGCACATAAAAACCCGCTTGCAACGAAATGACTCCAGAGCACTTAAAAACCCGCTTGCAACGAAATGACTCCAGAGACTTAAAAACCCGCTTGCAACGAAATGACTCCAGAGCACTTAAAAACCCGCTTGCAACGAAATGACTCCAGAACACTTAAAAACCCGCTTGCAACGAAATGACTTCTGAGCACTTAAAAACCCGCTTGCAATGAAATGACTCCAGAGCACGTAAAAACCCGCTTGCAACGAAATGACTCCAGAGCACTTAAAAACCCGCTTGCAACGAAATGACTCCAGAACACTTAAAAACCCGCTTGCAACGAAATGACTCCAGAACACTTAAAAACCCGCTTGCAACGAAATGACTCCAGAGCACTTCAAAAACCCGCTTCCAGTGAAATGTGTGAGAAGTATGTAAAAACCCGCTTGCAATGAAATGACTCCAGAGCACGTAAAAACCCGCTTGCAACGAAATGACTCCAGAGCACTGAAAAACCCGCTTACAACGAAATGCCTTCAAAGCACTTAAAAACCCGCTTGCAACGAAATGACTCCAGAGCACTTAAAAACCCGCTTGCAATGAAATGACTCCAGAGCACGTAAAAACCCGCTTGCAACGAAATGACTCCAGAGCACTGAAAAACCCGCTTACAACGAAATGCCTTCAAAGCACTTAAAAACCCGCTTGCAACGAAATGACTCCAGAGCACTTAAAAACCCGCTTGCATCGAAATGACTCCAGAGCACTTAAAAACCCGCTTGCAACGAAATGACTCCAGAGCACTTAAAAACCCGCTTGCAACGAAATGACTCCAGAGCACTTAAAAACCCGCTTGCAACGAAATGACTCCAGAGCATTTAAAAACCCGCTTGCAACGAAATGACTCCAGATCACTTAAAAACCCGCTTGCAACGAAATGACTCCAGAGCACTTAAAAACCCGCTTGCAACGAAATGACTCCAGAGCACTTAAAAAACCGCTTGCAACAAAATGACTGCAGAGCACTTAAAAAACGCACTTCCAGTGAAATGTCTGAGAAGTATGTAAAAACCCGCTTGCAACGAAATGACTCCAGAGCACTTAAAAACCCGCTTGCAACGAAATGACTCCAGAGCACTTAAACACCCGCGTGCAAGGAAATGACTCCAGAGCACTTAAAAACCCGCTTGCAACGAAATGACTCCAGAGCACTTAAAAACCCGCTTGCAACGAAATGACTCCAGAGCACTTAAAAACCCGCTTGCAACGAAATGACTCCAGAGCACTTAAAAACCCGCTTGCAACGAAATGACTCCAGAGCACTTAAAAACCTGCTTGCAACGAAATGACTCCAGAGCACTTAAAAACCCGCTTGCAACGAAATGATTCCAGAGCACTTAAAAACCCGCTTGCAACGAAATGACTCCAGAGCAATTAAAAACCCGCTTGCAACGAAATGACTCCAGAGCACTTAAAAACCCGCTTGCAACGAAATGACTCCAGAGCACTTAAAAACCCGCTTGCAACGAAATGACTCCAGAGCACTTAAAAACCCGCTTGCAACGAAATGACTCCAGAGCACTTAAAAACCCGCTTGCAACGAAATGAATCCAGAACACTTAAAAACCCTTTTGCAACGAAATGACTCCAGAGCACTTAAAAACCCGCTTGCAACGAAATGACTCCAGAGCACTTAAACACCCGCGTGCAACGAAATGACTCCAGAGCACTTAAAAACCCGCTTGCAACGAAATAACTCCAGAGCACTTAAAAACCCGCTTGCAACGAAATGACTACAGAGTACTTAAAAACCCGCTTGCAACAAAATGACTGCAGAGCACTTAAAAAACCCACTTCCAGTGAAATGTCTGAGAAGTATGTAAAAACCCGCTTGCAACGAAATGACTCCAGAGCACTTAAAAACCCGCTTGCAACGAAATGACTCCAGAGCATTTAAACACCCGCGTGCAACGAAATGACTCCAGAGCACTTAAAAACCCGCTTGCAACGAAATGACTCCAGAGCACTTAAAAACCCGCTTGCAACGAAATGACTCCAGAGCACTTAAAAACCCGCTTGCAACGAAATGACTCCAGAGCACTTAAAAACCCGCTTGCAACGAAATGACTCCAGAGCACTTAAAAACCCGCTTGCAACGAAATGAATCCAGAACACTTAAAAACCCGTTTGCAACGAAATGACTCCAGAGCACTTAAAAACCCGCTTGCAACGAAATGACTCCAGAGCACTTAAACACCCGCGTGCAACGAAATGACTCCAGAGCACTTAAAAACCCGCTTGCAACGAAATAACTCCAGAGCACTTAAAAACCCGCTTGCAACGAAATGACTACAGAGTACTTAAAAACCCGCTTGCAACAAAATGACTGCAGAGCACTTAAAAAACCCACTTCCAGTGAAATGTCTGAGAAGTATGTAAAAACCCGCTTGCAACGAAATGACTCCAGAGCACTTAAAAACCCGCTTGCAACGAAATGACTCCAGAGCATTTAAACACCCGCGTGCAACGAAATGACTCCAGAGCACTTAAAAACCCGCTTGCAACGAAATGACTCCAGAGCACTTAAAAACCCGCTTGCAACGAAATGACTCCAGAGCACTTAAAAACCCGCTTGCAACGAAATGAATCCAGAGCACTTAAAAACCCGCTTGCAACGAAATGACTCCAGAGCACTTACAAACCCGCTTGCAACGAAATGACTCCAGAACACTTAAAAACCCACTTGCAACGAAATGACTCCAGAGCACTTAAAAACCCGCTTGCAACGAAATGACTCCAGAGCACTTAAAAACCCGCTTGCAACGAAATGACTCCAGAGCACTTAAAAACCCGCTTGCAACGAAATGACTCCAGAGCACTTAAAAACCCGCTTGCAACGAAATGACTCCAGAGCACTTAAAAACCCGCTTGCAACGAAATGACTCCAGAGCACTTAAAAACCCGCTTGCAACGAAATGACTCCAGAGCAATTAAAAACCCGCTTGCAACGAAATGACTCCAGAGCACTTAAAAACCCGCTTGCAACGAAATGACTCCAGAGCACTTAAAAACCCGCTTGCAACGAAATGACTCCAGAGCACTTAAAAACCCGTTTGCAACGAAATGACTCCAGAGCACTTAAAAACCCGCTTGCAACGAAATGAATCCAGAACACTTAAAAACCCGCTTGCAACGAAATGACTCCAGAGCACTTAAAAACCCGCTTGCAACGAAATGACTCCAGAGCACTTAAACACCCGCGTGCAACGAAATGACTCCAGAGCACTTAAAAACCCGCTTGCAACGAAATGACTCCAGAGCACTTAAAAACCCGCTTGCAACGAAATGACTACAGAGTACTTAAAAACCCGCTTGCAAGAAAATGACTGCAGAGCACTTAAAAAACCCACTTCCAGTGAAATGTCTGAGAAGTATGTAAAAACCCGCTTGCAACGAAATGACTCCAGAGCACTTAAAAACCCGCTTGCAACAAAATGACTCCAGAGCATTTAAACACCCGCGTGCAACGAAATGACTCCAGAGCACTTAAAAACCCGCTTGCAACGAAATGACTCCAGAGCACTTAAAAACCCGCTTGCAACGAAATGACTCCAGAGCACTTAAAAACCCGCTTGCAACGAAATGACTCCAGAGCACTTAAAAACCCGCTTGCAACGAAATGACTCCAGAGCACTTAAAAACCCGCTTGCAACGAAATGACTCCAGAGCACTTAAAAACCCGCTTGCAACGAAATGACTACAGAGTACTTAAAAACCCGCTTGCAACAAAATGACTGCAGAGCACTTAAAAAACCCACTTCCAGTGAAATGTCTGAGAAGTATGTAAAAACCCGCTTGCAACGAAATGACTCCAGAGCACTTAAAAATCCGCTTGCAACGAAATGACTCCAGAGCATTTAAACACCCGCGTGCAACGAAATGACTCCAGAGCACTTAAAAACCCGCTTGCAACGAAATGACTCCAGAGCACTTAAAAACCCGCTTGCAACGAAATGACTCCAGAGCACTTAAACACCCGCGTGCAACGAAATGACTCCAGAGCACTTAAAAACCCGCTTGCAATGAAATGACTCCAGAGCACTTAAAAACCCGCTTGCAACGAAATGACTACAGAGTACTTAAAAACCCGCTTGCAACAAAATGACTGCAGAGCACTTAAAAAACCCACTTCCAGTGAAATGTCTGAGAAGTATGTAAAAACCCGCTTGCAACGAAATGACTCCAGAGCACTTAAAAACCCGCTTGCAACGAAATGACTCCAGAGCATTTAAACACCCGCGTGCAACGAAATGACTCCAGAGCACTTAAAAACCCGCTTGCAACGAAATGACTCCAGAGCACTTAAAAACCCGCTTGCAACGAAATGACTCCAGAGCACTTGAAAACCCGCTTGCAACGAAATGACTCCAGAGCACTTAAAAACCCGCTTGCAACAAAATGACTGCAGAGCACTTAAAAAACGCACTTCCAGTGAAATGTCTGAGAAGTATGTAAAAACCCGCTTGCAACGAAATGACTCCAGAGCACTTAAAAACCCGCTTACAACGAAATGACTCCAGAGCACTTAAACACCCGCGTGCAACGAAATGACTCCAGAGCACTTAAAAACCCGCTTGCAACGAAATGACTCCAGAGCACTTAAAAACCCGCTTGCAACGAAATGACTCCAGAGCACTTAAAAACCCGCTTGCAACGAAATGACTCCAGAGCACTTAAAAACCCGCTTGCAACGAAATGACTCCAGAGCACTTAAAAACCCGCTTGCAACGAAATGACTCCAGAGCACTTAAAAACCCGCTTGCAACGAAATGACTCCAGAGCACTTAAAAACCCGCTTGCAACGAAATGACTCCAGAGCAATTAAAAACCCGCTTGCAACGAAATGACTCCAGAGCACTTAAAAACCCGCTTGCAACGAAATGACTCCAGAGCACTTAAAAACCCGCTTGCAACGAAATGACTCCAGAGCACTTAAAAACCCGTTTGCAACGAAATGACTCCAGAGCACTTAAAAACCCGCTTGCAACGAAATGAATCCAGAACACTTAAAAACCCGCTTGCAACGAAATGACTCCAGAGCACTTAAAAACCCGCTTGCAACGAAATGACTCCAGAGCACTTAAACACCCGCGTGCAACGAAATGACTCCAGAGCACTTAAAAACCCGCTTGCAACGAAATGACTCCAGAGCACTTAAAAACCCGCTTGCAACGAAATGACTACAGAGTACTTAAAAACCCGCTTGCAACAAAATGACTGCAGAGCACTTAAAAAACCCACTTCCAGTGAAATGTCTGAGAAGTATGTAAAAACCCGCTTGCAACGAAATGACTCCAGAGCACTTAAAAACCCGCTTGCAACAAAATGACTCCAGAGCATTTAAACACCCGCGTGCAACGAAATGACTCCAGAGCACTTAAAAACCCGCTTGCAACGAAATGACTCCAGAGCACTTAAAAACCCGCTTGCAACGAAATGACTCCAGAGCACTTAAAAACCCGCTTGCAACGAAATGACTCCAGAGCACTTAAAAACCCGCTTGCAACGAAATGACTCCAGAGCACTTAAAAACCCGCTTGCAACGAAATGACTCCAGAGCACTTAAAAACCCGCTTGCAACGAAATGACTACAGAGTACTTAAAAACCTGCTTGCAACAAAATGACTGCAGAGCACTTAAAAAACCCACTTCCAGTGAAATGTCTGAGAAGTATGTAAAAACCCGCTTGCAACGAAATGACTCCAGAGCACTTAAAAACCCGCTTGCAACGAAATGACTCCAGAGCATTTAAACACCCGCGTGCAACGAAATGACTCCAGAGCACTTAAAAACCCGCTTGCAACGAAATGACTCCAGAGCACTTAAAAACCCGCTTGCAACGAAATGACTCCAGAGCACTTAAACACCCGCGTGCAACGAAATGACTCCAGAGCACTTAAAAACCCGCTTGCAATGAAATGACTCCAGAGCACTTAAAAACCCGCTTGCAACGAAATGACTACAGAGTACTTAAAAACCCGCTTGCAACAAAATGACTGCAGAGCACTTAAAAAACCCACTTCCAGTGAAATGTCTGAGAAGTATGTAAAAACCCGCTTGCAACGAAATGACTCCAGAGCACTTAAAAACCCGCTTGCAACGAAATGACTCCAGAGCATTTAAACACCCGCGTGCAACGAAATGACTCCAGAGCACTTAAAAACCCGCTTGCAACGAAATGACTCCAGAGCACTTAAAAACCCGCTTGCAACGAAATGACTCCAGAGCACTTAAAAACCCGCTTGCAACGAAATGACTCCAGAGCACTTAAAAACCCGCTTGCAACGAAATGACTCCAGAGCACTTAAAAACCCGCTTGCAACGAAATGACTCCAGAACACTTAAAAACCCGCTTGCAACGAAATGACTCCAGAGCAATTAAAAACCCGCTTGCAACGAAATGAATCCAGAGCACTTAAAAACCCGCTTGCAACGAAATGACTCCAGAACACTTAAAAACCCACTTGCAACGAAATGACTCCAGAGCACTTAAAAACCCGCTTGCAACGAAATGCCTTCAGAGCACTTAAAAACCCGCTTGCAACGAAATGACTCCAGAGCACTTAAAAACCCGCTTGCAACGAAATGACTCCAGAGCACTTAAAAACCCGCTTGCAACGAAATGACTCCAGAGCACTTAAAAACCCGCTTGCAACAAAATGACTGCAGAGCACTTAAAAAACGCACTTCCAGTGAAATGTCTGAGAAGTATGTAAAAACCCGCTTGCAACGAAATGACTCCAGAGCACTTAAAAACCCGCTTGCAACGAAATGACTCCAGAGCACTTAAACACCCGCGTGCAACGAAATGACTCCAGAGCACTTAAAAACCCGCTTGCAACGAAATGACTCCAGAGCACTTAAAAACCCGCTTGCAACGAAATGACTCCAGAGCACTTAAAAACCCGCTTGCAACGAAATGACTCCAGAGCACTTAAAAACCCGCTTGCAACGAAATGACTCCAGAGCACTTAAAAACCCGCTTGCAACGAAATGACTCCAGAGCACTTAAAAACCCGCTTGCAACGAAATGACTCCAGAGCACTTAAAAACCCGCTTGCAACGAAATGACTCCAGAGCAATTAAAAACCCGCTTGCAACGAAATGACTCCAGAGCACTTAAAAACCCGCTTGCAACGAAATGACTCCAGAGCACTTAAAAACCCGCTTGCAACGAAATGACTCCAGAGCACTTAAAAACCCGTTTGCAACGAAATGACTCCAGAGCACTTAAAAACCCGCTTGCAAAGAAATGAATCCAGAACACTTAAAAACCCGCTTGCAACGAAATGACTCCAGAGCACTTAAAAACCCGCTTGCAACGAAATGACTCCAGAGCACTTAAACACCCGCTTGCAACGAAATGACTCCAGAGCACTTAAACACCCGCGTGCAACGAAATGACTCCAGAGCACTTAAAAACCCGCTTGCAACGAAATGACTCCAGAGCACTTAAAAACCCGCTTGCAACGAAATGACTACAGAGTACTTAAAAACCCGATTGCAACAAAATGACTGCAGAGCACTTAAAAAACCCACTTCCAGTGAAATGTCTGAGAAGTATGTAAAAACCCGCTTGCAACGAAATGACTCCAGAGCACTTAAAAACCCGCTTGCAACAAAATGACTCCAGAGCATTTAAACACCCGCGTGCAACGACATGACTCCAGAGCACTTAAAAACCCGCTTGCAACGAAATGACTCCAGAGCACTTAAAAACCCGCTTGCAACGAGATGACTCCAGAGCACTTAAAAACCCGCTTGCAACGAAATGACTCCAGAGCACTTAAAAACCCGCTTGCAACGAAATGACTCCAGAGCACTTAAAAACCCGCTTGCAACGAAATGACTCCAGAGCACTTAAAAACCCGCTTGCAACGAAATGACTACAGAGTACTTAAAAACCCGCTTGCAACAAAATGACTGCAGAGCACTTAAAAAACCCACTTCCAGTGAAATGTCTGAGAAGTATGTAAAAACCCGCTTGCAACGAAATGACTCCAGAGCACTTAAAAACCCGCTTGCAACGAAATGACTCCAGAGCATTTAAACACCCGCGTGCAACGAAATGTCTCCAGAGCACTTAAAAACCCGCTTGCAACGAAATGACTCCAGAGCACTTAAAAACCCGCTTGCAACGAAATGACTCCAGAGCACTTAAAAACCCGCTTGCAACGAAATGACTCCAGAGCACTTAAAAACCCGCTTGCAACGAAATGACTCCAGAGCACTTAAAAACCCGCTTGCAACGAAATGACTCCAGAGCACTTAAAAACCCGCTTGCAACGAAATGACTCCAGAGTACTTAAACACCCGCTTGCAACGAAATGACTCCAGAGCACTTAAAAAACCCACTTCCACTGAAATGTCTGAGAAGTATGTAAAAACCCGCTTGCAATGAAATGACTCCAGAGCACGTAAAAACCCGCTTGCAACGAAATGACTCCAGAGCACTTAAAAACCCGCTTGCAACGAAATGACTCCACAACACTTAAAAACCCGCTTGCAACGAAATGACTCCAGATCACTTAAAAACCCGCTTGCAACGAAATGACTCCAGAGCACTTAAACACCCGCTTGCAACGAAATGACTCCAGAGCACTTAAAAACCCGCTTGCAACGAAATGACTCCAGAGCACTTAAAAACCCCCTTGCAACGAAATGAGTCCAGAACACTTAAAAACCCGCTTGCAACGAAATGACTCCAGAGCACTTAATAACCCGCTTGCAATGAAATGACTCCAGAGCACGTAAAAACCCGCTTGCAACGAAATGACTCCAGAGCACGTAAAAACCCGCTTGCAACGAAATGACTCCAGAGCACTTAAAAACCCGCTTGCAACGAAATGAGTCCAGAACACTTAAAAACCCGCTTGCAACGAAATGACTCCAGAGCACTTAAAAACCCGCTTGCAATGAAATGACTCCAGAGCACGTAAAAACCCGCTTGCAACGAAATGACTCCAGAGCACTTAAAAACGCGCTTGCAACGAAATGACTCCAGAACACTTAAAAACCCGCTTGCACCGAAATGACTCCAGAGCACTTAAAAACCCGCTTGCAACGAAATGACTCCAGAGCACTTAAAAACCCGCTTGCAACGAAATGACTCCAGAGCACTTAAAAACCCGCTTGCAACGAAATGACTCCAGAGCACTTAAAAACCCGCTTGCAACGAAATGACTCCAGAGCACTTAAAAACCCGCTTGCAACGAAATGACTCCAGAGCACTTAAAAACCCGCTTGCAACGAAATGACTCCAGAGCACTTAAAAACCCGCTTGCAACGAAATGACTCCAGAGCACTTAAAAACCCGCTTGCAACGAAATGACTACAGAGTACTTAAAAACCCGCTTGAAACAAAATGACTGCAGAGCACTTAAAAAACCCACTTCCAGTGAAATGTCTGAGAAGTATGTAAAAACCCGCTTGCAACGAAATGACTCCAGAGCACTTAAAAACCCGCTTGCAACGAAATGACTCCAGAGCATTTAAACACCCGCGTGCAACGAAATGACTCCAGAGCACTTAAAAACCCGCTTGCAACGAAATGACTCCAGAGCACTTAAAAACCCGCTTGCAACGAAATGACTCCAGAGCACTTAAAAACCCGCTTGCAACGAAATGACTCCAGAGCACTTAAAAACCCGCTTGCAACGAAATGACTCCAGAGCACTTAAAAACCCGCTTGCAACGAAATGACTCCAGAACACTTAAAAACCCGCTTGCAACGAAATGACTCCAGAGCAATTAAAAACCCGCTTGCAACGAAATGAATCCAGAGCACTTAAAAACCCGCTTGCAACGAAATGACTCCAGAACACTTAAAAACCCGCTTGCAACGAAATGACTCCAGAGCACTTAAAAACCCGCTTGCAACGAAATGCCTTCAGAGCACTTAAAAACCCGCTTGCAACGAAATGACTCCAGAGCACTTAAAAACCCGCTTGCAACGAAATGACTCCAGAGCACTTAAAAACCCGCTTGCAACGAAATGACTCCAGAGCACTTAAAAACCCGCTTGCAACGAAATGCCTTCAGAGCACTTAAAAACCCGCTTGCAACGAAATGACTCCAGAGTACTTAAACACCCGCTTGCAACGAAATGACTCCAGAGCACTTAAAAAACCCACTTCCAGTGAAATGTCTGAGAAGTATGTAAAAACCCGCTTGCAATGAAATGACTCCAGAGCACGTAAAAACCCGCTTGCAACGAAATGACTCCAGAGCACTTAAAAACCCGCTTGCAACGAAATGACTCCACAACACTTAAAAACCCGCTTGCAACGAAATGACTCCAGATCACTTAAAAACCCGCTTGCAACGAAATGACTCCAGAGCACTTAAACACCCGCTTGCAACGAAATGACTCCAGAGCACTTAAAAACCCGCTTGCAACGAAATGACTCCAGAGCACTTAAAAACCCCCTTGCAACGAAATGAGTCCAGAACACTTAAAAACCCGCTATCAACGAAATGACTCCAGAGCACTTAATAACCCGCTTGCAATGAAATGACTCCAGAGCACGTAAAAACCCGCTTGCAACGAAATGACTCCAGAGCACGTAAAAACCCGCTTGCAACGAAATGACTCCAGAGCACTTAAAAACCCGCTTGCAACGAAATGAGTCCAGAACACTTAAAAACCCGCTTGCAACGAAATGACTCCAGAGCACTTAAAAACCCGCTTGCAATGAAATGACTCCAGAGCACGTAAAAACCCGCTTGCAACGAAATGACTCCAGAGCACTTAAAAACCCGCTTGCAACGAAATGACTCCAGAACACTTAAAAACCCGCTTGCAACGAAATGACTCCAGAGCACTTAAAAACCCGCTTGCAACGAAATGACTCCAGAGCACTTAAAAACCCGCTTGCAACGAAATGACTCCAGAGCACTTAAAAACCCGCTTGCAACGAAATGACTCCAGAGCACTTAAAAACCCGCTTGCAACGAAATGACTCCAGAGCACTTAAAAACCCGCTTGCAACGAAATGACTCCAGAGCACTTAAAAACCCGCTTGCAACGAAATGACTCCAGAGCACTTAAAAACCCGCTTGCAACGAAATGAGTCCAGAGCACTTAAAAACCCGCTTGCAACGAAATGACTCCAGAGCACTTAAAAACCCGCTTGCAACGAAATGACTCCAGAGCACGTAAAAACCCGCTTGCAACGAAATGACTCCAGAGCACTTAAAAACCCGCTTGCAACGAAATGACTCCAGATCACTTAAAAACCCGCTTGCAACGAAATGACTCCAGAGCACTTAAACACCCACTTGCAACGAAATAACTCCAGAGCACTTAAAAACCCGCTTGCAACGAAATGACTCCAGAGCACTTAAAAACCCGCTTGCAACGAAATGACTCCAGAGTACTTAAAAACCCGCTTGAAACGAAATGACTCCAGAGCACTTAAAAAACACGCTTCCAGTGAAATGTCTGAGAAGTATGTAAAAACCCGCTTGCAATGAAATGACTCCAGAGCACGTAAAAACCCGCTTGCAACGAAATGACTCCAGAGCACTGAAAAACCCGCTTACAACGAAATGCCTTCAGAGCACTTAAAAACCCGCTTGCAACGAAATGACTCCAGAGCACTTAAAAACCCGCTTGCAACGAAATGACTCCAGAGCACTTAAAAACCCGCTTGCAACGAAATGACTCCAGAGCACTTAAAAACCCGCTTGCAACGAAATGACTCCAGAGCACTTAAAAACCCTCTTGCAACGAAATGACTCAAGAGCACTTAAAAACCCGCTTGCAACGAAATGACTCCAGAGCACTTAAAAACCTGCTTGCAACGAAATGACTCCAGAACATTTAAAAGCCCGCTTGCAACGAAATGACTCCAGAGCACTTAAAAACCCTCTTACAACGAAATGCCTTCAGAGCACTTAAAAACCCGCTTGCAACGAAATGACTCCAGAGCACTTAAAAACCCGCTTACAACGAAATGCCTTCAGAGCACTTAAAAACCCGCTTGCAACGAAATGACTCCAGAGCACTTAAAAACCCGCTTGCAACGAAATGACTCCAGAGTACTTAAAAACCCGCTTGCAACGAAATGACTCCAGAGCACTTAAAAACCCGCTTGCAACGAAATGAGTCCAGAACACTTAAAAATCCGCTTGCAACGAAATGCCTTCAGAGCACTTAAAAACCCGCTTGCAACGAAATGACTCCAGAGCACTTAAAAACCCGCTTGCAACGAAATGACTCCAGAGCACTTAAAAACCCGCTTGCAACGAAATGACTCCAGAGCACTTAAAAACCCACTTGCAACGAAATGCCTTCAGAGCACTTAAAAACCCGCTTGCAACGAAATGACTCCAGAGTACTTAAACAACCGCTTGCAACGAAATGACTCCAGAGCACTTAAAAAACCCACTTCCAGTGAAATGTCTGAGAAGTATGTAAAAACCCGCTTGCAATGAAATGACTCCAGAGCACGTAAAAACCCGCTTGCAACGAAATGACTCCAGAGCACTTAAAAACCCGCTTGCAACGAAATGACTCCAGAGCACTTAAAAACCCGCTTGCAACGAAATGAGTCCAGAGCACTTAAAAACCCGCTTGCAACGAAATGACTCCAGAGCACTTAAAAACCCGCTTGCAACGAAATGACTCCAGAGCACTTAAAAACCCGCTTGCAACGAAATGACTCCAGAGCACTTAAAAACCCGCTTGCAACGAAATGACTCCAGAGCACTTAAAAACCCGCTTGCAACGAAATGACTCCAGAGCACTTAAAAACCCGCTTGCAACGAAATGACTCCAGAGCACTTAAAAACCCGCTTGCAATGAAATGACTCCAGAGCACGTAAAAACCCGCTTGCAACGAAATGACTCCAGAGCACTTAAAAACCCGCTTGCAACGAAATGACTCCAGATCACTTAAAAACCCGCTTGTAACGAAATGACTCCAGAGCACTTAAACACCCACTTGCAACGAAATAACTCCAGAGCACTTAAAAACCCGCTTGCAACGAAATGACTCCAGAGCACTTAAAAACCCGCTTGCAACGAAATGACTCCAGAGTACTTAAAAACCCGCTTGAAACGAAATGACTCCAGAGCACTTAAAAAACACGCTTCCAGTGAAATGTCTGAGAAGTATGTAAAAACCCGCTTGCAATGAAATGACTCCAGAGCACGTAAAAACCCGCTTGCAACGAAATGACTCCAGAGCACTGAAAAACCCGCTTACAACGAAATGCCTTCAGAGCACTTAAAAACCCGCTTGCAACGAAATGACTCCAGAGCACTTAAAAACCCGCTTGCAACGAAATGACTCCAGAGCACTTAAAAACCCGCTTGCAACGAAATGACTCCAGAGCACTTAAAAACCCGCTTGCAACGAAATGACTCCAGAGCACTTAAAAACCCTCTTGCAACGAAATGACTCAAGAGCACTTAAAAACCCGCTTGCAACGAAATGACTCCAGAGCACTTAAAAACCCGCTTGCAACGAAATGACTCCAGAGCACTTAAAAACCCGCTTTCAACGAAATGACTCCAGAGTACTTAAAAACCCGCTTGAAACGAAATGACTCCAGAGCACTTAAAAAACACGCTTCCAGTGAAATGTCTGAGAAGTATGTAAAAACAAGCTTGCAATGAAATGACTCCAGAGCACGTAAAAACCCGCTTGCAACGAAATGACTCCAGAGCACTGAAAAACCCGCTTACAACGAAATGCCTTCAGAGCACTTAAAAACCCGCTTGCAACGAAATGACTCCAGAGCACTTAAAAACCCGCTTGCAATGAAATGACTCCAGAGCACGTAAAAACCCGCTTGCAACGAAATGACTCCAGAGCACTTAAAAACCCGCTTGCAACGAAATGACTCCAGAACACTTAAAAACCCGCTTGCAACGAAATGACTCCAGAACACTTAAAAACCCGCTTGCAACGAAATGACTCCAGAGCACTTAAAAAACCCGCTTCCAGTGAAATGTCTGAGAAGTATGTAAAAACCCGCTTGCAATGAAATGACTCCAGAGCACGTAAAAACCCGCTTGCAACGAAATGACTCCAGAGCACTGAAAAACCCGCTTACAACGAAATGCCTTCAGAGCCCTTAAAAACCCGCTTGCAACGAAATGACTACAGAGCACTTAAAAACCCGCTTGCATCGAAATGACTCCAGAGCACTTAAAAACCCGCTTGCTACGAAATGACTCCAGAGCACTTAAAAACCCGCTTGCAACGAAATGACTCCAGAGCACTTAAAAACCCGCTTGCAACGAAATGACTCCAGAGCACTTAAAAACCCGCTTGCAACGAAATGACTCCAGAGCACTTAAAAACCCGCTTGCAACAAAATGACTCCAGAGCATTTAAAAACCCGCTTGCAACGAAATGACTCCAGAGCACTTAAAAACCCGCTTGCAACGAAATGACCCCAGAGCAATTAAAAATCCGCTTGCAACGAAATGACTCCAGAACACTTAAAAACCCGCTTGCAACGAAATGACTCCAGAGCACTTAAAAACCCGCTTGCAACGAAATGACTAGAGCACTTAAAAACCCGCTTGCAACGAAATGACTCCAGAGCACTTAAAAACCCGCTTGCAACGAAATGACTCCAGAGCACTTAAAAACCCGCTTGCAACGAAATGACTCCAGAGCACTTAAAAACCCGCTTGCAACGAAATGACTCCAGAGCACTTAAACACCCGCGTGCAACGAAATGACTCCAGAGCACTTAAAAACCCGCTTGCAACGAAATGACTCCAGAGCACTTAAAAACCCGCTTGCAACGAAATGACTCCAGAGCAATTAAAAACCCGCTTGCAACGAAATGACTCCAGAGCACTTAAAAACCCGCTTGCAACGAAATGACTCCAGAGCACTTAAAAACCCGCTTGCAACGAAATGCCTCCAGAGCACTTAAAAACCCGCTTGCAACGAAATGACTCCAGAGCACTTAAAAGCCCGCTTGCAACGAAATGACTCCAGAGCACTTAAAAACCCGCTTGCAACGAAATGTCTCCAGAACACTTAAAAACCCGCTGGCAACGAAATGACTCCAGATTACTTAAAAACCCGCTTGCAACGAAATGACTCCAGAGCACTTAAACACCCGCTTGCAACGAAATAACTCCAGAGCACTTAAAAACCCGCTTGCAACGAAATGACTCCAGAGCACTTAAAAACCCGCTTGCAACGAAATGACTCCAGAGTACTTAAAAACCCGCTTGCAACGAAATGACTCCAGAGCACTTAAAAACCCCGCTTACAGTGAAATGTCTGAGAAGTATGTTAAAACCCGCTTGCAATGAAATGACTCCAGAGCACGTAAAAACCCGCTTGCAACGAAATGACTCCAGAGCACTTAAAAACCCGCTTGCAACGAAATGACTCCAGAGCAATTAAAAACCCGCTTGCAACGAAATGACTCCAGAGCACTTAAACACCCGCTTGCAACGAAATGACTCCAGAGCACTTAAAAACCCGCTTGCAACGAAATGACTCCAGAGCACTTAAACACCCGCTTGCAACGAAATGACTCCAGAGCACTTAAAAACACGCTTGCAACGAAATGACTCCAGAGCACTTAAAAACCCGCTTGCAACGAAATGACTCCAGAGTACTTAAAAACCCGCTTGCAACGAAATGACTCCAGAGCACTTAAAAAACCCGCTTATAGTGAAATGTCTGAGAAGAATGTAAAAACCCGTTTGCAATGAAATGACTCCAGAGCACGTAAAAACCCGCTTGCAACGAAATGACTCCAGAACACTTAAAAACCCGCTTGCAACGAAATGACTCCAGAGCAATTAAAAACCCGCTTGCAACGAAATGACTCCAGAGCACTTAAAAACCCGCTTGCAACGAAATGACTCCAGAACACTTAAAAACCCGCTTGCAACGAAATGACTCCAGAGCACTTAAAAACCCGCTTGCAAAGAAATGCCTTCAGAGCACTTAAAAACCCGCTTGCAACGAAATGACTCCAGAGCACTTAAAAACCCGCTTGCAACGAAATGACTCCAGAGTACTTAAAAACCCGTTTGCAACGAAATGACTCCAGAGCACTTAAAAACCCGCTTGCAACGAAATGACTCCAGAGCACTTAAAAAGCCGCTTGCAACGAAATGACTCCAGAGCACTTAAAAACCCGCTTGCAACGAAATGACTCCAGAGCACTTAAAAACCCGCTTGCAACGAAATGACTCCAGAGCACTTAAAAACCCGCTTGCAACGAAATGACGCCAGAGCACGTAAAAACCCGCTTGCAACGAAATGACTCCAGAGCACTTAAAAACCCGCTTGCAACGAAATGACTCCAGAACACTTAAAAACCCGCTTGCAACGAAATGACTCCAGATCACTTAAAAACCCGCTTGCAACGAAATGACTCCAGAGCACTTAAACACCCGCTTGCAACGAAATGACTCCAGAGCACTTAAAAACCCGCTTGCAACGAAATGACTCCAGAGCACTTAAATACCCGCTTGCAACGAAATGACTCCAGAGTACTTAAAAACCCGCTTGAAACGAAATGACTCCAGAGCACTTAAAAAACACGCTTCCAGTGAAATGTCTGAGAAGTATGTAAAAACCCGCTTACAATGAAATGACTCCAGAGCACGTAAAAACCCGCTTGCAACGAAATGACTCCAGAGCACTGAAAAACCCGCTTACAACGAAATGCCTTCAGAGCACTTAAAAACCCGCTTGCAACGAAATGACTCCAGAGCACTTAAAAACCCGCTTACAACGAAATGCCTTCAGAGCACTTAAAAAACCGCTTGCAACGAAATGACTCCAGAGCACTTAAAAACCCGCTTGCAACGAAATGAGTCAAGAGCACTTAAAAACCCGCTTGCAACGAAATGACTCCAGAGCACTTAAAAACCCGCTTGCAACGAAATCACTCCACAACACTTAAAAACCCGCTTGCAACGAAATGACTCCAGAGCACTTAAAAACCCGCTTGCAACGAAATGACTCCAGAGCACTTAAAAACCCGCTTGCAACGAAATGACTCAAGAGCACTTAAAAACCCGCTTACAACGAAATGACTCCAGAGCACTTAAAAACCCGCTTGCAACGAAATGACTCCAGAACACTTAAAAACCCGCTTGCAACGAAATGACTCCAGAGCACTTAAAAACCCGCTTACAACGAAATGCCTTCAGAGCACTTAAAAAACCGCTTGCAACGAAATGACTCCAGAGCACTTAAAAACCCGCTTGCAACGAAATGACTCAAGAGCACTTAAAAACCCGCTTGCAACGAAATGACTCCAGAGCACGTAAAAACCCGCTTGCAACGAAATCACTCCAGAACACTTAAAAACCCGCTTGCAACGAAATGACTCCAGAGCACTTAAAAACCCGCTTACAACGAAATGCCTCCAGAGCACTTAAAAACCCGCTTGCAACGAAATGACTCCAGAGCACTTAAAAACCCACTTGCAACGAAATGACTCCAGAGTACTTAAAAACCCGCTTGCAACGAAATGACTCCAGAGCACTTAAAAACCCGCTTGCAACGAAATGACTCCAGAGTACTTAAAAACCCGCTTGCAACGAAATGACTCCAGAGCACTTAAAAACCCGCTTGCAACGAAATGACTCCAGAGCACTTAAAAACCCGCTTGCAACGAAATGACTCCAGAGCACTTAAAAACCCGCTTGCAACGAAATGACTCCAGAGCACTTAAAAACCCGCTTGCAACGAAATGACTCCAGAGCACTTAAAAACCCGCTTGCAACGAAATGACTCCAGAGCACGTAAAAACCGGCTTGCAACGAAATGACTCCAGAGCACTTAAAAACCCGCTTGCAACGAAATGACTCCAGAACACTTAAAAACCCGCTTGCAACGAAATGACTCCAGATCACTTAAAAACCCGCTTGCAACGAAATGACTCCAGAGCACTTAAACACCCACTTGCAACGAAATGACTCCAGAGCACTTAAAAACCCGCTTGCAACGAAATGACTCCAGAGCACTTAAAAACCCGCTGGCAACGAAATGACTCCAGAGTACTTAAAAACCCGCTTGAAACGAAATGACTCCAGAGCACTTAAAAAACACGCTTCCAGTGAAATGTCTGAGAAGTATGTAAAAACCCGCTTACAATGAAATGACTCCAGAGCACGTAAAAACCTGCTTGCAACGAAATGACTCCAGAGCACTGAAAAACCCGCTTACAACGAAATGCCTTCAGAGCACTTAAAAACCCGCTTGCAACGAAATGACTCCAGAGCACTTAAAAACCCGCTTGCAACGAAATGACTCCAGAGCACTTAAAAACCCGCTTGCAACGAAATGACTCCAGAGCACTTAAAAACCCGCTTGCAAAGAAATGACTCCAGAGCACTTAAAAACCCGCTTGCAACGAAATGACTCCAGAGCACTTAAAAACCCGCTTGCAACGAAATGACTCCAGAGCACTTAAAAACACGCTTGCAACGAAATGACTCCAGAGCAATTAAAAACCCGCTTGCAACGAAATGACTCCAGAGCACTTAAAAACCCGCTTGCAACGAAATGACTCCAGAGCACTTAAAAACCCGCTTGCAACGAAATGCCTTCAGAGCACTTAAAAACCCGCTTGCAACGAAATGACTCCAGAGCACTTAAAAACCCGCTTGCAACGAAATGACTCCTGAGTACTTAAAAACCCGTTTGCAACGAAATGACTCCAGAGCACTTAAAAACCCGCTTGCAATGAAATGACTCCAGAGCACTTAAAAACCCGCTTGCAACGAAATGACTCCAGAGCACTTAAAAACCCGCTTGCAACGAAATGACTCCAGAGCACTTAAAAACCCGCTTGCAACGAAATGAGTCCAGAACACTTAAAAACCCGCTTGCAACGAAATGACTCCAGAGCACTTAAACACCCGCTTGCAACGAAATAACTCCAGAGCACTTAAAAACCCGCTTGCAACGAAATGACTCCAGAGCACTTAAAAACCCGCTTGCAACGAAATGACTCCAGAGTACTTAAAAACCCGCTTGCAACGAAATGACTCCAGAGCACTTAAAAACCCGCTTGCAACGAAATGAGTCCAGAACACTTAAAAACCCGCTTGCAACGAAATGACTCCAGAGGACTTAAAAACGCGCTTGCAACGAAATGACTCCAGAGCACTTAAACACCCGCTTGCAACGAAATGACTCCAGAGCACTTAAAAACCCGCTTGCAACGAAATGACTCCAGAGCACTTAAACACCCGCTTGCAACGAAATGACTCCAGAGCACTTAATAACACGCTTGCAACGAAATGACTCCAGAGCACTTAAAAACCCGCTTGCAACGAAATGACTCCAGAGTACTTAAAAACCCGCTTGCAACCAAATGACTCCAGAGCACTTAAAAACCCCGCTTACAGTGAAATGTCTGAGAAGTATGTAAAAACCCGCTTGCAATGAAATGACTCCAGAGCACGTAAAAACCCGCTTGCAACGAAATGACTCCAGAGCACTTAAAAACCCGCTTGCAACGAAATGACTCCAGAGCAATTAAAAACCCGCTTGCAACGAAATGACTCCAGAGCACTTAAACACCCGCTTTCAATGAAATGACTCCAGAGCACTTAAAAACCCGCTTGCAACGAAATGACTCCAGAGCACTTAAACACCCGCTTGCAACGAAATGACTCCAGAGCACTTAAAAACCCGCTTGCAACGAAATGACTCCAGAGCACTTAAAAACCCGTTTGCAACGAAATGACTCCAGAGCACTTAAAAACCCGCTTGCAACGAAATGACTCCAGAGCACTTAAAAACCCGCTTGCAACGAAATGACTCCAGAGCACTTAAAAACCCGCTTGCAACGAAATGACTCCAGAGCACTTAAAAACCCGCTTGAAACGAAATGACTCCAGAGCACTTAAAAACCCGCTTGCAACGAAATGACTCCAGAGCACGTAAAAACCCGCTTGCAACGAAATGACTCCAGAGCACTTAAAAACCCGCTTGCAACGAAATGACTCCAGAGCACTTAAACACCCGCTTGCAACGAAATGACTCCAGAGCACTTAAAAACCCGCTTGCAACGAAATGACTCCAGAGTACTTAAAAACCCGCTTGAAACGAAATGACTCCAGAGCACTTAAAAAACACGCTTCCAGTGAAATGTCTGAGAAGTATGTAAAAACCCGCTTACAATGAAATGACTCCAGAGCACGTAAAAACCCGCTTGCAACGAAATGACTCCAGAGCACTGAAAAACCCGCTTACAACGAAATGCCTTCAGAGCACTTAAAAACCCGCTTGCAACGAAATGACTCCAGAGCACTTAAAAACCCGCTTACAACGAAATGCCTTCAGAGCACTTAAAAAACCGCTTGCAACGAAATGACTCCAGAGCACTTAAAAACCCGCTTGCAACGAAATGACTCAAGAGCACTTAAAAACCCGCTTGCAACGAAATGACTCCAGAGCACTTAAAAACCTGCTTGCAACGAAATCACTCCAGAACACTTAAAAACCCGCTTGCAACGAAATGACTCCAGAGCACTTAAAAACCCGCTTGCAACGAAATGACTCCAGAGCACTTAAAAACCCGCTTGCAACGAAATGACTCCAGAGCACTTAAAAACCCGCTTGCAACGAAATGACTCAAGAGCACTTAAAAACCCGCTTGCAACGAAATGACTCCAGAGCACTTAAAAACCTGCTTGCAACGAAATGACTCCAGAACACTTAAAAACCCGCTTGCAACGAAATGACTCCAGAGCACTTAAAAACCCGCTTGCAACGAAATGACTCCAGAGTACTTAAAAACCCGCTTGCAACGAAATGACTCCAGAGCCCTTAAAAACCCGCTTGCAACGAAATGACTCCTGAACACTTAAAAACCCGCTTGCAAAGAAATGACTCCAGAGCACTTAAAAACCCGCTTGCAACGAAATGACTCCAGAGCACTTAAAAACCCGCTTGCAACGAAATGACTCCAGAGCAGTTAAACACCCGCTTGCAACGAAATGACTCCAGAGCACTTAAACACCCGCTTGCAACGAAATGACTCCAGAGCACTTAAAAACCCGCTTGCAACGAAATGACTCCAGAGCCCTTAAAAACCCGCTTGCAACGAAATGACTCCAGAGTACTTAAAAACCTGCTTGCAACGAAATGACTCCAGAGCACTTAAAAAACCCGCTTACAGTGAAATGTCTGAGAAGTATGTAAAAACCCGCTTGCAATGAAATGACTCCAAAGCACGTAAAAACCCGCTTGCAACGAAATGACTCCAGAGCACTGAAAAACCCGCTTACAACGAAATGCCTTCAGAGTACTTAAAAACCCGCTTGCAACGAAATGACTCCAGAGCACTTAAAAACCCGCTTCCCCACTTGCAACGAAATGACTCCAAAGCACTTAAAAACCCGCTTGCAACGAAATGACTCCAGAGCACTTAAAAACCCGCTTACAACGAAATGACTCCAGAGTACTTAAAAACCCGCTTGAAACGAAATGACTCCAGAGCACTTAAAAAACATGTTTCCAGTGAAATGTCTGAGAAGTATGTAAAAACCCGCTTGCAATGAAATGACTCCAGAGCACGTAAAAACCCGCTTGCAACGAAATGGCTCCAGAGCACTGAAAAACCCGCTAGCAACGAAATGACTCCAGAGCACTTAAAAACCCGCTTGCAACGAAATGACTCCAGAGCACTTGAAAAACCCGCTTGCAACGAAATGACTCCAGAGTACTTAAAAACCCGCTTGCAACGAAATGACTCCAGAGCACTTAAAAAACCCGCTTACAGTGAAATGTCTGAGAAGTATGTAAAAACCCGCTTGCAATGAAATGACTCCAAAGCACGTAAAAACCCGCTTGCAACGAAATGACTCCAGAGCACTGAAAAACCCGCTTACAACGAAATGCCTTCAGAGTACTTAAAAACCCGCTTGCAACGAAATGACTCCAGAGCACTTAAAAACCCGCTTCCCCACTTGCAACGAAATGACTCCAGAGCACTTAAAAACCCGCTTGCAACGAAATGACTCCAGAGCACTTAAAAACCCGCTTACAACGAAATGACTCCAGAGTACTTAAAAACCCGCTTGAAACGAAATGACTCCAGAGCACTTAAAAAACATGTTTCCAGTGAAATGTCTGAGAAGTATGTAAAAACCCGCTTGCAATGAAATGACTCCAGAGCACGTAAAAACCCGCTTGCAACGAAATGACTCCAGAGCACTGAAAAACCCGCTTGCAACGAAATGACTCCAGAGCACTTAAAAACCCGCTTGCAACGAAATGACTCTAGAGCACTTAAAAACCCGCTTGCAACGAAATGACTCCAGAGCAGTTAAACACCCGCTTGCAACGAAATGACTCCAGAGCACTTAAACACCCGCTTGCAACGAAATGACTCCAGAGCACTTAAAAACCCGCTTGCAACGAAATGACTCCAGAGCCCTTAAAAACCCGCTTGCAACGAAATGACTCCAGAGTACTTAAAAACCTGCTTGCAACGAAATGACTCCAGAGCACTTAAAAAACCCGCTTACAGTGAAATGTCTGAGAAGTATGTAAAAACCCGCTTGCAATGAAATGACTCCAAAGCACGTAAAAACCCGCTTGCAACGAAATGACTCCAGAGCACTGAAAAACCCGCTTACAACGAAATGCCTTCAGAGTACTTAAAAACCCGCTTGCAACGAAATGACTCCAGAGCACTTAAAAACCCGCTTCCCCACTTGCAACGAAATGACTCCAAAGCACTTAAAAACCCGCTTGCAACGAAATGACTCCAGAGCACTTAAAAACCCGCTTACAACGAAATGACTCCAGAGTACTTAAAAACCCGCTTGAAACGAAATGACTCCAGAGCACTTAAAAAACATGTTTCCAGTGAAATGTCTGAGAAGTATGTAAAAACCCGCTTGCAATGAAATGACTCCAGAGCACGTAAAAACCCGCTTGCAACGAAATGGCTCCAGAGCACTGAAAAACCCGCTAGCAACGAAATGACTCCAGAGCACTTAAAAACCCGCTTGCAACGAAATGACTCCAGAGCACTTGAAAAACCCGCTTGCAACGAAATGACTCCAGAGTACTTAAAAACCCGCTTGCAACGAAATGACTCCAGAGCACTTAAAAAACCCGCTTACAGTGAAATGTCTGAGAAGTATGTAAAAACCCGCTTGCAATGAAATGACTCCAAAGCACGTAAAAACCCGCTTGCAACGAAATGACTCCAGAGCACTGAAAAACCCGCTTACAACGAAATGCCTTCAGAGTACTTAAAAACCCGCTTGCAACGAAATGACTCCAGAGCACTTAAAAACCCGCTTCCCCACTTGCAACGAAATGACTCCAGAGCACTTAAAAACCCGCTTGCAACGAAATGACTCCAGAGCACTTAAAAACCCGCTTACAACGAAATGACTCCAGAGTACTTAAAAACCCGCTTGAAACGAAATGACTCCAGAGCACTTAAAAAACATGTTTCCAGTGAAATGTCTGAGAAGTATGTAAAAACCCGCTTGCAATGAAATGACTCCAGAGCACGTAAAAACCCGCTTGCAACGAAATGACTCCAGAGCACTGAAAAACCCGCTTGCAACGAAATGACTCCAGAGCACTTAAAAACCCGCTTGCAACGAAATGACTCTAGAGCACTTAAAAACCCGCTTGCAACGAAATGACTCCAGAGCACTTAAAAACCCGCTTGCAACGAAATGACTCCAGAGCACTTAAAAACCCGCTTGCAACGAAATGACTCAAGAGCACTTAAAAACCCGCTTGCAACGAAATGACTCCAGAGCACTTAAAAACCCGCTTGCAACAAAATGACTCCAGAACACTTAAAAACCCGCTTGCAACGAAATGACTCCAGAGCACTTAAAAACTCGCTTACAACGAAATGCCTTCAGAGCACTTAAAAAACCGCTTGCAACGAAATGACTCCAGAGCACTTAAAAACCCGCTTGCAACGAAATGACTCCAGAGTACTTAAAAACCCGCTTGCAACGAAATGACTCCAGAGCACTTAAAAACCCGCTTGCAACGAAATGACTCCAGAACACTTAAAAACCCGCTTGAAACGAAATGACTCCAGATCACTTAAAAACCCGCTTGCAACGAAATGACTCCAGAGCACTTAAACACCCGCTTGCAACGAAATGACTCCAGAGCACTTAAAAACCCGCTTGCAACGAAATGACTCCAGAGCACTTAAAAACCCGCTTGCAACGAAATGACTCCAGAGTACTTCAAAACCCGCTTGAAACGAAATGACTCCAGAGCACTTAAAAAACACGCTTCCAGTGAAATGTCTGAGAAGTATGTAAAAACCCGCTTACAATGAAATGACTCCAGAGCACGTAAAAACCCGCTTGCAACGAAATGACTCCAGAGCACTGAAAAACCCGCTTACAACGAAATGCCTTCAGAGCACTTAAAAACCCGCTTGCAACGAAATGACTCCAGAGCACTTAAAAACCCGCTTACAACGAAATGCCTTCAGAGCACTTAAAAAACCGCTTGCAACGAAATGACTCCAGAGCACTTAAAAACCCGCTTGCAACGAAATGACTCAAGAGCACTTAAAAACCCGCTTGCAACGAAATGACTCCAGAGCACTTAAAAACCTGCTTGCAACGAAATCACTCCAGAACACTTAAAAACCCGCTTGCAACGAAATGACTCCAGAGCACTTAAACACCCGCTTGCAACGAAATGACTCCAGAGCACTTAAAAACCCGCTTGCAACGAAATGACTCAAGAGCACTTAAAAACCCGCTTGCAACGAAATGACTCCAGAGCACTTAAAAACCCGCTTGCAACGAAATGACTCCAGAGCACTTAAAAACCCGCTTGCAACGAAATGACTCCAGAGCACTTAAAAACCCTCTTACAACGAAATGCCTTCAGAGCACTTAAAAAACCGCTTGCAACGAAATGACTCCAGAGCACTTAAAAACCCGCTTGCAACGAAATGACTCAAGAGCACTTAAAAACCCGCTTGCAACGAAATGACTCCAGAGCACGTAAAAACCTGCTTGCAACGAAATCACTCCAGAACACTTAAAAACCCGCTTGCAACGAAATGACTCCAGAGCACTTAAAAACCCGCTTACAACGAAATGCCTTCAGAGCACTTAAAAACCCGCTTGCAACGAAATGACTCCAGAGCACTTAAAAACCCACTTGCAACGAAATGACTCCAGAGTACTTAAAAACCCGCTTGCAACGAAATGACTCCAGAGCACTTAAAAACCCGCTTGCAACGAAATGACTCCTGAACACTTAAAAACCCGCTTGCAAAGAAATGACTCCAGAGCACTTAAAAACCCGCTTGCAACGAAATGACTCCAGAGCACTTAAAAACCGGCTTGCAACGAAATTACTCCAGAGCACTTAAACACCCGCTTGCAACGAAATGACTCCAGAGCACTTAAACACCCGCTTGCAACGAAATGACTCCAGAGCACTTAAAAACCCGCTTGCAACGAAATGACTCCAGAGCACTTAAAAACCCGCTTGCAACGAAATGACTCCAGAGTACTTAAAAACCCGCTTGCAACGAAATGACTCCAGAGCACTTAAAAAACCCGCTTACAGTGAAATGTCTGAGAAGTATGTAAAAACCCGCTTGCAATGAAATGACTCCAAAGCACGTAAAAACCCGCTTGCAACGAAATGACTCCAGAGCACTTAAAAACCCACTTGCAACGAAATGACTCCAGAGTACTTAAAAACCCGCTTGCAAAGAAATGACCCCAGAGCACTTAAAAACCCGCTTGCAACGAAATGACTCCTGAACACTTAAAAACTCGCTTGCAACGAAATGACTCCAGAGCACTTAAAAACCCGCTTGCAACGAAATGACTCCAGAGCACTTAAAAACCCGCTTGCAACGAAATTACTCCAGAGCACTTAAACACCCGCTTGCAACGAAATGACTCCAGAGCACTTAAACACCCGCTTGCAACGAAATGACTCCAGAGCACTTAAAAACCCGCTTGCAACGAAATGACTCCAGAGCACTTAAAAACCCGCTTGCAACGAAATGACTCCAGAGTACTTAAAAACCCGCTTGCAACGAAATGACTCCAGAGCACTTAAAAAACCCGCTTACAGTGAAATGTCTGAGAAGTATGTAAAAACCCGCTTGCAATGAAATGACTCCAAAGCACGTAAAAACCCGCTTGCAACGAAATGACTCCAGAGCACTGAAAAACCCGCTTACAACAAAATGCCTTCAGAGTACTTAAAAACCCGCTTGCAACGAAATGACTCCAGAGCACTTAAAAACCCGCTTCCCCACTTGCAACGAAATGACTCCAGAGCACTTAAAAACCCGCTTGAAACGAAATGACTCCAGAGCACTTAAAAACCCGCTTACAACGAAATGACTCCAGAGTACTTAAAAACCCGCTTGAAACGAAATGACTCCAGAGCACTTAAAAAACATGCTTCCAGTGAAATGTCTGAGAAGTATGTAAAAACCCGCTTGCAATGAAATGACTCCAGAGCACGTAAAAACCCGCTTGCAACGAAATGACTCCAGAGCACTGAAAAACCCGCTTACAACGAAATGCCTTCAGAGCACTTAAAAACCCGCTTGCAACGAAATGACTCCAGAGCACTTAAAAACCCGCTTGCAACGAAATGACTCCAGAGAACTTAAAAACCCGCTTGCAACGAAATGACTCCAGAGCACTTAAAAACCCTCTTACAACGAAATGCCTTCAGAGCACTTAAAAAACCGCTTGCAACGAAATGACTCCAGAGCACTTAAAAACCCGCTTGCAACGAAATGACTCAAGAGCACTTAAAAACCCGCTTGCAACGAAATGACTCCAGAGCACGTAAAAACCTGCTTGCAACGAAATCACTCCAGAACACTTAAAAACCCGCTTGCAACGAAATGACTCCAGAGCACTTAAAAACCCGCTTACAACGAAATGCCTTCAGAGCACTTAAAAACCCGCTTGCAACGAAATGACTCCAGAGCACTTAAAAACCCACTTGCAACGAAATGACTCCAGAGTACTTAAAAACCCGCTTGCAACGAAATGACTCCAGAGCACTTAAAAACCCGCTTGCAACGAAATGACTCCTGAACACTTAAAAACCCGCTTGCAAAGAAATGACTCCAGAGCACTTAAAAACCCGCTTGCAACGAAATGACTCCAGAGCACTTAAAAACCGGCTTGCAACGAAATTACTCCAGAGCACTTAAACACCCGCTTGCAACGAAATGACTCCAGAGCACTTAAACACCCGCTTGCAACGAAATGACTCCAGAGCACTTAAAAACCCGCTTGCAACGAAATGACTCCAGAGCACTTAAAAACCCGCTTGCAACGAAATGACTCCAGAGTACTTAAAAACCCGCTTGCAACGAAATGACTCCAGAGCATTTAAAAAACCCGCTTACAGTGAAATGTCTGAGAAGTATGTAAAAACCCGCTTGCAATGAAATGACTCCAAAGCACGTAAAAACCCGCTTGCAACGAAATGACTCCAGAGCACTTAAAAACCCACTTGCAACGAAATGACTCCAGAGTACTTAAAAACCCGCTTGCAAAGAAATGACCCCAGAGCACTTAAAAACCCGCTTGCAACGAAATGACTCCTGAACACTTAAAAACTCGCTTGCAACGAAATGACTCCAGAGCACTTAAAAACCCGCTTGCAACGAAATGACTCCAGAGCACTTAAAAACCCGCTTGCAACGAAATTACTCCAGAGCACTTAAACACCCGCTTGCAACGAAATGACTCCAGAGCACTTAAACACCCGCTTGCAACGAAATGACTCCAGAGCACTTAAAAACCCGCTTGCAACGAAATGACTCCAGAGCACTTAAAAACCCGCTTGCAACGAAATGACTCCAGAGTACTTAAAAACCCGCTTGCAACGAAATGACTCCAGAGCACTTAAAAAACCCGCTTACAGTGAAATGTCTGAGAAGTATGTAAAAACCCGCTTGCAATGAAATGACTCCAAAGCACGTAAAAACCCGCTTGCAACGAAATGACTCCAGAGCACTGAAAAACCCGCTTACAACAAAATGCCTTCAGAGTACTTAAAAACCCGCTTGCAACGAAATGACTCCAGAGCACTTAAAAACCCGCTTCCCCACTTGCAACGAAATGACTCCAGAGCACTTAAAAACCCGCTTGAAACGAAATGACTCCAGAGCACTTAAAAACCCGCTTACAACGAAATGACTCCAGAGTACTTAAAAACCCGCTTGAAACGAAATGACTCCAGAGCACTTAAAAAACATGCTTCCAGTGAAATGTCTGAGAAGTATGTAAAAACCCGCTTGCAATGAAATGACTCCAGAGCACGTAAAAACCCGCTTGCAACGAAATGACTCCAGAGCACTGAAAAACCCGCTTACAACGAAATGCCTTCAGAGCACTTAAAAACCCGCTTGCAACGAAATGACTCCAGAGCACTTAAAAACCCGCTTGCAACGAAATGACTCCAGAGAACTTAAAAACCCGCTTGCAACGAAATGACTCCAGAGCACTTAAAAACCCGCTTGCAACGAAATGACTCCAGAGCACTTAAAAACCCGCTTGCAACGAAATCACTCCAGAACACTTAAAAACCCGCCTTCAACGAAATGACTCCAGAGCACTTAAAAACCCGCTTGCAACGAAATGACTCCAGAGCACTTAAAAACCCGCTTGCAACGAAATGACTCAAGAGCACTTAAAAACCCGCTTGCAACGAAATGACTCCAGAGCACTTAAAAACCTGCTTGCAACGAAATGACTCCAGAACACTTAAAAACCCGCTTGCAACGAAATGACTCCAGAGCACTTAAAAACCCGCTTACAACGAAATGCCTTCAGAGCACTTAAAAAACCGCTTGCAACGAAATGACTCCAGAGCACTTAAAAACCCGCTTGCAACGAAATGACTCAAGAGCACTTAAAAACCCGCTTGCAACGAAATGACTCCAGAGCACGTAAAAACCTGCTTGCAACGAAATCACTCCAGAACACTTAAAAACCCGCTTGCAACGAAATGACTCCAGAGCACTTAAAAACCCGCTTACAACGAAATGCCTTCAGAGCACTTAAAAACCCGCTTGCAACGAAATGACTCCAGAGCACTTAAAAACCCGCTTGCAACGAAATGACTCCAGAGTACTTAAAAACCCGCTTGCAACGAAATGACTCCAGAGCACTTAAAAACCCGCTTGCAACGAAATGACTCCTGAACACTTAAAAACCCGCTTGCAAAGAAATGACTCCAGAGCACTTAAAAACCCGCTTGCAACGAAATGACTCCAGAGCACTTAAAAACCCGCTTGCAACGAAATGACTCCAGAGCACTTAAACACCCGCTTGCAACGAAATGACTCCAGAGCACTTAAACACCCGCTTGCAACGAAATGACTCCAGAGCACTTAAAAACCCGCTTGCAACGAAATGACTCCAGAGCACTTAAAAACCCGCTTGCAACGAAATGACTCCAGAGTACTTAAAAACCCGCTTGCAACGAAATGACTCCTGAGCACTTAAAAAACCCGCTTACAGTGAAATGTCTGAGAAGTATGTAAAAACCCGCTTGCAATGAAATGACTCCAAAGCACGTAAAAACCCGCTTGCAACGAAATGACTCCAGAGCACTGAAAAACCCGCTTACAACGAAATGCCTTCAGAGTACTTAAAAACCCGCTTGCAACGAAATGACTCCAGAGCACTTAAAAACCCGCTTCCCCACTTGCAACGAAATGACTCCAGAGCACTTAAAAACCCGCTTGCAACGAAATGACTCCAGAGCACTTAAAAACCCGCTTACAACGAAATGACTCCAGAGTACTTAAAAACCCGCTTGAAACGAAATGACTCCAGAGCACTTAAAAAACATGTTTCCAGTGAAATGTCTGAGAAGTATGTAAAAACCCGCTTGCAATGAAATGACTCCAGAGCACGTAAAAACCCGCTTGCAACGAAATGACTCCAGAGCACTGAAAAACCCGCTTGCAACGAAATGACTCCAGAGCACTTAAAAACCCGCTTGCAACGAAATGACTCCAGAGCACTTAAAAACCCGCTTGCAACGAAATGACTCCAGAGTACTTAAAAACCCGCTTGCAACGAAATGACTCCAGAGCACTTAAAAAACCCGCTTACAGTGAAATGTCTGAGAAGTATGTAAAAACCCGCTTGCAATGAAATGACTCCAAAGCACGTAAAAACCCGCTTGCAACGAAATGACTCCAGAGCACTGAAAAACCCGCTTACAACGAAATGCCTTCAGAGTACTTAAAAACCCGCTTGCAACGAAATGACTCCAGAGCACTTAAAAACCCGCTTCCCCACTTGCAACGAAATGACTCCAGAGCACTTAAAAACCCGCTTGCAACGAAATGACTCCAGAGCACTTAAAAACCCGCTTACAACGAAATGACTCCAGAGTACTTAAAAACCCGCTTGAAACGAAATGACTCCAGAGCACTTAAAAAACATGTTTCCAGTGAAATGTCTGAGAAGTATGTAAAAACCCGCTTGCAATGAAATGACTCCAGAGCACGTAAAAACCCGCTTGCAACGAAATGACTCCAGAGCACTGAAAAACCCGCTTGCAACGAAATGACTCCAGAGCACTTAAAAACCCGCTTGCAACGAAATGACTCCAGAGCACTTAAAAACCCGCTTGCAACGAAATGACTCCAGAGTACTTAAAAACCCGCTTGCAACGAAATGACTCCAGAGCACTTAAAAAACCCGCTTACAGTGAAATGTCTGAGAAGTATGTAAAAACCCGCTTGCAATGAAATGACTCCAAAGCCCGTAAAAACCCGCTTGCAACGAAATGACTCCAGAGCACTGAAAAACCCGCTTACAACGAAATGCCTTCAGAGTACTTAAAAACCCGCTTGCAACGAAATGACTCCAGAGCACTTAAAAACCCGCTTCCCCACTTGCAACGAAATGACTCCAGAGCACTTAAAAACCCGCTTGCAACGAAATGACTCCAGAGCACTTAAAAACCCGCTTACAACGAAATGACTCCAGAGTACTTAAAAACCCGCTTGAAACGAAATGACTCCAGAGCACTTAAAAAACATGTTTCCAGTGAAATGTCTGAGAAGTATGTAAAAACCCGCTTGCAATGAAATGACTCCAGAGCACGTAAAAACCCGCTTGCAACGAAATGACTCCAGAGCACTGAAAAACCCGCTTGCAACGAAATGACTCCAGAGCACTTAAAAACCCGCTTGCAACGAAATGACTCTAGAGCACTTAAAAACCCGCTTGCAACGAAATGACTCCAGAGCACTTAAAAACCCGCTTGCAACGAAATGACTCCAGAGCACTTAAAAACTCGCTTACAACGAAATGCCTTCAGAGCACTTAAAAAACCGCTTGCAACGAAATGACTCCAGAGCACTTAAAAACCCGCTTGCAACGAAATGACTCCAGAGTACTTAAAAACCCGCTTGCAACGAAATGACTCCAGAGCACTTAAAAACCCGCTTGCAACGAAATGACTCCAGAACACTTAAAAACCCGCTTGAAACGAAATGACTCCAGATCACTTAAAAACCCGCTTGCAACGAAATGACTCCAGAGCACTTAAACACCCGCTTGCAACGAAATGACTCCAGAGCACTTAAAAACCCGCTTTCAACGAAATGACTCCAGAGCACTTAAAAACCCGCTTGCAACGAAATGACTCCAGAGTACTTAAAAACCCGCTTGAAACGAAATGACTCCAGAGCACTTAAAAAACACGCTTCCAGTGAAATGTCTGAGAAGTATGTAAAAACCCGCTTACAATGAAATGACTCCAGAGCACGTAAAAACCCGCTTGCAACGAAATGACTCCAGAGCACTGAAAAACCCGCTTACAACGAAATGCCTTCAGAGCACTTAAAAACCCGCTTGCAACGAAATGACTCCAGAGCACTTAAAAACCCGCTTACAACGAAATGCCTTCAGAGCACTTAAAAAACCGCTTGCAACGAAATGACTCCAGAGCACTTAAAAACCCGCTTGCAACGAAATGACTCAAGAGCACTTAAAAACCCGCTTGCAACGAAATGACTCCAGAGCACTTAAAAACCTGCTTGCAACGAAATCACTCCAGAACACTTAAAAACCCGCTTGCAACGAAATGACTCCAGAGCACTTAAAAACCCGCTTGCAACGAAATGACTCCAGAGCACTTAAAAACCCGCTTGCAACGAAATGACTCAAGAGCACTTAAAAACCCGCTTGCAACGAAATGACTCCAGAGCACTTAAAAACCTGCTTGCAACGAAATGACTCCAGAACACTTAAAAACCCGCTTGCAACGAAATGACTCCAGAGCACTTAAAAACCCTCTTACAACGAAATGCCTTCAGAGCACTTAAAAAACCGCTTGCAACAAAATGACTCCAGAGCACTTAAAAACCCGCTTGCAACGAAATGACTCCAGAGCACTTAAAAACCCGCTTACAACGAAATGCCTTCAGAGCACTTAAAAACCCGCTTGCAACGAAATGACTCCAGAGCACTTAAAAACCCACTTGCAACGAAATGACTCCAGAGTACTTAAAAACCCGCTTGCAACGAAATGACTCCAGAGCACTTAAAAACCCGCTTGCAACGAAATGACTCCTGAACACTTAAAAACCCGCTTGCAAAGAAATGACTCCAGAGCACTTAAAAACCCGCTTGCAACGAAATGACTCCAGAGCACTTAAAAACCCGCTTGCAACGAAATTACTCCAGAGCACTTAAACACCCGCTTGCAACGAAATGACTCCAGAGCACTTAAACACCCGCTTGCAACGAAATGACTCCAGAGCACTTAAAAACCCGCTTGCAACGAAATGACTCCAGAGCACTTAAAAACCCGCTTGCAACGAAATGACTCCAGAGTACTTAAAAACCCGCTTGCAACGAAATGACTCCAGAGCACTTAAAAAACCCGCTTACAGTGAAATGTCTGAGAAGTATGTAAAAACCCGCTTGCAATGAAATGACTCCAAAGCACGTAAAAACCCGCTTGCAACGAAATGACTCCAGAGCACTTAAAAACCCACTTGCAACGAAATGACTCCAGAGTACTTAAAAACCCGCTTGCAAAGAAATGACTCCAGAGCACTTAAAAACCCGCTTGCAACGAAATGACTCCTGAACACTTAAAAACCCGCTTGCAAAGAAATGACTCCAGAGCACTTAAAAACCCGCTTGCAACGAAATGACTCCAGAGCACTTAAAAGCCCGCTTGCAACGAAATTACTCCAGAGCACTTAAACACCCGCTTGCAACGAAATGACTCCAGAGCACTTAAAAACCCGCTTGCAACGAAATGACTCCAGAGTACTTAAAAACCCGCTTGCAACGAAATGACTCCAGAGCACTTAAAAAACCCGCTTACAGTGAAATGTCTGAGAAGTATGTAAAAACCCGCTTGCAATGAAATGACTCCAAAGCACGTAAAAACCCGCTTGCAACGAAATGACTCCAGAGCACTGAAAAACCCGCTTACAACGAAATGCCTTCAGAGTACTTAAAAACCCGCTTGCAACGAAATGACTCCAGAGCACTTAAAAACCCGCTTCCCCACTTGCAACGAAATGACTCCAGAGCACTTAAAAACCCGCTTGAAACGAAATGACTCCAGAGCACTTAAAAACCCGCTTACAACGAAATGACTCCAGAGTACTTAAAAACCCGCTTGAAACGAAATGACTCCAGAGCACTTAAAAAACATGCTTCCAGTGAAATGTCTGAGAAGTATGTAAAAACCCGCTTGCAATGAAATGACTCCAGAGCACGTAAAAACCCGCTTGCAACGAAATGACTCCAGAGCACTGAAAAACCCGCTTACAACGAAATGCCTTCAGAGCACTTAAAAACCCGCTTGCAACGAAATGACTCCAGAGCACTTAAAAACCCGCTTGCAACGAAATGACTCCAGAGAACTTAAAAACCCGCTTGCAACGAAATGACTCCAGAGCACTTAAAAACCCGCTTGCAACGAAATGACTCCAGAGCACTTAAAAACCCGCTTGCAACGAAATGACTCCAGAGCACTTAAAAACTCGCTTACAACGAAATGCCTTCAGAGCACTTAAAAAACCGCTTGCAACGAAATGACTCCAGAGCACTTAAAAACCCGCTTGCAACGAAATGACTCCAGAGCACTTAAAAACCCGCTTGCAACGAAATGACTCCAGAGTACTTAAAAACCCGCTTGCAACGAAATGACTCCAGAACACTTAAAAACCCGCTTGAAACGAAATGACTCCAGATCACTTAAAAACCCGCTTGCAACGAAATGACTCCAGAGCACTTAAACACCCGCTTGCAACGAAATGACTCCAGAGCACTTAAAAACCCGCTTGCAACGAAATGACTCCAGAGCACTTAAAAACCCGCTTGCAACGAAATGACTCCAGAGTACTTAAAAACCCGCTTGAAACGAAATGACTCCAGAGCACTTAAAAAACACGCTTCCAGTGAAATGTCTGAGAAGTATGTAAAAACCCGCTTACAATGAAATGACTCCAGAGCACGTAAAAACCCGCTTGCAACGAAATGACTCCAGAGCACTGAAAAACCCGCTTACAACGAAATGCCTTCAGAGCACTTAAAAACCCGCTTGCAACGAAATGACTCCAGAGCACTTAAAAACCCGCTTACAACGAAATGCCTTCAGAGCACTTAAAAAACCGCTTGCAACGAAATGACTCCAGAGCACTTAAAAACCCGCTTGCAACGAAATGACTCAAGAGCACTTAAAAACCCGCTTGCAACGAAATGACTCCAGAGCACTTAAAAACCTGCTTGCAACGAAATCACTCCAGAACACTTAAAAACCCGCTTGCAACGAAATGACTCCAGAGCACTTAAAAACCCGCTTGCAACGAAATGACTCCAGAGCACTTAAAAACCCGCTTGCAACGAAATGACTCAAGAGCACTTAAAAACCCGCTTGCAACGAAATGACTCCAGAGCACTTAAAAACCTGCTTGCAACGAAATGACTCCAGAACACTTAAAAACCCGCTTGCAACGAAATGACTCCAGAGCACTTAAAAACCCTCTTACAACGAAATGCCTTCAGAGCACTTAAAAAACCGCTTGCAACAAAATGACTCCAGAGCACTTAAAAACCCGCTTGCAACGAAATGACTCCAGAGCACTTAAAAACCCGCTTACAACGAAATGCCTTCAGAGCACTTAAAAACCCGCTTGCAACGAAATGACTCCAGAGCACTTAAAAACCCACTTGCAACGAAATGACTCCAGAGTACTTAAAAACCTGCTTGCAACGAAATGACTCCAGAGCACTTAAAAAACCCGCTTACAGTGAAATGTCTGAGAAGTATGTAAAAACCCGCTTGCAATGAAATGACTCCAAAGCACGTAAAAACCCGCTTGCAACGAAATGACTCCAGAGCACTGAAAAACCCGCTTACAACGAAATGCCTTCAGAGTACTTAAAAACCCGCTTGCAACGAAATGACTCCAGAGCACTTAAAAACCCGCTTCCCCACTTGCAACGAAATGACTCCAAAGCACTTAAAAACCCGCTTGCAACGAAATGACTCCAGAGCACTTAAAAACCCGCTTACAACGAAATGACTCCAGAGTACTTAAAAACCCGCTTGAAACGAAATGACTCCAGAGCACTTAAAAAACATGTTTCCAGTGAAATGTCTGAGAAGTATGTAAAAACCCGCTTGCAATGAAATGACTCCAGAGCACGTAAAAACCCGCTTGCAACGAAATGGCTCCAGAGCACTGAAAAACCCGCTAGCAACGAAATGACTCCAGAGCACTTAAAAACCCGCTTGCAACGAAATGACTCCAGAGCACTTGAAAAACCCGCTTGCAACGAAATGACTCCAGAGTACTTAAAAACCCGCTTGCAACGAAATGACTCCAGAGCACTTAAAAAACCCGCTTACAGTGAAATGTCTGAGAAGTATGTAAAAACCCGCTTGCAATGAAATGACTCCAAAGCACGTAAAAACCCGCTTGCAACGAAATGACTCCAGAGCACTGAAAAACCCGCTTACAACGAAATGCCTTCAGAGTACTTAAAAACCCGCTTGCAACGAAATGACTCCAGAGCACTTAAAAACCCGCTTCCCCACTTGCAACGAAATGACTCCAGAGCACTTAAAAACCCGCTTGCAACGAAATGACTCCAGAGCACTTAAAAACCCGCTTACAACGAAATGACTCCAGAGTACTTAAAAACCCGCTTGAAACGAAATGACTCCAGAGCACTTAAAAAACATGTTTCCAGTGAAATGTCTGAGAAGTATGTAAAAACCCGCTTGCAATGAAATGACTCCAGAGCACGTAAAAACCCGCTTGCAACGAAATGACTCCAGAGCACTGAAAAACCCGCTTGCAACGAAATGACTCCAGAGCACTTAAAAACCCGCTTGCAACGAAATGACTCTAGAGCACTTAAAAACCCGCTTGCAACGAAATGACTCCAGAGCACTTAAAAACCCGCTTGCAACGAAATGACTCCAGAGCACTTAAAAACCCGCTTGCAACGAAATGACTCAAGAGCACTTAAAAACCCGCTTGCAACGAAATGACTCCAGAGCACTTAAAAACCCGCTTGCAACAAAATGACTCCAGAACACTTAAAAACCCGCTTGCAACGAAATGACTCCAGAGCACTTAAAAACTCGCTTACAACGAAATGCCTTCAGAGCACTTAAAAAACCGCTTGCAACGAAATGACTCCAGAGCACTTAAAAACCCGCTTGCAACGAAATGACTCCAGAGTACTTAAAAACCCGCTTGCAACGAAATGACTCCAGAGCACTTAAAAACCCGCTTGCAACGAAATGACTCCAGAACACTTAAAAACCCGCTTGAAACGAAATGACTCCAGATCACTTAAAAACCCGCTTGCAACGAAATGACTCCAGAGCACTTAAACACCCGCTTGCAACGAAATGACTCCAGAGCACTTAAAAACCCGCTTGCAACGAAATGACTCCAGAGCACTTAAAAACCCGCTTGCAACGAAATGACTCCAGAGTACTTCAAAACCCGCTTGAAACGAAATGACTCCAGAGCACTTAAAAAACACGCTTCCAGTGAAATGTCTGAGAAGTATGTAAAAACCCGCTTACAATGAAATGACTCCAGAGCACGTAAAAACCCGCTTGCAACGAAATGACTCCAGAGCACTGAAAAACCCGCTTACAACGAAATGCCTTCAGAGCACTTAAAAACCCGCTTGCAACGAAATGACTCCAGAGCACTTAAAAACCCGCTTACAACGAAATGCCTTCAGAGCACTTAAAAAACCGCTTGCAACGAAATGACTCCAGAGCACTTAAAAACCCGCTTGCAACGAAATGACTCAAGAGCACTTAAAAACCCGCTTGCAACGAAATGACTCCAGAGCACTTAAAAACCTGCTTGCAACGAAATCACTCCAGAACACTTAAAAACCCGCTTGCAACGAAATGACTCCAGAGCACTTAAACACCCGCTTGCAACGAAATGACTCCAGAGCACTTAAAAACCCGCTTGCAACGAAATGACTCAAGAGCACTTAAAAACCCGCTTGCAACGAAATGACTCCAGAGCACTTAAAAACCCGCTTGCAACGAAATGACTCCAGAGCACTTAAAAACCCGCTTGCAACGAAATGACTCCAGAGCACTTAAAAACCCTCTTACAACGAAATGCCTTCAGAGCACTTAAAAAACCGCTTGCAACGAAATGACTCCAGAGCACTTAAAAACCCGCTTGCAACGAAATGACTCAAGAGCACTTAAAAACCCGCTTGCAACGAAATGACTCCAGAGCACGTAAAAACCTGCTTGCAACGAAATCACTCCAGAACACTTAAAAACCCGCTTGCAACGAAATGACTCCAGAGCACTTAAAAACCCGCTTACAACGAAATGCCTTCAGAGCACTTAAAAACCCGCTTGCAACGAAATGACTCCAGAGCACTTAAAAACCCACTTGCAACGAAATGACTCCAGAGTACTTAAAAACCCGCTTGCAACGAAATGACTCCAGAGCACTTAAAAACCCGCTTGCAACGAAATGACTCCTGAACACTTAAAAACCCGCTTGCAAAGAAATGACTCCAGAGCACTTAAAAACCCGCTTGCAACGAAATGACTCCAGAGCACTTAAAAACCGGCTTGCAACGAAATTACTCCAGAGCACTTAAACACCCGCTTGCAACGAAATGACTCCAGAGCACTTAAACACCCGCTTGCAACGAAATGACTCCAGAGCACTTAAAAACCCGCTTGCAACGAAATGACTCCAGAGCACTTAAAAACCCGCTTGCAACGAAATGACTCCAGAGTACTTAAAAACCCGCTTGCAACGAAATGACTCCAGAGCACTTAAAAAACCCGCTTACAGTGAAATGTCTGAGAAGTATGTAAAAACCCGCTTGCAATGAAATGACTCCAAAGCACGTAAAAACCCGCTTGCAACGAAATGACTCCAGAGCACTTAAAAACCCACTTGCAACGAAATGACTCCAGAGTACTTAAAAACCCGCTTGCAAAGAAATGACCCCAGAGCACTTAAAAACCCGCTTGCAACGAAATGACTCCTGAACACTTAAAAACTCGCTTGCAACGAAATGACTCCAGAGCACTTAAAAACCCGCTTGCAACGAAATGACTCCAGAGCACTTAAAAACCCGCTTGCAACGAAATTACTCCAGAGCACTTAAACACCCGCTTGCAACGAAATGACTCCAGAGCACTTAAACACCCGCTTGCAACGAAATGACTCCAGAGCACTTAAAAACCCGCTTGCAACGAAATGACTCCAGAGCACTTAAAAACCCGCTTGCAACGAAATGACTCCAGAGTACTTAAAAACCCGCTTGCAACGAAATGACTCCAGAGCACTTAAAAAACCCGCTTACAGTGAAATGTCTGAGAAGTATGTAAAAACCCGCTTGCAATGAAATGACTCCAAAGCACGTAAAAACCCGCTTGCAACGAAATGACTCCAGAGCACTGAAAAACCCGCTTACAACAAAATGCCTTCAGAGTACTTAAAAACCCGCTTGCAACGAAATGACTCCAGAGCACTTAAAAACCCGCTTCCCCACTTGCAACGAAATGACTCCAGAGCACTTAAAAACCCGCTTGAAACGAAATGACTCCAGAGCACTTAAAAACCCGCTTACAACGAAATGACTCCAGAGTACTTAAAAACCCGCTTGAAACGAAATGACTCCAGAGCACTTAAAAAACATGCTTCCAGTGAAATGTCTGAGAAGTATGTAAAAACCCGCTTGCAATGAAATGACTCCAGAGCACGTAAAAACCCGCTTGCAACGAAATGACTCCAGAGCACTGAAAAACCCGCTTACAACGAAATGCCTTCAGAGCACTTAAAAACCCGCTTGCAACGAAATGACTCCAGAGCACTTAAAAACCCGCTTGCAACGAAATGACTCCAGAGAACTTAAAAACCCGCTTGCAACGAAATGACTCCAGAGCACTTAAAAACCCTCTTACAACGAAATGCCTTCAGAGCACTTAAAAAACCGCTTGCAACGAAATGACTCCAGAGCACTTAAAAACCCGCTTGCAACGAAATGACTCAAGAGCACTTAAAAACCCGCTTGCAACGAAATGACTCCAGAGCACGTAAAAACCTGCTTGCAACGAAATCACTCCAGAACACTTAAAAACCCGCTTGCAACGAAATGACTCCAGAGCACTTAAAAACCCGCTTACAACGAAATGCCTTCAGAGCACTTAAAAACCCGCTTGCAACGAAATGACTCCAGAGCACTTAAAAACCCACTTGCAACGAAATGACTCCAGAGTACTTAAAAACCCGCTTGCAACGAAATGACTCCAGAGCACTTAAAAACCCGCTTGCAACGAAATGACTCCTGAACACTTAAAAACCCGCTTGCAAAGAAATGACTCCAGAGCACTTAAAAACCCGCTTGCAACGAAATGACTCCAGAGCACTTAAAAACCGGCTTGCAACGAAATTACTCCAGAGCACTTAAACACCCGCTTGCAACGAAATGACTCCAGAGCACTTAAACACCCGCTTGCAACGAAATGACTCCAGAGCACTTAAAAACCCGCTTGCAACGAAATGACTCCAGAGCACTTAAAAACCCGCTTGCAACGAAATGACTCCAGAGTACTTAAAAACCCGCTTGCAACGAAATGACTCCAGAGCATTTAAAAAACCCGCTTACAGTGAAATGTCTGAGAAGTATGTAAAAACCCGCTTGCAATGAAATGACTCCAAAGCACGTAAAAACCCGCTTGCAACGAAATGACTCCAGAGCACTTAAAAACCCACTTGCAACGAAATGACTCCAGAGTACTTAAAAACCCGCTTGCAAAGAAATGACCCCAGAGCACTTAAAAACCCGCTTGCAACGAAATGACTCCTGAACACTTAAAAACTCGCTTGCAACGAAATGACTCCAGAGCACTTAAAAACCCGCTTGCAACGAAATGACTCCAGAGCACTTAAAAACCCGCTTGCAACGAAATTACTCCAGAGCACTTAAACACCCGCTTGCAACGAAATGACTCCAGAGCACTTAAACACCCGCTTGCAACGAAATGACTCCAGAGCACTTAAAAACCCGCTTGCAACGAAATGACTCCAGAGCACTTAAAAACCCGCTTGCAACGAAATGACTCCAGAGTACTTAAAAACCCGCTTGCAACGAAATGACTCCAGAGCACTTAAAAAACCCGCTTACAGTGAAATGTCTGAGAAGTATGTAAAAACCCGCTTGCAATGAAATGACTCCAAAGCACGTAAAAACCCGCTTGCAACGAAATGACTCCAGAGCACTGAAAAACCCGCTTACAACAAAATGCCTTCAGAGTACTTAAAAACCCGCTTGCAACGAAATGACTCCAGAGCACTTAAAAACCCGCTTCCCCACTTGCAACGAAATGACTCCAGAGCACTTAAAAACCCGCTTGAAACGAAATGACTCCAGAGCACTTAAAAACCCGCTTACAACGAAATGACTCCAGAGTACTTAAAAACCCGCTTGAAACGAAATGACTCCAGAGCACTTAAAAAACATGCTTCCAGTGAAATGTCTGAGAAGTATGTAAAAACCCGCTTGCAATGAAATGACTCCAGAGCACGTAAAAACCCGCTTGCAACGAAATGACTCCAGAGCACTGAAAAACCCGCTTACAACGAAATGCCTTCAGAGCACTTAAAAACCCGCTTGCAACGAAATGACTCCAGAGCACTTAAAAACCCGCTTGCAACGAAATGACTCCAGAGAACTTAAAAACCCGCTTGCAACGAAATGACTCCAGAGCACTTAAAAACCCGCTTGCAACGAAATGACTCCAGAGCACTTAAAAACCCGCTTGCAACGAAATCACTCCAGAACACTTAAAAACCCGCCTTCAACGAAATGACTCCAGAGCACTTAAAAACCCGCTTGCAACGAAATGACTCCAGAGCACTTAAAAACCCGCTTGCAACGAAATGACTCAAGAGCACTTAAAAACCCGCTTGCAACGAAATGACTCCAGAGCACTTAAAAACCTGCTTGCAACGAAATGACTCCAGAACACTTAAAAACCCGCTTGCAACGAAATGACTCCAGAGCACTTAAAAACCCGCTTACAACGAAATGCCTTCAGAGCACTTAAAAAACCGCTTGCAACGAAATGACTCCAGAGCACTTAAAAACCCGCTTGCAACGAAATGACTCAAGAGCACTTAAAAACCCGCTTGCAACGAAATGACTCCAGAGCACGTAAAAACCTGCTTGCAACGAAATCACTCCAGAACACTTAAAAACCCGCTTGCAACGAAATGACTCCAGAGCACTTAAAAACCCGCTTACAACGAAATGCCTTCAGAGCACTTAAAAACCCGCTTGCAACGAAATGACTCCAGAGCACTTAAAAACCCGCTTGCAACGAAATGACTCCAGAGTACTTAAAAACCCGCTTGCAACGAAATGACTCCAGAGCACTTAAAAACCCGCTTGCAACGAAATGACTCCTGAACACTTAAAAACCCGCTTGCAAAGAAATGACTCCAGAGCACTTAAAAACCCGCTTGCAACGAAATGACTCCAGAGCACTTAAAAACCCGCTTGCAACGAAATGACTCCAGAGCACTTAAACACCCGCTTGCAACGAAATGACTCCAGAGCACTTAAACACCCGCTTGCAACGAAATGACTCCAGAGCACTTAAAAACCCGCTTGCAACGAAATGACTCCAGAGCACTTAAAAACCCGCTTGCAACGAAATGACTCCAGAGTACTTAAAAACCCGCTTGCAACGAAATGACTCCTGAGCACTTAAAAAACCCGCTTACAGTGAAATGTCTGAGAAGTATGTAAAAACCCGCTTGCAATGAAATGACTCCAAAGCACGTAAAAACCCGCTTGCAACGAAATGACTCCAGAGCACTGAAAAACCCGCTTACAACGAAATGCCTTCAGAGTACTTAAAAACCCGCTTGCAACGAAATGACTCCAGAGCACTTAAAAACCCGCTTCCCCACTTGCAACGAAATGACTCCAGAGCACTTAAAAACCCGCTTGCAACGAAATGACTCCAGAGCACTTAAAAACCCGCTTACAACGAAATGACTCCAGAGTACTTAAAAACCCGCTTGAAACGAAATGACTCCAGAGCACTTAAAAAACATGTTTCCAGTGAAATGTCTGAGAAGTATGTAAAAACCCGCTTGCAATGAAATGACTCCAGAGCACGTAAAAACCCGCTTGCAACGAAATGACTCCAGAGCACTGAAAAACCCGCTTGCAACGAAATGACTCCAGAGCACTTAAAAACCCGCTTGCAACGAAATGACTCCAGAGCACTTAAAAACCCGCTTGCAACGAAATGACTCCAGAGTACTTAAAAACCCGCTTGCAACGAAATGACTCCAGAGCACTTAAAAAACCCGCTTACAGTGAAATGTCTGAGAAGTATGTAAAAACCCGCTTGCAATGAAATGACTCCAAAGCACGTAAAAACCCGCTTGCAACGAAATGACTCCAGAGCACTGAAAAACCCGCTTACAACGAAATGCCTTCAGAGTACTTAAAAACCCGCTTGCAACGAAATGACTCCAGAGCACTTAAAAACCCGCTTCCCCACTTGCAACGAAATGACTCCAGAGCACTTAAAAACCCGCTTGCAACGAAATGACTCCAGAGCACTTAAAAACCCGCTTACAACGAAATGACTCCAGAGTACTTAAAAACCCGCTTGAAACGAAATGACTCCAGAGCACTTAAAAAACATGTTTCCAGTGAAATGTCTGAGAAGTATGTAAAAACCCGCTTGCAATGAAATGACTCCAGAGCACGTAAAAACCCGCTTGCAACGAAATGACTCCAGAGCACTGAAAAACCCGCTTGCAACGAAATGACTCCAGAGCACTTAAAAACCCGCTTGCAACGAAATGACTCCAGAGCACTTAAAAACCCGCTTGCAACGAAATGACTCCAGAGTACTTAAAAACCCGCTTGCAACGAAATGACTCCAGAGCACTTAAAAAACCCGCTTACAGTGAAATGTCTGAGAAGTATGTAAAAACCCGCTTGCAATGAAATGACTCCAAAGCCCGTAAAAACCCGCTTGCAACGAAATGACTCCAGAGCACTGAAAAACCCGCTTACAACGAAATGCCTTCAGAGTACTTAAAAACCCGCTTGCAACGAAATGACTCCAGAGCACTTAAAAACCCGCTTCCCCACTTGCAACGAAATGACTCCAGAGCACTTAAAAACCCGCTTGCAACGAAATGACTCCAGAGCACTTAAAAACCCGCTTACAACGAAATGACTCCAGAGTACTTAAAAACCCGCTTGAAACGAAATGACTCCAGAGCACTTAAAAAACATGTTTCCAGTGAAATGTCTGAGAAGTATGTAAAAACCCGCTTGCAATGAAATGACTCCAGAGCACGTAAAAACCCGCTTGCAACGAAATGACTCCAGAGCACTGAAAAACCCGCTTGCAACGAAATGACTCCAGAGCACTTAAAAACCCGCTTGCAACTAAATGACTCTAGAGCACTTAAAAACCCGCTTGCAACGAAATGACTCCAGAGCACTTAAAAACCCGCTTGCAACGAAATGACTCCAGAGCACTTAAAAACTCGCTTACAACGAAATGCCTTCAGAGCACTTAAAAAACCGCTTGCAACGAAATGACTCCAGAGCACTTAAAAACCCGCTTGCAACGAAATGACTCCAGAGTACTTAAAAACCCGCTTGCAACGAAATGACTCCAGAGCACTTAAAAACCCGCTTGCAACGAAATGACTCCAGAACACTTAAAAACCCGCTTGAAACGAAATGACTCCAGATCACTTAAAAACCCGCTTGCAACGAAATGACTCCAGAGCACTTAAACACCCGCTTGCAACGAAATGACTCCAGAGCACTTAAAAACCCGCTTTCAACGAAATGACTCCAGAGCACTTAAAAACCCGCTTGCAACGAAATGACTCCAGAGTACTTAAAAACCCGCTTGAAACGAAATGACTCCAGAGCACTTAAAAAACACGCTTCCAGTGAAATGTCTGAGAAGTATGTAAAAACCCGCTTACAATGAAATGACTCCAGAGCACGTAAAAACCCGCTTGCAACGAAATGACTCCAGAGCACTGAAAAACCCGCTTACAACGAAATGCCTTCAGAGCACTTAAAAACCCGCTTGCAACGAAATGACTCCAGAGCACTTAAAAACCCGCTTACAACGAAATGCCTTCAGAGCACTTAAAAAACCGCTTGCAACGAAATGACTCCAGAGCACTTAAAAACCCGCTTGCAACGAAATGACTCAAGAGCACTTAAAAACCCGCTTGCAACGAAATGACTCCAGAGCACTTAAAAACCTGCTTGCAACGAAATCACTCCAGAACACTTAAAAACCCGCTTGCAACGAAATGACTCCAGAGCACTTAAAAACCCGCTTGCAACGAAATGACTCCAGAGCACTTAAAAACCCGCTTGCAACGAAATGACTCAAGAGCACTTAAAAACCCGCTTGCAACGAAATGACTCCAGAGCACTTAAAAACCTGCTTGCAACGAAATGACTCCAGAACACTTAAAAACCCGCTTGCAACGAAATGACTCCAGAGCACTTAAAAACCCTCTTACAACGAAATGCCTTCAGAGCACTTAAAAAACCGCTTGCAACAAAATGACTCCAGAGCACTTAAAAACCCGCTTGCAACGAAATGACTCCAGAGCACTTAAAAACCCGCTTACAACGAAATGCCTTCAGAGCACTTAAAAACCCGCTTGCAACGAAATGACTCCAGAGCACTTAAAAACCCACTTGCAACGAAATGACTCCAGAGTACTTAAAAACCCGCTTGCAACGAAATGACTCCAGAGCACTTAAAAACCCGCTTGCAACGAAATGACTCCTGAACACTTAAAAACCCGCTTGCAAAGAAATGACTCCAGAGCACTTAAAAACCCGCTTGCAACGAAATGACTCCAGAGCACTTAAAAACCCGCTTGCAACGAAATTACTCCAGAGCACTTAAACACCCGCTTGCAACGAAATGACTCCAGAGCACTTAAACACCCGCTTGCAACGAAATGACTCCAGAGCACTTAAAAACCCGCTTGCAACGAAATGACTCCAGAGCACTTAAAAACCCGCTTGCAACGAAATGACTCCAGAGTACTTAAAAACCCGCTTGCAACGAAATGACTCCAGAGCACTTAAAAAACCCGCTTACAGTGAAATGTCTGAGAAGTATGTAAAAACCCGCTTGCAATGAAATGACTCCAAAGCACGTAAAAACCCGCTTGCAACGAAATGACTCCAGAGCACTTAAAAACCCACTTGCAACGAAATGACTCCAGAGTACTTAAAAACCCGCTTGCAAAGAAATGACTCCAGAGCACTTAAAAACCCGCTTGCAACGAAATGACTCCTGAACACTTAAAAACCCGCTTGCAAAGAAATGACTCCAGAGCACTTAAAAACCCGCTTGCAACGAAATGACTCCAGAGCACTTAAAAGCCCGCTTGCAACGAAATTACTCCAGAGCACTTAAACACCCGCTTGCAACGAAATGACTCCAGAGCACTTAAAAACCCGCTTGCAACGAAATGACTCCAGAGTACTTAAAAACCCGCTTGCAACGAAATGACTCCAGAGCACTTAAAAAACCCGCTTACAGTGAAATGTCTGAGAAGTATGTAAAAACCCGCTTGCAATGAAATGACTCCAAAGCACGTAAAAACCCGCTTGCAACGAAATGACTCCAGAGCACTGAAAAACCCGCTTACAACGAAATGCCTTCAGAGTACTTAAAAACCCGCTTGCAACGAAATGACTCCAGAGCACTTAAAAACCCGCTTCCCCACTTGCAACGAAATGACTCCAGAGCACTTAAAAACCCGCTTGAAACGAAATGACTCCAGAGCACTTAAAAACCCGCTTACAACGAAATGACTCCAGAGTACTTAAAAACCCGCTTGAAACGAAATGACTCCAGAGCACTTAAAAAACATGCTTCCAGTGAAATGTCTGAGAAGTATGTAAAAACCCGCTTGCAATGAAATGACTCCAGAGCACGTAAAAACCCGCTTGCAACGAAATGACTCCAGAGCACTGAAAAACCCGCTTACAACGAAATGCCTTCAGAGCACTTAAAAACCCGCTTGCAACGAAATGACTCCAGAGCACTTAAAAACCCGCTTGCAACGAAATGACTCCAGAGAACTTAAAAACCCGCTTGCAACGAAATGACTCCAGAGCACTTAAAAACCCGCTTGCAACGAAATGACTCCAGAGCACTTAAAAACCCGCTTGCAACGAAATGACTCCAGAGCACTTAAAAACTCGCTTACAACGAAATGCCTTCAGAGCACTTAAAAAACCGCTTGCAACGAAATGACTCCAGAGCACTTAAAAACCCGCTTGCAACGAAATGACTCCAGAGCACTTAAAAACCCGCTTGCAACGAAATGACTCCAGAGTACTTAAAAACCCGCTTGCAACGAAATGACTCCAGAACACTTAAAAACCCGCTTGAAACGAAATGACTCCAGATCACTTAAAAACCCGCTTGCAACGAAATGACTCCAGAGCACTTAAACACCCGCTTGCAACGAAATGACTCCAGAGCACTTAAAAACCCGCTTGCAACGAAATGACTCCAGAGCACTTAAAAACCCGCTTGCAACGAAATGACTCCAGAGTACTTAAAAACCCGCTTGAAACGAAATGACTCCAGAGCACTTAAAAAACACGCTTCCAGTGAAATGTCTGAGAAGTATGTAAAAACCCGCTTACAATGAAATGACTCCAGAGCACGTAAAAACCCGCTTGCAACGAAATGACTCCAGAGCACTGAAAAACCCGCTTACAACGAAATGCCTTCAGAGCACTTAAAAACCCGCTTGCAACGAAATGACTCCAGAGCACTTAAAAACCCGCTTACAACGAAATGCCTTCAGAGCACTTAAAAAACCGCTTGCAACGAAATGACTCCAGAGCACTTAAAAACCCGCTTGCAACGAAATGACTCAAGAGCACTTAAAAACCCGCTTGCAACGAAATGACTCCAGAGCACTTAAAAACCTGCTTGCAACGAAATCACTCCAGAACACTTAAAAACCCGCTTGCAACGAAATGACTCCAGAGCACTTAAAAACCCGCTTGCAACGAAATGACTCCAGAGCACTTAAAAACCCGCTTGCAACGAAATGACTCAAGAGCACTTAAAAACCCGCTTGCAACGAAATGACTCCAGAGCACTTAAAAACCTGCTTGCAACGAAATGACTCCAGAACACTTAAAAACCCGCTTGCAACGAAATGACTCCAGAGCACTTAAAAACCCTCTTACAACGAAATGCCTTCAGAGCACTTAAAAAACCGCTTGCAACAAAATGACTCCAGAGCACTTAAAAACCCGCTTGCAACGAAATGACTCCAGAGCACTTAAAAACCCGCTTACAACGAAATGCCTTCAGAGCACTTAAAAACCCGCTTGCAACGAAATGACTCCAGAGCACTTAAAAACCCACTTGCAACGAAATGACTCCAGAGTACTTAAAAACCCGCTTGCAACGAAATGACTCCAGAGCACTTAAAAACCCGCTTGCAACGAAATGACTCCTGAACACTTAAAAACCCGCTTGCAAAGAAATGACTCCAGAGCACTTAAAAACCCGCTTGCAACGAAATGACTCCAGAGCACTTAAAAACCCGCTTGCAACGAAATTACTCCAGAGCACTTAAACACCCGCTTGCAACGAAATGACTCCAGAGCACTTAAACACCCGCTTGCAACGAAATGACTCCAGAGCACTTAAAAACCCGCTTGCAACGAAATGACTCCAGAGCACTTAAAAACCCGCTTGCAACGAAATGACTCCAGAGTACTTAAAAACCCGCTTGCAACGAAATGACTCCAGAGCACTTAAAAAACCCGCTTACAGTGAAATGTCTGAGAAGTATGTAAAAACCCGCTTGCAATGAAATGACTCCAAAGCACGTAAAAACCCGCTTGCAACGAAATGACTCCAGAGCACTTAAAAACCCACTTGCAACGAAATGACTCCAGAGTACTTAAAAACCCGCTTGCAAAGAAATGACTCCAGAGCACTTAAAAACCCGCTTGCAACGAAATGACTCCTGAACACTTAAAAACCCGCTTGCAAAGAAATGACTCCAGAGCACTTAAAAACCCGCTTGCAACGAAATGACTCCAGAGCACTTAAAAGCCCGCTTGCAACGAAATTACTCCAGAGCACTTAAACACCCGCTTGCAACGAAATGACTCCAGAGCACTTAAAAACCCGCTTGCAACGAAATGACTCCAGAGTACTTAAAAACCCGCTTGCAACGAAATGACTCCAGAGCACTTAAAAAACCCGCTTACAGTGAAATGTCTGAGAAGTATGTAAAAACCCGCTTGCAATGAAATGACTCCAAAGCACGTAAAAACCCGCTTGCAACGAAATGACTCCAGAGCACTGAAAAACCCGCTTACAACGAAATGCCTTCAGAGTACTTAAAAACCCGCTTGCAACGAAATGACTCCAGAGCACTTAAAAACCCGCTTCCCCACTTGCAACGAAATGACTCCAGAGCACTTAAAAACCCGCTTGAAACGAAATGACTCCAGAGCACTTAAAAACCCGCTTACAACGAAATGACTCCAGAGTACTTAAAAACCCGCTTGAAACGAAATGACTCCAGAGCACTTAAAAAACATGCTTCCAGTGAAATGTCTGAGAAGTATGTAAAAACCCGCTTGCAATGAAATGACTCCAGAGCACGTAAAAACCCGCTTGCAACGAAATGACTCCAGAGCACTGAAAAACCCGCTTACAACGAAATGCCTTCAGAGCACTTAAAAACCCGCTTGCAACGAAATGACTCCAGAGCACTTAAAAACCCGCTTGCAACGAAATGACTCCAGAGAACTTAAAAACCCGCTTGCAACGAAATGACTCCAGAGCACTTAAAAACCCGCTTGCAACGAAATGACTCCAGAGCACTTAAAAACCCGCTTGTAACGAAATGACTCAAGAGCACTTAAAAACCCGCTTGCAACGAAATGACTCCAGAGCACGTAAAAACCTGCTTGCAACGAAATGACTCCAGAGCACTTAAAAACCCGCTTGCAACGAAATGACTCCAGAGCACTTAAAAACCCGCTTACAACGAAATGCCTTCAGAGCACTTAAAAACCCGCTTGGAACGAAATGACTCCAGAGCACTTAAAACCCACTTGCAACGAAATGACTCCAGAGCACTTAAAAACCCGCTTGCATCGAAATGACTCCAGAGCACTTAAAAACCCGCTTGCAACGAAATGACTCCAGAGCACTTAAAAACCCGCTTGCAACGAAATGACTCCAGAGCACTTAAAAACCCGCTTGCAATGAAATGACTCAAGAGCACTTAAAAACCCGCTTGCAACGAAATGACTCCAGAGCACGTAAAAACCTGCTTGCAACGAAATGACTCCAGAGCACTTAAAAACCCGCTTGCAACGAAATGACTCCAGAGCACTTAAAAACCCGCTTACAACGAAATGCCTTCAGAGCACTTAAAAACCCGCTTGGAACGAAATGACTCCAGAGCACTTAAAACCCACTTGCAACGAAATGACTCCAGAGTACTTAAAAACCCGCTTGCAACGAAATGACTCCAGAGCACTTAAAAACCCGCTTGCAACGAAATGACTCCTGAACACTTAAAAACCCGCTTGCAAAGAAATGACTCCAGAGCACTTAAAAACCCGCTTGCAACGAAATGACTCCAGAGCACTTAAACACCCGCTTGCAACGAAATGACTCCAGAGCACTTAAACACCCGCTTGCAACGAAATGACTCCAGAGCACTTAAAAACCCGCTTGCAACGAAATGACTCCAGAGCACTTAAAAACCCGCTTGCAACGAAATGACTCCAGAGTACTTAAAAACCCGCTTGCAACGAAATGACTCCAGAGCACTTAAAAAACCCGCTTACAGTGAAATGTCTGAGAAGTATGTAAAAACCCGCTTGCAATGAAATGACTCCAAAGCACGTAAAAACCCGCTTGCAACGAAATGACTCCAGAGCACTGAAAAACCCGCTTACAACGAAATGCCTTCAGAGTACTTAAAAACCCGCTTGCAACGAAATGACTCCAGAGCACTTAAAAACCCGCTTCCCCACTTGCAACGAAATGACTCCAGAGCACTTAAAAACCCGCTTGCAACGAAATGACTCCAGAGCACTTAAAAACCCGCTTACAACGAAATGACTCCAGAGCACTTAAAAACCCGCTTGAAACGAAATGACTCCAGAGCACTTAAAAAACATGCTTCCAGTGAAATGTCTGAGAAGTATGTAAAAACCCGCTTGCAATGAAATGACTCCAGAGCACGTAAAAACCCGCTTGCAACGAAATGACTCCAGAGCACTGAAAAACCCGCTTACAACGAAATGCCTTCAGAGCACTTAAAAACCCGCTTGCAACGAAATGACTCCAGAGCACTTAAAAACCCGCTTGCAACGAAATGACTCCAGAGCACTTAAAAACCCGCTTGCAACGAAATGACTCCAGAGCACTTAAAAACCCGCTTGCAACGAAATGACTCCAGAGCACTTAAAAACCCGCTTGCAACGAAATGACTCAAGAGCACTTAAAAACCCGCTTGCAACGAAATGACTCCAGAGCACTTAAAAACCCGCTTGCAACGAAATGACTCCAGAACACTTAAAAACCCGCTTGCAACGAAATGACTCCAGAGCACTTAAAAACTCGCTTACAACGAAATGCCTTCAGAGCACTTAAAAAACCGCTTGCAACGAAATGACTCCAGAGCACTTAAAAACCCGCTTGCAACGAAATGACTCCAGAGTACTTAAAAACCCGCTTGCAACGAAATGACTCCAGAGCACTTAAAAACCCGCTTGCAACGAAATGACTCCAGAACACTTAAAAACCCGCTTGCAACGAAATGACTCCAGAGCACTTAAAAACCCGCTTGCAACGAAATGACTCAAGAGCACTTAAAAACCCGCTTGCAACGAAATGACTCCAGAGCACTTAAAAACCTGCTTGCAACGAAATCACTCCAGAACACTTAAAAACCCGCTTGCAACGAAATGACTCCAGAGCACTTAAAAACCCGCTTGCAACGAAATGACTCCAGAGCACTTAAAAACCCGCTTGCAACGAAATGACTCAAGAGCACTTAAAAACCCGCTTGCAATGAAATGACTCAAGAGCACTTAAAAACCCGCTTGCAACGAAATGACTCCAGAGCACGTAAAAACCTGCTTGCAACGAAATGACTCCAGAGCACTTAAAAACCCGCTTGCAACGAAATGACTCCAGAGCACTTAAAAACCCGCTTACAACGAAATGCCTTCAGAGCACTTAAAAACCCGCTTGGAACGAAATGACTCCAGAGCACTTAAAACCCACTTGCAACGAAATGACTCCAGAGTACTTAAAAACCCGCTTGCAACGAAATGACTCCAGAGCACTTAAAAACCCGCTTGCAACGAAATGACTCCTGAACACTTAAAAACCCGCTTGCAAAGAAATGACTCCAGAGCACTTAAAAACCCGCTTGCAACGAAATGACTCCAGAGCACTTAAACACCCGCTTGCAACGAAATGACTCCAGAGCACTTAAACACCCGCTTGCAACGAAATGACTCCAGAGCACTTAAAAACCCGCTTGCAACGAAATGACTCCAGAGCACTTAAAAACCCGCTTGCAACGAAATGACTCCAGAGTACTTAAAAACCCGCTTGCAACGAAATGACTCCAGAGCACTTAAAAAACCCGCTTACAGTGAAATGTCTGAGAAGTATGTAAAAACCCGCTTGCAATGAAATGACTCCAAAGCACGTAAAAACCCGCTTGCAACGAAATGACTCCAGAGCACTGAAAAACCCGCTTACAACGAAATGCCTTCAGAGTACTTAAAAACCCGCTTGCAACGAAATGACTCCAGAGCACTTAAAAACCCGCTTCCCCACTTGCAACGAAATGACTCCAGAGCACTTAAAAACCCGCTTGCAACGAAATGACTCCAGAGCACTTAAAAACCCGCTTACAACGAAATGACTCCAGAGCACTTAAAAACCCGCTTGAAACGAAATGACTCCAGAGCACTTAAAAAACATGCTTCCAGTGAAATGTCTGAGAAGTATGTAAAAACCCGCTTGCAATGAAATGACTCCAGAGCACGTAAAAACCCGCTTGCAACGAAATGACTCCAGAGCACTGAAAAACCCGCTTACAACGAAATGCCTTCAGAGCACTTAAAAACCCGCTTGCAACGAAATGACTCCAGAGCACTTAAAAACCCGCTTGCAACGAAATGACTCCAGAGCACTTAAAAACCCGCTTGCAACGAAATGACTCCAGAGCACTTAAAAACCCGCTTGCAACGAAATGACTCCAGAGCACTTAAAAACCCGCTTGCAACGAAATGACTCAAGAGCACTTAAAAACCCGCTTGCAACGAAATGACTCCAGAGCACTTAAAAACCCGCTTGCAACGAAATGACTCCAGAACACTTAAAAACCCGCTTGCAACGAAATGACTCCAGAGCACTTAAAAACTCGCTTACAACGAAATGCCTTCAGAGCACTTAAAAAACCGCTTGCAACGAAATGACTCCAGAGCACTTAAAAACCCGCTTGCAACGAAATGACTCCAGAGTACTTAAAAACCCGCTTGCAACGAAATGACTCCAGAGCACTTAAAAACCCGCTTGCAACGAAATGACTCCAGAACACTTAAAAACCCGCTTGCAACGAAATGACTCCAGAGCACTTAAAAACCCGCTTGCAACGAAATGACTCAAGAGCACTTAAAAACCCGCTTGCAACGAAATGACTCCAGAGCACTTAAAAACCCGCTTGCAACGAAATGACTCAAGAGCACTTAAAAACCCGCTTGCAACGAAATGACTCCAGAGCACTTAAAAACCTGCTTGCAACGAAATCACTCCAGAACACTTAAAAACCCGCTTGCAACGAAATGACTCCAGAGCACTTAAAAACCCGCTTGCAACGAAATGACTCCAGAGCACTTAAAAACCCGCTTGCAACGAAATGACTCAAGAGCACTTAAAAACCCGCTTGCAATGAAATGACTCAAGAGCACTTAAAAACCCGCTTGCAACGAAATGACTCCAGAGCACGTAAAAACCTGCTTGCAACGAAATGACTCCAGAGCACTTAAAAACCCGCTTGCAACGAAATGACTCCAGAGCACTTAAAAACCCGCTTACAACGAAATGCCTTCAGAGCACTTAAAAACCCGCTTGGAACGAAATGACTCCAGAGCACTTAAAACCCACTTGCAACGAAATGACTCCAGAGTACTTAAAAACCCGCTTGCAACGAAATGACTCCAGAGCACTTAAAAACCCGCTTGCAACGAAATGACTCCTGAACACTTAAAAACCCGCTTGCAAAGAAATGACTCCAGAGCACTTAAAAACCCGCTTGCAACGAAATGACTCCAGAGCACTTAAACACCCGCTTGCAACGAAATGACTCCAGAGCACTTAAACACCCGCTTGCAACGAAATGACTCCAGAGCACTTAAAAACCCGCTTGCAACGAAATGACTCCAGAGCACTTAAAAACCCGCTTGCAACGAAATGACTCCAGAGTACTTAAAAACCCGCTTGCAACGAAATGACTCCAGAGCACTTAAAAAACCCGCTTACAGTGAAATGTCTGAGAAGTATGTAAAAACCCGCTTGCAATGAAATGACTCCAAAGCACGTAAAAACCCGCTTGCAACGAAATGACTCCAGAGCACTGAAAAACCCGCTTACAACGAAATGCCTTCAGAGTACTTAAAAACCCGCTTGCAACGAAATGACTCCAGAGCACTTAAAAACCCGCTTCCCCACTTGCAACGAAATGACTCCAGAGCACTTAAAAACCCGCTTGCAACGAAATGACTCCAGAGCACTTAAAAACCCGCTTACAACGAAATGACTCCAGAGCACTTAAAAACCCGCTTGAAACGAAATGACTCCAGAGCACTTAAAAAACATGCTTCCAGTGAAATGTCTGAGAAGTATGTAAAAACCCGCTTGCAATGAAATGACTCCAGAGCACGTAAAAACCCGCTTGCAACGAAATGACTCCAGAGCACTGAAAAACCCGCTTACAACGAAATGCCTTCAGAGCACTTAAAAACCCGCTTGCAACGAAATGACTCCAGAGCACTTAAAAACCCGCTTGCAACGAAATGACTCCAGAGCACTTAAAAACCCGCTTGCAACGAAATGACTCCAGAGCACTTAAAAACCCGCTTGCAACGAAATGACTCCAGAGCACTTAAAAACCCGCTTGCAACGAAATGACTCAAGAGCACTTAAAAACCCGCTTGCAACGAAATGACTCCAGAGCACTTAAAAACCCGCTTGCAACGAAATGACTCCAGAACACTTAAAAACCCGCTTGCAACGAAATGACTCCAGAGCACTTAAAAACTCGCTTACAACGAAATGCCTTCAGAGCACTTAAAAAACCGCTTGCAACGAAATGACTCCAGAGCACTTAAAAACCCGCTTGCAACGAAATGACTCCAGAGTACTTAAAAACCCGCTTGCAACGAAATGACTCCAGAGCACTTAAAAACCCGCTTGCAACGAAATGACTCCAGAACACTTAAAAACCCGCTTGCAACGAAATGACTCCAGAGCACTTAAAAACCCGCTTGCAACGAAATGACTCAAGAGCACTTAAAAACCCGCTTGCAACGAAATGACTCCAGAGCACTTAAAAACCTGCTTGCAACGAAATCACTCCAGAACACTTAAAAACCCGCTTGCAACGAAATGACTCCAGAGCACTTAAAAACCCGCTTGCAACGAAATGACTCCAGAGCACTTAAAAACCCGCTTGCAACGAAATGACTCAAGAGCACTTAAAAACCCGCTTGCAACGAAATGACTCCAGAGCACTTAAAAACCTGCTTGCAACGAAATGACTCCAGAACACTTAAAAACCCCCTTGCAACGAAATGACTCCAGAGCACTTAAAAACCCGCTTACAACGAAATGCCTTCAGAGCACTTAAAAAACCGCTTGCAACGAAATGACTCCAGAGCACTTAAAAACCCGCTTGCAACGAAATGACTCAAGAGCACTTAAAAACCCGCTTGCAACGAAATGACTCCAGAGCACGTAAAAACCTGCTTGCAACGAAATCACTCCAGAACACTTAAAAACCCGCTTGCAACGAAATGACTCCAGAGCACTTAAAAACCCGCTTACAACGAAATGCCTTCAGAGCACTTAAAAACCCGCTTGCAACGAAATGACTCCAGAGCACTTAAAAACCCGCTTGCAACGAAATGACTCCAGAGTACTTAAAAACCCGCTTGCAACGAAATGACTCCAGAGCACTTAAAAACCCGCTTGCAACGAAATGACTCCTGAACACTTAAAAACCCGCTTGCAAAGAAATGACTCCAGAGCACTTAAAAACCCGCTTGCAACGAAATGACTCCAGAGCACTTAAAAACCCGCTTGCAACGAAATGACTCCAGAGCACTTAAACACCCGCTTGCAACGAAATGACTCCAGAGCACTTAAACACCCGCTTGCAACGAAATGACTCCAGAGCACTTAAAAACCCGCTTGCAACGAAATGACTCCAGAGCACTTAAAAACCCGCTTGCAACGAAATGACTCCAGAGTACTTAAAAACCCGCTTGCAACGAAATGACTCCAGAGCACTTAAAAAACCCGCTTACAGTGAAATGTCTGAGAAGTATGTAAAAACCCGCTTGCAATGAAATGACTCCAAAGCACGTAAAAACCCGCTTGCAACGAAATGACTCCAGAGCACTGAAAAACCCGCTTACAACGAAATGCCTTCAGAGTACTTAAAAACCCGCTTGCAACGAAATGACTCCAGAGCACTTAAAAACCCGCTTCCCCACTTGCAACGAAATGACTCCAGAGCACTTAAAAACCCGCTTGCAACGAAATGACTCCAGAGCACTTAAAAACCCGCTTACAACGAAATGACTCCAGAGTACTTAAAAACCCGCTTGAAACGAAATGACTCCAGAGCACTTAAAAACCCCGCTTACAGTGAAATGTCTGAGAAGTATGTAAAAACCCGCTTGCAATGAAATGACTCCAGAGCACGTAAAAACCCGCTTGCAACGAAATGACTCCAGAGCACTTAAAAACCCGCTTGCAATGAAATGACTCCAGAGCAATTAAAAACCCGCTTGCAACGAAATGACTCCAGAGCACTTAAGCACCCGCTTGCAACGAAATGACTCCAGAGCACTTAAAAACCCGCTTGCAACGAAATGACTCCAGAGCACTTAAACACCCGCTTGCAACGAAATGACTCCAGAGCACTTAAAAACACGCTTGCAAAGAAATGACTCCAGAGCACTTAAAAACCCGCTTGCAACGAAATGACTCCAGAGTACTTAAAAACCCGCTTGCATCGAAATGACTCCAGAGCACTTAAAAACCCGCTTGCAACGAAATGACTCCAGAGCACTTAAATACCCGCTTGCAACGAAATGACTCCAGAGCACTTAAAAACACGCTTGCAAAGAAATGACTCCAGAGCACTTAAAACCCACTTGCAACGAAATGACTCCAGAGCACTTAAAAACCCGCTTGCATCGAAATGACTCCAGAGCACTTAAAAACCCGCTTGCAACGAAATGACTCCAGAGCACTTAAAAACCCGCTTGCAACGAAATGACTCCAGAGCACTTAAAAACCCGCTTGCAATGAAATGACTCAAGAGCACTTAAAAACCCGCTTGCAACGAAATGACTCCAGAGCACGTAAAAACCTGCTTGCAACGAAATGACTCCAGAGCACTTAAAAACCCGCTTGCAACGAAATGACTCCAGAGCACTTAAAAACCCGCTTACAACGAAATGCCTTCAGAGCACTTAAAAACCCGCTTGGAACGAAATGACTCCAGAGCACTTAAAACCCACTTGCAACGAAATGACTCCAGAGTACTTAAAAACCCGCTTGCAACGAAATGACTCCAGAGCACTTAAAAACCCGCTTGCAACGAAATGACTCCTGAACACTTAAAAACCCGCTTGCAAAGAAATGACTCCAGAGCACTTAAAAACCCGCTTGCAACGAAATGACTCCAGAGCACTTAAAAACCCGCTTGCAACGAAATGACTCCAGAGCACTTAAACACCCGCTTGCAACGAAATGACTCCAGAGCACTTAAACACCCGCTTGCAACGAAATGACTCCAGAGCACTTAAAAACCCGCTTGCAACGAAATGACTCCAGAGCACTTAAAAACCCGCTTGCAACGAAATGACTCCAGAGTACTTAAAAACCCGCTTGCAACGAAATGACTCCAGAGCACTTAAAAAACCCGCTTACAGTGAAATGTCTGAGAAGTATGTAAAAACCCGCTTGCAATGAAATGACTCCAAAGCACGTAAAAACCCGCTTGCAACGAAATGACTCCAGAGCACTGAAAAACCCGCTTACAACGAAATGCCTTCAGAGTACTTAAAAACCCGCTTGCAACGAAATGACTCCAGAGCACTTAAAAACCCGCTTCCCCACTTGCAACGAAATGACTCCAGAGCACTTAAAAACCCGCTTGCAACGAAATGACTCCAGAGCACTTAAAAACCCGCTTACAACGAAATGACTCCAGAGCACTTAAAAACCCGCTTGAAACGAAATGACTCCAGAGCACTTAAAAAACATGCTTCCAGTGAAATGTCTGAGAAGTATGTAAAAACCCGCTTGCAATGAAATGACTCCAGAGCACGTAAAAACCCGCTTGCAACGAAATGACTCCAGAGCACTGAAAAACCCGCTTACAACGAAATGCCTTCAGAGCACTTAAAAACCCGCTTGCAACGAAATGACTCCAGAGCACTTAAAAACCCGCTTGCAACGAAATGACTCCAGAGCACTTAAAAACCCGCTTGCAACGAAATGACTCCAGAGCACTTAAAAACCCGCTTGCAACGAAATGACTCCAGAGCACTTAAAAACCCGCTTGCAACGAAATGACTCAAGAGCACTTAAAAACCCGCTTGCAACGAAATGACTCCAGAGCACTTAAAAACCCGCTTGCAACGAAATGACTCCAGAACACTTAAAAACCCGCTTGCAACGAAATGACTCCAGAGCACTTAAAAACTCGCTTACAACGAAATGCCTTCAGAGCACTTAAAAACCCGCTTGCAACGAAATGACTCCAGAGCACTTAAACACCCGCTTGCAACGAAATGACTCCAGAGCACTTAAAAACCCGCTTGCAACGAAATGACTCCAGAGCACTTAAACACCCGCTTGCAACGAAATGACTCCAGAGCACTTAAAAACACGCTTGCAAAGAAATGACTCCAGAGCACTTAAAAACCCGCTTGCAACGAAATGACTCCAGAGTACTTAAAAACCCGCTTGCATCGAAATGACTCCAGAGCACTTAAAAACCCGCTTGCAACGAAATGACTCCAGAGCACTTAAACACCCGCTTGCAACGAAATGACTCCAGAGCACTTAAAAACACGCTTGCAAAGAAATGACTCCAGAGCACTTAAAACCCACTTGCAACGAAATGACTCCAGAGCACTTAAAAACCCGCTTGCATCGAAATGACTCCAGAGCACTTAAAAACCCGCTTGCAACGAAATGACTCCAGAGCACTTAAAAACCCGCTTGCAACGAAATGACTCCAGAGCACTTAAAAACCCGCTTGCAATGAAATGACTCAAGAGCACTTAAAAACCCGCTTGCAACGAAATGACTCCAGAGCACGTAAAAACCTGCTTGCAACGAAATGACTCCAGAGCACTTAAAAACCCGCTTGCAACGAAATGACTCCAGAGCACTTAAAAACCCGCTTACAACGAAATGCCTTCAGAGCACTTAAAAACCCGCTTGGAACGAAATGACTCCAGAGCACTTAAAACCCACTTGCAACGAAATGACTCCAGAGTACTTAAAAACCCGCTTGCAACGAAATGACTCCAGAGCACTTAAAAACCCGCTTGCAACGAAATGACTCCTGAACACTTAAAAACCCGCTTGCAAAGAAATGACTCCAGAGCACTTAAAAACCCGCTTGCAACGAAATGACTCCAGAGCACTTAAAAACCCGCTTGCAACGAAATGACTCCAGAGCACTTAAACACCCGCTTGCAACGAAATGACTCCAGAGCACTTAAACACCCGCTTGCAACGAAATGACTCCAGAGCACTTAAAAACCCGCTTGCAACGAAATGACTCCAGAGCACTTAAAAACCCGCTTGCAACGAAATGACTCCAGAGTACTTAAAAACCCGCTTGCAACGAAATGACTCCAGAGCACTTAAAAAACCCGCTTACAGTGAAATGTCTGAGAAGTATGTAAAAACCCGCTTGCAATGAAATGACTCCAAAGCACGTAAAAACCCGCTTGCAACGAAATGACTCCAGAGCACTGAAAAACCCGCTTACAACGAAATGCCTTCAGAGTACTTAAAAACCCGCTTGCAACGAAATGACTCCAGAGCACTTAAAAACCCGCTTCCCCACTTGCAACGAAATGACTCCAGAGCACTTAAAAACCCGCTTGCAACGAAATGACTCCAGAGCACTTAAAAACCCGCTTACAACGAAATGACTCCAGAGCACTTAAAAACCCGCTTGAAACGAAATGACTCCAGAGCACTTAAAAAACATGCTTCCAGTGAAATGTCTGAGAAGTATGTAAAAACCCGCTTGCAATGAAATGACTCCAGAGCACGTAAAAACCCGCTTGCAACGAAATGACTCCAGAGCACTGAAAAACCCGCTTACAACGAAATGCCTTCAGAGCACTTAAAAACCCGCTTGCAACGAAATGACTCCAGAGCACTTAAAAACCCGCTTGCAACGAAATGACTCCAGAGCACTTAAAAACCCGCTTGCAACGAAATGACTCCAGAGCACTTAAAAACCCGCTTGCAACGAAATGACTCCAGAGCACTTAAAAACCCGCTTGCAACGAAATGACTCAAGAGCACTTAAAAACCCGCTTGCAACGAAATGACTCCAGAGCACTTAAAAACCCGCTTGCAACGAAATGACTCCAGAACACTTAAAAACCCGCTTGCAACGAAATGACTCCAGAGCACTTAAAAACTCGCTTACAACGAAATGCCTTCAGAGCACTTAAAAAACCGCTTGCAACGAAATGACTCCAGAGCACTTAAAAACCCGCTTGCAACGAAATGACTCCAGAGTACTTAAAAACCCGCTTGCAACGAAATGACTCCAGAGCACTTAAAAACCCGCTTGCAACGAAATGACTCCAGAACACTTAAAAACCCGCTTGCAACGAAATGACTCCAGAGCACTTAAAAACCCGCTTGCAACGAAATGACTCAAGAGCACTTAAAAACCCGCTTGCAACGAAATGACTCCAGAGCACTTAAAAACCTGCTTGCAACGAAATCACTCCAGAACACTTAAAAACCCGCTTGCAACGAAATGACTCCAGAGCACTTAAAAACCCGCTTGCAACGAAATGACTCCAGAGCACTTAAAAACCCGCTTGCAACGAAATGACTCAAGAGCACTTAAAAACCCGCTTGCAACGAAATGACTCCAGAGCACTTAAAAACCTGCTTGCAACGAAATGACTCCAGAACACTTAAAAACCCCCTTGCAACGAAATGACTCCAGAGCACTTAAAAACCCGCTTACAACGAAATGCCTTCAGAGCACTTAAAAAACCGCTTGCAACGAAATGACTCCAGAGCACTTAAAAACCCGCTTGCAACGAAATGACTCAAGAGCACTTAAAAACCCGCTTGCAACGAAATGACTCCAGAGCACGTAAAAACCTGCTTGCAACGAAATCACTCCAGAACACTTAAAAACCCGCTTGCAACGAAATGACTCCAGAGCACTTAAAAACCCGCTTACAACGAAATGCCTTCAGAGCACTTAAAAACCCGCTTGCAACGAAATGACTCCAGAGCACTTAAAAACCCGCTTGCAACGAAATGACTCCAGAGTACTTAAAAACCCGCTTGCAACGAAATGACTCCAGAGCACTTAAAAACCCGCTTGCAACGAAATGACTCCTGAACACTTAAAAACCCGCTTGCAAAGAAATGACTCCAGAGCACTTAAAAACCCGCTTGCAACGAAATGACTCCAGAGCACTTAAAAACCCGCTTGCAACGAAATGACTCCAGAGCACTTAAACACCCACTTGCAACGAAATGACTCCAGAGCACTTAAACACCCGCTTGCAACGAAATGACTCCAGAGCACTTAAAAACCCGCTTGCAACGAAATGACTCCAGAGCACTTAAAAACCCGCTTGCAACGAAATGACTCCAGAGTACTTAAAAACCCGCTTGCAACGAAATGACTCCAGAGCACTTAAAAAACCCGCTTACAGTGAAATGTCTGAGAAGTATGTAAAAACCCGCTTGCAATGAAATGACTCCAAAGCACGTAAAAACCCGCTTGCAACGAAATGACTCCAGAGCACTGAAAAACCCGCTTACAACGAAATGCCTTCAGAGTACTTAAAAACCCGCTTGCAACGAAATGACTCCAGAGCACTTAAAAACCCGCTTCCCCACTTGCAACGAAATGACTCCAGAGCACTTAAAAACCCGCTTGCAACGAAATGACTCCAGAGCACTTAAAAACCCGCTTACAACGAAATGACTCCAGAGCACTTAAAAACCCGCTTGCAATGAAATGACTCCAGAGCAATTAAAAACCCGCTTGCAACGAAATGACTCCAGAGCACTTAAAAACCCGCTTGCAATGAAATGACTCCAGAGCAATTAAAAACCCGCTTGCAACGAAATGACTCCAGAGCACTTAAACACCCGCTTGCAACGAAATGACTCCAGAGCACTTAAAAACCCGCTTGCAACGAAATGACTCCAGAGCACTTAAACACCCGCTTGCAACGAAATGACTCCAGAGCACTTAAAAACACGCTTGCAAAGAAATGACTCCAGAGCACTTAAAAACCCGCTTGCAACGAAATGACTCCAGAGTACTTAAAAACCCGCTTGCAACGAAATGACTCCAGAGCACTTAAAAAACCCGCTTACAGTGAAATGTCTGAGAAGTATGTAAAAACCCGCTTGCAATGAAATGACTCCAGAGCACGTAAAAACCCGCTTGCAACGAAATGACTCCAGAGCACTGAAAAACCCGCTTACAACGAAATGCCTTCAGAGCACTTAAAAACCCGCTTGCAACGAAATGACTCCAGAGCACTTAAAAACCCGCTTGCAACGAAATGACTCCAGAGCACTTAAAAACCCGCTTGCAACGAAATGACTCCAGAGCACTTAAAAACCCGCTTGCAACGAAATGACTCCAGAGCACTTAAAAACCCGCTTGCAACGAAATGACTCAAGAGCACTTAAAAACCCGCTTGCAACGAAATGACTCCAGAGCACTTAAAAACCCGCTTGCAACGAAATGACTCCAGAACACTTAAAAACCCGCTTGCAACGAAATGACTCCAGAGCACTTAAAAACTCGCTTACAACGAAATGCCTTCAGAGCACTTAAAAAACCGCTTGCAACGAAATGACTCCAGAGCACTTAAAAACCCGCTTGCAACGAAATGACTCCAGAGTACTTAAAAACCCGCTTGCAACGAAATGACTCCAGAGCACGTAAAAACCCGCTTGCAACGAAATGACTCCAGAACACTTAAAAACCCGCTTGCAACGAAATGACTCCAGAGCACTTAAAAACCCGCTTGCAACGAAATGACTCAAGAGCACTTAAAAACCCGCTTGCAACGAAATGACTCCAGAGCACTTAAAAACCTGCTTGCAACGAAATCACTCCAGAGCACTTAAAAACCCGCTTGCAACGAAATGACTCCAGAGCACTTAAAAACCCGCTTGCAACGAAATGACTCCAGAGCACTTAAAAACCCGCTTGCAACGAAATGACTCAAGAGCACTTAAAAACCCGCTTGCAACGAAATGACTCCAGAGCACTTAAAAACCTGCTTGCAACGAAATGACTCCAGAACACTTAAAAACCCCCTTGCAACGAAATGACTCCAGAGCACTTAAAAACCCGCTTACAACGAAATGCCTTCAGAGCACTTAAAAAACCGCTTGCAACGAAATGACTCCAGAGCACTTAAAAACCCGCTTGCAACGAAATGACTCAAGAGCACTTAAAAACCCGCTTGCAACGAAATGACTCCAGAGCACGTAAAAACCTGCTTGCAACGAAATCACTCCAGAACACTTAAAAACCCGCTTGCAACGAAATGACTCCAGAGCACTTAAAAACCCGCTTACAACGAAATGCCTTCAGAGCACTTAAAAACCCGCTTGCAACGAAATGACTCCAGAGCACTTAAAAACCCGCTTGCAACGAAATGACTCCAGAGTACTTAAAAACCCGCTTGCAACGAAATGACTCCAGAGCACTTAAAAACCCGCTTGCAACGAAATGACTCCTGAACACTTAAAAACCCGCTTGCAAAGAAATGACTCCAGAGCACTTAAAAACCCGCTTGCAACGAAATGACTCCAGAGCACTTAAAAACCCGCTTGCAACGAAATGACTCCAGAGCAATTAAACACCCGCTTGCAACGAAATGACTCCAGAGCACTTAAACACCCGCTTGCAACGAAGTGACTCCAGAGCACTTAAAAACCCGCTTGCAACGAAATGACTCCAGAGCACTTAAAAACCCGCTTGCAACGAAATGACTCCAGAGTACTTAAAAACCCGCTTGCAACGAAATGACTCCAGAGCACTTAAAAAACCCGCTTACAGTGAAATGTCTGAGAAGTATGTAAAAACCCGCTTGCAATGAAATGACTCCAAAGCACGTAAAAACCCGCTTGCAACGAAATGACTCCAGAGCACTGAAAAACCCGCTTGCAACGAAATGCCTTCAGAGTACTTAAAAACCCGCTTGCAACGAAATGACTCCAGAGCACTTAAAAACCCGCTTCCCCACTTGCAACGAAATGACTCCAGAGCACTTAAAAACCCGCTTGCAACGAAATGACTCCAGAGCACTTAAAAACCCGCTTACAACGAAATGACTCCAGAGTACTTAAAAACCCGCTTGAAACGAAATGACTCCAGAGCACTTAAAAACCCCGCTTACAGTGAAATGTCTGAGAAGTATGTAAAAACCCGCTTGCAATGAAATGACTCCAGAGCACGTAAAAACCCGCTTGCAACGAAATGACTCCAGAGCACTTAAAAACCCGCTTGCAACGAAATGACTCCAGAGCAATTAAAAACCCGCTTGCAACGAAATGACTCCAGAGCACTTAAACACCCGCTTGCAACGAAATGACTCCAGAGCACTTAAAAACCCGCTTGCAACGAAATGACTCCAGAGCACTTAAACACCCGCTTGCAACGAAATGACTCCAGAGCACTTAAAAACACGCTTGCAAAGAAATGACTCCAGAGCACTTAAAAACCTGCTTGCAACGAAATGACTCCAGAGTACTTAAAAACCCGCTTGCAACGAAATGACTCCAGAGCACTTAAAAAACCCGCTTACAGTGAAATGTCTGAGAAGTATGTAAAAACCCGCTTGCAATGAAATGACTCCAGAGCACGTAAAAACCCGCTTGCAACGAAATGACTCCAGAACACTTAAAAACCCGCTTGCAACGAAATGACTCCAGAGCAATTAAAAACCCGCTTGCAACGAAATGACTCCAGAGCACTTAAAAACCCGCTTGCAACGAAATGACTCCAGAGCACTTAAAAACCCGCTTGCAACGAAATGACTCCAGAGCACTTAAAAACCCGCTTGCAAAGAAATGCCTTCAGAGCACTTAAAAACCCGCTTGCAACGAAATGACTCCAGAGCACTTAAAAACCCGCTTGCAACGAAATGACTCCAGAGTACTTAAAAACCCGTTTGCAACGAAATGACTCCAGAGCACTTAAAAACCCGCTTGCAACGAAATGACTCCAGAGCACTTAAAAACCCGCTTGCAACGAAATGACTCCAGAGCACTTAAAAACCCGCTTGCAACGAAATGACTCCAGAGCACTTAAAAACCCGCTTGCAACGAAATGACTCCAGAGCACTTAAAAACCCGCTTGCAACGAAATGACTCCAGAGCACGTAAAAACCCGCTTGCAACGAAATGACTCCAGAGCACTTAACCCGCTTGCAACGAAATGACTCCAGAACACTTAAAAACCCGCTTGCAACGAAATGACTCCAGATCACTTAAAAACCCGCTTGCAACGAAATGACTCCAGAGCACTTAAACACCCGCTTGCAACGAAATGACTCCAGAGCACTTAAAAACCCGCTTGCAACGAAATGACTCCAGAGCAATTAAAAACCCGCTTGCAACGAAATGACTCCAGAGTACTTAAAAACCCGCTTGAAACGAAATGACTCCAGAGCACTTAAAAAACACGCTTACAGTGAAATGTCTGAGAAGTATGTAAAAACCCGCTTGCAATGAAATGACTCCAGAGCACGTAAAAACCCGCTTGCAACGAAATGACTCCAGAGCACTTAAAAACCCGCTTGCAACGAAATGACTCCAGAGCAATTAAAAACCCGCTTGCAACGAAATGACTCCAGAGCACTTAAACACCCGCTTGCAACGAAATGACTCCAGAGCACTTAAAAACCCGCTTGCAACGAAATGACTCCAGAGCACTTAAACACCCGCTTGCAACGAAATGACTCCAGAGCACTTAAAAACACGCTTGCAAAGAAATGACTCCAGAGCACTTAAAAACCTGCTTGCAACGAAATGACTCCAGAGTACTTAAAAACCCGCTTGCAACGAAATGACTCCAGAGCACTTAAAAAACCCGCTTACAGTGAAATGTCTGAGAAGTATGTAAAAACCCGCTTGCAATGAAATGACTCCAGAGCACGTAAAAACCCGCTTGCAACGAAATGACTCCAGAACACTTAAAAACCCGCTTGCAACGAAATGACTCCAGAGCAATTAAAAACCCGCTTGCAACGAAATGACTCCAGAGCACTTAAAAACCCGCTTGCAACGAAATGACTCCAGAGCACTTAAAAACCCGCTTGCAACGAAATGACTCCAGAGCACTTAAAAACCCGCTTGCAAAGAAATGCCTTCAGAGCACTTAAAAACCCGCTTGCAACGAAATGACTCCAGAGCACTTAAAAACCCGCTTGCAACGAAATGACTCCAGAGTACTTAAAAACCCGTTTGCAACGAAATGACTCCAGAGCACTTAAAAACCCGCTTGCAACGAAATGACTCCAGAGCACTTAAAAACCCGCTTGCAACGAAATGACTCCAGAGCACTTAAAAACCCGCTTGCAACGAAATGACTCCAGAGCACTTAAAAACCCGCTTGCAACGAAATGACTCCAGAGCACTTAAAAACCCGCTTGCAACGAAATGACTCCAGAGCACGTAAAAACCCGCTTGCAACGAAATGACTCCAGAGCACTTAACCCGCTTGCAACGAAATGACTCCAGAACACTTAAAAACCCGCTTGCAACGAAATGACTCCAGATCACTTAAAAACCCGCTTGCAACGAAATGACTCCAGAGCACTTAAACACCCGCTTGCAACGAAATGACTCCAGAGCACTTAAAAACCCGCTTGCAACGAAATGACTCCAGAGCAATTAAAAACCCGCTTGCAACGAAATGACTCCAGAGTACTTAAAAACCCGCTTGAAACGAAATGACTCCAGAGCACTTAAAAAACACGCTTCCAGTGAAATGTCTGAGAAGTATGTAAAAACCCGCTTACAATGAAATGACTCCAGATTACGTAAAAACCCGCTTGCAACGAAATGACTCCAGAGCACTGAAAAACCCGCTTACAACGAAATGCCTTCAGAGCACTTAAAAACCCGCTTGCAACGAAATTACTCCAGAGCACTTAAAAACCCGCTTACAACGAAATGCCTTCAGAGCACTTAAAAAACCGCTTGCAACGAAATGACTCCAGAGCATTTAAAAACCCGCTTGCAACGAAATGACTCAAGAGCACTTAAAAACCCGCTTGCAACGAAATGACTCCAGAGCACTTAAAAACCTGCTTGCAACGAAATCACTCCAGAACACTTAAAAACCCGCTTGCAACGAAATGACTCCAGAGCACTTAAAAACCCGCTTGCAACGAAATGACTCCAGAGCAATTAAAAACCCGCTTGCAACGAAATGACTCCAGAGCACTTAAACACCCGCTTGCAACGAAATGACTCCAGAGCACTTAAAAACCCGCTTGCAACGAAATGACTCCAGAGCACTTAAACACCCGCTTGCAACGAAATGACTCCAGAGCACTTAAAAACACGCTTGCAAAGAAATGACTCCAGAGCACTTAAAAACCTGCTTGCAACGAAATGACTCCAGAGTACTTAAAAACCCGCTTGCAACGAAATGACTCCAGAGCACTTAAAAAACCCGCTTACAGTGAAATGTCTGAGAAGTATGTAAAAACCCGCTTGCAATGAAATGACTCCAGAGCACGTAAAAACCCGCTTGCAACGAAATGACTCCAGAACACTTAAAAACCCGCTTGCAACGAAATGACTCCAGAGCAATTAAAAACCCGCTTGCAACGAAATGACTCCAGAGCACTTAAAAACCCGCTTGCAACGAAATGACTCCAGAGCACTTAAAAACCCGCTTGCAACGAAATGACTCCAGAGCACTTAAAAACCCGCTTGCAAAGAAATGCCTTCAGAGCACTTAAAAACCCGCTTGCAACGAAATGACTCCAGAGCACGTAAAAACCCGCTTGCAACGAAATGACTCCAGAGTACTTAAAAACCCGTTTGCAACGAAATGACTCCAGAGCACTTAAAAACCCGCTTGCAACGAAATGACTCCAGAGCACTTAAAAACCCGCTTGCAACGAAATGACTCCAGAGCACTTAAAAACCCGCTTGCAACGAAATGACTCCAGAGCACTTAAAAACCCGCTTGCAACGAAATGACTCCAGAGCACTTAAAAACCCGCTTGCAACGAAATGACTCCAGAGCACGTAAAAACCCGCTTGCAACGAAATGACTCCAGAGCACTTAAAAACCCGCTTGCAACGAAATGACTCCAGAACACTTAAAAACCCGCTTGCAACGAAATGACTCCAGATCACTTAAAAACCCGCTTGCAACGAAATGACTCCAGAGCACTTAAACACCCGCTTGCAACGAAATGACTCCAGAGCACTTAAAAACCCGCTTGCAACGAAATGACTCCAGAGCAATTAAAAACCCGCTTGCAACGAAATGACTCCAGAGTACTTAAAAACCCGCTTGAAACGAAATGACTCCAGAGCACTTAAAAAACACGCTTCCAGTGAAATGTCTGAGAAGTATGTAAAAACCCGCTTACAATGAAATGACTCCAGATTACGTAAAAACCCGCTTGCAACGAAATGACTCCAGAGCACTGAAAAACCCGCTTACAACGAAATGCCTTCAGAGCACTTAAAAACCCGCTTGCAACGAAATTACTCCAGAGCACTTAAAAACCCGCTTACAACGAAATGCCTTCAGAGCACTTAAAAAACCGCTTGCAACGAAATGACTCCAGAGCATTTAAAAACCCGCTTGCAACGAAATGACTCAAGAGCACTTAAAAACCCGCTTGCAACGAAATGACTCCAGAGCACTTAAAAACCTGCTTGCAACGAAATCACTCCAGAACACTTAAAAACCCGCTTGCAACGAAATGACTCCAGAGCACTTAAAAACCCGCTTGCAACGAAATGACTCCAGAGCACTTAAAAACCCGCTTGCAACGAAATGACTCAAGAGCACTTAAAAACCCGCTTGCAACGAAATGACTCCAGAGCACTTAAAAACCTGCTTGCAACGAAATGACTCCAGAACACTTAAAAACCCGCTTGCAACGAAATGACTCCAGAGCACTTAAAAACCCGCTTACAACGAAATGCCTTCAGAGCACTTAAAAAACCGCTTGCAACGAAATGACTCCAGAGCACTTAAAAACCCGCTTACAACGAAATGCCTTCAGAGCACTTAAAAACCCGCTTGCAACGAAATGACTCCAGAGCAGTGAAAAACCCGCTTACAACGAAATGCCTTCAGAGCAGTTAAAAACCCGCTTGCAACGAAATGACTCCAGAGCACTTAAAAACCCGCTTGCAACGAAATGACTCCAGAGCACTTAAAAACCCGCTTGCAACGAAATGACTCCAGAGCACTTAAAAACCCGCTTGCAAAGAAATGACTCCAGAGCACTTAAAAACCCGCTTGCAACGAAATGACTCCAGAGCAATTAAAAACCCGCTTGCAACGAAATGACTCCAGAGCACTTAAAAACCCGCTTGCAACGAAATGACTCCAGAGCACTTAAAAACCCGCTTGCAACGAAATGCCTTCAGAGCACTTAAAAACCCGCTTGCAACGAAATGACTCCAGAGTACTTAAAAACCCGCTTGCAACGAAATGACTCCTGAGTACTTAAAAACCCGTTTGAAACGAAATGACTCCAGAGCACTTAAAAACCCGCTTGCAACGAAATGACTCCAGAGCACTTAAAAACCCGCTTGCAACGAAATGACTCCAGAGGACTTAAAAACCCGCTTGCAACGAAATGACTCCAGAGCACTTAAAAACCCGCTTGCAACGAAATGAGTCCAGAACACTTAAAAACCCGCTTGCAACGAAATGACTCCAGAGCACTTAAAAACCCGCTTGCAATGAAATGACTCCAGAGCACGTAAAAACCCGCTTGCAACGAAATGACTCCAGAGCACTTAAAAACCCGCTTGCAACGAAATGACTCCAGAGCACTTAAACACCCGCTTGCAACGAAATAACTCCAGAGCACTTAAAAACCCACTTGCAATGAAATGACTCCAGAGCACTTAAAAACCCACTTGCAACGAAATGACTCCAGAGTACTTAAAAACCCGCTTGCAACGAAATGACTCCAGAGCACTTAAAAACCCGCTTGCAACGAAATGAGTCCAGAACACTTAAAAACCCGCTTGCAACGAAATGACTCCAGAGGACTTAAAAACGCGCTTGCAACGAAATGACTCCAGAGCACTTAAACACCCGCTTGCAACGAAATGACTCCAGAGCACTTAAAAACCCGCTTGCAACGAAATGACTCCAGAGCACTTAAACACCCGCTTGCAACGAAATGACTCCAGAGCACTTAAAAACACGCTTGCAACGAAATGACTCCAGAGCACTTAAAAACCCGCTTGCAACGAAATGACTCCAGAGTACTTAAAAACCCGCTTGCAACGAAATGACTCCAGAGCACTTAAAAACCCCGCTTACAGTGAAATGTCTGAGAAGTATGTAAAAACCCGCTTGCAACGAAATGACTCCAGAGCACGTAAAAACCCGCTTGCAACGAAATGACTCCAGAGCACTTAAAAACCCGCTTGCAACGAAATGACTCCAGAGCAATTAAAAACCCGCTTGCAACGAAATGACTCCAGAGCACTTAAACACCCGCTTGCAACGAAATGACTCCAGAGCACTTAAAAACCCGCTTGCAACGAAATGACTCCAGAGCACTTAAAAACCCGCTTGCAACGAAATGACACCTGAGTACTTAAAAACCCGTTTGAAACGAAATGACTCCAGAGCACTTAAAAACCCGCTTGCAACGAAATGACTCCAGAGAACTTAAAAACCCGCTTGCAACGAAATGACTCCAGAGCACTTAAAAACCCGCTTGCAACGAAATGACTCCAGAGCACTTAAAAACCCGCTTGCAACGAAATGAGTCCAGAACACTTAAAAACCCGCTTGCAACGAAATGACTCCAGAGCACTTAAAAACCCGCTTGCAATGAAATGACTCCAGAGCACGTAAAAACCCGCTTGCAACGAAATGACTCCAGAGCACTTAAAAACCCGCTTGCAACGAAATGACTCCAGAACACTTAAAAACCCGCTGGCAACGAAATGACTCCAGATCACTTAAAAACCCGCTTGCAACCAAATGACTCCAGAGCACTTAAACACCCGCTTGCAACGAAATGACTCCAGAGCACTTAAAAACCCGCTTGCAACGAAATGACTCCAGAGCACTTAAAAACCCGCTTGCAACGAAATGACTCCAGAGTACTTAAAAACCCGCTTGCAACGAAATGACTCCAGAGCACTTAAAAACCCGCTTGCAACGAAATGAGTCCAGAACACTTAAAAACCCGCTTGCAACGAAATGACTCCAGAGGACTTAAAAACGCGCTTGCAACGAAATGACTCCAGAGCACTTAAACACCCGCTTGCAACGAAATGACTCCAGAGCACTTAAAAACCCGCTTGCAACGAAATGACTCCAGAGCACTTAAAAACCCGCTTGCAACGAAATGACTCCAGAGCACTTAAAAACCCGCTTGCAACGAAATGACTCCAGAGCACTTAAAAACCCGCTTGCAAAGAAATGACTCCAGAGCACTTAAAAACCCGCTTGCAACGAAATGACTCCAGAGCAATTAAAAACCCGCTTGCAACGAAATGACTCCAGAGCACTTAAAAACCCGCTTGCAACGAAATGACTCCAGAGCACTTAAAAACCCGCTTGCAACGAAATGCCTTCAGAGCACTTAAAAACCCGCTTGCAACGAAATGACTCCAGAGCACTTAAAAACCCGCTTGCAACGAAATGACTCCTGAGTACTTAAAAACCCGTTTGAAACGAAATGACTCCAGAGCACTTAAAAACCCGCTTGCAACGAAATGACTCCAGAGCACTTAAAAACCCGCTTGCAACGAAATGACTCCAGAGGACTTAAAAACCCGCTTGCAACGAAATGACTCCAGAGCACTTAAAAACCCGCTTGCAACGAAATGAGTCCAGAACACTTAAAAACCCGCTTGCAACGAAATGACTCCAGAGCACTTAAAAACCCGCTTGCAATGAAATGACTCCAGAGCACGTAAAAACCCGCTTGCAACGAAATGACTCCAGAGCACTTAAAAACCCGCTTGCAACGAAATGACTCCAGAGCACTTAAACACCCGCTTGCAACGAAATAACTCCAGAGCACTTAAAAACCCACTTGCAATGAAATGACTCCAGAGCACTTAAAAACCCACTTGCAACGAAATGACTCCAGAGTACTTAAAAACCCGCTTGCAACGAAATGACTCCAGAGCACTTAAAAACCCGCTTGCAACGAAATGAGTCCAGAACACTTAAAAACCCGCTTGCAACGAAATGACTCCAGAGGACTTAAAAACGCGCTTGCAACGAAATGACTCCAGAGCACTTAAACACCCGCTTGCAACGAAATGACTCCAGAGCACTTAAAAACCCGCTTGCAACGAAATGACTCCAGAGCACTTAAACACCCGCTTGCAACGAAATGACTCCAGAGCACTTAAAAACACGCTTGCAACGAAATGACTCCAGAGCACTTAAAAACCCGCTTGCAACGAAATGACTCCAGAGTACTTAAAAACCCGCTTGCAACGAAATGACTCCAGAGCACTTAAAAACCCCGCTTACAGTGAAATGTCTGAGAAGTATGTAAAAACCCGCTTGCAACGAAATGACTCCAGAGCACGTAAAAACCCGCTTGCAACGAAATGACTCCAGAGCACTTAAAAACCCGCTTGCAACGAAATGACTCCAGAGCAATTAAAAACCCGCTTGCAACGAAATGACTCCAGAGCACTTAAACACCCGCTTGCAACGAAATGACTCCAGAGCACTTAAAAACCCGCTTGCAACGAAATGACTCCAGAGCACTTAAAAACCCGCTTGCAACGAAATGACACCTGAGTACTTAAAAACCCGTTTGAAACGAAATGACTCCAGAGCACTTAAAAACCCGCTTGCAACGAAATGACTCCAGAGAACTTAAAAACCCGCTTGCAACGAAATGACTCCAGAGCACTTAAAAACCCGCTTGCAACGAAATGACTCCAGAGCACTTAAAAACCCGCTTGCAACGAAATGAGTCCAGAACACTTAAAAACCCGCTTGCAACGAAATGACTCCAGAGCACTTAAAAACCCGCTTGCAATGAAATGACTCCAGAGCACGTAAAAACCCGCTTGCAACGAAATGACTCCAGAGCACTTAAAAACCCGCTTGCAACGAAATGACTCCAGAACACTTAAAAACCCGCTGGCAACGAAATGACTCCAGATCACTTAAAAACCCGCTTGCAACCAAATGACTCCAGAGCACTTAAACACCCGCTTGCAACGAAATAACTCCAGAGCACTTAAAAACCCGCTTGCAACGAAATGACTCGAGAGCACTTAAAAACCCGCTTGCAACGAAATGACTCCAGAGTACTTAAAAACCCGCTTGCAACGAAATGACTCCAGAGCACTTAAAAACCCGCTTGCAACGAAATGAGTCCAGAACACTTAAAAACCCGCTTGCAACGAAATGACTCCAGAGGACTTAAAAACGCGCTTGCAACGAAATGACTCCAGAGCACTTAAACACCCGCTTGCAACGAAATGACTCCAGAGCACTTAAAAACCCGCTTGCAACGAAATGACTCCAGAGCACTTAAACACCCGCTTGCAACGAAATGACTCCAGAGCACTTAAAAACACGCTTGCAACGAAATGACTCCAGAGCACTTAAAAACCCGCTTGCAACGAAATGACTCCAGAGTACTTAAAAACCCGCTTGCAACGAAATGACTCCAGAGCACTTAAAAACCCCGCTTACAGTGAAATGTCTGAGAAGTATGTAAAAACCCGCTTGCAATGAAATGACTCCAGAGCACGTAAAAACCCGCTTGCAACGAAATGACTCCAGAGCACTTAAAAACCCGCTTGCAACGAAATGACTCCAGAGCAATTAAAAACCCGCTTGCAACGAAATGACTCCAGAGCACTTAAACACCCGCTTGCAACGAAATGACTCCAGAGCACTTAAAAACCCGCTTGCAACGAAATGACTCCAGAGCACTTAAACACCCGCTTGCAACGAAATGACTCCAGAGCACTTAAAAACCCGCTTGCAACGAAATGACTCCAGAGTACTTAAAAAGCTGTTTGCAACGAAATGACTCCAGAGCACTTAAAAACCCGCTTGCAACGAAATGACTCCAGAGCACTTAAAAACCCGCTTGCAACGAAATGACTCCAGAGCACTTAAAAACCCGCTTGCAACGAAATGACTCCAGAGCACTTAAAAACCCGCTTGCAACGAAATGACTCCAGAGCACTTAAAAACCCGCTTGCAACGAAATGACTCCAGAGCACGTAAAAACCCGCTTGCAACGAAATGACTCCAGAGCACTTAAAAACCCGCTTGCAACGAAATGACTCCAGAACACTTAAAAACCCGCTTGCAACGAAATGACTCCAGATCACTTAAAAACCCGCTTGCAACGAAATGACTCCAGAGCACTTAAACACCCGCTTGCAACGAAATGACTCCAGAGCACTTAAAAACCCGCTTGCAACGAAATGACTCCAGAGCACTTAAAAACCCGCTTGCAACGAAATGACTCCAGAGTACTTAAAAACCCGCTTGAAACGAAATGACTCCAGAGCACTTAAAAAACACGCTTCCAGTGAAATGTCTGAGAAGTATGTAAAAACCCGCTTACAATGAAATGACTCCAGAGCACGTAAAAACCCGCTTGCAACGAAATGACTCCAGAGCACTGAAAAACCCGCTTACAACGAAATGCCTTCAGAGCACTTAAAAACCCGCTTGCAACGAAATGACTCCAGAGCACTTAAAAACCCGCTTACAACGAAATGCCTTCAGAGCACTTAAAAAACCGCTTGCAACGAAATGACTCCAGAGCACTTAAAAACCCGCTTGCAACGAAATGACTCAAGAGCACTTAAAAACCCGCTTGCAACGAAATGACTCCAGAGCACTTAAAAACCTGCTTGCAACGAAATCACTCCAGAACACTTAAAAACCCGCTTGCAACGAAATGACTCCAGAGCACTTAAAAACCCGCTTGCAACGAAATGACACCAGAGCACTTAAAAACCCGCTTGCAACGAAATGACTCAAGAGCACTTAAAAACCCGCTTGCAACGAAATGACTCCAGAGCACTTAAAAACCTGCTTGCAACGAAATGACTCCAGAACACTTAAAAACCCGCTTGCAACGAAATGACTCCAGAGCACTTAAAAACCCGCTTACAACGAAATGCCTTCAGAGCACTTAAAAAACCGCTTGCAACGAAATGACTCCAGAGCACTTAAAAACCCGCTTGCAACGAAATGACTCAAGAGCAATTAAAAACCCGCTTGCAACGTAATGACTGCAGAGCACGTAAAAACCTGCTTGCAACGAAATCACTCCAGAACACTTAAAAACCCGCTTGCAACGAAATGACTCCAGAACACTTAAAAACCCGCTTGCAACGAAATGACTCCAGAGCACTTAAAAACCCGCTTACAACGAAATGCCTTCAGAGCACTTAAAAAACCGCTTGCAACGAAATGACTCCAGAGCACTTAAAAACCCGCTTGCAACGAAATGACTCAAGAGCACTTAAAAACCCGCTTGCAACGTAATGACTCCAGAGCACGTAAAAACCTGCTTGCAACGAAATCACTCCAGAACACTTAAAAACCCGCCTTCAACGAAATGACTCCAGAGCACTTAAAAACCCGCTTGCAACGAAATGACTCCAGAGCACTTAAAAACCCGCTTACAACGAAATGCCTTCAGAGCACTTAAAAAACCGCTTGCAACGAAATGACTCCAGAGCACTTAAAAACCCGCTTGCAACGAAATGACTCCAGAGCACTTAAAAACCCGTTTGCAACGAAATGACTCCAGATCACTTAAAAACCCGCTTGCAACGAAATGACTCCAGAGCACTTAAACACCCACTTGCAACGAAATGACTCCAGAGCACTTAAAAACCCGCTTGCAACGAAATGACTCCAGAGCACTTAAAAACCCGCTTGCAACGAAATGACTCCAGAGTACTTAAAAACCCGCTTGAAACGAAATGACTCCAGAGCACTTTAAAAACACGCTTCCAGTGAAATGTCTGAGAAGTATGTAAAAACCCGCTTACAATGAAATGACTCCAGAGCACGTAAAAACCCGCTTGCAACGAAATGACTCCAGAGCACTGAAAAACCCGCTTACAACGAAATGCCTTCAGAGCACTTAAAAACCGCTTGCAACGAAATGACTCCAGAGCACTTAAAAACCCGCTTACAACGAAATGCCTTCAGAGCACTTAAAAAACCGCTTGCAACGAAATGACTCCAGAGCACTTAAAAACCCGCTTGCAACGAAATGACTCAAGAGCACTTAAAAACCCGCTTGCAACGAAATGACTCCAGAGCACTTAAAAACCTGCTTGCAACGAAATCACTCCAGAACACTTAAAAACCCGCTTGCAACGAAATGACTCCAGAGCACTTAAAAACCCGCTTGCAACGAAATGACTCCAGAGCACTTAAAAACCCGCTTGCAACGAAATGACTCAAGAGCACTTAAAAACCCGCTTGCAACGAAATGACTCCAGGGCACTTAAAAACCTGCTTGCAACGAAATGACTCCAGAACACTTAAAAACCCGCTTGCAACGAAATGACTCCAGAGCACTTAAAAACCCTCTTACAACGAAATGCCTTCAGAGCACTTAAAAAACCGCTTGCAACGAAATGACTCCAGAGCACTTAAAAACCCACTTGCAACGAAATGACTCAAGAGCACTTAAAAACCCGCTTGCAACGAAATGACTCCAGAGCACGTAAAAACCTGCTTGCAACGAAATCACTCCAGAATACTTAAAAACCCGCTTGCAACGAAATGACTCCAGAGCACTTAAAAACCCGCTTACAACGAAATGCCTTCAGAGCACTTAAAAACCCGCTTGCAACGAAATGACTCCAGAGCACTTAAAAACCCACTTGCAACGAAATGACTCCAGAGTACTTAAAAACCCGCTTGCAACGAAATGACTCCAGAGCACTTAAAAACCCGCTTGCAACGAAATGACTCCTGAACACTTAAAAACCCGCTTGCAAAGAAATGACTCCAGAGCACTTAAAAACCCGCTTGCAACGAAATGACTCCAGAGCACTTAAAAACCCGCTTGCAACGAAATGACTCCAGAGCACTTAAACACCCGCTTGCAACGAAATGACTCCAGAGCACTTAAACACCCGCTTGCAACGAAATGACTCCAGAGCACTTAAAAACCCGCTTGCAACGAAATGACTCCAGAGCACTTAAAAAGCCGCTTGCAACGAAATGACTCCAGAGTACTTAAAAACCCGCTTGCAACGAAATGACTCCAGAGCACTTAAAAAACCCGCTTACAGTGAAATGTCTGAGAAGTATGTAAAAACCCGCTTGCAATGAAATGACTCCAAAGCACGTAAAAACCCGCTTGCAACGAAATGACTCCAGAGCACTGAAAAACCCGCTTACAACGAAATGCCTTCAGAGTACTTAAAAACCCGCTTGCAACGAAATGACTCCAGAGCACTTAAAAACCCGCTTCCCCACTTGCAACGAAATGACTCCAGAGCACTTAAAAACCCGCTTGCAACGAAATGACTCCAGAGCACTTAAAAACCCGCTTACAACGAAATGACTCCAGAGTACTTAAAAACCCGCTTGAAACGAAATGACTCCAGAGCACTTAAAAAACATGCTTCCAGTGAAATGTCTGAGAAGTATGTAAAAACCCGCTTGCAATGAAATGACTCCAGAGCACGTAAAAACCCGCTTGCAACGAAATGACTCCAGAGCACTGAAAAACCCGCTTACAACGAAATGCCTTCAGAGCACTTAAAAACCCGCTTGCAACGAAATGACTCCAGAGCACTTAAAAACCCGCTTGCAACGAAATGACTCAAGAGCACTTAAAAACCCGCTTGCAACGAAATGACTCCAGAGCACGTAAAAACCTGCTTGCAACGAAATGACTCCAGAGCACTTAAAAACCCGCTTGCAACGAAATGACTCCAGAGCACTTAAAAACCCGCTTACAACGAAATGCCTTCAGAGCACTTAAAAACCCGCTTGGAACGAAATGACTCCAGAGCACTTAAAACCCACTTGCAACGAAATGACTCCAGAGTACTTAAAAACCCGCTTGCAACGAAATGACTCCAGAGCACTTAAAAACCCGCTTGCAACGAAATGACTCCTGAACACTTAAAAACCCGCTTGCAAAGAAATGACTCCAGAGCACTTAAAAACCCGCTTGCAACGAAATGACTCCAGAGCACTTAAAAACCCGCTTGCAACGAAATGACTCCAGAGCACTTAAACACCCGCTTGCAACGAAATGACTCCAGAGCACTTAAACACCCGCTTGCAACGAAATGACTCCAGAGCACTTAAAAACCCGCTTGCAACGAAATGACTCCAGAGCACTTAAAAACCCGCTTGCAACGAAATGACTCCAGAGTACTTAAAAACCCGCTTGCAACGAAATGACTCCAGAGCACATAAAAAACCCGCTTACAGTGAAATGTCTGAGAAGTATGTAAAAACCCGCTTGCAATGAAATGACTCCAAAGCACGTAAAAACCCGCTTGCAACGAAATGACTCCAGAGCACTGAAAAACCCGCTTACAACGAAATGCCTTCAGAGTACTTAAAAACCCGCTTGCAACGAAATGACTCCAGAGCACTTAAAAACCCGCTTCCCCACTTGCAACGAAATGACTCCAGAGCACTTAAAAACCCGCTTGCAACGAAATGACTCCAGAGTACTTAAAAACCCGCTTGAAACGAAATGACTCCAGAGCACTTAAAAAACATGCTTCCAGTGAAATGTCTGAGAAGTATGTAAAAACCCGCTTGCAATGAAATGACTCCAGAGCACGTAAAAACCCGCTTGCAACGAAATGACTCCAGAGCACTGAAAAACCCGCTTACAACGAAATGCCTTCAGAGTACTTAAAAACCCGCTTGCAACGAAATGACTCCAGAGCACTTAAAAACCCGCTTCCCCACTTGCAACGAAATGACTCCAGAGCACTTAAAAACCCGCTTGCAACGAAATGACTCCAGAGTACTTAAAAACCCGCTTGAAACGAAATGACTCCAGAGCACTTAAAAAACATGCTTCCAGTGAAATGTCTGAGAAGTATGTAAAAACCCGCTTGCAATGAAATGACTCCAGAGCACGTAAAAACCCGCTTGCAACGAAATGACTCCAGAGAACTGAAAAACCCGCTTACAACGAAATGCCTTCAGAGCACTTAAAAACCCGCTTGCAACGAAATGACTCCAGAGCACTTAAAAACCCGCTTGCAACGAAATGACTCCAGAGCACTTAAAAACCCGCTTGCAACGAAATGACTCCAGAGCACTTAAAAACCCGCTTGCAACGAAATGACTCCAGAGCACTTAAAAACCCGCTTGCAACGAAATGACTCCAGAGCACTTAAAAACCCGCTTGCAACGAAATGACTCAAGAGCACTTAAAAACCCGCTTGCAACGAAATGACTCCAGAGCACTTAAAAACCTGCTTGCAACGAAATGACTCCAGAACACTTAAAAACCCCCTTGCAACGAAATGACTCCAGAGCACTTAAAAACCCGCTTACAACGAAATGCCTTCAGAGCACTTAAAAAACCGCTTGCAACGAAATGACTCCAGAGCACTTAAAAACCCGCTTGCAACGAAATGACTCAAGAGCACTTAAAAACCCGCTTGCAACGAAATGACTCCAGAGCACGTAAAAACCTGCTTGCAACGAAATCACTCCAGAACACTTAAAAACCCGCTTTCAACGAAATGACTCCAGAGCACTTAAAAACCCGCTTACAACGAAATGCCTTCAGAGCACTTAAAAACCCGCTTGCAACGAAATGACTCCAGAGCACTTAAAAACCCACTTGCAACGAAATGACTCCAGAGTACTTAAAAACCCGCTTGCAACGAAATGACTCCAGAGCACTTAAAAACCCGCTTGCAACGAAATGACTCCTGAACACTTAAAAACCCGCTTGCAAAGAAATGACTCCAGAGCACTTAAAAACCCGCTTGCAACGAAATGACTCCAGAGCACTTAAAAACCCGCTTGCAACGAAATGACTCCAGAGCACTTAAACACCCGCTTGCAACGAAATGACTCCAGAGCACTTAAACACCCGCTTGCAACGAAATGACTCCAGAGCACTTAAAAACCCGCTTGCAACGAAATGACTCCAGAGCACTTAAAAAACCCGCTTACAGTGAAATGTCTGAGAAGTATGTAAAAACCCGCTTGCAATGAAATGACTCCAAAGCACGTAAAAACCCGCTTGCAACGAAATGACTCCAGAGCACTGAAAAACCCGCTTACAACGAAATGCCTTCAGAGTACTTAAAAACCTGCTTGCAACGAAATGACTCCAGAGCACTTAAAAACCCGCTTCCCCACTTGCAACGAAATGACTCCAGAGCACTTAAAAACCCGCTTGCAACGAAATGACTCCAGAGCACTTAAAAACCCGCTTACAACGAAATGACTCCAGAGTACTTAAAAACCCGCTTGAAACGAAATGACTCCAGAGCACTTAAAAACCCCGCTTACAGTGAAATGTCTGAGAAGTATGTAAAAACCCGCTTGCAATGAAATGACTCCAGAGCACGTAAAAACCCGCTTGCAACGAAATGACTCCAGAGCACTTAAAAACCCGCTTGCAACGAAATGACTCCAGAGCAATTAAAAACCCGCTTGCAACGAAATGACTCCAGAGCACTTAAACACCCGCTTGCAACGAAATGACTCCAGAGCACTTAAAAACCCGCTTGCAACAAAATGACTCCAGAGCACTTAAACACCCGCTTGCAACGAAATGACTCCAGAGCACTTAAAAACACGCTTGCAACGAAATGACTCCAGAGCACTTAAAAACCCGCTTGCAACGAAATGACTCCAGAGTACTTAAAAACCCGCTTGCAACGAAATGACTCCAGAGCACTTAAAAAACCCGCTTACAGTGAAATGTCTGAGAAGTATGTAAAAACCCGCTTGCAATGAAATGACTCCAGAGCACGTAAAAACCCGCTTGCAACGAAATGACTCCAGAGCAATTAAAAACCCGCTTGCAACGAAATGACTCCAGAGCACTTAAAAACCCGCTTGCAACGAAATGACTCCAGAACACTTAAAAACCCGCTTGCAACGAAATGACTCCAGAGCACTTAAAAACCCGCTTGCAAAGAAATGCCTTCAGAGCACTTAAAAACCCGCTTGCAACGAAATGACTCCAGAGCACTTAAAAACCCGCTTGCAACGAAATGACTCCAGAGTACTTAAAAACCCGTTTGCAACGAAATGACTCCAGAGCACTTAAAAACCCGCTTGCAACGAAATGACTCCAGAGCACTTAAAAACCCGCTTGCAACGAAATGACTCCAGAGCACGTAAAAACCCGCTTGCAACGAAATGACTCCAGAGCACTTAAAAACCCGCTTGCAACGAAATGACTCCAGAACACTTAAAAACCCGCTTGCAACGAAATGACTCCAGATCACTTAAAAACCCGCTTGCAACGAAATGACTCCAGAGCACTTAAACACCCGCTTGCAACGAAATGACTCCAGAGCACTTAAAAACCCGCTTGCAACGAAATGACTCCAGAGCACTTAAAAACCCGCTTGCAACGAAATGACTCCAGATCACTTAAAAACCCGCTTGCAACGAAATGACTCCACAACACTTAAAAACCCGCTTGCAACGAAATGACTCCAGATCACTTAAAAACCCGCTTGCAACGAAATGACTCCAGAGCACTTAAACACCCGCTTGCATCGAAATGACTCCAGAGCACTTAAAAACCCGCTTGCAACGAAATGACTCCAGAGCACTTAAAAACCCGCTTGCAACGAAATGACTCCAGAGTACTTAAAAACCCTATTGCAACGAAATGACTCCAGAGCACTTAAAAAACCCGCTTCCAGTGAAATGTCTGAGAAGTATGTAAAAACCCGCTTGCAATGAAATGACTCCAGAGCACGTAAAAACCCGCTTGCAACGAAATGACTCCAGAGCACTGAAAAACTCGCTTACAACGAAATGCCTTCAGAGCACTTAAAAACCCGCTTGCAAGGAAATGACTCCAGATTACTTAAAAACCCGCTTGCATCGAAATGACTCCAGAGCACTTAAAAACCCGCTTGCAACGAAATGACTCCAGAGCACTTAAAAACCCGCTTGCAACGAAATGACTCCAGAGCACTTAAAAACCCGCTTGCAACGAAATGACTCCAGAACACTTAAAAACCCGCTTGCAACGAAATGACTCCAGAGCACTTAAAAACCCGCTTGCAACGAAATGCCTTCAGAGCACTTAAAAACCCGCTTGCAACGAAATGACTCCAGAGCACTTAAAAACCCGCTTGCAACGAAATGACTCCAAAGCACTTAAAAACCCGCTTGCAAAGAAATGACTCCAGAGCACTTAAAAACCCGCTTGCAACGAAATGACTCCAGAACACTTAAAAACCCGCTTGCAACGAAATGACTCCAGAGCACTTAAAAACCCGCTTGCAACGAAATGCCTTCAGAGCACTTAAAAACCCGCTTGCAACGAAATGACTCCAGAGCACTTAAAAACCCGCTTGCAACGAAATGACTCCAGAGCACTTAAAAACCCGCTTGCAACGAAATGACTCCAGAGCACTTAAAAACCCGCTTGCAACGAAATGACTCCAGAGCACTTAAAAACCCGCTTGCAACGAAATGACTCCAGAGCACTTAAAAACCCGCTTGCAACGAAATGACTCCAGAGCACTTAAAAACCCGCTTGCAACGAAATGACTCCAGAGCACTTAAAAACCCGCTTGCAAAGAAATGAGTCCAGAACACTTAAAAACCCGCTTGCAACGAAATGACTCCAGAGTACTTAAAAACCCGCTTGCAACGAAATGACTCCAGTTCACTTAAAAAACCCGCTTACAGTGAAATGTCTGAGAAGTATGTAAAAACCCGCTTGCAATGAAATGACTCCAGAGCACGTAAAAACCCGCTTGCAACGAAATGACTCCAGAGCACTGAAAAACCCGCTTACAACGAAATGCCTTCAGAGCACTTAAAAACCCGCTTGCAACGAAATGACTCCAGAGCACTTAAAAACCCGCTTGCATCGAAATGACTCCAGAGCACTTAAAAACCCGCTTGCAACGAAATGACACCAGAGCACTTAAAAACCCGCTTGCAACGAAATGACTCCAGAGCACTTAAAAACCCGCTTGCAACGAAATGACTCCAGAGCACTTAAAAACCCGCTTGCATCGAAATGACTCCAGAGCATTTAAAAACCCGCTTGCAACGAAATGACTCCAGAGCACTTAAAAACCCGCTTGCAACGAAATGACTCCACAACACTTAAAAACCCGCTTGCAACGAAATGACTCCAGAGCACTTAAAAACCCGCTTGCAACGAAATGACTCCAGATCACTTAAAAACCCGCTTGCAACGAAATGACTCCACAACACTTAAAAACCCGCTTGCAACGAAATGACTCCAGATCACTTAAAAACCCGCTTGCAACGAAATGACTCCAGAGCACTTAAACACCCGCTTGCAACGAAATGACTCCAGAGCACTTAAAAACCCGCTTGCAACGAAATGACTCCAGAGCACTTAAAAACCCGCTTGCAACGAAATGACTCCACAACACTTAAAAACCCGCTTGCAACGAAATGACTCCAGAGCACTTAAAAACCCGCTTGCAACGAAATGACTCCAGATCACTTAAAAACCCGCTTACAACGAAATGACTCCACAACACTTAAAAACCCGCTTGCAACGAAATGCCTCCACAACACTTAAAAACCCGCTTGCAACGAAATGACTCCAGAGCACTTAAAAAACCCGCTTCCAGTGAAATGTCTGAGAAGTATGTAAAAACCCGCTTGCAATGAAATGACTCCAGAGCACGTAAAAACCCGCTTGCAACGAAATGGCTCCAGAGCACTGAAAAACTCGCTTACAACGAAATGCCTTCAGAGCACTTAAAAAACCGCTTGCAACGAAATGACTCCAGAGCACTTAAACACCCGCTTGCAACGAAATGACTCCAGAGCACTTAAAAACCCGCTTGCAACGAAATGACTCCAGAGCACTTAAAAACCCGCTTGCAACGAAATGACTCCACAACACTTAAAAACCCGCTTGCAACGAAATGACTCCAGAGCACTTAAAAACCCGCTTGCAACGAAATGACTCCAGATCACTTAAAAACCCGCTTACAACGAAATGACTCCACAACACTTAAAAACCCGCTTGCAACGAAATGACTCCAGATCACTTAAAAACCCGCTTGCAACGAAATGACTCCTGAGCACTTAAACACCCGCTTGCAACGAAATGACTCCAGAGCACTTAAAAACCCGCTTGCAACGAAATGACTCCAGAACACTTAAAACCCGCTTGCAACGAAATGACTCCAGAGTACTTAAAAACCCTATTGCAACGAAATGACTCCAGAGCACTTAAAAAACCCGCTTCCAGTGAAATGTCTGAGAAGTATGTAAAAACCCGCTTGCAATGAAATGACTCCAGAGCACGTAAAAACCCGCTTGCAATGAAATGACTCCAGAGCACTGAAAAACTCGCTTACAACGAAATGCCTTCAGAGCACTTAAAAAACCGCTTGCAACGAAATGACTCCAGAGCACTTAAAAACCCGCTTGCAACGAAATGACTCCAGAACACTTAAAAACCCGCTTGCAACGAAATGACTCCAGAGCACTTAAAAACCCGCTTGCAACGAAATGACTCCAGAACACTTAAAAACCCGCTTGCAACGAAATGACTCCACAACACTTAAAAACCCGCTTGCAACGAAATGACTCCAGAGCACTTAAAAACCCGCTTGCAACGAAATGACTCCAGAACACTTAAAAACCCGCTTGCAACGAAATGACTCCAGAGCACTTAAAAACCCGCTTGCAACGAAATGCCTTCAGAGCACTTAAAAACCCGCTTGCAACGAAATGACTCCAGAGCACTTAAAAACCCGCTTGCAACGAAATGACTCCAGATCACTTAAAAACCCGCTTGCAAAGAAATGACTCCAGAGCACTTAAAAACCCGCTTGCATCGAAATGACTCCAGAGCACTTAAAAACCCGCTTGCAACGAAATGACACCAGAGCACTTAAAAACCCGCTTGCAACGAAATGACTCCAGAGCACTTAAAAACCCGCTTGCAAAGAAATGACTCCAGAGCACTTAAAAACCCGCTTGCAACGAAATGACTCCAGAGCATTTAAAAACCCGCTTGCAACGAAATGACTCCAGAGCACTTAAAAACCCGCTTGCAACGAAATGACTCCACAACACTTAAAAACCCGCTTGCAACGAAATGACTCCAGAGCACTTAAAAACCCGCTTGCAACGAAATGACTCCAGATCACTTAAAAACCCGCTTGCAACGAAATGACTCCACAACACTTAAAAACCCGCTTGCAACGAAATGACTCCAGATCACTTAAAAACCCGCTTGCAACGAAATGACTCCAGAGCACTTAAACACCCGCTTGCAACGAAATGACTCCAGAGCACTTAAAAACCCGCTTGCAACGAAATGACTCCAGAGCACTTAAAAACCCGCTTGCAACGAAATGACTCCAGAGTACTTAAAAACCCTATTGCAACGAAATGACTCCAGAGCACTTAAAAAACCCGCTTCCAGTGAAATGTCTGAGAAGTATGTAAAAACCCGCTTGCAATGAAATGACTCCAGAGCACGTAAAAACCCGCTTGCAATGCAATGACTCCAGAGCACTGAAAAACTCGCTTACAACGAAATGCCTTCAGAGCACTTAAAAAACCGCTTGCAACGAAATGACTCCAGAGCACTTAAAAACCCGCTTGCAACGAAAAGACTCCAGAGCACTTAAAAACCCGCTTGCAACGAAATGCCTTCAGAGCACTTAAAAACCCGCTTGCAACGAAATGACTCCAGAGCACTTAAAAACCCGCTTGCAACGAAATGACTCCAGAGCACTTAAAAACCCGCTTGCAAAGAAATGACTCCAGAGCACTTAAAAACCCGCTTGCAACGAAATGACTCCAGAACACTTAAAAACCCGCTTGCAACGAAATGACTCCAGAGCACTTAAAAACCCGCTTGCAACGAAATGACTCCAGAGCACTTAAAAACCCGCTTGCAACGAAATGACTCCAGAGCACTTAAAAACCCGCTTGCAAAGAAATGAGTCCAGAACACTTAAAAACCCGCTTGCAACGACATGACTCCAGAGCACTTAAAAACCCGCTTGCAACGAAATGACTCCAGTTCACTTAAAAAACCCGCTTACAGTGAAATGTCTGAGAAGTATGTAAAAACCCGCTTGCAATGAAATGACTCCAGAGCACGTAAAAACCCGCTTGCAACGAAATGACTCCAGAGCACTGAAAAACCCGCTTACAACGAAATGCCTTCAGAGCACTTAAAAACCCGCTTGCAACGAAATGACTCCAGAGCACTTAAAAACCCGCTTGCATCGAAATGACTCCAGAGCACTTAAAAACCCGCTTGCAACGAAATGACACCAGAGCACTTAAAAACCCGCTTGCAACGAAATGACTCCAGAGCACTTAAAAACCCGCTTGCAACGAAATGACTCCAGAGCACTTAAAAACCCGCTTGCAACGAAATGACTCCAGAGCATTTAAAAACCCGCTTGCAACGAAATGACTCCAGAGCACTTAAAAACCCGCTTGCAACGAAATGACTCCACAACATTTAAAAACCCGCTTGCAACGAAATGACTCCAGAGCACTTAAAAACCCGCTTGCAACGAAATGACTCCAGATCACTTAAAAACCCGCTTGCAACGAAATGACTCCACAACACTTAAAAACCCGCTTGCAACGAAATGACTCCAGATCACTTAAAAACCCGCTTGCAACGAAATGACTCCAGAGCACTTAAACACCCGCTTGCAACGAAATGACTCCAGAGCACTTAAAAACCCGCTTGCAACGAAATGACTCCAGAGCACTTAAAAACCCGCTTGCAACGAAATGACTCCAGAGTACTTAAAAACCCTATTGCAACGAAATGACTCCAGAGCACTTAAAAAACCCGCTTCCAGTGAAATGTCTGAGAAGTATGTAAAAACCCGCTTGCAATGAAATGACTCCAGAGCACGTAAAAACCCGCTTGCAACGAAATGACTCCAGAGCACTGAAAAACTCGCTTACAACGAAATGCCTTCAGAGCACTTAAAAAACCGCTTGCAACGAAATGACTCCAGAGCACTTAAAAACCCGCTTGCATCGAAATGACTCCAGAGCACTTAAAAACCCGCTTGCAACGAAATGACTCCAAAGCACTTAAAAACCCGCTTGCAACGAAATGACTCCAGAGCACTTAAAAACCCGCTTGCAACGAAATGACTCCAGAACACTTAAAAACCCGCTTGCAACGAAATGACTCCAGAGCACTTAAAAACCTGCTTGCAACGAAATGCCTTCAGAGCACTTAAAAACCCGCTTGCAACGAAATGACTCCAGAGCACTTAAAAACCCGCTTGCAACGAAATGACTCCAGATCACTTAAAAACCCGCTTGCAAAGAAATGACTCCAGAGCACTTAAAAACCCGCTTGCATCGAAATGACTCCAGAGCACTTAAAAACCCGCTTGCAACGAAATGACACCAGAGCACTTAAAAACCCGCTTGCAACGAAATGACTCCAGAGCACTTAAAAACCCGCTTGCAAAGAAATGACTCCAGAGCACTTAAAAACCCGCTTGCAACGAAATGACTCCAGAGCATTTAAAAACCCGCTTGCAACGAAATGACTCCAGAGCACTTAAAAACCCGCTTGCAACGAAATGACTCCACAACACTTAAAAACCCGCTTGCAACGAAATGACTCCAGAGCACTTAAAAACCCGCTTGCAACGAAATGACTCCAGATCACTTAAAAACCCGCTTGCAACGAAATGACTCCACAACACTTAAAAACCCGCTTGCAACGAAATGACTCCAGATCACTTAAAAATCCGCTTGCAACGAAATGACTCCAGAGCACTTAAACACCCGCTTGCAACGAAATGACTCCAGAGCACTTAAAAACCCGCTTGCAACGAAATGACTCCAGAGCACTTAAAAACCCGCTTGCAACGAAATGACTCCAGAGTACTTAAAAACCCTATTGCAACGAAATGACTCCAGAGCACTTAAAAAACCCGCTTCCAGTGAAATGTCTGAGAAGTATGTAAAAACCCGCTTGCAATGAAATGACTCCAGAGCACGTAAAAACCGGCTTGCAACGAAATGACTCCAGAGCACTGAAAAACTCGCTTACAACGAAATGCCTTCAGAGCACTTAAAAAACCGCTTGCAACGAAATGACTCCAGAGCACTTAAAAACCCGCTTGCAACGAAATGACTCCAGAACACTTAAAAACCCGCTTGCAACGAAATGACTCCAGAGCACTTAAAAACCCGCTTGCAACGAAATGACTCAAGAGCACTTAAAAACCCGCTTGCAACGAAATGACTCCAGAACACTTAAAAACCCGCTTGCAACGAAAAGACTCCAGAGCACTTAAAAACCCGCTTGCAACGAAATGCCTTCAGAGCACTTAAAAACCCGCTTGCAACGAAATGACTCCAGAGCACTTAAAAACCCGCTTGAAACGAAATGACTCCAGAGCACTTAAAAACCCGCTTGCAAAGAAATGACTCCAGAGCACTTAAAAACCCGCTTGCAACGAAATGACTCCAGAACACTTAAAAACCCGCTTGCAACGAAATGACTCCAGAGCACTTAAAAACCCGCTTGCAACGAAATTCCTTCAGAGCACTTAAAAACCCGCTTGCAACGAAATGACTCCAGAGCACTTAAAAACCCGCTTGCAACGAAATGACTCCAGAGCACTTAAAAACCCGCTTGCAACGAAATGACTCCAGAGCACTTAAAAACCCGCTTGCAACGAAATGACTCCAGAGCACTTAAAAACCCGCTTGCAAAGAAATGAGTCCAGAACACTTGAAAACCCGCTTGCAACGACATGACTCCAGAGCACTTAAAAACCCGCTTGCAACGAAATGACTCCAGTTCACTTAAAAAACCCGCTTACAGTGAAATGTCTGAGAAGTATGTAAAAACCCGCTTGCAATGAAATGACTCCAGAGCACGTAAAAACCCGCTTGCAACGAAATGACTCCAGAGCACTGAAAAACCCGCTTACAACGAAATGCCTTCAGAGCACTTAAAAACCCGCTTGCAACGAAATGACTCCAGAGCACTTAAAAACCCGCTTGCATCGAAATGACTCCAGAGCACTTAAAAACCCGCTTGCAACGAAATGACACCAGAGCACTTAAAAACCCGCTTGCAACGAAATGACTCCAGAGCACTTAAAAACCCGCTTGCAACGAAATGACTCCAGAGCACTTAAAAACCCGCTTGCAACGAAATGACTCCAGAGCATTTAAAAACCCGCTTGCAACGAAATGACTCCAGAGCACTTAAAAACCCGCTTGCAACGAAATGACTCCACAACACTTAAAAACCCGCTTGCAACGAAATGACTCCAGAGCACTTAAAAACCCGCTTGCAACGAAATGACTCCAGATCACTTAAAAACCCGCTTGCAACGAAATGACTCCACAACACTTAAAAACCCGCTTGCAACGAAATGACTCCAGATCACTTAAAAACCCGCTTGCAACGAAATAACTCCAGAGCACTTAAACACCCGCTTGCAACGAAATGACTCCAGAGCACTTAAAAACCCGCTTGCAACGAAATGACTCCAGAGCACTTAAAAACCCGCTTGCAACGAAATGACTCCAGAGTACTTAAAAACCCGCTTGCAACGAAATGACTCCAGAGCACTTAAAAATCCGCTTGCAAAGAAATGAGTCCAGAACACTTAAAAACCCTATTGCAACGAAATGACTCCAGAGCACTTAAAAAACCCGCTTCCAGTGAAATGTCTGAGAAGTATGTAAAAACCCGCTTGCAATGAAATGACTCCAGAGCAAGTAAAAACCCGCTTGCAACGAAATGACTCCAGAGCACTGAAAAACTCGCTTACAACGAAATGCCTTCAGAGCACTTAAAAAACCGCTTGCAACGAAATGACTCCAGAGCACTTAAAAACCCGCTTGCATCGAAATGACTCCAGAGCACTTAAAAACCCGCTTGCAACGAAATGACTCCAGAGCACTTAAAAACCCGCTTGCAACGAAATGACTCCAGAGCACTTAAAAACCCGCTTGCAACGAAATGACTCCAGAACACTTAAAAACCCGCTTGCAACGAAATGACTCCAGAGCACTTAAAAACGCGCTTGCAACGAAATGCCTTCAGAGCACTTAAAAACCCGCTTGCAACGAAATGACTCCAGAGCACTTAAAAACCCGCTTGCAACGAAATGACTCCAGAGCACTTAAAAACCCGCTTGCAACGAAATGACTCCAGAGCACTTAAAAATCCGCTTGCAAAGAAATGAGTCCAGAACACTTAAAAACCCGCTTGCAACGAAATGACTCCAGAGTACTTAAAAACCCGCTTGCAACGAAATGACTCCAGTTCACTTAAAAAACCCGCTTACAGTGAAATGTCTGAGAAGTATGTAAAAACCCGCTTGCAATGAAATGACTCCAGAGCACGTAAAAACCCGCTTGCAACGAAATGACTCCAGAGCACTGAAAAACCCGCTTACAACGAAATGCCTTCAGAGCACTTAAAAACCCGCTTGCAACGAAATGACTCCAGAGCACTTAAAAACCCGCTTGCATCGAAATGACTCCAGAGCACTTAAAAACCCGCTTGCAACGAAATGACACCAGAGCACTTAAAAACCCGCTTGCAACGAAATGACTCCAGAGCACTTAAAAACCCGCTTGCAACGAAATGACTCCAGATCACTTAAAAACCCGCTTGCAACGAAATGACTCCAGAGCATTTAAAAACCCGCTTGCAACGAAATGACTCCAGAGCACTTAAAAACCCGCTTGCAACGAAATGACTCCAGAGCACTTAAAAACCCGCTTGCAACGAAATGACTCCAGAGCACTTAAAAACCCGCTTGCAACGAAATGACTCCAGATCACTTAAAAACCCGCTTGCAACGAAATGACTCCACAACACTTAAAAACCCGCTTGCAACGAAATGACTCCAGATCACTTAAAAACCCGCTTGCAACGAAATGACTCCAGAGCACTTAAAAACCCGCTTACAACGAAATGCCTTCAGAGTACTTAAAAACCTGCTTGCAACGAAATGACTCCAGAGCACTTAAAAACCCGCTTCCCCACTTGCAACGAAATGACTCCAGAGCACTTAAAAACCCGCTTGCAACGAAATGACTCCAGAGCACTTAAAAACCCGCTTACAACGAAATGACTCCAGAGTACTTAAAAACCCGCTTGAAACGAAATGACTCCAGAGCACTTAAAAACCCCGCTTACAGTGAAATGTCTGAGAAGTATGTAAAAACCCGCTTGCAATGAAATGACTCCAGAGCACGTAAAAACCCGCTTGCAACGAAATGACTCCAGAGCACTTAAAAACCCGCTTGCAACGAAATGACTCCAGAGCAATTAAAAACCCGCTTGCAACGAAATGACTCCAGAGCACTTAAACACCCGCTTGCAACGAAATGACTCCAGAGCACTTAAAAACCCGCTTGCAACGAAATGACTCCAGAGCACTTAAACACCCGCTTGCAACGAAATGACTCCAGAGCACTTAAAAACACGCTTGCAACGAAATGACTCCAGAGCACTTAAAAACCCGCTTGCAACGAAATGACTCCAGAGTACTTAAAAACCCGCTTGCAACGAAATGACTCCAGAGCACTTAAAAAACCCGCTTACAGTGAAATGTCTGAGAAGTATGTAAAAACCCGCTTGCAATGAAATGACTCCAGAGCACGTAAAAACCCGCTTGCAACGAAATGACTCCAGAGCAATTAAAAACCCGCTTGCAACGAAATGACTCCAGAGCACTTAAAAACCCGCTTGCAACGAAATGACTCCAGAACACTTAAAAACCCGCTTGCAACGAAATGACTCCAGAGCACTTAAAAACCCGCTTGCAAAGAAATGCCTTCAGAGCACTTAAAAACCCGCTTGCAACGAAATGACTCCAGAGCACTTAAAAACCCGCTTGCAACGAAATGACTCCAGAGTACTTAAAAACCCGTTTGCAACGAAATGACTCCAGAGCACTTAAAAACCCGCTTGCAACGAAATGACTCCAGAGCACGTAAAAACCCGCTTGCAACAAAATGACTCCAGAGCACTTAAAAACCCGCTTGCAACGAAATGACTCCAGAACACTTAAAAACCCGCTTGCAACGAAATGACTCCAGATCACTTAAAAACCCGCTTGCAACGAAATGACTCCAGAGCACTTAAACACCCGCTTGCAACGAAATGACTCCAGAGCACTTAAAAACCCGCTTGCAACGAAATGACTCCAGAGCACTTAAAAACCCGCTTGCAACGAAATGACTCCAGATCACTTAAAAACCCGCTTGCAACGAAATGACTCCACAACACTTAAAAACCCGCTTGCAACGAAATGACTCCAGATCACTTAAAAACCCGCTTGCAACGAAATGACTCCAGAGCACTTAAACACCCGCTTGCATCGAAATGACTCCAGAGCACTTAAAAACCCGCTTGCAACGAAATGACTCCAGAGCACTTAAAAACCCGCTTGCAACGAAATGACTCCAGAGTACTTAAAAACCCTATTGCAACGAAATGACTCCAGAGCACTTAAAAAACCCGCTTCCAGTGAAATGTCTGAGAAGTATGTAAAAACCCGCTTGCAATGAAATGACTCCAGAGCACGTAAAAACCCGCTTGCAACGAAATGACTCCAGAGCACTGAAAAACTCGCTTACAACGAAATGCCTTCAGAGCACTTAAAAACCCGCTTGCAAGGAAATGACTCCAGATTACTTAAAAACCCGCTTGCATCGAAATGACTCCAGAGCACTTAAAAACCCGCTTGCAACGAAATGACTCCAGAGCACTTAAAAACCCGCTTGCAACGAAATGACTCCAGAGCACTTAAAAACCCGCTTGCAACGAAATGACTCCAGAACACTTAAAAACCCGCTTGCAACGAAATGACTCCAGAGCACTTAAAAACCCGCTTGCAACGAAATGCCTTCAGAGCACTTAAAAACCCGCTTGCAACGAAATGACTCCAGAGCACTTAAAAACCCGCTTGCAACGAAATGACTCCAAAGCACTTAAAAACCCGCTTGCAAAGAAATGACTCCAGAGCACTTAAAAACCCGCTTGCAACGAAATGACTCCAGAACACTTAAAAACCCGCTTGCAACGAAATGACTCCAGAGCACTTAAAAACCCGCTTGCAACGAAATGCCTTCAGAGCACTTAAAAACCCGCTTGCAACGAAATGACTCCAGAGCACTTAAAAACCCGCTTGCAACGAAATGACTCCAGAGCACTTAAAAACCCGCTTGCAACGAAATGACTCCAGAGCACTTAAAAACCCGCTTGCAACGAAATGACTCCAGAGCACTTAAAAACCCGCTTGCAACGAAATGACTCCAGAGCACTTAAAAACCCGCTTGCAACGAAATGACTCCAGAGCACTTAAAAACCCGCTTGCAACGAAATGACTCCAGAGCACTTAAAAACCCGCTTGCAAAGAAATGAGTCCAGAACACTTAAAAACCCGCTTGCAACGAAATGACTCCAGAGTACTTAAAAACCCGCTTGCAACGAAATGACTCCAGTTCACTTAAAAAACCCGCTTACAGTGAAATGTCTGAGAAGTATGTAAAAACCCGCTTGCAATGAAATGACTCCAGAGCACGTAAAAACCCGCTTGCAACGAAATGACTCCAGAGCACTGAAAAACCCGCTTACAACGAAATGCCTTCAGAGCACTTAAAAACCCGCTTGCAACGAAATGACTCCAGAGCACTTAAAAACCCGCTTGCATCGAAATGACTCCAGAGCACTTAAAAACCCGCTTGCAACGAAATGACACCAGAGCACTTAAAAACCCGCTTGCAACGAAATGACTCCAGAGCACTTAAAAACCCGCTTGCAACGAAATGACTCCAGAGCACTTAAAAACCCGCTTGCATCGAAATGACTCCAGAGCATTTAAAAACCCGCTTGCAACGAAATGACTCCAGAGCACTTAAAAACCCGCTTGCAACGAAATGACTCCACAACACTTAAAAACCCGCTTGCAACGAAATGACTCCAGAGCACTTAAAAACCCGCTTGCAACGAAATGACTCCAGATCACTTAAAAACCCGCTTGCAACGAAATGACTCCACAACACTTAAAAACCCGCTTGCAACGAAATGACTCCAGATCACTTAAAAACCCGCTTGCAACGAAATGACTCCAGAGCACTTAAACACCCGCTTGCAACGAAATGACTCCAGAGCACTTAAAAACCCGCTTGCAACGAAATGACTCCAGAGCACTTAAAAACCCGCTTGCAACGAAATGACTCCAGAGTACTTAAAAACCCTATTGCAACGAAATGACTCCAGAGCACTTAAAAAACCCGCTTCCAGTGAAATGTCTGAGAAGTATGTAAAAACCCGCTTGCAATGAAATGACTCCAGAGCACGTAAAAACCCGCTTGCAACGAAATGACTCCAGAGCACTGAAAAACTCGCTTACAACGAAATGCCTTCAGAGCACTTAAAAAACCGCTTGCAACGAAATGACTCCAGAGCACTTAAAAACCCGCTTGCATCGAAATGACTCCAGAGCACTTAAAAACCCGCTTGCAACGAAATGACTCCAGAGCACTTAAAAACCCGCTTGCAACGAAATGACTCCAGAGCACTTAAAAACCCGCTTGCAACGAAATGACTCCAGAACACTTAAAAACCCGCTTGCAACGAAATGACTCCAGAGCACTTAAAAACCCGCTTGCAACGAAATGCCTTCAGAGCACTTAAAAACCCGCTTGCAACGAAATGACTCCAGAGCACTTAAAAACCCGCTTGCAACGAAATGACTCCAGAGTACTTAAAAACCCGCTTGCAACGAAATGACTTCAGTTCACTTAAAAAACCCGCTTACAGTGAAATGTCTGAGAAGTATGTAAAAACCCGCTTGCAATGAACTGACTCCAGAGCACGTAAAAACCCGCTTGCAACGAAATGACTCCAGAGCACTGAAAAACCCGCTTACAACGAAATGCCTTCAGAGCACTTAAAAACCCGCTTGCAACGAAATGACTCCAGAGCACTTAAAAACCCGCTTGCAACGAAATGACTCCACCACACTTAAAAACCCGCTTGCAACGAAATGACTCCAGATCACTTAAAAACCCGCTTGCAACGAAATGACTCCAGAGCACTTAAACACCCGCTTGCAAAGAAATGACTCCAGAGCACTTAAAAACCCGCTTGCAACGAAATGACTCCACAACACTTAAAAACCCGCTTGCAACGAAATGACTCCAGATCACTTAAAAACCCGCTTGCAACGAAATGACTCCAGAGCACTTAAACACCCGCTTGCAACGAAATGACTCCAGAGCACTTAAAAACCCGCTTGCAACGAAATGACTCCAGAGCACTTAAAAACCCGCTTGCAACGAAATGACTCCAGAGTACTTAAAAACCCTATTGCAACGAAATGACTCCAGAGCACTTAAAAAACCCGCTTCCAGTGAAATGTCTGAGAAGTATGTAAAAACCCGCTTGCAATGAAATGACTCCAGAGCACGTAAAAACCCGCTTGCAACGAAATGACTCCAGAGCACTGAAAAACTCGCTTACAACGAAATGCCTCCAGAGCACTTAAAAAACCGCTTGCAACGAAATGACTCCAGAGCACTTAAAAACCCGCTTGCATCGAAATGACTCCAGAGCACTTAAAAACCCGCTTGCAACGAAATGACTCCAGATCACTTAAAAACCCGCTTGCAACGAAATGACTCCAGAGCACTTAAAAACCCGCTTGCAACGAAATGACTCCACAACACTTAAAAACCCGCTTGCAACGAAATGACTCCAGAGCACTTAAAAACCCGCTTGCAACGAAATGCCTTCAGAGCACTTAAAAACCCGCTTGCAACGAAATGACTCCAGAGCACTTAAAAACCCGCTTGCAACGAAATGACTCCAGAGCACTTAAAAACCCGCTTGCAAAGAAATGACTCCAGAGCACTTAAAAACCCGCTTGCAACGAAATGACTCCAGAACACTTAAAAACCCGCTTGCAACGAAATGACTCCAGAGCACTTAAAAACCCGCTTGCAACGAAATTCCTTCAGAGCACTTAAAAACCCGCTTGCAACGAAATGACTCCAGAGCACTTAAAAACCCGCTTGCAACGAAATGACTCCAGAGCACTTAAAAACCCGCTTGCAACGAAATGACTCCAGAGCACTTAAAAACCCGCTTGCAACGAAATGACTCCAGAGCACTTAAAAACCCGCTTGCAAAGAAATGAGTCCAGAACACTTAAAAACCCGCTTGCAACGAAATGACTCCAGAGCACTTAAAAACCCGCTTGCAACGAAATGACTCCAGTTCACTTAAAAAACCCGCTTACAGTGAAATGTCTGAGAATTATGTAAAAACCCGCTTGTAATGAAATGACTCCAGAGCACGTAAAAACCCGCTTGCAACGAAATGACTCCAGAGCACTGAAAAACCCGCTTACAACGAAATGCCTTCAGAGCACTTAAAAACCCGCTTGCAACGAAATGACTCCAGAGCACTTAAAAACCCGCTTGCATCGAAATGACTCCAGAGCACTTAAAAACCCGCTTGCAACGAAATGACACCAGAGCACTTAAAAACCCGCTTGCAACGAAATGACTCCAGAGCACTTAAAAACCCGCTTGCAACGAAATGACTCCAGAGCACTTAAAAACCCGCTTGCAACGAAATGACTCCAGAGCATTTAAAAACCCGCTTGCAACGAAATGACTCCAGAGCACTTAAAAACCCGCTTGCAACGAAATGACTCCACAACACTTAAAAACCCGCTTGCAACGAAATGACTCCAGAGCACTTAAAAACCCGCTTGCAACGAAATGACTCCAGATCACTTAAAAACCCGCTTGCAACGAAATGACTCCACAACACTTAAAAACCTGCTTGCAACGAAATGACTCCAGAACACTTAAAAACCCGCTTGCAACGAAATGACTCCAGAGCACTTAAAAAACCCGCTTCCAGTGAAATGTCTGAGAAGTATGTAAAAACCCGCTTGCAATGAAATGACTCCAGAGCACGTAAAAACCCGCTTGCAACGAAATGACTCCAGAGCACTGAAAAACTCGCTTACAACGAAATGCCTTCAGAGCACTTAAAAAACCGCTTGCAACGAAATGACTCCAGAGCACTTAAAAACCCGCTTGCATCGAAATGACTCCAGAGCACTTAAAAACCCGCTTGCAACGAAATGACTCCAAAGCACTTAAAAACCCGCTTGCAACGAAATGACTCCAGAGCACTTAAAAACCCGCTTGCAACGAAATGACTCCAGAACACTTAAAAACCCGCTTGCAACGAAATGACTCCAGAGCACTTAAAAACCCGCTTGCAACGAAATGCCTTCAGAGCACTTAAAAACCCGCTTGCAACGAAATGACTCCAGAGCACTTAAAAACCCGCTTGCAACGAAATCACTCCAGATCACTTAAAAACCCGGTTGCAAATAAATGACTCCAGAGCACTTAAAAACTCGCTTGCATCGAAATGACTCCAGAGCACTTAAAAACCCGCTTGCAACGAAATGACACCAGAGCACTTAAAAACCCGCTTGCAACGAAATGACTCCAGAGCACTTAAAAACCCGCTTGCAAAGAAATGACTCCAGAGCACTTAAAAACCCGCTTGCAACGAAATGACTCCAGAGCATTTAAAAACCCGCTTGCAACGAAATGACTCCAGAGCACTTAAAAACCCGCTTGCAACGAAATGACTCCACAACACTTAAAAACCCGCTTGCAACGAAATGACTCCAGAGCACTTAAAAACCCGCTTGCAACGAAATGACTCCAGATCACTTAAAAACCCGCTTACAACGAAATGACTCCACAACACTTAAAAACCCGCTTGCAACGAAATGACTCCAGATCACTTAAAAACCCGCTTGCAACGAAATGACTCCTGAGCACTTAAACACCCGCTTGCAACGAAATGACTCCAGAGCACTTAAAAACCCGCTTGCAACGAAATGACTCCAGAACACTTAAAAACCCGCTTGCAACGAAATGACTCCAGAGTACTTAAAAACCCTATTGCAACGAAATGACTCCAGAGCACTTAAAAAACCCGCTTCCAGTGAAATGTCTGAGAAGTATGTAAAAACCCGCTTGCAATGAAATGACTCCAGAGCACGTAAAAACCCGCTTGCAATGAAATGACTCCAGAGCACTGAAAAACTCGCTTACAACGAAATGCCTTCAGAGCACTTAAAAAACCGCTTGCAACGAAATGACTCCAGAGCACTTAAAAACCCGCTTGCAACGAAATGACTCCAGAACACTTAAAAACCCGCTTGCAACGAAATGACTCCAGAGCACTTAAAAACCCGCTTGCAACGAAATGACTCCAGAACACTTAAAAACCCGCTTGCAACGAAATGACTCCACAACACTTAAAAACCCGCTTGCAACGAAATGACTCCAGAGCACTTAAAAACCCGCTTGCAACGAAATGACTCCAGAACACTTAAAAACCCGCTTGCAACGAAATGACTCCAGAGCACTTAAAAACCCGCTTGCAACGAAATGCCTTCAGAGCACTTAAAAACCCGCTTGCAACGAAATGACTCCAGAGCACTTAAAAACCCGCTTGCAACGAAATGACTCCAGATCACTTAAAAACCCGCTTGCAAAGAAATGACTCCAGAGCACTTAAAAACCCGCTTGCATCGAAATGACTCCAGAGCACTTAAAAACCCGCTTGCAACGAAATGACACCAGAGCACTTAAAAACCCGCTTGCAACGAAATGACTCCAGAGCACTTAAAAACCCGCTTGCAAAGAAATGACTCCAGAGCACTTAAAAACCCGCTTGCAACGAAATGACTCCAGAGCATTTAAAAACCCGCTTGCAACGAAATGACTCCAGAGCACTTAAAAACCCGCTTGCAACGAAATGACTCCACAACACTTAAAAACCCGCTTGCAACGAAATGACTCCAGAGCACTTAAAAACCCGCTTGCAACGAAATGACTCCAGATCACTTAAAAACCCGCTTGCAACGAAATGACTCCACAACACTTAAAAACCCGCTTGCAACGAAATGACTCCAGATCACTTAAAAACCCGCTTGCAACGAAATGACTCCAGAGCACTTAAACACCCGCTTGCAACGAAATGACTCCAGAGCACTTAAAAACCCGCTTGCAACGAAATGACTCCAGAGCACTTAAAAACCCGCTTGCAACGAAATGACTCCAGAGTACTTAAAAACCCTATTGCAACGAAATGACTCCAGAGCACTTAAAAAACCCGCTTCCAGTGAAATGTCTGAGAAGTATGTAAAAACCCGCTTGCAATGAAATGACTCCAGAGCACGTAAAAACCCGCTTGCAATGAAATGACTCCAGAGCACTGAAAAACTCGCTTACAACGAAATGCCTTCAGAGCACTTAAAAAACCGCTTGCAACGAAATGACTCCAGAGCACTTAAAAACCCGCTTGCAACGAAAAGACTCCAGAGCACTTAAAAACCCGCTTGCAACGAAATGCCTTCAGAGCACTTAAAAACCCGCTTGCAACGAAATGACTCCAGAGCACTTAAAAACCCGCTTGCAACGAAATGACTCCAGAGCACTTAAAAACCCGCTTGCAAAGAAATGACTCCAGAGCACTTAAAAACCCGCTTGCAACGAAATGACTCCAGAACACTTAAAAACCCGCTTGCAACGAAATGACTCCAGAGCACTTAAAAACCCGCTTGCAACGAAATGAATCCAGAGCACTTAAAAACCCGCTTGCAACGAAATGACTCCAGAGCACTTAAAAACCCGCTTGCAAAGAAATGAGTCCAGAACACTTAAAAACCCGCTTGCAACGACATGACTCCAGAGCACTTAAAAACCCGCTTGCAACGAAATGACTCCAGTTCACTTAAAAAACCCGCTTACAGTGAAATGTCTGAGAAGTATGTAAAAACCCGCTTGCAATGAAATGACTCCAGAGCACGTAAAAACCCGCTTGCAACGAAATGACTCCAGAGCACTGAAAAACCCGCTTACAACGAAATGCCTTCAGAGCACTTAAAAACCCGCTTGCAACGAAATGACTCCAGAGCACTTAAAAACCCGCTTGCATCGAAATGACTCCAGAGCACTTAAAAACCCGCTTGCAACGAAATGACACCAGAGCACTTAAAAACCCGCTTGCAACGAAATGACTCCAGAGCACTTAAAAACCCGCTTGCAACGAAATGACTCCAGAGCACTTAAAAACCCGCTTGCAACGAAATGACTCCAGAGCATTTAAAAACCCGCTTGCAACGAAATGACTCCAGAGCACTTAAAAACCCGCTTGCAACGAAATGACTCCACAACATTTAAAAACCCGCTTGCAACGAAATGACTCCAGAGCACTTAAAAACCCGCTTGCAACGAAATGACTCCAGATCACTTAAAAACCCGCTTGCAACGAAATGACTCCACAACACTTAAAAACCCGCTTGCAACGAAATGACTCCAGATCACTTAAAAACCCGCTTGCAACGAAATGACTCCAGAGCACTTAAACACCCGCTTGCAACGAAATGACTCCAGAGCACTTAAAAACCCGCTTGCAACGAAATGACTCCAGAGCACTTAAAAACCCGCTTGCAACGAAATGACTCCAGAGTACTTAAAAACCCTATTGCAACGAAATGACTCCAGAGCACTTAAAAAACCCGCTTCCAGTGAAATGTCTGAGAAGTATGTAAAAACCCGCTTGCAATGAAATGACTCCAGAGCACGTAAAAACCCGCTTGCAACGAAATGACTCCAGAGCACTGAAAAACTCGCTTACAACGAAATGCCTTCAGAGCACTTAAAAAACCGCTTGCAACGAAATGACTCCAGAGCACTTAAAAACCCGCTTGCATCGAAATGACTCCAGAGCACTTAAAAACCCGCTTGCAACGAAATGACTCCAAAGCACTTAAAAACCCGCTTGCAACGAAATGACTCCAGAGCACTTAAAAACCCGCTTGCAACGAAATGACTCCAGAACACTTAAAAACCCGCTTGCAACGAAATGACTCCAGAGCACTTAAAAACCTGCTTGCAACGAAATGCCTTCAGAGCACTTAAAAACCCGCTTGCAACGAAATGACTCCAGAGCACTTAAAAACCCGCTTGCAACGAAATGACTCCAGATCACTTAAAAACCCGCTTGCAAAGAAATGACTCCAGAGCACTTAAAAACCCGCTTGCATCGAAATGACTCCAGAGCACTTAAAAACCCGCTTGCAACGAAATGACACCAGAGCACTTAAAAACCCGCTTGCAACGAAATGACTCCAGAGCACTTAAAAACCCGCTTGCAAAGAAATGACTCCAGAGCACTTAAAAACCCGCTTGCAACGAAATGACTCCAGAGCATTTAAAAACCCGCTTGCAACGAAATGACTCCAGAGCACTTAAAAACCCGCTTGCAACGAAATGACTCCACAACACTTAAAAACCCGCTTGCAACGAAATGACTCCAGAGCACTTAAAAACCCGCTTGCAACGAAATGACTCCAGATCACTTAAAAACCCGCTTGCAACGAAATGACTCCACAACACTTAAAAACCCGCTTGCAACGAAATGACTCCAGATCACTTAAAAATCCGCTTGCAACGAAATGACTCCAGAGCACTTAAACACCCGCTTGCAACGAAATGACTCCAGAGCACTTAAAAACCCGCTTGCAACGAAATGACTCCAGAGCACTTAAAAACCCGCTTGCAACGAAATGACTCCAGAGTACTTAAAAACCCTATTGCAACGAAATGACTCCAGAGCACTTAAAAAACCCGCTTCCAGTGAAATGTCTGAGAAGTATGTAAAAACCCGCTTGCAATGAAATGACTCCAGAGCACGTAAAAACCCGCTTGCAACGAAATGACTCCAGAGCACTGAAAAACTCGCTTACAACGAAATGCCTTCAGAGCACTTAAAAAACCGCTTGCAACGAAATGACTCCAGAGCACTTAAAAACCCGCTTGCAACGAAATGACTCCAGAACACTTAAAAACCCGCTTGCAACGAAATGACTCCAGAGCACTTAAAAACCCGCTTGCAACGAAATGACTCAAGAGCACTTAAAAACCCGCTTGCAACGAAATGACTCCAGAACACTTAAAAACCCGCTTGCAACGAAAAGACTCCAGAGCACTTAAAAACCCGCTTGCAACGAAATGCCTTCAGAGCACTTAAAAACCCGCTTGCAACGAAATGACTCCAGAGCACTTAAAAACCCGCTTGCAACGAAATGACTCCAGAGCACTTAAAAACCCGCTTGCAAAGAAATGACTCCAGAGCACTTAAAAACCCGCTTGCAACGAAATGACTCCAGAACACTTAAAAACCCGCTTGCAACGAAATGACTCCAGAGCACTTAAAAACCCGCTTGCAACGAAATTCCTTCAGAGCACTTAAAAACCCGCTTGCAACGAAATGACTCCAGAGCACTTAAAAACCCGCTTGCAACGAAATGACTCCAGAGCACTTAAAAACCCGCTTGCAACGAAATGACTCCAGAGCACTTAAAAACCCGCTTGCAACGAAATGACTCCAGAGCACTTAAAAACCCGCTTGCAAAGAAATGAGTCCAGAACACTTGAAAACCCGCTTGCAACGACATGACTCCAGAGCACTTAAAAACCCGCTTGCAACGAAATGACTCCAGTTCACTTAAAAAACCCGCTTACAGTGAAATGTCTGAGAAGTATGTAAAAACCCGCTTGCAATGAAATGACTCCAGAGCACGTAAAAACCCGCTTGCAACGAAATGACTCCAGAGCACTGAAAAACCCGCTTACAACGAAATGCCTTCAGAGCACTTAAAAACCCGCTTGCAACGAAATGACTCCAGAGCACTTAAAAACCCGCTTGCATCGAAATGACTCCAGAGCACTTAAAAACCCGCTTGCAACGAAATGACACCAGAGCACTTAAAAACCCGCTTGCAACGAAATGACTCCAGAGCACTTAAAAACCCGCTTGCAACGAAATGACTCCAGAGCACTTAAAAACCCGCTTGCAACGAAATGACTCCAGAGCATTTAAAAACCCGCTTGCAACGAAATGACTCCAGAGCACTTAAAAACCCGCTTGCAACGAAATGACTCCACAACACTTAAAAACCCGCTTGCAACGAAATGACTCCAGAGCACTTAAAAACCCGCTTGCAACGAAATGACTCCAGATCACTTAAAAACCCGCTTGCAACGAAATGACTCCACAACACTTAAAAACCCGCTTGCAACGAAATGACTCCAGATCACTTAAAAACCCGCTTGCAACGAAATAACTCCAGAGCACTTAAACACCCGCTTGCAACGAAATGACTCCAGAGCACTTAAAAACCCGCTTGCAACGAAATGACTCCAGAGCACTTAAAAACCCGCTTGCAACGAAATGACTCCAGAGTACTTAAAAACCCGCTTGCAACGAAATGACTCCAGAGCACTTAAAAATCCGCTTGCAAAGAAATGAGTCCAGAACACTTAAAAACCCTATTGCAACGAAATGACTCCAGAGCACTTAAAAAACCCGCTTCCAGTGAAATGTCTGAGAAGTATGTAAAAACCCGCTTGCAATGAAATGACTCCAGAGCAAGTAAAAACCCGCTTGCAACGAAATGACTCCAGAGCACTGAAAAACTCGCTTACAACGAAATGCCTTCAGAGCACTTAAAAAACCGCTTGCAACGAAATGACTCCAGAGCACTTAAAAACCCGCTTGCATCGAAATGACTCCAGAGCACTTAAAAACCCGCTTGCAACGAAATGACTCCAGAGCACTTAAAAACCCGCTTGCAACGAAATGACTCCAGAGCACTTAAAAACCCGCTTGCAACGAAATGACTCCAGAACACTTAAAAACCCGCTTGCAACGAAATGACTCCAGAGCACTTAAAAACGCGCTTGCAACGAAATGCCTTCAGAGCACTTAAAAACCCGCTTGCAACGAAATGACTCCAGAGCACTTAAAAACCCGCTTGCAACGAAATGACTCCAGAGCACTTAAAAACCCGCTTGCAACGAAATGACTCCAGAGCACTTAAAAATCCGCTTGCAAAGAAATGAGTCCAGAACACTTAAAAACCCGCTTGCAACGAAATGACTCCAGAGTACTTAAAAACCCGCTTGCAACGAAATGACTCCAGTTCACTTAAAAAACCCGCTTACAGTGAAATGTCTGAGAAGTATGTAAAAACCCGCTTGCAATGAAATGACTCCAGAGCACGTAAAAACCCGCTTGCAACGAAATGACTCCAGAGCACTGAAAAACCCGCTTACAACGAAATGCCTTCAGAGCACTTAAAAACCCGCTTGCAACGAAATGACTCCAGAGCACTTAAAAACCCGCTTGCATCGAAATGACTCCAGAGCACTTAAAAACCCGCTTGCAACGAAATGACACCAGAGCACTTAAAAACCCGCTTGCAACGAAATGACTCCAGAGCACTTAAAAACCCGCTTGCAACGAAATGACTCCAGAGCACTTAAAAACCCGCTTGCAACGAAATGACTCCAGAGCATTTAAAAACCCGCTTGCAACGAAATGACTCCAGAGCACTTAAAAACCCGCTTGCAACGAAATGACTCCAGAGCACTTAAAAACCCGCTTGCAACGAAATGACTCCAGAGCACTTAAAAACCCGCTTGCAACGAAATGACTCCAGATCACTTAAAAACCCGCTTGCAACGAAATGACTCCACAACACTTAAAAACCCGCTTGCAACGAAATGACTCCAGATCACTTAAAAACCCGCTTGCAACGAAATGACTCCAGAGCACTTAAACACCCGCTTGCAACGAAATGACTCCAGAGCACTTAAAAACCCGCTTGCAACGAAATGACTCCAGAGCACTTAAAAACCCGCTTGCAACGAAATGACTCCAGAGTACTTAAAAACCCTATTGCAACGAAATGACTCCAGAGCACTTAAAAAACCCGCTTCCAGTGAAATGTCTGAGAAGTATGTAAAAACCCGCTTGCAATGAAATGACTCCAGAGCACGTAAAAACCCGCTTGCAACGAAATGACTCCAGAGCACTGAAAAACTCGCTTACAACGAAATGCCTTCAGAGCACTTAAAAAACCGCTTGCAACGAAATGACTCCAGAGCACTTAAAAACCCGCTTGCATCGAAATGACTCCAGAGCACTTAAAAACCCGCTTGCAACGAAATGACTCCAGAGCACTTAAAAACCCGCTTGCAACGAAATGACTCCAGAGCACTTAAAAACCCGCTTGCAACGAAATGACTCCAGAACACTTAAAAACCCGCTTGCAACGAAATGACTCCAGAGCACTTAAAAACCCGCTTGCAACGAAATGACTCCAGAACACTTAAAAACCCGCTTGCAACGAAATGACTCCAGAGCACTTAAAAACCCGCTTGCAACGAAATGCCTTCAGAGCACTTAAAAACCCGCTTGCAACGAAATGACTCCAGAGCACTTAAAAACCCGCTTGCAAAGAAATGACTCCAGATCACTTAAAAACCCGCTTGCAAAGAAATGACTCCAGAGCACTTAAAAACCCGCTTGCATCGAAATGACTCCAGAGTACTTAAAAACCCTATTGCAACGAAATGACTCCAGAGCACTTAAAAAACCCGCTTCCAGTGAAATGTCTGAGAAGTATGTAAAAACCCGCTTGCAATGAAATGACTCCAGAGCACGTAAAAACCCGCTTGCAACGAAATGACTCCAGAGCACTGAAAAACTCGCTTACAACGAAATGCCTTCAGAGCACTTAAAAAACCGCTTGCAACGAAATGACTCCAGAGCACTTAAAAACCCGCTTGCATCGAAATGACTCCAGAGCACTTAAAAACCCGCTTGCAACGAAATGACTCCAGAGCACTTAAAAACCCGCTTGCAACGAAATGACTCCAGAGCACTTAAAAACCCGCTTGCAACGAAATGACTCCAGAACACTTAAAAACCCGCTTGCAACGAAATGACTCCAGAGCACTTAAAAACCCGCTTGCAACGAAATGCCTTCAGAGCACTTAAAAACCCGCTTGCAACGAAATGACTCCAGAGCACTTAAAAACCCGCTTGCAACGAAATGACTCCAGAGCACTTGAAAACCCGCTTGCAAAGAAATGACTCCAGAGCACTTAAAAACCCGCTTGCAACGAAATGACTCCAGAACACTTAAAAACCCGCTTGCAACGAAATGACTCCAGAGCACTTAAAAACCCGCTTGCAACGAAATTCCTTCAGAGCACTTAAAAACCCGCTTGCAACGAAATGACTCCAGAGCACTTAAAAACCCGCTTGCAACGAAATGACTCCAGAGCACTTAAAAACCCGCTTGCAACGAAATGACTCCAGAGCACTTAAAAACCCGCTTGCAACGAAATGACTCCAGAGCACTTAAAAACCCGCTTGCAAAGAAATGAGTCCAGAACACTTAAAAACCCGCTTGCAACGAAATGACTCCAGAGTACTTAAAAACCCGCTTGCAACGAAATGACTCCAGTTCACTTAAAAAACCCGCTTACAGTGAAATGTCTGAGAAGTATGTAAAAACCCGCTTGCAATGAAATGACTCCAGAGCACGTAAAAACCCGCTTGCAACGAAATGACTCCAGAGCACTGAAAAACCCGCTTACAACGAAATGCCTTCAGAGCACTTAAAAACCCGCTTGCAACGAAATGACTCCAGAGCACTTAAAAACCCGCTTGCATCGAAATGACTCCAGAGCACTTAAAAACCCGCTTGCAACGAAATGACACCAGAGCACTTAAAAACCCGCTTGCAACGAAATGACTCCAGAGCACTTAAAAACCCGCTTGCAACGAAATGACTCCAGAGCACTTAAAAACCCGCTTGCAACGAAATGACTCCAGAGCATTTAAAAACCCGCTTGCAACGAAATGACTCCAGAGCACTTAAAAACCCGCTTGCAACGAAATGACTCCAGAGCATTTAAAAACCCGCTTGCAACGAAATGACTCCAGAGCACTTAAAAACCCGCTTGCAACGAAATGACTCCACAACACTTAAAAACCCGCTTGCAACGAAATGACTCCAGAGCACTTAAAAACCCGCTTGCAACGAAATGACTCCAGATCACTTAAAAACCCGCTTGCAACGAAATGACTCCACAACACTTAAAAACCCGCTTGCAACGAAATGACTGCAGATCACTTAAAAACCCGCTTGCAACGAAATGACTCCAGAGCACTTAAACACCCGCTTGCAACGAAATGACTCCAGAGCACTTAAAAACCCGCTTGCAACGAAATGACTCCAGAGCACTTAAAAACCCGCTTGCAACGAAATGACTCCAGAGTACTTAAAAACCCTATTGCAACGAAATGACTCCAGAGCACTTAAAAAACCCGCTTCCAGTGAAATGTCTGAGAAGTATGTAAAAACCCGCTTGCAATGAAATGACTCCAGAGCACGTAAAAACCCGCTTGCAACGAAATGACTCCAGAGCACTGAAAAACTCGCTTACAACGAAATGCCTTCAGAGCACTTAAAAAACCGCTTGCAACGAAATGACTCCAGAGCACTTAAAAACCCGCTTGCATCGAAATGACTCCAGAGCACTTAAAAACCCGCTTGCAACGAAATGACTCCAGAGCACTTAAAAACCCGCTTGCAACGAAATGACTCCAGAGCACTTAAAAACCCGCTTGCAACGAAATGACTCCAGAACACTTAAAAACCCGCTAGCAACGAAATGACTCCAGAGCACTTAAAAACCCGCTTGCAACGAAATGCCTTCAGAGCACTTAAAAACCCGCTTGCAACGAAATGACTCCAGAGCACTTAAAAACCCGCTTGCAACGAAATGACTCCAGAGCACTTAAAAACCCGCTTGCAACGAAATGACTCCAGAGCACTTAAAAACCCGCTTGCAAAGAAATGAGTCCAGAACACTTAAAAACCCGCTTGCAACGAAATGACTCCAGAGTACTTAAAAACCTGCTTGCAACGAAATGACTCCAGTTCACTTAAAAAACCCGCTTACAGTGAAATGTCTGAGAAGTATGTAAAAACCCGCTTGCAATGAAATGACTCCAGAGCACGTAAAAACCCGCTTGCAACGAAATGACTCCAGAGCACTGAAAAACCCGCTTACAACGAAATGCCTTCAGAGCACTTAAAAACCCGCTTGCAACGAAATGACTCCAGATCACTTAAAAACCCGCTTGCAACGAAATGACTCCAGAGCACTTAAACACCCGCTTGCAACGAAATGATTCCAGAGCACTTAAAAACCCGCTTGCAACGAAATGACTCCAGAGCACTTAAAAACCCGCTTGCAACGAAATGACTCCAGAGTACTTAAAAACCCGCTTGCAACGAAATGACTCCAGAGCACTTAAAAAACCTGCTTCCAGTGAAATGTCTGAGAAGTATGTAAAAACCCGCTTGCAATGAAATGACTCCAGAGCACGTAAAAACCCGCTTGCAACGAAATGACTCCAGAGCACTGAAAAACTCGCTTACAACGAAATGCCTTCAGAGCACTTAAAAAACCGCTTGCAACGAAATGACTCCAGAGCACTTAAAAACCCGCTTGCATCGAAATGACTCCAGAGCACTTAGAAACCCGCTTGCAACGAAATGACTCCAAAGCACTTAAAAACCCGCTTGCAACGAAATGACTCCAGAGCACTTAAAAACCCGCTTGCAACGAAATGACTCCAGAGCACTTAAAAACCCGCTTGCAACGAAATGCCTTCAGAGCACTTAAAAACCCGCTTGCAACGAAATGACTCCAGAGCACTTAAAAACCCGCTTGCAACGAAATGACTCCAGATCACTTAAAAACCCGCTTGCAAAGAAATGACTCCAGAGCACTTAAAAACCCGCTTGCATCGAAATGACTCCAGAGCACTGAAAAACCCGCTTGCAACGAAATGACACCAGAGCACTTAAAAACCCGCTTGCAACGAAATGACTCCAGAGCACTTAAAAACCCGCTTGCAACGAAATGACTCCAGAGCACTTAAAAACCCGCTTGCAACGAAATGACTCCAGAGCATTTAAAAACCCGCTTGCAACGAAATGACTCCAGAGCACTTAAAAACCCGCTTGCAACGAAATGACTCCACAACACTTAAAAACCCGCTTGCAACGAAATGACTCCAGAGCACTTAAAAACCCGCTTGCAACGAAATGACTCCAGATCACTTAAAAACCCGCTTGCAACGAAATGACTCCACAACACTTAAAAACCCGCTTGCAACGAAATGACTCTAGATCACTTAAAAACCCGCTTGCAACGAAATGACTCCAGAGCACTTAAACACCCGCTTGCAACGAAATGACTCCAGAGCACTTAAAAACCCGCTTGCAACGAAATGACTCCAGAGCACTTAAAAACCCGCTTGCAACGAAATGACTCCAGAGTACTTAAAAACCCTATTGCAACGAAATGACTCCAGAGCACTTAAAAAACCCGCTTCCAGTGAAATGTCTGAGAAGTATGTAAAAACCCGCTTGCAATGAAATGACTCCAGAGCACGTAAAAACCCGCTTGCAACGAAATGACTCCAGAGCACTGAAAAACTCGCTTACAACGAAATGCCTTCAGAGCACTTAAAAAACCGCTTGCAACGAAATGACTCCAGAGCACTTAAAAACCCGCTTGCAACGAAATGACTCCAGAACACTTAAAAACCCGCTTGCAACGAAATGACTCCAGAGCACTTAAAAACCCGCTTGCAACGAAATGACTCCAGAGCACTTAAAAACCCGCTTGCAACGAAATGACTCCAGAACACTTAAAAACCCGCTTGCAACGAAAAGACTCCAGAGCACTTAAAAACCCGCTTGCAACGAAATGCCTTCAGAGCACTTAAAAACCCGCTTGCAACGAAATGACTCCAGAGCACTTAAAAACCCGCTTGCAACGAAATGACTCCAGAGCACTTAAAAACCCGCTTGCAAAGAAATGACTCCAGAGCACTTAAAAACCCGCTTGCAACGAAATGACTCCAGAACACTTAAAAACCCGCTTGCAACGAAATGACTCCAGAGCACTTAAAAACCCGCTTGCAACGAAATTCCTTCAGAGCACTTAAAAACCCGCTTGCAACGAAATGACTCCAGAGCACTTAAAAACCCGCTTGCAACGAAATGACTCCAGAGCACTTAAAAACCCGCTTGCAACGAAATGACTCCAGAGCACTTAAAAACCCGCTTGCAACGAAATGACTCCAGAGCACTTAAAAACCCGCTTGCAAAGAAATGAGTCCAGAACACTTAAAAACCCGCTTGCAACGACATGACTCCAGAGCACTTAAAAACCCGCTTGCAACGAAATGACTCCAGTTCACTTAAAAAACCCGCTTACAGTGAAATGTCTGAGAAGTATGTAAAAACCCGCTTGCAATGAAATGACTCCAGAGCACGTAAAAACCCGCTTGCAACGAAATGACTCCAGAGCACTGAAAAACCCGCTTACAACGAAATGCCTTCAGAGCACTTAAAAACCCGCTTGCAACGAAATGACTCCAGAGCACTTAAAAACCCGCTTGCATCGAAATGACTCCAGAGCACTTAAAAACCCGCTTGCAACGAAATGACACCAGAGCACTTAAAAACCCGCTTGCAACGAAATGACTCCAGAGCACTTAAAAACCCGCTTGCAACGAAATGACTCCAGAGCACTTAAAAACCCGCTTGCAACGAAATGACTCCAGAGCATTTAAAAACCCGCTTGCAACGAAATGACTCCAGAGCACTTAAAAACCCGCTTGCAACGAAATGACTCCACAACACTTAAAAACCCGCTTGCAACGAAATGACTCCAGAGCACTTAAAAACCCGCTTGCAACGAAATGACTCCAGATCACTTAAAAACCCGCTTGCAACGAAATGACTCCACAACACTTAAAAACCCGCTTGCAACGAAATGACTCCAGAGCACTTAAACACCCGCTTGCAACGAAATGACTCCAGAGCACTTAAACACCCGCTTGCAGCGAAATGACTCCAGAGCACTTAAAAACCCGCTTGCAACGAAATGACTCCTGAGCACTTAAAAACCCGCTTGCAACGAAATGACTCCAGAGTACTTAAAAACCCTATTGCAACGAAATGACTCCAGAGCACTTAAAAAACCCGCTTCCAGTGAAATGTCTGAGAAGTATGTAAAAACCCGCTTGCAATGAAATGACTCCAGAGCACGTAAAAACCCGCTTGCAACGAAATGACTCCAGAGCACTGAAAAACTCGCTTACAACGAAATGCCTTCAGAGCACTTAAAAAACCGCTTGCAACGAAATGACTCCAGAGCACTTAAAAACCCGCTTGCATCGAAATGACTCCAGAGCACTTAAAAACCCGCTTGCAACGAAATGACTCCAGAGCACTTAAAAACCCGCTTGCAACGAAATGACTCCAGAGCACTTAAAAACCCGCTTGCAACGAAATGACTCCAGAGCACTTAAAAACCCGCTTGCAACGAAATGACTCCAGAGCACTTAAAAACGCGCTTGCAACGAAATGCCTTCAGAGCACTTAAAAACCCGCTTGCAACGAAATGACTCCAGAGCACTTAAAAACCCGCTTGCAACGAAATGACTCCAGAGCACTTAAAAACCCGCTTGCAACGAAATGACTCCAGAGCACTTAAAAACCCGCTTGCAAAGAAATGAGTCTAGAACACTTAAAAACCCGCTTGCAACGAAATGACTCCAGAGTACTTAAAAACCCGCTTGCAACGAAATGACTCCAGTTCACTTAAAAAACCCGCTTACAGTGAAATGTCTGAGAAGTATGTAAAAACCCGCTTGCAATGAAATGACTCCAGAGCACGTAAAAACCCGCTTGCAACGAAATGACTCCAGAGCACTGAAAAACCCGCTTACAACGAAATGCCTTCAGAGCACTTAAAAACCCGCTTGCAACGAAATGACTCCAGAGCACTTAAAAACCCGCTTGCATCGAAATGACTCCAGAGCACTTAAAAACCCGCTTGCAACGAAATGACACCAGAGCACTTAAAAACCCGCTTGCAACGAAATGACTCCAGAGCACTTAAAAACCCGCTTGCAACGAAATGACTCCAGAGCACTTAAAAACCCGCTTGCAACGAAATGACTCCAGAGCATTTAAAAACCCGCTTGCAACGAAATGACTCCAGAGCACTTAAAAACCCGCTTGCAACGAAATGACTCCAGAGCACTTAAAAACCCGCTTGCAACGAAATGACTCCAGAGCACTTAAAAACCCGCTTGCAACGAAATGACTCCAGATCACTTAAAAACCCGCTTGCAACGAAATGACTCCACAACACTTAAAAACCCGCTTGCAACGAAATGACTCCAGATCACTTAAAAACCCGCTTGCAACGAAATGACTCCAGAGCACTTAAACACCCGCTTGCAACGAAATGACTCCAGAGCACTTAAAAACCCGCTTGTAACGAAATGACTCCAGAGCACTTAAAAACCCGCTTGCAACGAAATGACTCCAGAGTACTTAAAAACCCTATTGCAACGAAATGACTCCAGAGCACTTAAAAAACCCGCTTCCAGTGAAATGTCTGAGAAGTATGTAAAAACCCGCTTGCAATGAAATGACTCCAGAGCACGTAAAAACCCGCTTGCAACGAAATGACTCCAGAGCACTGAAAAACTCGCTTACAACGAAATGCCTTCAGAGCACTTAAAAAACCGCTTGCAACGAAATGACTCCAGAGCACTTAAAAACCCGCTTGCATCGAAATGACTCCAGAGCACTTAAAAACCCGCTTGCGACGAAATGACTCCAGAGCACTTAAAAACCCGCTTGCAACGAAATGACTCCAGAGCACTTAAAAACCCGCTTGCAACGAAATGACTCCAGAACACTTAAAAACCCGCTTGCAACGAAATGACTCCAGAGCACTTAAAAACCCGCTTGCAACGAAATGACTCCAGAGCACTTAAAAACCCGCTTGCAACGAAATGACTCCAGATCACTTAAAAACCCGCTTGCAAAGAAATGACTCCAGAGCACTTAAAAACCCGCTTGCATCGAAATGACTCCAGAGCACTTAAAAACCCGCTTGCAACGAAATGACACCAGAGCACTTAAAAACCCGCTTGGAACGAAATGACTCCAGAGCACTTAAAAACCCGATTGCAACGAAATGACTCCAGAGCACTTAAAAACCCGCTTGCAACGAAATGACTCCAGAGCATTTAAAAACCCGCTTGCAACGAAATGACTCCAGAGCACTTAAAAACCCGCTTGCAACGAAATGACTCCACAACACTTAAAATCCCGCTTGCAACGAAATGACTCCAGAGCACTTAAAAACCCGCTTGCAACGAAATGACTCCAGATCACTTAAAAACCCGCTTGCAACGAAATGACTCCACAACACTTAAAAACCCGCTTGCAACGAAATGACTCCAGATCACTTAAAAACCCGCTTGCAACGAAATGACTCCAGAGCACTTAAACACCCGCTTGCAACGAAATGACTCCAGAGCACTTAAAAACCCGCTTGCAACGAAATGACTCCAGAGCACTTAAAAACCCGCTTGCAACGAAATGACTCCAGAGTACTTAAAAACCCTATTGCAACGAAATGACTCCAGAGCACTTAAAAAACCCGCATCCAGTGAAATGTCTGAGAAGTATGTAAAAACCCGCTTGCAATGAAATGACTCCAGAGCACGTAAAAACCCGCTTGCAACGAAATGACTCCAGAGCACTGAAAAACTCGCTTACAACGAAATGCCTTCAGAGCACTTAAAAAACCGCTTGCAACGAAATGACTCCAGAGCACTTAAAAACCCGCTTGCATCGAAATGACTCCAGAGCACTTAAAAACCCGCTTGCAACGAAATGACTCCAGAGCACTTAAAAACCCGCTTGCAACGAAATGACTCCAGAGCACTTAAAAACCCGCTTGCAACGAAATGACTCCAGAACACTTAAAAACCCGCTTGCAACGAAATGACTCCAGAGCACTTAAAAACCCGCTTGCAACGAAATGCCTTCAGAGCACTTAAAAACCCGCTTGCAACGAAATGACTCCAGAGCACTTAAAAACCCGCTTGCAACGAAATGACTCCAGAGCACTTAAAAACCCGCTTGCAACGAAATGACTCCAGAGCACTTAAAAACCCGCTTGCAACGAAATGACTCCAGAGCACTTAAAAACCCGCTTGCAAAGAAATGAGTCCAGAACACTTAAAAACCCGCTTGCAACGAAATGACTCCAGAGTACTTAAAAACCCGCTTGCAACGAAATGACTCCAGTTCACTTAAAAAACCCGCTTACAGTGAAATGTCTGAGAAGTATGTAAAAACCCGCTTGCAATGAAATGACTCCAGAGCACGTAAAAACCCGCTTGCAACGAAATGACTCCAGAGCACTGAAAAACCCGCTTACAACGAAATGCCTTCAGAGCACTTAAAAACCCGCTTGCAACGAAATGACTCCAGAGCACTTAAAAACCCGCTTGCATCGAAATGACTCCAGAGCACTTAAACACCCGCTTGCAACGAAATGACTCCAGAGCACTTAAAAACCCGCTTGCAACGAAATGACTCCAGAGCACTTAAAAACCCGCTTGCAACGAAATGACTCCAGAGCACTTAAAAACCCGCTTGCAACGAAATGACTCCAGAGCACTTAAAAACCCGCTTGCAACGAAATGACTCCAGAACACTTAAAAACCCGCTTGCAACGAAATGACTCCAGAGCACTTAAAAACCCGCTTGCAACGAAATGACTCCAGAGCACTTAAAAACCCGCTTGCAACGAAATGACTCCAGAGCACTTAAAAACCCGCTTGCAACGAAATGACTCCAGAGCACTTAAAAACCCGCTTGCAACGAAATGACTCCAGAGCACTTAAAAACCCGCTTGCAACGAAATGACTCCAGAGCACTTAAAAACCCGCTTGCAACGAAATGACTCCAGAGCACTTAAAAACCCGCTTGCAACGAAATGACTCCAGAACACTTAAAAACCCGCTTGCAACGAAATGACTCCAGATCACTTAAAAACCCGCTTGCAACGAAATGACTCCAGAGCACTTAAACACCCGCTTGCAACGAAATGACTCCAGAGCACTTAAAAACCCGCTTGCAACGAAATGACTCCAGAGTACTTAAAAACCCTATTGCAACGAAATGACTCCAGAGCACTTAAAAAACCCGCTTCCAGTGAAATGTCTGAGAAGTATGTAAAAACCCGCTTGCAATGAAATGACTCCAGAGCACGTAAAAACCCGCTTGCAACGAAATGACTCCAGAGCACTGAAAAACTCACTTACAACGAAATGACTCCAGAGCACTTAAAAACCCGCTTGCAACGAAATGACTCCAGAGCACTTAAAAACCCGCTTGCAACGAAATGACTCCAGAGCACTTAAAAACCCGCTTGCAACGAAATGACTCCAGATCACTTAAAAACCCGCTTGCAACGAAATGACTCCACAACACTTAAAAACCCGCTTGCAACGAAATGACTCCAGATCACTTAAAAACCCGCTTGCAACGAAATGACTCCAGAGCACTTAAACACCCGCTTGCAACGAAATGACTCCAGAGCACTTAAAAACCCGCTTGCAACGAAATGACTCCAGAGCACTTAAAAACCCGCTTGCAACGAAATGACTCCAGAGTACTTAAAAACCCTATTGCAACGAAATGACTCCAGAGCACTTAAAAAACCCGCTTCCAGTGAAATGTCTGAGAAGTATGTAAAAACCCGCTTGCAATGAAATGACTCCAGAGCACGTAAAAACCCGCTTGCAACGAAATGACTCCAGAGCACTGAAAAACTCGCTTACAACGAAATGCCTTCAGAGCACTTAAAAAACCGCTTGCAACGAAATGACTCCAGAGCACTTAAAAACCCGCTTGCATCGAAATGACTCCAGAGCACTTAAAAACCCGCTTGCAACGAAATGACTCCAGAGCACTTAAAAACCCGCTTGCAACGAAATGACTCCAGAGCACTTAAAAACCCGCTTGCAACGAAATGACTCCAGAACACTTAAAAACCCGCTTGCAACGAAATGACTCCAGAGCACTTAAAAACCCGCTTGCAACGAAATGCCTTCAGAGCACTTAAAAACCCGCTTGCAACGAAATGACTCCAGAGCACTTAAAAACCCGCTTGCAACGAAATGACTCCAGAGCACTTAAAAACCCGCTTGCAAAGAAATGACTCCAGAGCACTTAAAAACCCGCTTGCAACGAAATGACTCCAGAACACTTAAAAACCCGCTTGCAACGAAATGACTCCAGAGCACTTAAAAACCCGCTTGCAACGAAATGACTCCAGAGCACTTAAAAACCCGCTTGCAACGAAATGACTCCAGAGCACTTAAACACCCGCTTGCAACGAAATGACTCCAGAGCACTTAAAAACCCGCTTGCAACGAAATGACTCCAGAGCACTTAAACACCCGCTTGCAACGAAATGACTCCAGAGCACTTAAAAACCCGCATGCAACGAAATGACTCCAGAGCACTTAAAAACCCGCTTGCAACGAAATGACTCTAGAGCACTTAAAAACCCGCTTGCAACGAAATGACTCCAGAACACTTAAAAACCCGCTTGCAACGAAATGACTCCAGAGCACTTAAAAACCCGCTTGCAACGAAATGACTCCAGAACACTTAAAAACCCGCTTGCAACGAAATGACTCCAGAGCACTTAAAAACCCGCTTGCAACGAAATGCCTTCAGAGCACTTAAAAACCCGCTTGCAACGAAATGACTCCAGAGCACTTAAAACCCGCTTGCAACGAAATGACTCCAGAGCACTTAAAAACCCGCTTGCAACGAAATGACTCCAGAGCACTTAAAAACCCGCTTGCAACGAAATGACTCCAGAGCACTTAAAAACCCGCTTGCAACGAAATGACTCCAGAGCACTTAAAAACCCGCTTGCAACGAAATGACTCCAGAACACTTAAAAACCCGCTTGCAACGAAATGACTCCAGATCACTTAAAAACCCGCTTGCAACGAAATGACTCCAGAGCACTTAAACACCCGCTTGCAACGAAATGACTCCAGAGCACTTAAAAACCCGCTTGCAACGAAATGACTCCAGAGTACTTAAAAACCCTATTGCAACGAAATGACTCCAGAGCACTTAAAAAACCCGCTTCCAGTGAAATGTCTGAGAAGTATGTAAAAACCCGCTTGCAATGAAATGACTCCAGAGCACGTAAAAACCCGCTTGCAACGAAATGACTCCAGAGCACTGAAAAACTCACTTACAACGAAATGACTCCAGAGCACTTAAAAACCCGCTTGCAACGAAATGACTCCAGAGCACTTAAAAACCCGCTTGCAACGAAATGACTCCAGAGCACTTAAAAACCCGCTTGCAACGAAATGACTCCAGAGCACTTAAAAAACCCGCTTACAGTGAAATGCCTGAGAAGTATGTAAAAACCCGCTTGCAATGAAATGACTCCAGAGCACGTAAAAACCCGCTTGCAACGAAATGTCTCCAGAGCACTGAAAAACCCGCTTACAACGAAATGCCTTCAGAGCACTTAAAAACCCGCTTGCCACGAAATGACTCCAGAGCACTTAAAAACCCGCTTGCATCGAAATGACTCCAGAGCACTTAAAAACCCGCTTGCAACGAAATGACACCAGAGCACTTAAAAACCCGCTTGCAACGAAATGACTCCAGAGCACTTAAAAACCCGCTTGCAACGAAATGCCTCCAGAGCACTTAAAAACCCGCTTGCAACGAAATGACTCCAGAGCACTTAAAAACCCGCTTGCAACGAAATGACTCCAGATCACTTAAAAACCCGCTTGCAACGAAATGACTCCACAACACTTAAAAACCCGCTTGCAACGAAATGACTCCAGATCACTTAAAAACCCGCTTGCAACGAAATGACTCCAGAGCACTTAAACACCCGCTTGCAACGAAATGACTCCAGAGCACTTAAAAACCCGCTTGCAACGAAATGACTCCAGAGCACTTAAAAACCCGCTTGCAACGAAATGACTCCAGAGTACTTAAAAACCCTATTGCAACGAAATGACTCCAGAGCACTTAAAAAACCCGCTTCCAGTGAAATGTCTGAGAAGTATGTAAAAACCCGCTTGCAATGAAATGACTCCAGAGCACGTAAAAACCCGCTTGCAACTAAATGACTCCAGAGCACTGAAAAACTCGCTTACAACGATATGCCTTCAGAGCACTTAAAAAACCGCTTGCAACGAAATGACTCCAGAGCACTTAAAAACCCGCTTGCATCGAAATGACTCCAGAGCACTTAAAAACCCGCTTGCAACGAAATGACTCCAGAGCACTTAAAAACCCGCTTGCAACGAAATGACTCCAGAGCACTTAAAAACCCGCTTGCAACGAAATGACTCCAGAGCACTTAAAAACCCGCTTGCAACGAAATGACTCCAGAGCACTTAAAAACCCGCTTGCAACGAAATGCCTTCAGAGCACTTAAAAACCCGCTTGCAACGAAATGACTCCAGAGCACTTAAAAACCCGCTTGCAACGAAATGACTCCAGAGCACTTAAAAACCCGCTTGCAAAGAAATGACTCCAGAGCACTTAAAAACCCGCTTGCAACGAAATGACTCCAGAACACTTAAAAACCCGCTTGCAACGAAATGACTCCAGAGCACTTAAAAACCCGCTTGCAACGAAATTCCTTCAGAGCACTTAAACACCCGCTTGCAACGAAATGACTCCAGAGCACTTAAACACCCGCTTGCAACGAAATGACTCCAGAGCACTTAAAAACCCGCATGCAAAGAAATGACTCCAGAGCACTTAAAAACCCGCTTGCAACGAAATGACTCCAGAACACTTAAAAACCCGCTTGCAACGAAATGACTCCAGAGCACTTAAAAACCCGCTTGCAACGAAATTCCTTCAGAGCACTTAAACACCCGCTTGCAACGAAATGACTCCAGAGCACTTAAACACCCGCTTGCAACGAAATGACTCCAGAGCACTTAAAAACCCGCATGCAACGAAATGACTCCAGAGCACTTAAAAACCCGCTTGCAACGAAATGACTCTAGAGCACTTAAAAACCCGCTTGCAACGAAATGACTCCAGAACACTTAAAAACCCGCTTGCAACGAAATGACTCCAGAGCACTTAAAAACCCGCTTGCAACGAAATGACTCCAGAACACTTAAAAACCCGCTTGCAACGAAATGACTCCAGAGCACTTAAAAACCCGCTTGCAACGAAATGCCTTCAGAGCACTTAAAAACCCGCTTGCAACGAAATGACTCCAGAGCACTTAAAACCCGCTTGCAACGAAATGACTCCAGAGCACTTAAAAACCCGCTTGCAACGAAATGACTCCAGAGCACTTAAAAACCCGCTTGCAACGAAATGACTCCAGAGCACTTAAAAACCCGCTTGCAACGAAATGACTCCAGAGCACTTAAAAACCCGCTTGCAACGAAATGACTCCAGAACACTTAAAAACCCGCTTGCAACGAAATGACTCCAGATCACTTAAAAACCCGCTTGCAACGAAATGACTCCAGAGCACTTAAACACCCGCTTGCAACGAAATGACTCCAGAGCACTTAAAAACCCGCTTGCAACGAAATGACTCCAGAGTACTTAAAAACCCTATTGCAACGAAATGACTCCAGAGCACTTAAAAAACCCGCTTCCAGTGAAATGTCTGAGAAGTATGTAAAAACCCGCTTGCAATGAAATGACTCCAGAGCACGTAAAAACCCGCTTGCAACGAAATGACTCCAGAGCACTGAAAAACTCACTTACAACGAAATGACTCCAGAGCACTTAAAAACCCGCTTGCAACGAAATGACTCCAGAGCACTTAAAAACCCGCTTGCAACGAAATGACTCCAGAGCACTTAAAAACCCGCTTGCAACGAAATGACTCCAGAGCACTTAAAAAACCCGCTTACAGTGAAATGCCTGAGAAGTATGTAAAAACCCGCTTGCAATGAAATGACTCCAGAGCACGTAAAAACCCGCTTGCAACGAAATGTCTCCAGAGCACTGAAAAACCCGCTTACAACGAAATGCCTTCAGAGCACTTAAAAACCCGCTTGCCACGAAATGACTCCAGAGCACTTAAAAACCCGCTTGCATCGAAATGACTCCAGAGCACTTAAAAACCCGCTTGCAACGAAATGACACCAGAGCACTTAAAAACCCGCTTGCAACGAAATGACTCCAGAGCACTTAAAAACCCGCTTGCAACGAAATGCCTCCAGAGCACTTAAAAACCCGCTTGCAACGAAATGACTCCAGAGCACTTAAAAACCCGCTTGCAACGAAATGACTCCAGATCACTTAAAAACCCGCTTGCAACGAAATGACTCCACAACACTTAAAAACCCGCTTGCAACGAAATGACTCCAGATCACTTAAAAACCCGCTTGCAACGAAATGACTCCAGAGCACTTAAACACCCGCTTGCAACGAAATGACTCCAGAGCACTTAAAAACCCGCTTGCAACGAAATGACTCCAGAGCACTTAAAAACCCGCTTGCAACGAAATGACTCCAGAGTACTTAAAAACCCTATTGCAACGAAATGACTCCAGAGCACTTAAAAAACCCGCTTCCAGTGAAATGTCTGAGAAGTATGTAAAAACCCGCTTGCAATGAAATGACTCCAGAGCACGTAAAAACCCGCTTGCAACTAAATGACTCCAGAGCACTGAAAAACTCGCTTACAACGATATGCCTTCAGAGCACTTAAAAAACCGCTTGCAACGAAATGACTCCAGAGCACTTAAAAACCCGCTTGCATCGAAATGACTCCAGAGCACTTAAAAACCCGCTTGCAACGAAATGACTCCAGAGCACTTAAAAACCCGCTTGCAACGAAATGACTCCAGAGCACTTAAAAACCCGCTTGCAACGAAATGACTCCAGAGCACTTAAAAACCCGCTTGCAACGAAATGACTCCAGAGCACTTAAAAACCCGCTTGCAACGAAATGCCTTCAGAGCACTTAAAAACCCGCTTGCAACGAAATGACTCCAGAGCACTTAAAAACCCGCTTGCAACGAAATGACTCCAGAGCACTTAAAAACCCGCTTGCAAAGAAATGACTCCAGAGCACTTAAAAACCCGCTTGCAACGAAATGACTCCAGAACACTTAAAAACCCGCTTGCAACGAAATGACTCCAGAGCACTTAAAAACCCGCTTGCAACGAAATTCCTTCAGAGCACTTAAAAACCCGCTTGCAACGAAATGACTCCAGAGCACTTAAAAACCCGCTTGCAACGAAATGACTCCAGAGCACTTAAAAACCCGCTTGCAACGAAATGACTCCAGAGCACTTAAAAACCCGCTTGCAACGAAATGACTCCAGAGCACTTAAACACCCGCTTGCAACGAAATGACTCCAGAGCACTTAAAAACCCGCTTGCAACGAAATGACTCCAGAGCACTTAAAAACCCGCTTGCAACGAAATGACTCCAGAGCACTTAAAAACCCGCTTGCAACGAAATGACTCCAGAGCACTTAAAAACCCGCTTGCAACGAAATGACTCCAGAACACTTAAAAACCCGCTTGCAACGAAATGACTCCAGAGCACTTAAAAACCCGCTTGCAACGAAATGACTCCAGATCACTTAAAAACCCGCTTGCAACGAAATGACTCCAGAGCACTTAAACACCCGCTTGCAACGAAATGACTCCAGAGCACTTAAAAACCCGCTTGCAACGAAATGACTCCAGAGCACTTAAAAACCCTATTGCAACGAAATGACTCCAGAGCACTTAAAAAACCCGCTTCCAGTGAAATGTCTGAGAAGTATGTAAAAACCCGCTTGCAATGAAATGACTCCAGAGCACGTAAAAACCCGCTTGCAACGAAATGACTCCAGAGCACTGAAAAACTCACTTACAACGAAATGACTCCAGAGCACTTAAAAACCCGCTTGCAACGAAATGACTCCAGAGCACTTAAAAACCCGCTTGCAACGAAATGACTCCAGAGCACTTAAAAACCCGCTTGCAACGAAATGACTCCAGAGCACTTAAAAAACCCGCTTACAGTGAAATGTCTGAGAAGTATGTAAAAACCCGCTTGCAATGAAATGACTCCAGAGCACGTAAAAACCCGCTTGCAACGAAATGACTCCAGAGCACTGAAAAACCCGCTTACAACGAAATGCCTTCAGAGCACTTAAAAACCCGCTTGCAACGAAATGACTCCAGAGCACTTAAAAACCCGCTTGCATCGAAATGACTCCAGAGCACTTAAAAACCCGCTTGCAACGAAATGACACCAGAGCACTTAAAAACCCGCTTGCAACGAAATGACTCCAGAGCACTTAAAAACCCGCTTGCAACGAAATGACTCCAGAGCACTTAAAAACCCGCTTGCAACGAAATGACTCCAGAGCACTTAAAAACCCGCTTGCAACGAAATGACTCCAGAACACTTAAAAACCCGCTTGCAACGAAATGACTCCACAACACTTAAAAACCCGCTTGCAACGAAATGACTCCAGATCACTTAAAAACCCGCTTGCAACGAAATGACTCCACAACACTTAAAAACCCGCTTGCAACATAATGACTCCAGATCACTTAAAAACCCGCTTGCAACGAAATGACTCCAGAGCACTTAAAAACCCGCTTGCAACGAAATGCCTTCAGAGCACTTAAAAACCCGCTTGCAACGAAATGACTCCAGAGCACTTAAAAACCCGCTTGCAACGAAATGACTCCAGAGCACTTAAAAACCCGCTTGCAACGAAATGACTCCAGAGCACTTAAAACCCGCTTGCAACGAAATGACTCCAGAGCACTTAAAAACCCGCTTGCAACGAAATGACTCCAGAGCACTTAAAAACCCGCTTGCAACGAAATGACTCCAGAGCAATTAAAAACCCGCTTGCAACGAAATGACTCCAGAGCACTTAAAAACCCGCTTGCAACGAAATGACTCCAGAACACTTAAAAACCCGCTTGCAACGAAATGACTCCAGAGCACTTAAAAACCCGCTTGCAACGAAATGCCTTCAGAGCACTTAAAAACCCGCTTGCAACGACATGACTCCAGAGCACTTAAAAACCCGCTTGCAACGAAATGACTCCAGAGCACTTAAAAACCCGCTTGCAACGAAATGACTCCAGAGCACTTAAAAACCCGCTTGCAACGAAATGTCTCCAGAGCACTTAAAAACCCGCTTGCAACGAAATGACTCCAGAGCACTTAAAAACCCGCTTGCAACGAAATGACTCCAGAGCACTTAAAAACCCGCTTGCAACGAAATGACTCCAGAACACTTAAAAACCCGCTTGCAACGAAATGCCTTCAGAGCACTTAAAAACCCGCTTGCAACGACATGACTCCAGAGCACTTAAAAACCCGCTTGCAACGAAATGACTCCAGAGTACTTAAAAACCCGCTTGCAACGAAATGACTCCAGAGCACTTAAAAAACCCGCTTACAGTGAAATGTCTGAGAAGTATGTAAAAACCCGCTTGCAATGAAATGACTCCAGAGCACTTAAAAACCCGCTTGCAACGAAATGACTCCAGAGCACTTAAAAACCCGCTTGCAACGAAATGACTCCAGAGCACTTAAACACCAGCTTGCAACGAAATGACTCCAGAGCACTTAAAAACCCGCTTGCAACGAAATGACTCCAGAGCACTTAAAAACCCGCTTGCAACGAAATGACTCCAGAGCACTTAAAAACCCGCTTGCAACGAAATGACTCCAGAACACTTAAAAACCCGCTTGCAACGAAATGACTCCAGAACACTTAAAAACCCGCTTGCAACGAAATGACTCCAGAGCACTTAAAAACCCGCTTGCAACGAAATGACTCCAGAGCACTTAAAAACCCGCTTGCAACGAAATGACTCCAGAGCACTTAAAAACCCGCTTGCAACGAAATGACTCCAGAGCACTTAAAAACCCGCTTGCAACGAAATGACTCCAGAACACTTAAAAACCCGCTTGCAACGAAATGACTCCAGATCACTTAAAAACCCGCTTGCAACGAAATGACTCCAGAGCACTTAAACACCCGCTTGCAACGAAATCACTCCAGAGCACTTAAAAACCCGCTTGCAACGAAATGACTCCAGAGCACTTAAAAACCCTATTGCAACGAAATGACTCCAGAGCACTTAAAAAACCCGCTTCCAGTGAAATGTCTGAGAAGTATGTAAAAACCCGCTTGCAATGAAATGACTCCAGAGCACGTAAAAACCCGCTTGCAACGAAATGACTCCAGAGCACTGAAAAACTCACTTACAACGAAATGACTCCAGAGCACTTAAAAACCCGCTTGCAACGAAATGACTCCAGAGCACTTAAAAACCCGCTTGCAACGAAATGACTCCAGAGCACTTAAAAAACCCGCTTACAGTGAAATGTCTGAGAAGTATGTAAAAACCCGCTTGCAATGAAATGACTCCAGAGCACGTAAAAACCCGCTTGCAACGAAATGACTCCAGAGCACTGAAAAACCCGCTTACAACGAAATGCCTTCAGAGCACTTAAAAACCCGCTTGCAACGAAATGACTCCAGAGCACTTAAAAACCCGCTTGAATCGAAATGACTCCAGAGCACTTAAAAACCCGCTTGCAACGAAATGACACCAGAGCACTTAAAAACCCGCTTGCAACGAAATGACTCCAGAGCACTTAAAAACCCGCTTGCAACGAAATGACTCCAGAGCACTTAAAAACCCGCTTGCAACGAAATGACTCCAGAGCACTTAAAAACCCGCTTGCAACGAAATGACTCCAGAACACTTAAAAACCCGCTTGCAACGAAATGACTCCACAGCACTTAAAAACCCGCTTGCAACGAAATGACTCCAGATCACTTAAAAACCCGCTTGCAACGAAATGACTCCAGAGCACTTAAAAACCCGCTTGCAACGAAATGACTCCAGAGCACTTAAACACCCGCTTGCAACGAAATGACTCCAGAGCACTTAAACACCCGCTTGCAACGAAATGACTCCAGAGCACTTAAAAACCCGCTTGCAACGAAATGACTCCAGAGCACTTAAAAACCCGCTTGCAACGAAATGACTCCAGAGCACTGAAAAACCCGCTTGCAACGAAATGACTCCAGAACACTTAAAAACCCGCTTGCAATGAAATGACTGCAGAACAATTAAAAACCCTCTTGCAACGAAATGACTCCAGAGCACTTAAAAACCCGCTTGCAACGAAATGACTCCAGAACCCTTAAAAACCCGCTTGCAACGAAATGACTCCAGAGCACTTAAAAACCCGCTTGCAACGAAATGCCTTCAGAGCACTTAAAAACCCGCTTGCAACGAAATGACTCCAGAGCACTTAAAACCCGCTTGCAACGAAATGACTCCAGAGCACTTAAAAACCCGCTTGCAACGAAATGACTCCAGAGCACTTAAAAACCCGCTTGCAACGAAATGACTCCAGAGCACTTAAAAACCCGCTTGCAACGAAATGACTCCAGAGCACTTAAAAACCCGCTTGCAACGAAATGACTCCAGAGCACTTAAAAACCCGCTTGCAACGAAATGACTCCAGAGCAATTAAAAACCCGCTTGCAACGAAATGACTCCAGAGCACTTAAAAACCCGCTTGCAACGAAATGACTCCAGAACACTTAAAAACCCGCTTGCAACGAAATGACTCCAGAGCACTTAAAAACCCGCTTGCAACGAAATGCCTTCAGAGCACTTAAAAACCCGCTTGCAACGACATGACTCCAGAGCACTTAAAAACCCGCTTGCAACGAAATGACTCCAGAGCACTTAAAAACCCGCTTGCAACGAAATGACTCCAGAGCACTTAAAAACCCGCTTGCAACGAAATGACTCCAGAGCACTTAAAAACCCGCTTGCAACGAAATGACTCCAGAGCACTTAAAAACCCGCTTGCAACGAAATGACTCCAGAGCATTTAAAAACCCGCTTGCAACGAAATGACTCCAGAGCACTTAAAAACCCGCTTGCAACGAAATGACTCCACAACACTTAAAATCCCGCTTGCAACGAAATGACTCCAGAGCACTTAAAAACCCGCTTGCAACGAAATGACTCCAGATCACTTAAAAACCCGCTTGCAACGAAATGACTCCACAACACTTAAAAACCCGCTTGCAACGAAATGACTCCAGATCACTTAAAAACCCGCTTGCAACGAAATGACTCCAGAGCACTTAAACACCCGCTTGCAACGAAATGACTCCAGAGCACTTAAAAACCCGCTTGCAACGAAATGACTCCAGAGCACTTAAAAACCCGCTTGCAACGAAATGACTCCAGAGTACTTAAAAACCCTATTGCAACGAAATGACTCCAGAGCACTTAAAAAACCCGCATCCAGTGAAATGTCTGAGAAGTATGTAAAAACCCGCTTGCAATGAAATGACTCCAGAGCACGTAAAAACCCGCTTGCAACGAAATGACTCCAGAGCACTGAAAAACTCGCTTACAACGAAATGCCTTCAGAGCACTTAAAAAACCGCTTGCAACGAAATGACTCCAGAGCACTTAAAAACCCGCTTGCATCGAAATGACTCCAGAGCACTTAAAAACCCGCTTGCAACGAAATGACTCCAGAGCACTTAAAAACCCGCTTGCAACGAAATGACTCCAGAGCACTTAAAAACCCGCTTGCAACGAAATGACTCCAGAACACTTAAAAACCCGCTTGCAACGAAATGACTCCAGAGCACTTAAAAACCCGCTTGCAACGAAATGCCTTCAGAGCACTTAAAAACCCGCTTGCAACGAAATGACTCCAGAGCACTTAAAAACCCGCTTGCAACGAAATGACTCCAGAGCACTTAAAAACCCGCTTGCAAAGAAATGACTCCAGAGCACTTAAAAACCCGCTTGCAACGAAATGACTCCAGAACACTTAAAAACCCGCTTGCAACGAAATGACTCCAGAGCACTTAAAAACCCGCTTGCAACGAAATTCCTTCAGAGCACTTAAAAACCCGCTTGCAACGAAATGACTCCAGAGCACTTAAAAACCCGCTTGCAACGAAATGACTCCAGAGCACTTAAAAACCCGCTTGCAACGAAATGACTCCAGAGCACTTAAAAACCCGCTTGCAACGAAATGACTCCAGAGCACTTAAAAACCCGCTTGCAAAGAAATGAGTCCAGAACACTTAAAAACCCGCTTGCAACGAAATGACTCCAGAGTACTTAAAAACCCGCTTGCAACGAAATGACTCCAGTTCACTTAAAAAACCCGCTTACAGTGAAATGTCTGAGAAGTATGTAAAAACCCGCTTGCAATGAAATGACTCCAGAGCACGTAAAAACCCGCTTGCAACGAAATGACTCCAGAGCACTGAAAAACCCGCTTACAACGAAATGACTCCAGAGCACTTAAAAACCCGCTTGCAACGAAATGACTCCAGAGCACTTAAAAACCCGCTTGCAACGAAATGACTCCAGAGCATTTAAAAACCCGCTTGCAACGAAATGACTCCAGAGCACTTAAAAACCCGCTTGCAACGAAATGACTCCAGAGCACTTAAAAACCCGCTTGCAACGAAATGACTCCACAACACTTAAAAACCCGCTTGCAACGAAATGACTCCAGATCACTTAAAAACCCGCTTGCAACGAAATGACTCCAGAGCACGTAAACACCCGCTTGCAACGAAATGACTCCAGAGCACTTAAAAACCCGCTTGCAACGAAATGACTCCAGAGCACTTAAAAACCCGCTTGCAACGAAATGACTCCAGAGTACTTAAAAACCCTATTGCAACGAAATGTCTCCAGAGCACTTAAAAAACCCGCTTCCAGTGAAATGTCTGAGAAGTATGTAAAAACCCGCTTGCAACGAAATGACTCCAGAGCACTTAAAAACCCGCTTGCAACGAAATGACTCCAGAGCACTGAAAAACTCGCTTACAACGAAATGCCTTCAGAGCACTTAAAAAACCGCTTGCAACGAAATGACTCCAGAGCACTTAAAAACCCGCTTGCATCGAAATGACTCCAGAGCACTTAAAAACCCGCTTGCAACGAAATGACTCCAGAGCACTTAAAAACCCGCTTGCAACGAAATGACTCCAGAGCACTTAAAAACCCGCTTGCAACGAAATGACTCCAGAACACTTAAAAACCCGCTAGCAACGAAATGACTCCAGAGCACTTAAAAACCCGCTTGCAACGAAATGCCTTCAGAGCACTTAAAAACCCGCTTGCAACGAAATGACTCCAGAGCACTTAAAAACCCGCTTGCAACGAAATGACTCCAGAGCACTTAAAAACCCGCTTGCAACGAAATGACTCCAGAGCACTTAAAAACCCGCTTGCAAAGAAATGAGTCCAGAACACTTAAAAACCCGCTTGCAACGAAATGACTCCAGAGTACTTAAAAACCCGCTTGCAACGAAATGACTCCAGTTCACTTAAAAAACCCGCTTACAGTGAAATGTCTGAGAAGTATGTAAAAACCCGCTTGCAATGAAATGACTCCAGAGCACGTAAAAACCCGCTTGCAACGAAATGACTCCAGAGCACTGAAAAACCCGCTTACAACGAAATGCCTTCAGAGCACTTAAAAACCCGCTTGCAACGAAATGACTCCAGAGCACTTAAAAACCCGCTTGCATCGAAATGACTCCAGAGCACTTAAACACCCGCTTGCAACGAAATGACTCCAGAGCACTTAAAAACCCGCTTGCAACGAAATGACTCCAGAGCACTTAAAAACCCGCTTGCAACGAAATGACTCCAGAGCACTTAAAAACCCGCTTGCAACGAAATGACTCCAGAGCACTTAAAAACCCGCTTGCAACGAAATGACTCCAGAACACTTAAAAACCCGCTTGCAACGAAATGACTCCAGAGCACTTAAAAACCCGCTTGCAACGAAATGACTCCAGAGCACTTAAAAACCCGCTTGCAACGAAATGACTCCAGAGCACTTAAAAACCCGCTTGCAACGAAATGACTCCAGAGCACTTAAAAACCCGCTTGCAACGAAATGACTCCAGAGCACTTAAAAACCCGCTTGCAACGAAATGACTCCAGAGCACTTAAAAACCCGCTTGCAACGAAATGACTCCAGAGCACTTAAAAACCCGCTTGCAACGAAATGACTCCAGAACACTTAAAAACCCGCTTGCAACGAAATGACTCCAGATCACTTAAAAACCCGCTTGCAACGAAATGACTCCAGAGCACTTAAACACCCGCTTGCAACGAAATGACTCCAGAGCACTTAAAAACCCGCTTGCAACGAAATGACTCCAGAGTACTTAAAAACCCTATTGCAACGAAATGACTCCAGAGCACTTAAAAAACCCGCTTCCAGTGAAATGTCTGAGAAGTATGTAAAAACCCGCTTGCAATGAAATGACTCCAGAGCACGTAAAAACCCGCTTGCAACGAAATGACTCCAGAGCACTGAAAAACTCACTTACAACGAAATGACTCCAGAGCACTTAAAAACCCGCTTGCAACGAAATGACTCCAGAGCACTTAAAAACCCGCTTGCAACGAAATGACTCCAGAGCACTTAAAAACCCGCTTGCAACGAAATGACTCCAGATCACTTAAAAACCCGCTTGCAACGAAATGACTCCACAACACTTAAAAACCCGCTTGCAACGAAATGACTCCACATCACTTAAAAACCCGCTTGCAACGAAATGACTCCAGAGCACTTAAACACCCGCTTGCAACGAAATGACTCCAGAGCACTTAAAAACCCGCTTGCAACGAAATGACTCCAGAGCACTTAAAAACCCGCTTGCAACGAAATGACTCCAGAGTACTTAAAAACCCTATTGCAACGAAATGACTCCAGAGCACTTAAAAAACCCGCTTCCAGTGAAATGTCTGAGAAGTATGTAAAAACCCGCTTGCAATGAAATGACTCCAGAGCACGTAAAAACCCGCTTGCAACGAAATGACTCCAGAGCACTGAAAAACTCGCTTACAACGAAATGCCTTCAGAGCACTTAAAAAACCGCTTGCAACGAAATGACTCCAGAGCACTTAAAAACCCGCTTGCATCGAAATGACTCCAGAGCACTTAAAAACCCGCTTGCAACGAAATGACTCCAGAGCACTTAAAAACCCGCTTGCAACGAAATGACTCCAGAGCACTTAAAAACCCGCTTGCAACGAAATGACTCCAGAACACTTAAAAACCCGCTTGCAACGAAATGACTCCAGAGCACTTAAAAACCCGCTTGCAACGAAATGCCTTCAGAGCACTTAAAAACCCGCTTGCAACGAAATGACTCCAGAGCACTTAAAAACCCGCTTGCAACGAAATGACTCCAGAGCAATTAAAAACCCGCTTGCAACGAAATGACTCCAGAGCACTTAAAAACCCGCTTGCAACGAAATGACTCCAGAACACTTAAAAACCCGCTTGCAACGAAATGACTCCAGAGCACTTAAAAACCCGCTTGCAACGAAATGCCTTCAGAGCACTTAAAAACCCGCTTGCAACGACATGACTCCAGAGCACTTAAAAACCCGCTTGCAACGAAATGACTCCAGAGCACTTAAAAACCCGCTTGCAACGAAATGACTCCAGAGCACTTAAAAACCCGCTTGCAACGAAATGACTCCAGAGCATTTAAAAACCCGCTTGCAACGAAATGACTCCAGAGCACTTAAAAACCCGCTTGCAACGAAATGACTCCACAACACTTAAAAACCCGCTTGCAACGAAATGACTCCAGATCACTTAAAAACCCGCTTGCAACGAAATGACTCCAGAGCACGTAAACACCCGCTTGCAACGAAATGACTCCAGAGCACTTAAAAACCCGCTTGCAACGAAATGACTCCAGAGCACTTAAAAACCCGCTTGCAACGAAATGACTCCAGAGTACTTAAAAACCCTATTGCAACGAAATGACTCCAGAGCACTTAAAAAACCCGCTTCCAGTGAAATGTCTGAGAAGTATGTAAAAACCCGCTTGCAACGAAATGACTCCAGAGCACTTAAAAACCCGCTTGCAACGAAATGACTCCAGAGCACTGAAAAACTCGCTTACAACGAAATGCCTTCAGAGCACTTAAAAAACCGCTTGCAACGAAATGACTCCAGAGCACTTAAAAACCCGCTTGCATCGAAATGACTCCAGAGCACTTAAAAACCCGCTTGCAACGAAATGACTCCAGAGCACTTAAAAACCCGCTTGCAACGAAATGACTCCAGAGCACTTAAAAACCCGCTTGCAACGAAATGACTCCAGAACACTTAAAAACCCGCTAGCAACGAAATGACTCCAGAGCACTTAAAAACCCGCTTGCAACGAAATGCCTTCAGAGCACTTAAAAACCCGCTTGCAACGAAATGACTCCAGAGCACTTAAAAACCCGCTTGCAACGAAATGACTCCAGAGCACTTAAAAACCCGCTTGCAACGAAATGACTCCAGAGCACTTAAAAACCCGCTTGCAAAGAAATGAGTCCAGAACACTTAAAAACCCGCTTGCAACGAAATGACTCCAGAGTACTTAAAAACCCGCTTGCAACGAAATGACTCCAGTTCACTTAAAAAACCCGCTTACAGTGAAATGTCTGAGAAGTATGTAAAAACCCGCTTGCAATGAAATGACTCCAGAGCACGTAAAAACCCGCTTGCAACGAAATGACTCCAGAGCACTGAAAAACCCGCTTACAACGAAATGCCTTCAGAGCACTTAAAAACCCGCTTGCAACGAAATGACTCCAGAGCACTTAAAAACCCGCTTGCATCGAAATGACTCCAGAGCACTTAAACACCCGCTTGCAACGAAATGACTCCAGAGCACTTAAAAACCCGCTTGCAACGAAATGACTCCAGAGCACTTAAAAACCCGCTTGCAACGAAATGACTCCAGAGCACTTAAAAACCCGCTTGCAACGAAATGACTCCAGAGCACTTAAAAACCCGCTTGCAACGAAATGACTCCAGAACACTTAAAAACCCGCTTGCAACGAAATGACTCCAGAGCACTTAAAAACCCGCTTGCAACGAAATGACTCCAGAGCACTTAAAAACCCGCTTGCAACGAAATGACTCCAGAGCACTTAAAAACCCGCTTGCAACGAAATGACTCCAGAGCACTTAAAAACCCGCTTGCAACGAAATGACTCCAGAGCACTTAAAAACCCGCTTGCAACGAAATGACTCCAGAGCACTTAAAAACCCGCTTGCAACGAAATGACTCCAGAGCACTTAAAAACCCGCTTGCAACGAAATGACTCCAGAACACTTAAAAACCCGCTTGCAACGAAATGACTCCAGATCACTTAAAAACCCGCTTGCAACGAAATGACTCCAGAGCACTTAAACACCCGCTTGCAACGAAATGACTCCAGAGCACTTAAAAACCCGCTTGCAACGAAATGACTCCAGAGTACTTAAAAACCCTATTGCAACGAAATGACTCCAGAGCACTTAAAAAACCCGCTTCCAGTGAAATGTCTGAGAAGTATGTAAAAACCCGCTTGCAATGAAATGACTCCAGAGCACGTAAAAACCCGCTTGCAACGAAATGACTCCAGAGCACTGAAAAACTCACTTACAACGAAATGACTCCAGAGCACTTAAAAACCCGCTTGCAACGAAATGACTCCAGAGCACTTAAAAACCCGCTTGCAACGAAATGACTCCAGAGCACTTAAAAACCCGCTTGCAACGAAATGACTCCAGATCACTTAAAAACCCGCTTGCAACGAAATGACTCCACAACACTTAAAAACCCGCTTGCAACGAAATGACTCCACATCACTTAAAAACCCGCTTGCAACGAAATGACTCCAGAGCACTTAAACACCCGCTTGCAACGAAATGACTCCAGAGCACTTAAAAACCCGCTTGCAACGAAATGACTCCAGAGCACTTAAAAACCCGCTTGCAACGAAATGACTCCAGAGTACTTAAAAACCCTATTGCAACGAAATGACTCCAGAGCACTTAAAAAACCCGCTTCCAGTGAAATGTCTGAGAAGTATGTAAAAACCCGCTTGCAATGAAATGACTCCAGAGCACGTAAAAACCCGCTTGCAACGAAATGACTCCAGAGCACTGAAAAACTCGCTTACAACGAAATGCCTTCAGAGCACTTAAAAAACCGCTTGCAACGAAATGACTCCAGAGCACTTAAAAACCCGCTTGCATCGAAATGACTCCAGAGCACTTAAAAACCCGCTTGCAACGAAATGACTCCAGAGCACTTAAAAACCCGCTTGCAACGAAATGACTCCAGAGCACTTAAAAACCCGCTTGCAACGAAATGACTCCAGAACACTTAAAAACCCGCTTGCAACGAAATGACTCCAGAGCACTTAAAAACCCGCTTGCAACGAAATGCCTTCAGAGCACTTAAAAACCCGCTTGCAACGAAATGACTCCAGAGCACTTAAAAACCCGCTTGCAACGAAATGACTCCAGAGCAATTAAAAACCCGCTTGCAACGAAATGACTCCAGAGCACTTAAAAACCCGCTTGCAACGAAATGACTCCAGAACACTTAAAAACCCGCTTGCAACGAAATGACTCCAGAGCACTTAAAAACCCGCTTGCAACGAAATGCCTTCAGAGCACTTAAAAACCCGCTTGCAACGACATGACTCCAGAGCACTTAAAAACCCGCTTGCAACGAAATGACTCCAGAGCACTTAAAAACCCGCTTGCAACGAAATGACTCCAGAGCACTTAAAAACCCGCTTGCAACGAAATGACTCCAGAGCACTTAAAAACCCGCTTGCAACGAAATGACTCCAGAGCACTTAAAAACCCGCTTGCAACGAAATGACTCCAGAGCATTTAAAAACCCGCTTGCAACGAAATGACTCCAGAGCACTTAAAAACCCGCTTGCAACGAAATGACTCCACAACACTTAAAATCCCGCTTGCAACGAAATGACTCCAGAGCACTTAAAAACCCGCTTGCAACGAAATGACTCCAGATCACTTAAAAACCCGCTTGCAACGAAATGACTCCACAACAATTAAAAACCCGCTTGCAACGAAATGACTCCAGATCACTTAAAAACCCGCTTGCAACGAAATGACTCCAGAGCACTTAAACACCCGCTTGCAACGAAATGACTCCAGAGCACTTAAAAACCCGCTTGCAACGAAATGACTCCAGAGCACTTAAAAACCCGCTTGCAACGAAATGACTCCAGAGTACTTAAAAACCCTATTGCAACGAAATGACTCCAGAGCACTTAAAAAACCCGCATCCAGTGAAATGTCTGAGAAGTATGTAAAAACCCGCTTGCAATGAAATGACTCCAGAGCACGTAAAAACCCGCTTGCAACGAAATGACTCCAGAGCACTGAAAAACTCGCTTACAACGAAATGCCTTCAGAGCACTTAAAAAACCGCTTGCAACGAAATGACTCCAGAGCACTTAAAAACCCGCTTGCATCGAAATGACTCCAGAGCACTTAAAAACCCGCTTGCAACGAAATGACTCCAGAGCACTTAAAAACCCGCTTGCAACGAAATGACTCCAGAGCACTTAAAAACCCGCTTGCAACGAAATGACTCCAGAACACTTAAAAACCCGCTTGCAACGAAATGACTCCAGAGCACTTAAAAACCCGCTTGCAACGAAATGCCTTCAGAGCACTTAAAAACCCGCTTGCAACGAAATGACTCCAGAGCACTTAAAAACCCGCTTGCAACGAAATGACTCCAGAGCACTTAAAAACCCGCTTGCAAAGAAATGACTCCAGAGCACTTAAAAACCCGCTTGCAACGAAATGACTCCAGAACACTTAAAAACCCGCTTGCAACGAAATGACTCCAGAGCACTTAAAAACCCGCTTGCAACGAAATTCCTTCAGAGCACTTAAAAACCCGCTTGCAACGAAATGACTCCAGAGCACTTAAAAACCCGCTTGCAACGAAATGACTCCAGAGCACTTAAAAACCCGCTTGCAACGAAATGACTCCAGAGCACTTAAAAACCCGCTTGCAACGAAATGACTCCAGAGCACTTAAAAACCCGCTTGCAAAGAAATGAGTCCAGAACACTTAAAAACCCGCTTGCAACGAAATGACTCCAGAGTACTTAAAAACCCGCTTGCAACGAAATGACTCCAGTTCACTTAAAAAACCCGCTTACAGTGAAATGTCTGAGAAGTATGTAAAAACCCGCTTGCAATGAAATGACTCCAGAGCACGTAAAAACCCGCTTGCAACGAAATGACTCCAGAGCACTGAAAAACCCGCTTACAACGAAATGCCTTCAGAGCACTTAAAAACCCGCTTGCAACGAAATGACTCCAGAGCACTTAAAAACCCGCTTGCATCGAAATGACTCCAGAGCACTTAAAAACCCGCTTGCAACGAAATGACACCAGAGCACTTAAAAACCCGCTTGCAACGAAATGACTCCAGAGCACTTAAAAACCCGCTTGCAACGAAATGACTCCAGAGCACTTAAAAACCCGCTTGCAACGAAATGACTCCAGAGCATTTAAAAACCCGCTTGCAACGAAATGACTCCAGAGCACTTAAAAACCCGCTTGCAACGAAATGACTCCACAACACTTAAAAACCCGCTTGCAACGAAATGACTCCAGAGCACTTAAAAACCCGCTTGCAACGAAATGACTCCAGATCACTTAAAAACCCGCTTGCAACGAAATGACTCCACAACACTTAAAAACCCGCTTGCAACGAAATGACTCCAGATCACTTAAAAACCCGCTTGCAACGAAATGACTCCAGAGCACTTAAACACCCGCTTGCAACGAAATGACTCCAGAGCACTTAAAAACCCGCTTGCAACGAAATGACTCCAGAGCACTTAAAAACCCGCTTGCAACGAAATGACTCCAGAGTACTTAAAAACCCTATTGCAACGAAATGACTCCAGAGCACTTAAAAAACCCGCTTCCAGTGAAATGTCTGAGAAGTATGTAAAAACCCGCTTGCAACGAAATGACTCCAGAGCACTTAAAAACCCGCTTGCAACGAAATGACTCCAGAGCACTGAAAAACTCGCTTACAACGAAATGCCTTCAGAGCACTTAAAAAACCGCTTGCAACGAAATGACTCCAGAGCACTTAAAAACCCGCTTGCATCGAAATGACTCCAGAGCACTTAAAAACCCGCTTGCAACGAAATGACTCCAGAGCACTTAAAAACCCGCTTGCAACGAAATGACTCCAGAGCACTTAAAAACCCGCTTGCAACGAAATGACTCCAGAACACTTAAAAACCCGCTAGCAACGAAATGACTCCAGAGCACTTAAAAACCCGCTTGCAACGAAATGCCTTCAGAGCACTTAAAAACCCGCTTGCAACGAAATGACTCCAGAGCACTTAAAAACCCGCTTGCAACGAAATGACTCCAGAGCACTTAAAAACCCGCTTGCAACGAAATGACTCCAGAGCACTTAAAAACCCGCTTGCAAAGAAATGAGTCCAGAACACTTAAAAACCCGCTTGCAACGAAATGACTCCAGAGTACTTAAAAACCCGCTTGCAACGAAATGACTCCAGTTCACTTAAAAAACCCGCTTACAGTGAAATGTCTGAGAAGTATGTAAAAACCCGCTTGCAATGAAATGACTCCAGAGCACGTAAAAACCCGCTTGCAACGAAATGACTCCAGAGCACTGAAAAACCCGCTTACAACGAAATGCCTTCAGAGCACTTAAAAACCCGCTTGCAACGAAATGACTCCAGAGCACTTAAAAACCCGCTTGCATCGAAATGACTCCAGAGCACTTAAACACCCGCTTGCAACGAAATGACTCCAGAGCACTTAAAAACCCGCTTGCAACGAAATGACTCCAGAGCACTTAAAAACCCGCTTGCAACGAAATGACTCCAGAGCACTTAAAAACCCACTTGCAACGAAATGACTCCAGAACACTTAAAAACCCGCTTGCAACGAAATGACTCCAGAACACTTAAAAACCCGCTTGCAACGAAATGACTCCAGAGCACTTAAAAACCCGCTTGCAACGAAATGACTCCAGAGCACTTAAAAACCCGCTTGCAACGAAATGACTCCAGAGCACTTAAAAACCCGCTTGCAACGAAATGACTCCAGAGCACTTAAAAACCCGCTTGCAACGAAATGACTCCAGAGCACTTAAAAACCCGCTTGCAACGAAATGACTCCAGAGCACTTAAAAACCCGCTTGCAACGAAATGACTCCAGAGCACTTAAAAACCCGCTTGCAACGAAATGACTCCAGAACACTTAAAAACCCGCTTGCAACGAAATGACTCCAGATCACTTAAAAACCCGCTTGCAACGAAATGACTCCAGAGCACTTAAACACCCGCTTGCAACGAAATGACTCCAGAGCACTTAAAAACCCGCTTGCAACGAAATGACTCCAGAGTACTTAAAAACCCTATTGCAACGAAATGACTCCAGAGCACTTAAAAAACCCGCTTCCAGTGAAATGTCTGAGAAGTATGTAAAAACCCGCTTGCAATGAAATGACTCCAGAGCACGTAAAAACCCGCTTGCAACGAAATGACTCCAGAGCACTGAAAAACTCACTTACAACGAAATGACTCCAGAGCACTTAAAAACCCGCTTGCAACGAAATGACTCCAGAGCACTTAAAAACCCGCTTGCAACGAAATGACTCCAGAGCACTTAAAAACCCGCTTGCAACGAAATGACTCCAGATCACTTAAAAACCCGCTTGCAACGAAATGACTCCACAACACTTAAAAACCCGCTTGCAACGAAATGACTCCACATCACTTAAAAACCCGCTTGCAACGAAATGACTCCAGAGCACTTAAACACCCGCTTGCAACGAAATGACTCCAGAGCACTTAAAAACCCGCTTGCAACGAAATGACTCCAGAGCACTTAAAAACCCGCTTGCAACGAAATGACTCCAGAGTACTTAAAAACCCTATTGCAACGAAATGACTCCAGAGCACTTAAAAAACCCGCTTCCAGTGAAATGTCTGAGAAGTATGTAAAAACCCGCTTGCAATGAAATGACTCCAGAGCACGTAAAAACCCGCTTGCAACGAAATGACTCCAGAGCACTGAAAAACTCGCTTACAACGAAATGCCTTCAGAGCACTTAAAAAACCGCTTGCAACGAAATGACTCCAGAGCACTTAAAAACCCGCTTGCATCGAAATGACTCCAGAGCACTTAAAAACCCGCTTGCAACGAAATGACTCCAGAGCACTTAAAAACCCGCTTGCAACGAAATGACTCCAGAGCACTTAAAAACCCGCTTGCAACGAAATGACTCCAGAACACTTAAAAACCCGCTTGCAACGAAATGACTCCAGAGCACTTAAAAACCCGCTTGCAACGAAATGCCTTCAGAGCACTTAAAAACCCGCTTGCAACGAAATGACTCCAGAGCACTTAAAAACCCGCTTGCAACGAAATGACTCCAGAGCACTTAAAAACCCGCTTGCAAAGAAATGACTCCAGAGCACTTAAAAACCCGCTTGCAACGAAATGACTCCAGAACACTTAAAAACCCGCTTGCAACGAAATGACTCCAGAGCACTTAAAAACCCGCTTGCAACGAAATGACTCCAGAGCACTTAAAAACCCGCTTGCAACGAAATGACTCCAGAGCACTTAAACACCCGCTTGCAACGAAATGACTCCAGAGCACTTAAAAACCCGCTTGCAACGAAATGACTCCAGAGCACTTAAAAACCCGCTTGCAACGAAATGACTCCAGAGCACTTAAAAACCCGCTTGCAACGAAATGACTCCAGAACACTTAAAAACCCGCTTGCAACGAAATGACTCCAGAACACTTAAAAACCCGCTTGCAACGAAATGACTCCAGAGCACTTAAAAACCCGCTTGCAACGAAATGACTCCAGAACACTTAAAAACCCGCTTGCAACGAAATGACTCCAGAGCACTTAAAAACCCGCTTGCAACGAAATGCCTTCAGAGCACTTAAAAACCCACTTGCAACGAAATGACTCCAGAGCACTTAAAACCCGCTTGCAACGAAATGACTCCAGAGCACTTAAAAACCCGCTTGCAACGAAATGACTCCAGAGCACTTAAAAACCCGCTTGCAACGAAATGACTCCAGAGCACTTAAAAACCCGCTTGCAATGAAATGACTCCAGAGCACTTAAAAACCCGCTTGCAACGAAATGACTCCAGAACACTTAAAAACCCGCTTGCAACGAAATGACTCCAGATCACTTAAAAACCCGCTTGCAACGAAATGACTCCAGAGCACTTAAACACCCGCTTGCAACGAAATGACTCCAGAGCACTTAAAAACCCGCTTGCAACGAAATGACTCCAGAGTACTTAAAAACCCTATTGCAACGAAATGACTCCAGAGCACTTAAAAAACCCGCTTCCAGTGAAATGTCTGAGAAGTATGTAAAAACCCGCTTGCAATGAAATGACTCCAGAGCACGTAAAAACCCGCTTGCAACGAAATGACTCCAGAGCACTGAAAAACCCGCTTACAACGAAATGCCTTCAGAGCACTTAAAAACCCGCTTGCAACGAAATGACTCCAGAGCACTTAAAAACCCGCTTGCATCGAAATGACTCCAGAGCACTTAAAAACCCGCTTGCAACGAAATGACACCAGAGCACTTAAAAACCCGCTTGCAACGAAATGACTCCAGAGCACTTAAAAACCCGCTTGCAACGAAATGCCTCCAGAGCACTTAAAAACCCGCTTGCAACGAAATGACTCCAGAGCACTTAAAAACCCGCTTGCAACGAAATGACTCCAGATCACTTAAAAACCCGCTTGCAACGAAATGACTCCACAACACTTAAAAACCCGCTTGCAACGAAATGACTCCAGATCACTTAAAAACCCGCTTGCAACGAAATGACTCCAGAGCACTTAAACACCCGCTTGCAACGAAATGACTCCAGAGCACTTAAAAACCCGCTTGCAACGAAATGACTCCAGAGCACTTAAAAACCCGCTTGCAACGAAATGACTCCAGAGTACTTAAAAACCCTATTGCAACGAAATGACTCCAGAGCACTTAAAAAACCCGCTTCCAGTGAAATGTCTGAGAAGTATGTAAAAACCCGCTTGCAATGAAATGACTCCAGAGCACGTAAAAACCCGCTTGCAACTAAATGACTCCAGAGCACTGAAAAACTCGCTTACAACGAAATGCCTTCAGAGCACTTAAAAAACCGCTTGCAACGAAATGACTCCAGAGCACTTAAAAACCCGCTTGCATCGAAATGACTCCAGAGCACTTAAAAAACCGCTTGCAACGAAATGACTCCAGAGCACTTAAAAACCCGCTTGCAACGAAATGACTCCAGAGCACTTAAAAACCCGCTTGCAACGAAATGACTCCAGAGCACTTAAAAACCCGCTTGCAACGAAATGACTCCAGAGCACTTAAAAACCCGCTTGCAACGAAATGCCTTCAGAGCACTTAAAAACCCGCTTGCAACGAAATGACTCCAGAGCACTTAAAAACCCGCTTGCAACGAAATGACTCCAGAGCACTTAAAAACCCGCTTGCAAAGAAATGACTCCAGAGCACTTAAAAACCCGCTTGCAACGAAATGACTCCAGAACACTTAAAAACCCGCTTGCAACGAAATGACTCCAGAGCACTTAAAAACCCGCTTGCAACGAAATTCCTTCAGAGCACTTAAAATCCCGCTTGCAACGAAATGACTCCAGAGCACTTAAAAACCCGCTTGCAACGAAATGACTCCAGAGCACTTAAAAACCCGCTTGCAACGAAATGACTCCAGAGCACTTAAAAACCCGCTTGCAACGAAATGACTCCAGAGCACTTAAACACCCGCTTGCAACGAAATGACTCCAGAGCACTTAAAAACCCGCTTGCAACGAAATGACTCCAGAGCACTTAAAAACCCGCTTGCAACGAAAAGACTCCAGAGCACTTAAAAACCCGCTTGCAACGAAATGACTCCAGAGCACTTAAAAACCCGCTTGCAACGAAATGACTCCAGAGCACTTAAAAACCCGCTTGCAACGAAATGACTCCAGATCACTTAAAAACCCGCTTGCAACGAAATGACTCCAGAGCACTTAAACACCCGCTTGCAACGAAATGACTCCAGAGCACTTAAAAACCCGCTTGCAACGAAATGACTCCAGAGCACTTAAAAACCCTATTGCAACGAAATGACTCCAGAGCACTTAAAAAACCCGCTTCCAGTGAAATGTCTGAGAAGTATGTAAAAACCCGCTTGCAATGAAATGACTCCAGAGCACGTAAAAACCCGCTTGCAACGAAATGACTCCAGAGCACTTAAAAACCCGCTTGCAAAGAAATGACTCCAGAGCACTTAAAAACCCGCTTGCAACGAAATGACTCCAGAACACTTAAAAACCCGCTTGCAACGAAATGACTCCAGAGCACTTAAAAACCCGCTTGCAACGAAATTCCTTCAGAGCACTTAAAATCCCGCTTGCAACGAAATGACTCCAGAGCACTTAAAAACCCGCTTGCAACGAAATGACTCCAGAGCACTTAAAAACCCGCTTGCAACGAAATGACTCCAGAGCACTTAAAAACCCGCTTGCAACGAAATGACTCCAGAGCACTTAAACACCCGCTTGCAACGAAATGACTCCAGAGCACTTAAAAACCCGCTTGCAACGAAATGACTCCAGAGCACTTAAAAACCCGCTTGCAACGAAATGACTCCAGAGCACTTAAAAACCCGCTTGCAACGAAATGACTCCAGAGCACTTAAAAACCCGCTTGCAACGAAATGACTCCAGAACACTTAAAAACCCGCTTGCAACGAAATGACTCCAGAGCACTTAAAAACCCGCTTGCAACGAAATGACTCCAGATCACTTAAAAACCCGCTTGCAACGAAATGACTCCAGAGCACTTAAACACCCGCTTGCAACGAAATGACTCCAGAGCACTTAAAAACCCGCTTGCAACGAAATGACTCCAGAGCACTTAAAAACCCTATTGCAACGAAATGACTCCAGAGCACTTAAAAAACCTGCTTCCAGTGAAATGTCTGAGAAGTATGTAAAAACCCGCTTGCAATGAAATGACTCCAGAGCACGTAAAAACCCGCTTGCAACGAAATGACTCCAGAGCACTGAAAAACTCACTTACAACGAAATGACTCCAGAGCACTTAAAAACCCGCTTGCAACGAAATGACTCCAGAGCACTTAAAAACCCGCTTGCAACGAAATGACTCCAGAGCACTTAAAAACCCGCTTGCAACGAAATGACTCCAGAGCACTTAAAAAACCCGCTTACAGTGAAATGTCTGAGAAGTATGTAAAAACCCGCTTGCAATGAAATGACTCCAGAGCACGTAAAAACCCGCTTGCAACGAAATGACTCCAGAGCACTGAAAAACCCGCTTACAACGAAATGCCTTCAGAGCACTTAAAAACCCGCTTGCAACGAAATGACTCCAGAGCACTTAAAAACCCGCTTGCATCGAAATGACTCCAGAGCACTTAAAAACCCGCTTGCAACGAAATGACACCAGAGCACTTAAAAACCCGCTTGCAACGAAATGACTCCAGAGCACTTAAAAACCCGCTTGCAACGAAATGACTCCAGAGCACTTAAAAACCCGCTTGCAACGAAATGACTCCAGAGCACTTAAAATCCCGCTTGCAACGAAATGACTCCAGAACACTTAAAAACCCGCTTGCAACGAAATGACTCCACAACACTTAAAAACCCGCTTGCAACGAAATGACTCCAGATCACTTAAAAACCCGCTTGCAACGAAATGACTCCACAACACTTAAAAACCCGCTTGCAACGAAATGACTCCAGATCACTTAAAAACCCGCTTGCAACGAAATGACTCCAGAGCACTTAAAAACCCGCTTGCAACGAAATGCCTTCAGAGCACTTAAAAACCCGCTTGCAACGAAATGACTCCAGAGCACTTAAAAACCCGCTTGCAACGAAATGACTCCAGAGCACTTAAAAACTCGCTTGCAACGAAATGACTCCAGAGCACTTAAAACCCGCTTGCAACGAAATGACTCCAGAGCACTTAAAAACCCGCTTGCAACGAAATGACTCCAGAGCACTTAAAAACCCGCTTGCAACGAAATGACTCCAGAGCAATTAAAAACCCGCTTGCAACGAAATGACTCCAGAGCACTTAAAAACCCGCTTGCAACGAAATGACTCCAGAACACTTAAAAACCCGCTTGCAACGAAATGACTCCAGAGCACTTAAAAACCCGCTTGCAACGAAATGCCTTCAGAGCACTTAAAAACCCGCTTGCAACGACATGACTCCAGAGCACTTAAAAACCCGCTTGCAACGAAATGACTCCAGAGCACTTAAAAACCCGCTTGCAACGAAATGACTCCAGAGCACTTAAAAACCCGCTTGCAACGAAATGTCTCCAGAGCACTTAAAAACCCGCTTGCAACGAAATGACTCCAGAGCACTTAAAAACCCGCTTGCAACGAAATGACTCCAGAGCACTTAAAAACCCGCTTGCAACAAAATGACTCCAGAACACTTAAAAACCCGCTTGCAACGAAATGCCTTCAGAGCACTTAAAAACCCGCTTGCAACGACATGACTCCAGAGCACTTAAAAACCCGCTTGCAACGAAATGAGTCCAGAACACTTAAAAACCCGCTTGCAACAAAATGACTCCAGAGTACTTAAAAACCCGCTTGCAACGAAATGACTCCAGAGCACTTAAAAAACCCGCTTACAGTGAAATGTCTGAGAAGTATGTAAAAACCCGCTTGCAATGAAATGACTCCAGAGCACTTAAAAACCCGCTTGCAACGAAATGACTCCAGAGCACTTAAAAACCCGCTTGCAACGAAATGACTCCAGAGCACTTAAACACCCGCTTGCAACGAAATGACTCCAGAGCACTTAAAAACCCGCTTGCAACGAAATGACTCCAGAGCACTTAAAAACCCGCTTGCAACGAAATGACTCCAGAGCACTTAAAAACCCGCTTGCAACGAAATGACTCCAGAACACTTAAAAACCCGCTTGCAACGAAATGACTCCAGAACACTTAAAAACCCGCTTAAAACGAAATGACTCCAGAGCACTTAAAAACCCGCTTGCAACGAAATGACTCCAGAGCACTTAAAAACCCGCTTGCAACGAAATGACTCCAGAGCACTTAAAAACCCGCTTGCAACGAAATGACTCCAGAGCACTTAAAAACCCGCTTGCAACGAAATGACTCCAGAACACTTAAAAACCCGCTTGCAACGAAATGACTCCAGATCACTTAAAAACCCGCTTGCAACGAAATGACTCCAGAGCACTTAAACACCCGCTTGCAACGAAATCACTCCAGAGCACTTAAAAACCCGCTTGCAACGAAATGACTCCAGAGCACTTAAAAACCCTATTGCAACGAAATGACTCCAGAGCACTTAAAAAACCCGCTTCCAGTGAAATGTCTGAGAAGTATGTAAAAACCCGCTTGCAATGAAATGACTCCAGAGCACGTAAAAACCCGCTTGCAACGAAATGACTCCAGAGCACTGAAAAACTCACTTACAACGAAATGACTCCAGAGCACTTAAAAACCCGCTTGCAACGAAATGACTCCAGAGCACTTAAAAACCCGCTTGCAACGAAATGACTCCAGAGCACTTAAAAAACCCGCTTACAGTGAAATGTCTGAGAAGTATGTAAAAACCCGCTTGCAATGAAATGACTCCAGAGCACGTAAAAACCCGCTTGCAACGAAATGACTCCAGAGCACTGAAAAACCCGCTTACAACGAAATGCCTTCAGAGCACTTAAAAACCCGCTTGCAACGAAATGACTCCAGAGCACTTAAAAACCCGCTTGAATCGAAATGACTCCAGAGCACTTAAAAACCCGCTTGCAACGAAATGACACCAGAGCACTTAAAAACCCGCTTGCAACGAAATGACTCCAGAGCACTTAAAAACCCGCTTGCAACGAAATGACTCCAGAGCACTTAAAAACCCGCTTGCAACGAAATGACTCCAGAGCACTTAAAAACCCGCTTGCAACGAAATGACTCCAGAACACTTAAAAACCCGCTTGCAACGAAATGACTCCACAACACTTAAAAACCCGCTTGCAACGAAATGACTCCAGATCACTTAAAAACCCGCTTGCAACGAAATGACTCCAGAGCACTTAAAAACCCGCTTGCAACGAAATGACTCCAGAGCACTTAAAAAACCGCTTGCAACGAAATGACTCCAGAGCACTTAAACACCCGCTTGCAACGAAATGACTCCAGAGCACTTAAAAACCCGCTTGCAACGAAATGACTCCAGAGCACTTAAAAACCCGCTTGCAACGAAATGACTCCAGAGCACTGAAAAACCCGCTTGCAACGAAATGACTCCAGAACACTTAAAAACCCGCTTGCAATGAAATGACTGCAGAACAATTAAAAACCCTCTTGCAACGAAATGACTCCAGAGCACTTAAAAACCCGCTTGCAACGAAATGACTCCAGAACACTTAAAAACCCGCTTGCAACGAAATGACTCCAGAGCACTTAAAAACCCGATTGCAACGAAATGCCTTCAGAGCACTTAAAAACCCGCTTGCAACGAAATGACTCCAGAGCACTTAAAACCCGCTTGCAACGAAATGACTCCAGAGCACTTAAAAACCCGCTTGCAACGAAATGACTCCAGAGCACTTAAAAACCCGCTTGCAACGAAATGACTCCAGAGCACTTAAAAACCCGCTTGCAACGAAATGACTCCAGAGGACTTAAAAACCCGCTTGCAACGAAATGACTCCAGAGCACTTAAAAACCCGCTTGCAACGAAATGACTCCAGAGCAATTAAAAACCCGCTTGCAACGAAATGACTCCACAGCACTTAAAAACCCGCTTGCAACGAAATGACTCCAGAACACTTAAAAACCCGCTTGCAACGAAATGACTCGAGAGCACTTAAAAACCCGCTTGCAACGAAATGCCTTCAGAGCACTTAAAAACCCGCTTGCAACGACATGACTCCAGAGCACTTAAAAACCCGCTTGCAACGAAATGACTCCAGAGCACTTAAAAACCCGCTTGCAACGAAATGACTCCAGAGCACTTAAAAACCCGCTTGCAACGAAATGACTCCAGAGCACTTAAAAACCCGCTTGCAACGAAATGACTCCAGAGCACTTAAAAACCCGCTTGCAACGAAATGACTCCAGAGCACTTAAAAACCCGCTTGCAACGAAATGATTCCAGAGCACTTAAAAACCCGCTTGCAACGAAATGACTCCAGAGCACTTAAAAACCCGCTTGCAACGAAATGACTCCAGAGCACTTAAAAACCCGCTTGCAACGAAATGACTCCAGAACACTTAAAAACCCGCTTGCAACGAAATGACTCCAGATCACTTAAAAACCCGCTTGCAACGAAATGACTCCAGAGCACTTAAACACCCGCTTGCAACGAAATGACTCCAGAGCACTTAAAAACCCGCTTGCAACGAAATGACTCCAGAGCACTTAAAAACCCTATTGCAACGAAATGACTCCAGAGCACTTAAAAAACCCGCTTCCAGTGAAATGTCTGAGAAGTATGTAAAAACCCGCTTGCAATGAAATGACTCCAGAGCACGTAAAAACCCGCTTGCAACGAAATGACTCCAGAGCACTGAAAAACTCACTTACAACGAAATGACTCCAGAGCACTTAAAAACCCGCTTGCAACGAAATGACTCCAGAGCACTTAAAAACCCGCTTGCAACGAAATGACTCCAGAGCACTTAAAAACCCGCTTGCAACGAAATGACTCCAGAGCACTTAAAAAACCCGCTTACAGTGAAATGTGTGAGAAGTATGTAAAAACCCGCTTGCAATGAAATGACTCCAGAGCACGTAAAAACCCGCTTGCAACGAAATGACTCCAGAGCACTGAAAAACTCGCTTACAACGAAATGCCTTCAGAGCACTTAAAAAACCGCTTGCAACGAAATGACTCCAGAGCACTTAAAAACCCGCTTGCATCGAAATGACTCCAGAGCACTTAAAAACCCGCTTGCAACGAAATGACTCCAGAGCACTTAAAAACCCGCTTGCAACGAAATGACTCCAGAGCACTTAAAAACCCGCTTGCAACGAAATGACTCCAGAGCACTTAAAAACCCGCTTGCAACGAAATGACTCCAGAGCACTTAAAAACCCGCTTGCAACGAAATGCCTTCAGAGCACTTAAAAACCCGCTTGCAACGAAATGACTCCAGAGCACTTAAAAACCCGCTTGCAACGAAATGACTCCAGAGCACTTAAAAACCCGCTTGCAAAGAAATGACTCCAGAGCACTTAAAAACCCGCTTGCAACGAAATGACTCCAGAACACTTAAAAACCCGCTTGCAACGAAATGACTCCAGAGCACTTAAAAACCCGCTTGCAACGAAATTCCTTCAGAGCACTTAAAAACCCGCTTGCAACGAAATGACTCCAGAGCACTTAAAAACCCGCTTGCAACGAAATGACTCCAGAGCACTTAAAAACCCGCTTGCAACGAAATGACTCCAGAGCACTTAAAAACCCGCTTGCAACGAAATGACTCCAGAGCACTTAAACACCCGCTTGCAACGAAATGACTCCAGAGCACTTAAAAACCCGCTTGCAACGAAATGACTCCAGAGCACTTAAAAACCCGCTTGCAACGAAATGACTCCAGAGCACTTAAAACCCGCTTGCAACGAAATGACTCCAGAGCACTTAAAAACCCGCTTGCAACGAAATGACTCCAGAGCACTTAAAAACCCGCTTGCAACGAAATGACTCCAGAGCACTTAAAAACCCGCTTGCAATGAAATGACTCCAGAGCACTTAAAAACCCGCTTGCAACGAAATGACTCCAGAACACTTAAAAACCCGCTTGCAACGAAATGACTCCAGATCACTTAAAAACCCGCTTGCAACGAAATGACTCCAGAGCACTTAAACACCCGCTTGCAACGAAATGACTCCAGAGCACTTAAAAACCCGCTTGCAACGAAATGACTCCAGAGTACTTAAAAACCCTATTGCAACGAAATGACTCCAGAGCACTTAAAAAACCCGCTTCCAGTGAAATGTCTGAGAAGTATGTAAAAACCCGCTTGCAATGAAATGACTCCAGAGCACGTAAAAACCCGCTTGCAACGAAATGACTCCAGAGCACTGAAAAACCCGCTTACAACGAAATGCCTTCAGAGCACTTAAAAACCCGCTTGCAACGAAATGACTCCAGAGCACTTAAAAACCCGCTTGCATCGAAATGACTCCAGAGCACTTAAAAACCCGCTTGCAACGAAATGACACCAGAGCACTTAAAAACCCGCTTGCAACGAAATGACTCCAGAGCACTTAAAAACCCGCTTGCAACGAAATGCCTCCAGAGCACTTAAAAACCCGCTTGCAACGAAATGACTCCAGAGCACTTAAAAACCCGCTTGCAACGAAATGACTCCAGATCACTTAAAAACCCGCTTGCAACGAAATGACTCCACAACACTTAAAAACCCGCTTGCAACGAAATGACTCCAGATCACTTAAAAACCCGCTTGCAACGAAATGACTCCAGAGCACTTAAACACCCGCTTGCAACGAAATGACTCCAGAGCACTTAAAAACCCGCTTGCAACGAAATGACTCCAGAGCACTTAAAAACCCGCTTGCAACGAAATGACTCCAGAGTACTTAAAAACCCTATTGCAACGAAATGACTCCAGAGCACTTAAAAAACCCGCTTCCAGTGAAATGTCTGAGAAGTATGTAAAAACCCGCTTGCAATGAAATGACTCCAGAGCACGTAAAAACCCGCTTGCAACTAAATGACTCCAGAGCACTGAAAAACTCGCTTACAACGAAATGCCTTCAGAGCACTTAAAAAACCGCTTGCAACGAAATGACTCCAGAGCACTTAAAAACCCGCTTGCATCGAAATGACTCCAGAGCACTTAAAAAACCGCTTGCAACGAAATGACTCCAGAGCACTTAAAAACCCGCTTGCAACGAAATGACTCCAGAGCACTTAAAAACCCGCTTGCAACGAAATGACTCCAGAGCACTTAAAAACCCGCTTGCAACGAAATGACTCCAGAGCACTTAAAAACCCGCTTGCAACGAAATGCCTTCAGAGCACTTAAAAACCCGCTTGCAACGAAATGACTCCAGAGCACTTAAAAACCCGCTTGCAACGAAATGACTCCAGAGCACTTAAAAACCCGCTTGCAAAGAAATGACTCCAGAGCACTTAAAAACCCGCTTGCAACGAAATGACTCCAGAGCACTTAAAAACCCGCTTGCAACGAAATGACTCCAGAGCACTTAAAAACCCGCTTGCAACGAAATTCCTTCAGAGCACTTAAAATCCCGCTTGCAACGAAATGACTCCAGAGCACTTAAAAACCCGCTTGCAACGAAATGACTCCAGAGCACTTAAAAACCCGCTTGCAACGAAATGACTCCAGAGCACTTAAAAACCCGCTTGCAACGAAATGACTCCAGAGCACTTAAACACCCGCTTGCAACGAAATGACTCCAGAGCACTTAAAAACCCGCTTGCAACGAAATGACTCCAGAGCACTTAAAAACCCGCTTGCAACGAAAAGACTCCAGAGCACTTAAAAACCCGCTTGCAACGAAATGACTCCAGAGCACTTAAAAACCCGCTTGCAACGAAATGACTCCAGAGCACTTAAAAACCCGCTTGCAACGAAATGACTCCAGATCACTTAAAAACCCGCTTGCAACGAAATGACTCCAGAGCACTTAAACACCCGCTTGCAACGAAATGACTCCAGAGCACTTAAAAACCCGCTTGCAACGAAATGACTCCAGAGCACTTAAAAACCCTATTGCAACGAAATGACTCCAGAGCACTTAAAAAACCCGCTTCCAGTGAAATGTCTGAGAAGTATGTAAAAACCCGCTTGCAATGAAATGACTCCAGAGCACGTAAAAACCCGCTTGCAACGAAATGACTCCAGAGCACTTAAAAACCCGCTTGCAAAGAAATGACTCCAGAGCACTTAAAAACCCGCTTGCAACGAAATGACTCCAGAACACTTAAAAACCCGCTTGCAACGAAATGACTCCAGAGCACTTAAAAACCCGCTTGCAACGAAATGACTCCAGAGCACTTAAAAAACCCGCTTACAGTGAAATGTCTGAGAAGTATGTAAAAACCCGCTTGCAATGAAATGACTCCAGAGCACGTAAAAACCCGCTTGCAACGAAATGACTCCAGAGCACTGAAAAACCCGCTTACAACGAAATGCCTTCAGAGCACTTAAAAACCCGCTTGCAACGAAATGACTCCAGAGCACTTAAAAACCCGCTTGCATCGAAATGACTCCAGAGCACTTAAAAACCCGCTTGCAACGAAATGACACCAGAGCACTTAAAAACCCGCTTGCAACGAAATGACTCCAGAGCACTTAAAAACCCGCTTGCAACGAAATGACTCCAGAGCACTTAAAAACCCGCTTGCAACGAAATGACTCCAGAGCACTTAAAATCCCGCTTGCAACGAAATGACTCCAGAACTCTTAAAAACCCGCTTGCAACGAAATGACTCCACAACACTTAAAAACCCGCTTGCAACGAAATGACTCCAGATCACTTAAAAACCCGCTTGCAACGAAATGACTCCACAACACTTAAAAACCCGCTTGCAACGAAATGACTCCAGATCACTTAAAAACCCGCTTGCAACGAAATGACTCCAGAGCACTTAAAAACCCGCTTGCAACGAAATGCCTTCAGAGCACTTAAAAACCCGCTTGCAACGAAATGACTCCAGAGCACTTAAAAACCCGCTTGCAACGAAATGACTCCAGAGCACTTAAAAACTCGCTTGCAACGAAATGACTCCAGAGCACTTAAAACCCGCTTGCAACGAAATGACTCCAGAGCACTTAAAAACCCGCTTGCAACGAAATGACTCCAGAGCACTTAAAAACCCGCTTGCAACGAAATGACTCCAGAGCAATTAAAAACCCGCTTGCAACGAAATGACTCCAGAGCACTTAAAAACCCGCTTGCAACGAAATGACTCCAGAACACTTAAAAACCCGCTTGCAACGAAATGACTCCAGAGCACTTAAAAACCCGCTTGCAACGAAATGCCTTCAGAGCACTTAAAAACCCCCTTGCAACGACATGACTCCAGAGCACTTAAAAACCCGCTTGCAACGAAATGACTCCAGAGCACTTAAAAACCCGCTTGCAACGAAATGACTCCAGAGCACTTAAAAACCCGCTTGCAACGAAATGTCTCCAGAGCACTTAAAAACCCGCTTGCAACGAAATGACTCCAGAGCACTTAAAAACCCGCTTGCAACGAAATGACTCCAGAGCACTTAAAAACCCGCTTGCAACAAAATGACTCCAGAACACTTAAAAACCCGCTTGCAACGAAATGCCTTCAGAGCACTTAAAAACCCGCTTGCAACGACATGACTCCAGAGCACTTAAAAACCCGCTTGCAACGAAATGAGTCCAGAACACTTAAAAACCCGCTTGCAACAAAATGACTCCAGAGTACTTAAAAACCCGCTTGCAACGAAATGACTCCAGAGCACTTAAAAAACCCGCTTACAGTGAAATGTCTGAGAAGTATGTAAAAACCCGCTTGCAATGAAATGACTCCAGAGCACTTAAAAACCCGCTTGCAACGAAATGACTCCAGAGCACTTAAAAACCCGCTTGCAACGAAATGACTCCAGAGCACTTAAACACCCGCTTGCAACGAAATGACTCCAGAGCACTTAAAAACCCGCTTGCAACGAAATGACTCCAGAGCACTTAAAAACCCGCTTGCAACGAAATGACTCCAGAGCACTTAAAAACCCGCTTGCAACGAAATGACTCCAGAACACTTAAAAACCCGCTTGCAACGAAATGACTCCAGAACACTTAAAAACCCGCTTGCAACGAAATGACTCCAGAGCACTTAAAAACCCGCTTGCAACGAAATGACTCCAGAGCACTTAAAAACCCGCTTGCAACGAAATGACTCCAGAGCACTTAAAAACCCGCTTGCAACGAAATGACTCCAGAGCACTTAAAAACCCGCTTGCAACGAAATGACTCCAGAACACTTAAAAACCCGCTTGCAACGAAATGACTCCAGATCACTTAAAAACCCGCTTGCAACGAAATGACTCCAGAGCACTTAAACACCCGCTTGCAACGAAATCACTCCAGAGCACTTAAAAACCCGCTTGCAACGAAATGACTCCAGAGCACTTAAAAACCCTATTGCAACGAAATGACTCCAGAGCACTTAAAAAACCCGCTTCCAGTGAAATGTCTGAGAAGTATGTAAAAACCCGCTTGCAATGAAATGACTCCAGAGCACGTAAAAACCCGCTTGCAACGAAATGACTCCAGAGCACTGAAAAACTCACTTACAACGAAATGACTCCAGAGCACTTAAAAACCCGCTTGCAACGAAATGACTCCAGAGCACTTAAAAACCCGCTTGCAACGAAATGACTCCAGAGCACTTAAAAAACCCGCTTACAGTGAAATGTCTGAGAAGTATGTAAAAACCCGCTTGCAATGAAATGACTCCAGAGCACGTAAAAACCCGCTTGCAACGAAATGACTCCAGAGCACTGAAAAACCCGCTTACAACGAAATGCCTTCAGAGCACTTAAAAACCCGCTTGCAACGAAATGACTCCAGAGCACTTAAAAACCCGCTTGAATCGAAATGACTCCAGAGCACTTAAAAACCCGCTTGCAACGAAATGACACCAGAGCACTTAAAAACCCGCTTGCAACGAAATGACTCCAGAGCACTTAAAAACCCGCTTGCAACGAAATGACTCCAGAGCACTTAAAAACCCGCTTGCAACGAAATGACTCCAGAGCACTTAAAAACCCGCTTGCAACGAAATGACTCCAGAACACTTAAAAACCCGCTTGCAACGAAATGACTCCACAACACTTAAAAACCCGCTTGCAACGAAATGACTCCAGATCACTTAAAAACCCGCTTGCAACGAAATGACTCCAGAGCACTTAAAAACCCGCTTGCAACGAAATGACTCCAGAGCACTTAAAAAACCGCTTGCAACGAAATGAGTCCAGAGCACTTAAACACCCGCTTGCAACGAAATGACTCCAGAGCACTTAAAAACCCGCTTGCAACGAAATGACTCCAGAGCACTTAAAAACCCGCTTGCAACGAAATGACTCCAGAGCACTGAAAAACCCGCTTGCAACGAAATGACTCCAGAACACTTAAAAACCCGCTTGCAATGAAATGACTGCAGAACAATTAAAAACCCTCTTGCAACGAAATGACTCCAGAGCACTTAAAAACCCGCTTGCAACGAAATGACTCCAGAACACTTAAAAACCCGCTTGCAACGAAATGACTCCAGAGCACTTAAAAACCCGCTTGCAACGAAATGCCTTCAGAGCACTTAAAAACCCGCTTGCAACGAAATGACTCCAGAGCACTTAAAACCCGCTTGCAACGAAATGACTCCAGAGCACTTAAAAACCCGCTTGCAACGAAATGACTCCAGAGCACTTAAAAACCCGCTTGCAACGAAATGACTCCAGAGCACTTAAAAACCCGCTTGCAACGAAATGACTCCAGAGGACTTAAAAACCCGCTTGCAACGAAATGACTCCAGAGCACTTAAAAACCCGCTTGCAACGAAATGACTCCAGAGCAATTAAAAACCCGCTTGCAACGAAATGACTCCACAGCACTTAAAAACCCGCTTGCAACGAAATGACTCCAGAACACTTAAAAACCCGCTTGCAACGAAATGACTCCAGAGCACTTAAAAACCCGCTTGCAACGAAATGCCTTCAGAGCACTTAAAAACCCGCTTGCAACGACATGACTCCAGAGCACTTAAAAACCCGCTTGCAACGAAATGACTCCAGAGCACTTAAAAACCCGCTTGCAACGAAATGACTCCAGAGCACTTAAAAACCCGCTTGCAACGAAATGACTCCAGAGCACTTAAAAACCCGCTTGCAACGAAATGACTCCAGAGCACTTAAAAACCCGCTTGCAACGAAATGACTCCAGAGCACTTAAAAACCCGCTTGCAACGAAATGATTCCAGAGCACTTAAAAACCCGCTTGCAACGAAATGACTCCAGAGCACTTAAAAACCCGCTTGCAACGAAATGACTCCAGAGCACTTAAAAACCCGCTTGCAACGAAATGACTCCAGAACACTTAAAAACCCGCTTGCAACGAAATGACTCCAGATCACTTAAAAACCCGCTTGCAACGAAATGACTCCAGAGCACTTAAACACCCGCTTGCAACGAAATGACTCCAGAGCACTTAAAAACCCGCTTGCAACGAAATGACTCCAGAGCACTTAAAAACCCTATTGCAACGAAATGACTCCAGAGCACTTAAAAAACCCGCTTCCAGTGAAATGTCTGAGAAGTATGTAAAAACCCGCTTGCAATGAAATGACTCCAGAGCACGTAAAAACCCGCTTGCAACGAAATGACTCCAGAGCACTGAAAAACTCACTTACAACGAAATGACTCCAGAGCACTTAAAAACCCGCTTGCAACGAAATGACTCCAGAGCACTTAAAAACCCGCTTGCAACGAAATGACTCCAGAGCACTTAAAAACCCACTTGCAACGAAATGACTCCAGAGCACTTAAAAAACCCGCTTACAGTGAAATGTGTGAGAAGTATGTAAAAACCCGCTTGCAATGAAATGACTCCAGAGCACGTAAAAACCCGCTTGCAACGAAATGACTCCAGAGCACTGAAAAACTCGCTTACAACGAAATGCCTTCAGAGCACTTAAAAAACCGCTTGCAACGAAATGACTCCAGAGCACTTAAAAACCCGCTTGCATCGAAATGACTCCAGAGCACTTAAAAACCCGCTTGCAACGAAATGACTCCAGAGCACTTAAAAACCCGCTTGCAACGAAATGACTCCAGAGCACTTAAAAACCCGCTTGCAACGAAATGACTCCAGAGCACTTAAAAACCCGCTTGCAACGAAATGACTCCAGAGCACTTAAAAACCCGCTTGCAACGAAATGCCTTCAGAGCACTTAAAAACCCGCTTGCAACGAAATGACTCCAGAGCACTTAAAAACCCGCTTGCAACGAAATGACTCCAGAGCACTTAAAAACCCGCTTGCAAAGAAATGACTCCAGAGCACTTAAAAACCCGCTTGCAACGAAATGACTCCAGAACACTTAAAAACCCGCTTGCAACGAAATGACTCCAGAGCACTTAAAAACCCGCTTGCAACGAAATTCCTTCAGAGCACTTAAAAACCCGCTTGCAACGAAATGACTCCAGAGCACTTAAAAACCCGCTTGCAACGAAATGACTCCAGAGCACTTAAAAACCCGCTTGCAACGAAATGACTCCAGAGCACTTAAAAACCCGCTTGCAACGAAATGACTCCAGAGCACTTAAACACCCGCTTGCAACGAAATGACTCCAGAGCACTTAAAAACCCGCTTGCAACAAAATGACTCCAGAACACTTAAAAACCCGCTTGCAACGAAATGCCTTCAGAGCACTTAAAAACCCGCTTGCAACGACATGACTCCAGAGCACTTAAAAACCCGCTTGCAACGAAATGAGTCCAGAACACTTAAAAACCCGCTTGCAACAAAATGACTCCAGAGTACTTAAAAACCCGCTTGCAACGAAATGACTCCAGAGCACTTAAAAAACCCGCTTACAGTGAAATGTCTGAGAAGTATGTAAAAACCCGCTTGCAATGAAATGACTCCAGAGCACTTAAAAACCCGCTTGCAACGAAATGACTCCAGAGCACTTAAAAACCCGCTTGCAACGAAATGACTCCAGAGCACTTAAACACCCGCTTGCAACGAAATGACTCCAGAGCACTTAAAAACCCGCTTGCAACGAAATGACTCCAGAGCACTTAAAAACCCGCTTGCAACGAAATGACTCCAGAGCACTTAAAAACCCGCTTGCAACGAAATGACTCCAGAACACTTAAAAACCCGCTTGCAACGAAATGACTCCAGAACACTTAAAAACCCGCTTGCAACGAAATGACTCCAGAGCACTTAAAAACCCGCTTGCAACGAAATGACTCCAGAGCACTTAAAAACCCGCTTGCAACGAAATGACTCCAGAGCACTTAAAAACCCGCTTGCAACGAAATGACTCCAGAGCACTTAAAAACCCGCTTGCAACGAAATGACTCCAGAACACTTAAAAACCCGCTTGCAACGAAATGACTCCAGATCACTTAAAAACCCGCTTGCAACGAAATGACTCCAGAGCACTTAAACACCCGCTTGCAACGAAATCACTCCAGAGCACTTAAAAACCCGCTTGCAACGAAATGACTCCAGAGCACTTAAAAACCCTATTGCAACGAAATGACTCCAGAGCACTTAAAAAACCCGCTTCCAGTGAAATGTCTGAGAAGTATGTAAAAACCCGCTTGCAATGAAATGACTCCAGAGCACGTAAAAACCCGCTTGCAACGAAATGACTCCAGAGCACTGAAAAACTCACTTACAACGAAATGACTCCAGAGCACTTAAAAACCCGCTTGCAACGAAATGACTCCAGAGCACTTAAAAACCCGCTTGCAACGAAATGACTCCAGAGCACTTAAAAAACCCGCTTACAGTGAAATGTCTGAGAAGTATGTAAAAACCCGCTTGCAATGAAATGACTCCAGAGCACGTAAAAACCCGCTTGCAACGAAATGACTCCAGAGCACTGAAAAACCCGCTTACAACGAAATGCCTTCAGAGCACTTAAAAACCCGCTTGCAACGAAATGACTCCAGAGCACTTAAAAACCCGCTTGAATCGAAATGACTCCAGAGCACTTAAAAACCCGCTTGCAACGAAATGACACCAGAGCACTTAAAAACCCGCTTGCAACGAAATGACTCCAGAGCACTTAAAAACCCGCTTGCAACGAAATGACTCCAGAGCACTTAAAAACCCGCTTGCAACGAAATGACTCCAGAGCACTTAAAAACCCGCTTGCAACGAAATGACTCCAGAACACTTAAAAACCCGCTTGCAACGAAATGACTCCACAACACTTAAAAACCCGCTTGCAACGAAATGACTCCAGATCACTTAAAAACCCGCTTGCAACGAAATGACTCCAGAGCACTTAAAAACCCGCTTGCAACGAAATGACTCCAGAGCACTTAAAAAACCGCTTGCAACGAAATGAGTCCAGAGCACTTAAACACCCGCTTGCAACGAAATGACTCCAGAGCACTTAAAAACCCGCTTGCAACGAAATGACTCCAGAGCACTTAAAAACCCGCTTGCAACGAAATGACTCCAGAGCACTGAAAAACCCGCTTGCAACGAAATGACTCCAGAACACTTAAAAACCCGCTTGCAATGAAATGACTGCAGAACAATTAAAAACCCTCTTGCAACGAAATGACTCCAGAGCACTTAAAAACCCGCTTGCAACGAAATGACTCCAGAACACTTAAAAACCCGCTTGCAACGAAATGACTCCAGAGCACTTAAAAACCCGCTTGCAACGAAATGCCTTCAGAGCACTTAAAAACCCGCTTGCAACGAAATGACTCCAGAGCACTTAAAACCCGCTTGCAACGAAATGACTCCAGAGCACTTAAAAACCCGCTTGCAACGAAATGACTCCAGAGCACTTAAAAACCCGCTTGCAACGAAATGACTCCAGAGCACTTAAAAACCCGCTTGCAACGAAATGACTCCAGAGGACTTAAAAACCCGCTTGCAACGAAATGACTCCAGAGCACTTAAAAACCCGCTTGCAACGAAATGACTCCAGAGCAATTAAAAACCCGCTTGCAACGAAATGACTCCACAGCACTTAAAAACCCGCTTGCAACGAAATGACTCCAGAACACTTAAAAACCCGCTTGCAACGAAATGACTCCAGAGCACTTAAAAACCCGCTTGCAACGAAATGCCTTCAGAGCACTTAAAAACCCGCTTGCAACGACATGACTCCAGAGCACTTAAAAACCCGCTTGCAACGAAATGACTCCAGAGCACTTAAAAACCCGCTTGCAACGAAATGACTCCAGAGCACTTAAAAACCCGCTTGCAACGAAATGACTCCAGAGCACTTAAAAACCCGCTTGCAACGAAATGACTCCAGAGCACTTAAAAACCCGCTTGCAACGAAATGACTCCAGAGCACTTAAAAACCCGCTTGCAACGAAATGATTCCAGAGCACTTAAAAACCCGCTTGCAACGAAATGACTCCAGAGCACTTAAAAACCCGCTTGCAACGAAATGACTCCAGAGCACTTAAAAACCCGCTTGCAACGAAATGACTCCAGAACACTTAAAAACCCGCTTGCAACGAAATGACTCCAGATCACTTAAAAACCCGCTTGCAACGAAATGACTCCAGAGCACTTAAACACCCGCTTGCAACGAAATGACTCCAGAGCACTTAAAAACCCGCTTGCAACGAAATGACTCCAGAGCACTTAAAAACCCTATTGCAACGAAATGACTCCAGAGCACTTAAAAAACCCGCTTCCAGTGAAATGTCTGAGAAGTATGTAAAAACCCGCTTGCAATGAAATGACTCCAGAGCACGTAAAAACCCGCTTGCAACGAAATGACTCCAGAGCACTGAAAAACTCACTTACAACGAAATGACTCCAGAGCACTTAAAAACCCGCTTGCAACGAAATGACTCCAGAGCACTTAAAAACCCGCTTGCAACGAAATGACTCCAGAGCACTTAAAAACCCACTTGCAACGAAATGACTCCAGAGCACTTAAAAAACCCGCTTACAGTGAAATGTGTGAGAAGTATGTAAAAACCCGCTTGCAATGAAATGACTCCAGAGCACGTAAAAACCCGCTTGCAACGAAATGACTCCAGAGCACTGAAAAACTCGCTTACAACGAAATGCCTTCAGAGCACTTAAAAAACCGCTTGCAACGAAATGACTCCAGAGCACTTAAAAACCCGCTTGCATCGAAATGACTCCAGAGCACTTAAAAACCCGCTTGCAACGAAATGACTCCAGAGCACTTAAAAACCCGCTTGCAACGAAATGACTCCAGAGCACTTAAAAACCCGCTTGCAACGAAATGACTCCAGAGCACTTAAAAACCCGCTTGCAACGAAATGACTCCAGAGCACTTAAAAACCCGCTTGCAACGAAATGCCTTCAGAGCACTTAAAAACCCGCTTGCAACGAAATGACTCCAGAGCACTTAAAAACCCGCTTGCAACGAAATGACTCCAGAGCACTTAAAAACCCGCTTGCAAAGAAATGACTCCAGAGCACTTAAAAACCCGCTTGCAACGAAATGACTCCAGAACACTTAAAAACCCGCTTGCAACGAAATGACTCCAGAGCACTTAAAAACCCGCTTGCAACGAAATTCCTTCAGAGCACTTAAAAACCCGCTTGCAACGAAATGACTCCAGAGCACTTAAAAACCCGCTTGCAACGAAATGACTCCAGAGCACTTAAAAACCCGCTTGCAACGAAATGACTCCAGAGCACTTAAAAACCCGCTTGCAACGAAATGACTCCAGAGCACTTAAACACCCGCTTGCAACGAAATGACTCCAGAGCACTTAAAAACCCGCTTGCAACGAAATGACTCCAGAGCACTTAAAAACCCGCTTGCAACGAAATGACTCCAGAGCACTTAAAAACCCGCTTGCAACGAAATGACTCCAGAGCACTTAAAAACCCGCTTGCAACGAAATGACTCCAGAACACTTAAAAACCCGCTTGCAACGAAATGACTCCAGAGCACTTAAAAACCCGCTTGCAACGAAATGACTCCAGATCACTTAAAAACCCGCTTGCAACGAAATGACTCCAGAGCACTTAAACACCCGCTTGCAACGAAATGACTCCAGAGCACTTAAAAACCCGCTTGCAACGAAATGACTCCAGAGCACTTAAAAACCCTATTGCAACGAAATGACTCCAGAGCACTTAAAAAACCCGCTTCCAGTGAAATGTCTGAGAAGTATGTAAAAACCCGCTTGCAATGAAATGACTCCAGAGCACGTAAAAACCCGCTTGCAACGAAATGACTCCAGAGCACTGAAAAACTCACTTACAACGAAATGACTCCAGAGCACTTAAAAACCCGCTTGCAACGAAATGACTCCAGAGCACTTAAAAACCCGCTTGCAACGAAATGATTGCAGAGCACTTAAAAACCCGCTTGCAACGAAATGACTCCAGAGCACTTAAAAAACCCGCTTACAGTGAAATGTCTGAGAAGTATGTAAAAACCCGCTTGCAATGAAATGACTCCAGAGCACGTAAAAACCCGCTTGCAACGAAATGACTCCAGAGCACTGAAAAACCCGCTTACAACGAAATGCCTTCAGAGCACTTAAAAACCCGCTTGCAACGAAATGACTCCAGAGCACTTAAAAACCCGCTTGCATCGAAATGACTCCAGAGCACTTAAAAACCCGCTTGCAACGAAATGACACCAGAGCACTTAAAAACCCGCTTGCAACGAAATGACTCCAGAGCACTTAAAAACCCGCTTGCAACGAAATGACTCCAGAGCACTTAAAAACCCGCTTGCAACGAAATGACTCCAGAGCACTTAAAAACCCGCTTGCAACGAAATGACTCCAGAACACTTAAAAACCCGCTTGCAATGAAATGACTCCACAACACTTAAAAACCCGCTTGCAACGAAATGACTCCAGATCACTTAAAAACCCGCTTGCAACGAAATGACTCCACAACACTTAAAAACCCGCTTGCAACGAAATGACTCCAGATCACTTAAAAACCCGCTTGCAACGAAATGACTCCAGAGCACTTAAAAACCCGCTTGCAACGAAATGCCTTCAGAGCACTTAAAAACCCGCTTGCAACGAAATGACTCCAGAGCACTTAAAAACCCGCTTGCAACGAAATGACTCCAGAGCACTTAAAAACCCGCTTGCAACGAAATGACTCCAGAGCACTTAAAACCCGCTTGCAACGAAATGACTCCAGAGCACTTAAAAACCCGCTTGCAACGAAATGACTCCAGAGCACTTAAAAACCCGCTTGCAACGAAATGACTCCAGAGCACTTAAAAACCCGCTTGCAACGAAATGACTCCAGAGCACTTAAAAACCCGCTTGCAACGAAATGACTCCAGAACACTTAAAAACCCGCTTGCAACGAAATGACTCCAGAGCAATTAAAAACCCGCTTGCAACGAAATGACTCCAGAGCACTTAAAAACCCGCTTGCAACGAAATGACTCCAGAACACTTAAAAACCCGCTTGCAACGAAATGACTCCAGAGCACTTAAAAACCCGTTTGCAACGAAATGCCTTCAGAGCACTTAAAAACCCGCTTGCAACGACATGACTCCAGAGCACTTAAAAACCCGCTTGCAACGAAATGACTCCAGAGCACTTAAAAACCCGCTTGCAACGAAATGACTCCAGAGCACTTAAAAACCCGCTTGCAACGAAATGTCTCCAGAGCACTTAAAAACCCGCTTGCAACGAAATGACTCCAGAGCACTTAAAAACCCGCTTGCAACGAAATGACTCCAGAGCACTTAAAAACCCGCTTGCAACGAAATGACTCCAGAACACTTAAAAACCCGCTTGCAACGAAATGCCTTCAGAGCACTTAAAAACCCGCTTGCAACGACATGACTCCAGAGCACTTAAAAACCCGCTTGCAACGAAATGAGTCCAGAACACTTAAAAACCCGCTTGCAACAAAATGACTCCAGAGTACTTAAAAACCCGCTTGCAACGAAATGACTCCAGAGCACTTAAAAAACCCGCTTACAGTGAAATGTCTGAGAAGTATGTAAAAACCCGCTTGCAATGAAATGACTCCAGAGCACTTAAAAACCCGCTTGCAACGAAATGACTCCAGAGCACTTAAAAACCCGCTTGCAACGAAATGACTCCAGAGCACTTAAACACCCGCTTGCAACGAAATGACTCCAGAGCACTTAAAAACCCGCTTGCAACGAAATGACTCCAGAGCACTTAAAAACCCGCTTGCAACGAAATGACTCCAGAGCACTTAAAAACCCGCTTGCAACGAAATGACTCCAGAGAACTTAAAAACCCGCTTGCAACGAAATGACTCCAGAGCACTTAAAAACCCGCTTGCAACGAAATGACTCCAGAGCACTTAAAAACCCGCTTGCAACGAAATGACTCCAGAGCACTTAAAAACCCGCTTGCAACGAAATGACTCCAGAGCACTTAAAAACCCGCTTGCAACGAAATGACTCCAGAGCACTTAAAAACCCGCTTGCAACGAAATGACTCCAGAACACTTAAAAACCCGCTTGCAACGAAATGACTCCAGATCACTTAAAAACCCGCTTGCAACGAAATGACTCCAGAGCACTTAAACACCCGCTTGCAACGAAATCACTCCAGAGCACTTAAAAACCCGCTTGCAACGAAATGACTCCAGAGCACTTAAAAACCCTATTGCAACGAAATGACTCCAGAGCACTTAAAAAACCCGCTTCCAGTGAAATGTCTGAGAAGTATGTAAAAACCCGCTTGCAATGAAATGACTCCAGAGCACGTAAAAACCCGCTTGCAACGAAATGACTCCAGAGCACTGAAAAACTCACTTACAACGAAATGACTCCAGAGCACTTAAAAACCCGCTTGCAACGAAATGACTCCAGAGCACTTAAAAACCCGCTTGCAACGAAATGACTCCAGAGCACTTAAACACCCGCTTGCAACGAAATGACTCCAGAGCACTTAAAAACCCGCTTGCAACGAAATGACTCCAGAGCACTTAAAAACCCGCTTGCAACGAAATGACTCCAGAGCACTTAAAAACCCGCTTGCAACGAAATGACTCCAGAGCACTTAAAAACCCGCTTGCAACGAAATGACTCCAGAACACTTAAAAACCCGCTTGCAACGAAATGACTCCAGAGCACTTAAAAACCCGCTTGCAACGAAATGACTCCAGATCACTTAAAAACCCGCTTGCAACGAAATGACTCCAGAGCACTTAAACACCCGCTTGCAACGAAATGACTCCAGAGCACTTAAAAACCCGCTTGCAACGAAATGACTCCAGAGCACTTAAAAACCCTATTGCAACGAAATGACTCCAGAGCACTTAAAAAACCCGCTTCCAGTGAAATGTCTGAGAAGTATGTAAAAACCCGCTTGCAATGAAATGACTCCAGAGCACGTAAAAACCCGCTTGCAACGAAATGACTCCAGAGCACTGAAAAACTCACTTACAACGAAATGACTCCAGAGCACTTAAAAACCCGCTTGCAACGAAATGACTCCAGAGCACTTAAAAACCCGCTTGCAACGAAATGACTCCAGAGCACTTAAACACCCGCTTGCAACGAAATGACTCCAGAGCACTTAAAAACCCGCTTGCAACGAAATGACTCCAGAGCACTTAAAAACCCTATTGCAACGAAATGACTCCAGAGCACTTAAAAAACCCGCTTCCAGTGAAATGTCTGAGAAGTATGTAAAAACCCGCTTGCAATGAAATGACTCCAGAGCACGTAAAAACCCGCTTGCAACGAAATGACTCCAGAGCACTGAAAAACTCACTTACAACGAAATGACTCCAGAGCACTTAAAAACCCGCTTGCAACGAAATGACTCCAGAGCACTTAAAAACCCGCTTGCAACGAAATGATTGCAGAGCACTTAAAAACCCGCTTGCAACGAAATGCCTTCAGAGCACTTAAAAACCCGCTTGCAACGAAATGACTCCAGAGCACTTAAAAACCCGCTTGCATCGAAATGACTCCAGAGCAATTAAAAACCCGCTTGCAACGAAATGACTCCAGAGCACTTAAAAACCCGCTTGCAACGAAATGACTCCAGAACACTTAAAAACCCGCTTGCAATGAAATGACTCCACAACACTTAAAAACCCGCTTGCAACGAAATGACTCCAGATCACTTAAAAACCCGCTTGCAACGAAATGACTCCACAACACTTAAAAACCCGCTTGCAACGAAATGACTCCAGATCACTTAAAAACCCGCTTGCAACGAAATGACTCCAGAGCACTTAAAAACCCGCTTGCAACGAAATGCCTTCAGAGCACTTAAAAACCCGCTTGCAACGAAATGACTCCAGAGCACTTAAAAACCCGCTTGCAACGAAATGACTCCAGAGCACTTAAAAACCCGCTTGCAACGAAATGACTCCAGAGCACTTAAAACCCGCTTGCAACGAAATGACTCCAGAGCACTTAAAAACCCGCTTGCAACGAAATGACTCCAGAGCACTTAAAAACCCGCTTGCAACGAAATGACTCCAGAGCACTTAAAAACCCGCTTGCAACGAAATGACTCCAGAGCACTTAAAAACCCGCTTGCAACGAAATGACTCCAGAACACTTAAAAACCCGCTTGCAACGAAATGACTCCAGAGCAATTAAAAACCCGCTTGCAACGAAATGACTCCAGAGCACTTAAAAACCCGTTTGCAACGAAATGACTCCAGAACACTTAAAAACCCGCTTGCAACGAAATGACTCCAGAGCACTTAAAAACCCGCTTGCAACGAAATGCCTTCAGAGCACTTAAAAACCCGCTTGCAACGACATGACTCCAGAGCACTTAAAAACCCGCTTGCAACGAAATGACTCCAGAGCACTTAAAAACCCGCTTGCAACGAAATGACTCCAGAGCACTTAAAAACCCGCTTGCAACGAAATGTCTCCAGAGCACTTAAAAACCCGCTTGCAACGAAATGACTCCAGAGCACTTAAAAACCCGCTTGCAACGAAATGACTCCAGAGCACTTAAAAACCCGCTTGCAACGAAATGACTCCAGAACACTTAAAAACCCGCTTGCAACGAAATGCCTTCAGAGCACTTAAAAACCCGCTTGCAACGACATGACTCCAGAGCACTTAAAAACCCTATTGCAACGAAATGACTCCAGAGCACTTAAAAAACCCGCTTCCAGTGAAATGTCTGAGAAGTATGTAAAAACCCGCTTGCAATGAAATGACTCCAGAGCACGTAAAAACCCGCTTGCAACGAAATGACTCCAGAGCACTGAAAAACTCACTTACAACGAAATGACTCCAGAGCACTTAAAAACCCGCTTGCAACGAAATGACTCCAGAGCACTTAAAAACCCGCTTGCAACGAAATGACTCCAGAGCACTTAAAAAACCCGCTTACAGTGAAATGTCTGAGAAGTATGTAAAAACCCGCTTGCAATGAAATGACTCCAGAGCACGTAAAAACCCGCTTGCAACGAAATGACTCCAGAGCACTGAAAAACCCGCTTACAACGAAATGCCTTCAGAGCACTTAAAAACCCGCTTGCAACGAAATGACTCCAGAGCACTTAAAAACCCGCTTGAATCGAAATGACTCCAGAGCACTTAAAAACCCGCTTGCAACGAAATGACACCAGAGCACTTAAAAACCCGCTTGCAACGAAATGACTCCAGAGCACTTAAAAACCCGCTTGCAACGAAATGACTCCAGAGCACTTAAAAACCCGCTTGCAACGAAATGACTCCAGAGCACTTAAAAACCCGCTTGCAACGAAATGACTCCAGAACACTTAAAAACCCGCTTGCAACGAAATGACTCCACAACACTTAAAAACCCGCTTGCAACGAAATGACTCCAGATCACTTAAAAACCCGCTTGCAACGAAATGACTCCACAACACTTAAAAACCCGCTTGCAACGAAATGACTCCAGATCACTTAAAAACTCGCTTGCAACGAAATGACTCCAGAGCACTTAAAAACCCGCTTGCAACGAAATGACTCCAGAGCACTTAAAAACCCGCTTGCAACGAAATGACTCCAGAGTACTTAAAAACCCGCTTGCAACGAAATGACTCCAGAGCACTTAAAAACCCGCTTGCAACGAAATGACTCCAGAGCACTTAAAAACCCGCTTGCGACGAAATGACTCTAGAGTACTTAAAAACCCGCTTGCAACGAAATGACTCCAGAGCACTTAAAAAACCCGCTTCCAGTGAAATGTCTGAGAAGTATGTAAAAACCCGCTTGCAATGAAATGACTCCAGAGCACGTAAAAACCCGCTTGCAACAAAATGCCTTCAGAGCACTTAAAAACCCGCTTGCAACGAAATGACTCCAGAGCACTTAAAAATCAGCTTGCAACGAAATGACTCCAGAGCACTTAAAAACCCGCTTGCAACGAAATGACTCCAGAGCACTTAAAAACCCGCTTGCAACGAAATGACTCCAGAGCACTGAAAAACCCGCTTACAACGAAACGCCTTCAGAGCACTTAAAAACCCGCTTGCAACGAAATGACTCCAGAGCACTTAAAAACCCGCTTGCAACGAAATGACTCCAGAGCACTTAAAAACCCGCTTGCAACGAAATGACTCCAGAGCACTTAAAAACCCGCTTACAACGAAACGCCTTCAGAGCACTTAAAAACCTGCTTGCAACGAAATGACTCCAGAGCACTTAAAAACCCGCTTGCAACGAAATGACTCCAGAGCACTTAAAAACCCGCTTGCAACGAAATGACTCCAGAACACTTAAAAACCCGCTTGCAACGAAATGACTCCAGAGCACTTAAAAACCCGCTTGCAACGAAATGACTCCAGAGCACTTAAAAACCCGCTTGCAACGAAATGACTCCAGAGCACTTAAAAACCCGCTTGCAACTAAAAGACTCCAGAGCACTTAAAAACCCGCTTGCAACGAACTGACTCAAGAGCACTTAAAAACCCGCTTGCAACGAAATGACTCCAGAGCACTTAAAAAACCGCTTGCAACGAAATGACTCCAGAGTACTTAAAAACCCGCTTGCAACGAAAGGCCAACAGAGCACTTAAAAAACCTGCTTCCAGTGAAATGTCTGAGAAGTATGTAAAAACCCGCTTGCAACGAAATGACTCCAGAACACGTAAAAACCCGCTTGCAACGAAGTGACTCCAGAGCACTTAAAAACCCGCTTACAACGAAATGCCTTCAGAGCACTTAAAAACTCACTTGCAACGAAATGACTCCAGAGCACTTAAAAACCCGCTTGCAACGAAATGACTCCAGAGCACTTAAAAACCCGCTTGCAACGAAATGACTCCAGAGTACTTAAAAACCCGCTTGCAACGAAATGACTCCAGAGCACTTAAAAACCCGCTTGCAACGAAATGACTCCAGAGTACTTAAAAACCCGCTTGCGACGAAATGACTCTAGAGTACTTAAAAACCCGCTTGCAACGAAATGACTCCAGAGCACTTAAAAAACCCGCTTCCAGTGAAATGTCTGAGAAGTATGTAAAAACCCGCTTGCAATGAAATGACTCCAGAGCACGTAAAAACCCGCTTGCAACAAAATGCCTTCAGAGCACTTAAAAACCCGCTTGCAACGAAATGACTCCAGAGCACTTAAAAATCAGCTTGCAACGAAATGACTCCAGAGCACTTAAAAACCCGCTTGCAACGAAATGACTCCAGAGCACTTAAAAACCCGCTTGCAACGAAATGACTCCAGAGCACTGAAAAACCCGCTTACAACGCAACGCCTTCAGAGCACTTAAAAACCCGCTTGCAACGAAATGACTCCAGAGCACTTAAAAACCCGCTTGCAACGAAATGACTCCAGAGCACTTAAAAACCCGCTTGCGACGAAATGACTCTAGAGTACTTAAAAACCCGCTTGCAACGAAATGACTCCAGAGCACTTAAAAAACCCGCTTCCAGTGAAATGTCTGAGAAGTATGTAAAAACCCGCTTGCAATGAAATGACTCCAGAGCACGTAAAAACCCGCTTGCAACAAAATGCCTTCAGAGCACTTAAAAACCCGCTTGCAACGAAATGACTCCAGAGCACTTAAAAACCAGCTTGCAACGAAATGACTCCAGAGCACTTAAAAACCAGCTTGCAACGAAATGACTCCAGAGCACTTAAAAACCCGCGTGCAACGAAATGACTCCAGAGCACTTAAAAACCCGCTTGCAACGAAATGACTCCAGAGCACTTAAAAACCCGCTTGCAACGAAATGACTCCAGAGCACTTAAAAACCCGCTTGCAACGAAATGACTCCAGAGCACTTAAAAACCCGCTTGCAACGAAATGACTCCAGAGCACTTAAAAACCCGCTTGCAACGAAATGACTCCAGAGCACTTAAAAACCCGCTTGCAACGAAATGACTCCAGAGCACTTAAACACCCGCTTGCAACGAAATGACTCCAGAGCACTTAAAAACCCGCTTGCAACGAAATGACTCCAGAGTACTTAAAAACCCGCTTGCAACGAAATGACTCCAGAGCACTTAAAAAACCCGCTTCCAGTGAAATGTCTGAGAAGTATGTAAAAACCCGCTTGCAACGAAATGACTCCAGAACACGTAAAAACCCGCTTGCAACGAAATGACTCCAGAGCACTTAAAAACTCGATTACAACGAAATGCCTCCAGAGCACTTAAAAACCCGCTTGCAACGAAATGACTCCAGAGCACTTAAAAACCCGCTTGCAACGAAATGACTCCAGAGCACTTAAAAACCCGCTTGCAACGAAATGACTCCAGAGCACTTAAAAACCCGCTTGCAACGAAATGACTCCAGAGTACTTAAAAACCCGCTTGCAACGAAATGACTCCAGAGCACTTAAAAACCCGCTTGCAACGAAATGACTCCAGAGCACTTAAAAACCCGCTCGCGACGAAATGACTCTAGAGTACTTAAAAACCCGCTTGCAACGAAATGACTCCAGAGCACTTAAAAAACCCGCTTCCAGTGAAATGTCTGAGAAGTATGTAAAAACCCGCTTGCAATGAAATGACTCCAGAGCACGTAAAAACCCGCTTGCAACAAAATGCCTTCAGAGCACTTAAAAACCCGCTTGCAACGAAATGACTCCAGAGCACTTAAAAACCCGCGTGCAACGAAATGACTCCAGAGCACTTAAAAACCAGCTTGCAACGAAATGACTCCAGAGCACTTAAAAACCAGCTTGCAACGAAATGACTCCAGAGCACTTAAAAACCCGCGTGCAACGAAATGACTCCAGAGCACTTAAAAACCCGCTTGCAACGAAATGACTCCAGAGCACTTAAAAACCCGCGTGCAACGAAATGACTCTAGAGTACTTAAAAACCCGCTTGCAACGAAATGACTCCAGAGCACTTAAAAAACCCGCTTCCAGTGAAATGTCTGAGAAGTATGTAAAAACCCGCTTGCAATGAAATGACTCCAGAGCACGTAAAAACCCGCTTGCAACAAAATGCCTTCAGAGCACTTAAAAACCCGCTTGCAACGAAATGACTCCAGAGCACTTAAAAACCAGCTTGCAACGAAATGACTCCAGAGCACTTAAAAACCAGCTTGCAACGAAATGACTCCAGAGCACTTAAAAACCCGCGTGCAACGAAATGACTCCAGAGCACTTAAAAACCCGCTTGCAACGAAATGACTCCAGAGCACTTAAAAACCCGCTTGCAACGAAATGACTCCAGAGCACTTAAAAACCCGCTTGCAACGAAATGACTCCAGAGCACTTACAAACCCGCTTGCAACGAAATGACTCCAGAGCACTTAAAAACCCGCTTGCAACGAAATGACTCCAGAGCACTTAAAAACCCGCTTGCAACGAAATGACTCCAGAGCACTTAAACACCCGCTTGCAACGAAATGACTCCAGAGCACTTAAAAACCCGCTTGCAACGAAATGACTCCAGAGTACTTAAAAACCCGCTTGCAACGAAATGACTCCAGAGCACTTAAAAAACCCGCTTCCAGTGAAATGTCTGAGAAGTATGTAAAAACCCGCTTGCAACGAAATGACTCCAGAACACGTAAAAACCCGCTTGCAACGAAATGACTCCAGAGCACTTAAAAACTCGCTTACAACGAAATGCCTCCAGAGCACTTAAAAACCCGCTTGCAACGAAATGACTCCAGAGCACTTAAAAACCCGCTTGCAACGAAATGACTCCAGAGCACTTAAAAACCCGCTTGCAACGAAATGACTCCAGAGTACTTAAAAACCCGCTTGCAACGAAAGGCCAACAGAGCACTTTAAAAACCCGCTTCCAGTGAAATGTCTGAGAAGTATGTAAAAACCCGCTTGCAACGAAATGACTCCAGAACACGTAAAAACCCGCTTGCAACGAAGTGACTCCAGAGCACTTAAAAACCCGCTTACAACGAAATGCCTTCAGAGCACTTAAAAACTCGCTTGCAACGAAATGACTCCAGAGCACTTAAAAACCCGCTTGCAACGAAATGACTCCAGAGCACTTAAAAACCCGCTTGCAACGAAATGACTCCAGAGTACTTAAAAACCCGCTTGCAACGAAATGACTCCAGAGCACTTAAAAACCCACTTGCAACGAAATGACTCCAGAGCACTTAAAAACCCGCTTGCGACGAAATGACTCTAGAGTACTTAAAAACCCGCTTGCAACGAAATGACTCCAGAGCACTTAAAAAACCCGCTTCCAGTGAAATGTCTGAGAAGTATGTAAAAACCCGCTTGCAATGAAATGACTCCAGAGCACGTAAAAACCCGCTTGCAACAAAATGCCTTCAGAGCACTTAAAAACCCGCTTGCAACGAAATGACTCCAGAGCACTTAAAAACCCGCGTGCAACGAAATGACTCCAGAGCACTTAAAAACCAGCTTGCAACGAAATGACTCCAGAGCACTTAAAAACCCGCGTGCAACGAAATGACTCCAGAGCACTTAAAAACCCGCTTGCAACGAAATGACTCCAGAGCACTTAAAAACCCGCTTGCAACGAAATGACTCCAGAGCACTTAAAAACCCGCTTGCAACGAAATGACTCCAGAGCACTTAAAAACCCGCTTGCAACGAAATGACTCCAGAGCACTTAAAAACCCGCTTGCAACGAAATCACTCCAGAGCACTTAAAAACCCGCTTGCAACGAAATGACTCCAGAGCACTTAAACACCCGCTTGCAACGAAATGACTCCAGAGCACTTAAAAACCCGCTTGCAACGAAATGACTCCAGAGTACTTAAAAACCCGCTTGCAACGAAATGACTCCAGAGCACTTAAAAAACCCGCTTCCAGTGAAATGTCTGAGAAGTATGTAAAAACCCGCTTGCAACGAAATGACTCCAGAACACGTAAAAACCCGCTTGCAACGAAATGACTCCAGAGCACTTAAAAACTCGCTTACAACGAAATGCCTCCAGAGCACTTAAAAACCCGCTTGCAACGAAATGACTCCAGAGCACTTAAAAACCCGCTTGCAACGAAATGACTCCAGAGCACTTAAAAACCCGCTTGCAACGAAATGACTCCAGAGTACTTAAAAACCCGCTTGCAACGAAAGGCCAACAGAGCACTTAAAAAACCCGCTTCCAGTGAAATGTCTGAGAAGTATGTAAAAACCCGCTTGCAACGAAATGACTCCAGAACACGTAAAAACCCGCTTGCAACGAAGTGACTCCAGAGCACTTAAAAACCCGCTTACAACGAAATGCCTTCAGAGCACTTAAAAACTCGCTTGCAACGAAATGACTCCAGAGCACTTAAAAACCCGCTTGCAACGAAATGACTCCAGAGCACTTAAAAACCCGCTTGCAACGAAATGACTCCAGAGCACTTAAAAACCCGCTTACAACGAAACGCCTTCAGAGCACTTAAAAACCTGCTTGCAACGAAATGACTCCAGAGCACTTAAAAACCCGCTTGCAACGAAATGACTCCAGAGCACTTAAAAACCCGCTTGCAACGAAATGACTCCAGAACACTTAAAAACCCGCTTGCAACGAAATGACTCCAGAGCACTTAAAAACCCGCTTGCAACGAAATGACTCCAGAGCACTTAAAAACATGCTTGCAACGAAATGACTCCAGAGCACTTAAAAACCCGCTTGCAACTAAAAGACTCCAGAGCACTTAAAAACCCGCTTGCAACGAACTGACTCAAGAGCACTTAAAAACCCGCTTGCAACGAAAGGCCAACAGAGCACTTAAAAAACCCGCTTCCAGTGAAATGTCTGAGAAGTATGTAAAAACCCGCTTGCAACGAAATGACTCCAGAACACGTAAAAACCCGCTTGCAACGAAGTGACTCCAGAGCACTTAAAAACCCGCTTACAACGAAATGCCTTCAGAGCACTTAAAAACTCGCTTGCAACGAAATGACTCCAGACCACTTAAAAACCCGCTTGCAACGAAATGACTCCAGAGCACTTAAAAACCCGCTTGCAACGAAATGACTCCAGAGTACTTAAAAACCCGCTTGCAACGAAATGACTCCAGAGCACTTAAAAACCCGCTTGCAACGAAATGACTCCAGAGCACTTAAAAACCCGCTTGCGACGAAATGACTCTAGAGTACTTAAAAACCCGCTTGCAACGAAATGACTCCAGAGCACTTAAAAAACCCGCTTCCAGTGAAATGTCTGAGAAGTATGTAAAAACCCGCTTGCAATGAAATGACTCCAGAGCACGTAAAAACCCGCTTGCAACAAAATGCCTTCAGAGCACTTAAAAACCCGCTTGCAACGAAGTGACTCCAGAGCACTTAAAAACCAGCTTGCAACGAAATGACTCCAGAGCACTTAAAAACCCGCTTTCAACGAAATGACTCCAGAGCACTTAAAAACCCGCTTGCAACGAAATGACTCCAGAGTACTTAAAAACCCGCTTGCAACGAAATGACTCCAGAGCACTTAAAAAACCCGCTTCCAGTGAAATGTCTGAGAAGTATGTAAAAACCCGCTTGCAACGAAATGACTCCAGAACACGTAAAAACCCGCTTGCAACGAAATGACTCCAGAGCACTTAAAAACTCGCTTACAACGAAATGCCTCCAGAGCACTTAAAAACCCGCTTGCAACGAAATGACTCCAGAGCACTTAAAAACCCGCTTGCAACGAAATGACTCCAGAGCACTTAAAAACCCGCTTGCAACGAAATGACTCCAGAGTACTTAAAAACCCGATTGCAACGAAAGGCCAACAGAGCACTTAAAAAACCCGCTTCCAGTGAAATGTCTGAGAAGTATGTAAAAACCCGCTTGCAACGAAATGACTCCAGAACACGTAAAAACCCGCTTGCAACGAAGTGACTCCAGAGCACTTAAAAACCCGCTTACAACGAAATGCCTTCAGAGCACTTAAAAACTCGCTTGCAACGAAATGACTCCAGAGCACTTAAAAACCCGCTTGCAACGAAATGACTCCAGAGCACTTAAAAACCCGCTTGCAACGAAATGACTCCAGAGTACTTAAAAACCCGCTTGCAACGAAATGACTCCAGAGCACTTAAAAACCCGCTTGCAACGAAATGACTCCAGAGCACTTAAAAAACCCGCTTCCAGTGAAATGTCTGAGAAGTATGTAAAAACCCGCTTGCAATGAAATGACTCCAGAGCACGTAAAAACCCGCTTGCAACAAAATGCCTTCAGAGCACTTAAAAACCCGCTTGCAACGAAATGACTCCAGAGCACTTAAAAACCCGCGTGCAACGAAATGACTCCAGAGTACTTAAAAACCAGCTTGCAACGAAATGACTCCAGAGCACTTAAAAACCCGCTTGCAACGAAATGACTCCAGAGCATTTTAACACCCGCTTGCAACGAAATGACTCCAGAGCACTTAAAAACCCGCTTGCAACGAAATGACTCCAGAGCACTTAAAAACCCGCTTGCAACGAAATGACTCCAGAGTACTTAAAAACCCGCTTGCAACGAAATGACTCCAGAGCACTTAAAAAACCCGCTTCCAGTGAAATGTCTGAGAAGTATGTAAAAACCCGCTTGCAATGAAATGACTCCAGAGCACGTAAAAACCCGCTTGCAACGAAATGACTCCAGAGCACTGAAAAACCCGCTTACAACGAAACGCCTTCAGAGCACGTAAAAACCCGCTTGCAACGAAATGACTCCAGAGCACTTAAAAACCCGCTTGCAACGAAATGACTCCAGAGCACTTAAAAACCCGCTTACAACGAAACGCCTTCAGAGCACTTAAAAACCTGCTTGCAACGAAATGACTCCAGAGCACTTAAAAACCCGCTTGCAACGAAATGACTCCAGAGCACTTAAAAACCCGCTTGCAACGAAATGACTCCAGAACACTTAAAAACCCGCTTGCAACGAAATGACTCCAGAGCACTTAAAAACCCGCTTGCAACGAAATGACTCCAGAGCACTTAAAAACCTGCTTGCAACGAAATGACTCCAGAGCACTTAAAAACCCGCTTGCAACTAAAAGACTCCAGAGCACTTAAAAACCCGCTTGCAACGAACTGACTCAAGAGCACTTAAAAACCCGCTTGCAACGAAAGGCCAACAGAGCACTTAAAAAACCCGCTTCCAGTGAAATGTCTGAGAAGTATGTAAAAACCCGCTTGCAACGAAATGACTCCAGAACACGTAAAAACCCGCTTGCAACGAAGTGACTCCAGAGCACTTAAAAACCCGCTTACAACGAAATGCCTTCAGAGCACTTAAAAACTCGCTTGCAACGAAATGACTCCAGAGCACTTAAAAACCCGCTTGCAACTAAATGACTCCAGAGCACTTAAAAACCCGCTTGCAACGAAATGACTCCAGAGCACTTAAAAACCCGCTTGCGACGAAATGACTCTAGAGTACTTAAAAACCCGCTTGCAACGAAATGACTCCAGAGCACTTAAAAAACCCGCTTCCAGTGAAATGTCTGAGAAGTATGTAAAAACCCGCTTGCAATGAAATGACTCCAGAGCACGTAAAAACCCGCTTGCAACAAAATGCCTTCAGAGCACTTAAAAACCCGCTTGCAACGAAATGACTCCAGAGCACTTAAAAATCAGCTTGCAACGAAATGACTCCAGAGCACTTAAAAACCCGCTTGCAACGAAATGACTCCAGAGCACTTAAAAACCCGCTTGCAACGAAATGACTCCAGAGCACTGAAAAACCCGCTTACAACGAAACGCCTTCAGAGCACTTAAAAACCCGCTTGCAACGAAATGACTCCAGAGCACTTAAAAACCCACTTGCAACGAAATGACTCCAGAGCACTTAAAAACCCGCTTGCAACGAAATGACTCCAGAGCACTTAAAAACCCGCTTACAACGAAACGCCTTCAGAGCACTTAAAAACCTGCTTGCAACGAAATGACTCCAGAGCACTTAAAAACCCGCTTGCAACGAAATGACTCCAGAGCACTTAAAAACCCGCTTGCAACGAAATGACTCCAGAACACTTAAAAACCCGCTTGCAACGAAATGACTCCAGAGCACTTAAAAACCCGCTTGCAACGAAATGACTCCAGAGCACTTAAAAACCCGCTTGCAACGAAATGACTCCAGAGCACTTAAAAACCCGCTTGCAACTAAAAGACTCCAGAGCACTTAAAAACCCGCTTGCAACGACCTGACTCAAGAGCACTTAAAAACCCGCTTGCAACGAAATGACTCCAGAGCACTTAAAAAACCGCTTGCAACGAAATGACTCCAGAGTACTTAAAAACCCGCTTGCAACGAAAGGCCAACAGAGCACTTAAAAAACCTGCTTCCAGTGAAATGTCTGAGAAGTATGTAAAAACCCGCTTGCAACGAAATGACTCCAGAACACGTAAAAACCCGCTTGCAACGAAGTGACTCCAGAGCACTTAAAAACCCGCTTACAACGAAATGCCTTCAGAGCACTTAAAAACTCACTTGCAACGAAATGACTCCAGAGCACTTAAAAACCCGCTTGCAACGAAATGACTCCAGAGCACTTAAAAACCCGCTTGCAACGAAATGACTCCAGAGTACTTAAAAACCCGCTTGCAACGAAATGACTCCAGAACACTTAAAAACCCGCTTGCAACGAAATGACTCCAGAGTACTTAAAAACCCGCTTGCGACGAAATGACTCTAGAGTACTTAAAAACCCGCTTGCAACGAAATGACTCCAGAGCACTTAAAAAACCCGCTTCCAGTGAAATGTCTGAGAAGTATGTAAAAACCCGCTTGCAATGAAATGACTCCAGAGCACGTAAAAACCCGCTTGCAACAAAATGCCTTCAGAGCACTTAAAAACCCGCTTGCAACGAAATGACTCCAGAGCACTTAAAAATCAGCTTGCAACGAAATGACTCCAGAGCACTTAAAAACCCGCTTGCAACGAAATGACTCCAGAGCACTTAAAAACCCGCTTGCAACGAAATGACTCCAGAGCACTGAAAAACCCGCTTACAACGAAACGCCTTCAGAGCACTTAAAAACCCGCTTGCAACGAAATGACTCCAGAGCACTTAAAAACCCGCTTGCAACGAAATGACTCCAGAGCACTTAAAAACCCGCTTGCAACGAAATGACTCCAGAGCACTTAAAAACCCGCTTGCAACGAAATGACTCCAGAGCACTTAAAAACCCGCTTGCAACGAAATGACTCCAGAGCACTTAAAAACCCGCTTGCAACGAAATGACTCCAGAGCACTTAAAAACCCGCTTGCAACGAAATGACTCCAGAGCACTTAAACACCCGCTTGCAACGAAATGACTCCAGAGCACTTAAAAACCCGCTTGCAACGAAATGACTCCAGAGTACTTAAAAACCCGCTTGCAACGAAATGACTCCAGAGCACTTAAAAAACCCGCTTCCAGTGAAATGTCTGAGAAGTATGTAAAAACCCGCTTGCAACGAAATGACTCCAGAACACGTAAAAACCCGCTTGCAACGAAATGACTCCAGAGCACTTAAAAACTCGCTTACAATGAAATGCCTCCAGAGCACTTAAAAACCCGCTTGCAACGAAATGACTCCAGAGCACTTAAAAACCCGCTTGCAACGAAATGACTCCAGAGCACTTAAAAACCCGCTTGCAACGAAATGACTCCAGAGCACTTAAAAACCCGCTTGCAACGAAATGACTCCAGAGTACTTAAAAACCCGCTTGCAACGAAATGACTCCAGAGCACTTAAAAACCCGCTTGCAACGAAATGACTCCAGAGCACTTAAAAACCCGCTCGCGACGAAATGACTCTAGAGTACTTAAAAACCCGCTTCCAGTGAAATGTCTGAGAAGTATGTAAAAACCCGCTTGCAACGAAATGACTCCAGAGCACTTAAAAAACCGCTTGCAACGAAATGACTCCAGAGTACTTAAAAACCCGCTTGCAACGAAAGGCCAACAGAGCACTTAAAAAACCTGCTTCCAGTGAAATGTCTGAGAAGTATGTAAAAACCCGCTTGCAACGAAATGACTCCAGAACACGTAAAAACCCGCTTGCAACGAAGTGACTCCAGAGCACTTAAAAACCCGCTTACAACGAAATGCCTTCAGAGCACTTAAAAACTCACTTGCAACGAAATGACTCCAGAGCACTTAAAAACCCGCTTGCAACGAAATGACTCCAGAGCACTTAAAAACCCGCTTGCAACGAAATGACTCCAGAGTACTTAAAAACCCGCTTGCAACGAAATGACTCCAGAACACTTAAAAACCCGCTTGCAACGAAATGACTCCAGAGTACTTAAAAACCCGCTTGGGACGAAATGACTCTAGAGTACTTAAAAACCCGCTTGCAACGAAATGACTCCAGAGCACTTAAAAAACCCGCTTCCAGTGAAATGTCTGAGAAGTATGTAAAAACCCGCTTGCAATGAAATGACTCCAGAGCACGTAAAAACCCGCTTGCAACAAAATGCCTTCAGAGCACTTAAAAACCCGCTTGCAACGAAATGACTCCAGAGCACTTAAAAATCAGCTTGCAACGAAATGACTCCAGAGCACTTAAAAACCCGCTTGCAACGAAATGACTCCAGAGCACTTAAAAACCCGCTTGCAACGAAATGACTCCAGAGCACTGAAAAACCCGCTTACAACGAAACGCCTTCAGAGCACTTAAAAACCCGCTTGCAACGAAATGACTCCAGAGCACTTAAAAACCCGCTTGCAACGAAATGACTCCAGAGCACTTAAAAACCCGCTTGCAACGAAATGACTCCAGAGCACTTAAAAACCCGCTTGCAACGAAATGACTCCAGAGCACTTAAAAACCCGCTTGCAACGAAATGACTCCAGAGCACTTAAAAACCCGCTTGCAACGAAATGACTCCAGAGCACTTAAAAACCCGCTTGCAACGAAATGACTCCAGAGCACTTAAACACCCGCTTGCAACGAAATGACTCCAGAGCACTTAAAAACCCGCTTGCAACGAAATGACTCCAGAGTACTTAAAAACCCGCTTGCAACGAAATGACTCCAGAGCACTTAAAAAACCCGCTTCCAGTGAAATGTCTGAGAAGTATGTAAAAACCCGCTTGCAACGAAATGACTCCAGAACACGTAAAAACCCGCTTGCAACGAAATGACTCCAGAGCACTTAAAAACTCGCTTACAATGAAATGCCTCCAGAGCACTTAAAAACCCGCTTGCAACGAAATGACTCCAGAGCACTTAAAAACCCGCTTGCAACGAAATGACTCCAGAGCACTTAAAAACCCGCTTGCAACGAAATGACTCCAGAGCACTTAAAAACCCGCTTGCAACGAAATGACTCCAGAGTACTTAAAAACCCGCTTGCAACGAAATGACTCCAGAGCACTTAAAAACCCGCTTGCAACGAAATGACTCCAGAGCACTTAAAAACCCGCTCGCGACGAAATGACTCTAGAGTACTTAAAAACCCGCTTGCAACGAAATGACTCCAGAGCACTTAAAAAACCCGCTTCCAGTGAAATGTCTGAGAAGTATGTAAAAACCCGCTTGCAATGAAATGACTCCAGAGCACGTAATAACCCGCTTGCAACAAAATGCCTTCAGAGCACTTAAAAACCCGCTTGCAACGAAATGACTCCAGAGCACTTAAAAACCCGCGTGCAACGAAATGACTCCAGAGCACTTAAAAACCAGCTTGCAACGAAATGACTCCAGAGCACTTAAAAACCAGCTTGCAACGAAATGACTCCAGAGCACTTAAAAACCCGCGTGCAACGAAATGACTCCAGAGCACTTAAAAACCCGCTTGCAACGAAATGACTCCAGAGCACTTAAAAACCCGCGTGCAACGAAATGACTCTAGAGTACTTAAAAACCCGCTTGCAACGAAATGACTCCAGAGCACTTAAAAAACCCGCTTCCAGTGAAATGTCTGAGAAGTATGTAAAAACCCGCTTGCAATGAAATGACTCCAGAGCACGTAAAAACCCGCTTGCAACAAAATGCCTTCAGAGCACTTAAAAACCCGCTTGCAACGAAATGACTCCAGAGCACTTAAAAACCAGCTTGCAACGAAATGACTCCAGAGCACTTAAAAACCAGCTTGCAACGAAATGACTCCAGAGCACTTAAAAACCCGCGTGCAACGAAATGACTCCAGAGCACTTAAAAACCCGCTTGCAACGAAATGACTCCAGAGCACTTAAAAACCCGCTTGCAACGAAATGACTCCAGAGCACTTAAAAACCCGCTTGCAACGAAATGACTCCAGAGCACTTACAAACCCGCTTGCAACGAAATGACTCCAGAGCACTTAAAAACCCGCTTGCAACGAAATGACTCCAGAGCACTTAAAAACCCGCTTGCAACGAAATGACTCCAGAGCACTTAAACACCCGCTTGCAACGAAATGACTCCAGAGCACTTAAAAACCCGCTTGCAACGAAATGACTCCAGAGTACTTAAAAACCCGCTTGCAACGAAATGACTCCAGAGCACTTAAAAAACCCGCTTCCAGTGAAATGTCTGAGAAGTATGTAAAAACCCGCTTGCAACGAAATGACTCCAGAACACGTAAAAACCCGCTTGCAACGAAATGACTCCAGAGCACTTAAAAACTCGCTTACAACGAAATGCCTCCAGAGCACTTAAAAACCCGCTTGCAACGAAATGACTCCAGAGCACTTAAAAACCCGCTTGCAACGAAATGACTCCAGAGCACTTAAAAACCCGCTTGCAACGAAATGACTCCAGAGTACTTAAAAACCCGCTTGCAACGAAAGGCCAACAGAGCACTTTAAAAACCCGCTTCCAGTGAAATGTCTGAGAAGTATGTAAAAACCCGCTTGCAACGAAATGACTCCAGAACACGTAAAAACCCGCTTGCAACGAAGTGACTCCAGAGCACTTAAAAACCCGCTTACAACGAAATGCCTTCAGAGCACTTAAAAACTCGCTTGCAACGAAATGACTCCAGAGCACTTAAAAACCCGCTTGCAACGAAATGACTCCAGAGCACTTAAAAACCCGCTTGCAACGAAATGACTCCAGAGTACTTAAAAACCCGCTTGCAACGAAATGACTCCAGAGCACTTAAAAACCCGCTTGCAACGAAATGACTCCAGAGCACTTAAAAACCCGCTTGCGACGAAATGACTCTAGAGTACTTAAAAACCCGCTTGCAACGAAATGACTCCAGAGCACTTAAAAAACCCGCTTCCAGTGAAATGTCTGAGAAGTATGTAAAAACCCGCTTGCAATGAAATGACTCCAGAGCACGTAAAAACCCGCTTGCAACAAAATGCCTTCAGAGCACTTAAAAACCCGCTTGCAACGAAATGACTCCAGAGCACTTAAAAACCCGCGTGCAACGAAATGACTCCAGAGCACTTAAAAACCAGCTTGCAACGAAATGACTCCAGAGCACTTAAAAACCCGCGTGCAACGAAATGACTCCAGAGCACTTAAAAACCCGCTTGCAACGAAATGACTCCAGAGCACTTAAAAACCCGCTTGCAACGAAATGACTCCAGAGCACTTAAAAACCCGCTTGCAACGAAATGACTCCAGAGCACTTAAAAACCCGCTTGCAACGAAATGACTCCAGAGCACTTAAAAACCCGCTTGCAACGAAATGACTCCAGAGCACTTAAAAACCCGCTTGCAACGAAATGACTCCAGAGCACTTAAACACCCGCTTGCAACGAAATGACTCCAGAGCACTTAAAAACCCGCTTGCAACGAAATGACTCCAGAGTACTTAAAAACCCGCTTGCAACGAAATGACTCCAGAGCACTTAAAAAACCCGCTTCCAGTGAAATGTCTGAGAAGTATGTAAAAACCCGCTTGCAACGAAATGACTCCAGAACACGTAAAAACCCGCTTGCAACGAAATGACTCCAGAGCACTTAAAAACTCGCTTACAACGAAATGCCTCCAGAGCACTTAAAAACCCGCTTGCAACGAAATGACTCCAGAGCACTTAAAAACCCGCTTGCAACGAAATGACTCCAGAGCACTTAAAAACCCGCTTGCAACGAAATGACTCCAGAGTACTTAAAAACCCGCTTGCAACGAAAGGCCAACAGAGCACTTAAAAAACCCGCTTCCAGTGAAATGTCTGAGAAGTATGTAAAAACCCGCTTGCAACGAAATGACTCCAGAACACGTAAAAACCCGCTTGCAACGAAGTGACTCCAGAGCACTTAAAAACCCGCTTACAACGAAATGCCTTCAGAGCACTTAAAAACTCGCTTGCAACGAAATGACTCCAGAGCACTTAAAAACCCGCTTGCAACGAAATGACTCCAGAGCACTTAAAAACCCGCTTGCAACGAAATGACTCCAGAGCACTTAAAAACCCGCTTACAACGAAACGCCTTCAGAGCACTTAAAAACCTGCTTGCAACGAAATGACTCCAGAGCACTTAAAAACCCGCTTGCAACGAAATGACTCCAGAGCACTTAAAAACCCGCTTGCAACGAAATGACTCCAGAACACTTAAAAACCCGCTTGCAACGAAATGACTCCAGAGCACTTAAAAACCCGCTTGCAACGAAATGACTCCAGAGCACTTAAAAACCTGCTTGCAACGAAATGACTCCAGAGCACTTAAAAACCCGCTTGCAACTAAAAGACTCCAGAGCACTTAAAAACCCGCTTGCAACGAACTGACTCAAGAGCACTTAAAAACCCGCTTGCAACGAAAGGCCAACAGAGCACTTAAAAAACCCGCTTCCAGTGAAATGTCTGAGAAGTATGTAAAAACCCGCTTGCAACGAAATGACTCCAGAACACGTAAAAACCCGCTTGCAACGAAGTGACTCCAGAGCACTTAAAAACCCGCTTACAACGAAATGCCTTCAGAGCACTTAAAAACTCGCTTGCAACGAAATGACTCCAGACCACTTAAAAACCCGCTTGCAACGAAATGACTCCAGAGCACTTAAAAACCCGCTTGCAACGAAATGACTCCAGAGTACTTAAAAACCCGCTTGCAACGAAATGACTCCAGAGCACTTAAAAACCCGCTTGCAACGAAATGACTCCAGAGCACTTAAAAACCCGCTTGCAACGAAATGACTCTAGAGTACTTAAAAACCCGCTTGCAACGAAATGACTCCAGAGCACTTAAAAAACCCGCTTCCAGTGAAATGTCTGAGAAGTATGTAAAAACCCGCTTGCAATGAAATGACTCCAGAGCACGTAAAAACCCGCTTGCAACAAAATGCCTTCAGAGCACTTAAAAACCCGCTTGCAACGAAATGACTCCAGAGCACTTAAAAACCAGCTTGCAACGAAATGACTCCAGAGCACTTAAAAACCCGCTTTCAACGAAATGACTCCAGAGCACTTAAAAACCCGCTTGCAACGAAATGACTCCAGAGTACTTAAAAACCCGCTTGCAACGAAATGACTCCAGAGCACTTAAAAAACCCGCTTCCAGTGAAATGTCTGAGAAGTATGTAAAAACCCGCTTGCAACGAAATGACTCCAGAACACGTAAAAACCCGCTTGCAACGAAATGACTCCAGAGCACTTAAAAACTCGCTTACAACGAAATGCCTCCAGAGCACTTAAAAACCCGCTTGCAACGAAATGACTCCAGAGCACTTAAAAACCCGCTTGCAACGAAATGACTCCAGAGCACTTAAAAACCCGCTTGCAACGAAATGACTCCAGAGTACTTAAAAACCCGATTGCAACGAAAGGCCAACAGAGCACTTAAAAAACCCGCTTCCAGTGAAATGTCTGAGAAGTATGTAAAAACCCGCTTGCAACGAAATGACTCCAGAACACGTAAAAACCCGCTTGCAACGAAGTGACTCCAGAGCACTTAAAAACCCGCTTACAACGAAATGCCTTCAGAGCACTTAAAAACTCGCTTGCAACGAAATGACTCCAGAGCACTTAAAAACCCGCTTGCAACGAAATGACTCCAGAGCACTTAAAAACCCGCTTGCAACGAAATGACTCCAGAGTACTTAAAAACCCGCTTGCAACGAAATGACTCCAGAGCACTTAAAAACCCGCTTGCAACGAAATGACTCCAGAGCACTTAAAAACCTGCTTGCGACGAAATGACTCTAGAGTACTTAAAAACCCGCTTGCAACGAAATGACTCCAGAGCACTTAAAAAACCCGCTTCCAGTGAAATGTCTGAGAAGTATGTAAAAACCCGCTTGCAATGAAATGACTCCAGAGCACGTAAAAACCCGCTTGCAACAAAATGCCTTCAGAGCACTTAAAAACCCGCTTGCAACGAAATGACTCCAGAGCACTTAAAAACCCGCGTGCAACGAAATGACTCCAGAGTACTTAAAAACCAGCTTGCAACGAAATGACTCCAGAGCACTTAAAAACCCGCTTGCAACGAAATGACTCCAGAGCATTTTAACACCCGCTTGCAACGAAATGACTCCAGAGCACTTAAAAACCCGCTTGCAACGAAATGACTCCAGAGCACTTAAAAACCCGCTTGCAACGAAATGACTCCAGAGTACTTAAAAACCCGCTTGCAACGAAATGACTCCAGAGCACTTAAAAAACCCGCTTCCAGTGAAATGTCTGAGAAGTATGTAAAAACCCGCTTGCAATGAAATGACTCCAGAGCACGTAAAAACCCGCTTGCAACGAAATGACTCCAGAGCACTGAAAAACCCGCTTACAACGAAACGCCTTCAGAGCACGTAAAAACCCGCTTGCAACGAAATGACTCCAGAGCACTTAAAAACCCGCTTGCAACGAAATGACTCCAGAGCACTTAAAAACCCGCTTACAACGAAACGCCTTCAGAGCACTTAAAAACCTGCTTGCAACGAAATGACTCCAGAGCACTTAAAAACCCGCTTGCAACGAAATGACTCCAGAGCACTTAAAAACCCGCTTGCAACGAAATGACTCCAGAACACTTAAAAACCCGCTTGCAACGAAATGACTCCAGAGCACTTAAAAACCCGCTTGCAACGAAATGACTCCAGAGCACTTAAAAACCTGCTTGCAACAAAATGACTCCAGAGCACTTAAAAACCCGCTTGCAACTAAAAGACTCCAGAGCACTTAAAAACCCGCTTGCAACGAACTGACTCAAGAGCACTTAAAAACCCGCTTGCAACGAAAGGCCAACAGAGCACTTAAAAAACCCGCTTCCAGTGAAATGTCTGAGAAGTATGTAAAAACCCGCTTGCAACGAAATGACTCCAGAACACGTAAAAACCCGCTTGCAACGAAGTGACTCCAGAGCACTTAAAAACCCGCTTACAACGAAATGCCTTCAGAGCACTTAAAAACTCGCTTGCAACGAAATGACTCCAGAGCACTTAAAAACCCGCTTGCAACGAAATGACTCCAGAGCACTTAAAAACCCGCTTGCAACGAAATGACTCCAGAGTACTTAAAAACCCGCTTGCAACGAAATGACTCCAGAGCACTTAAAAACCCGCTTGCAACGAAATGACTCCAGAGCACTTAAAAACCCGCTTGCGACGAAATGACTCTAGAGTACTTAAAAACCCGCTTGCAACGAAATGACTCCAGAGCACTTAAAAAACCCGCTTCCAGTGAAATGTCTGAGAAGTATGTAAAAACCCGCTTGCAATGAAATGACTCCAGAGCAGGTAAAAACCCGCTTGCAACAAAATGCCTTCAGAGCACTTAAAAACCCGCTTGCAACGAAATGACTCCAGAGCACTTAAAAACCAGCTTGCAACGAAATGACTCCAGAGCACTTAAAAACCCGCTTGCAACGAAATGACTCCAGAGCACTTAAAAACCCGCTTGCAACGAAATGACTCCAGAGCACTTAAAAACCCGCTTGCAACGAAATGACTCCAGAGCACTTAAAAACCCGCTTGCAACGAAATGACTCCAGAGCACTTAAAAACCCGCTTGCAACGAAATGACTCCAGAGCACTTAAAAACCCGCTTGCAACGAAATGACTCCAGAGCACTTTAACACCCGCTAGCAACGAAATGACTCCAGAGCACTTAAAAACCCGCTTGCAACGAAATGACTCCAGAGCACTTAAAAACCCGCTTGCAACGAAATGACTCCAGAGTACTTAAAAACCCGCTTGCAACGAAATGACTCCAGAGCACTTAAAAAACCCGCTTCCAGTGAAATGTCTGAGAAGTATGTAAAAACCCGCTTGCAATGAAATGACTCCAGAGCACGTAAAAACCCGCTTGCAACGAAATGACTCCAGAGCACTGAAAAACCCGCTTACAACGAAACGCCTTCAGAGCACTTAAAAACCCGCTTGCAACGAAATGACTCCAGAGCACTTAAAAACCCGCTTGCAACGAAATGACTCCAGAACACTTAAAAACCCGCTTGCAACGAAATGACTCCAGAGCACTTAAAAACCCGCTTACAACGAAACGCCTTCAGAGCACTTAAAAACCTGCTTGCAACGAAATGACTCCAGAGCACTTAAAAACCCGCTTGCAACGAAATGACTCCAGAGCACTTAAAAACACGCTTGCAACGAAATGACTCCAGAACACTTAAAAACCCGCTTGCAACGAAATGACTCCAGAGCACTTAAAAACCCGCTTGCAACGAAGTGACTCCAGAGCACTTAAAAACCCGCTTGCAACGAAATGACTCCAGAGCACTTAAAAACCCGATTGCAACGAAATGACTCCAGAGCACTTAAAAAACCCGCTTCCAGTGAAATGTCTGAGAAGTATGTAAAAACCCGCTTGCAATGAAATGACTCCAGAGCACGTAAAAACCCGCTTGCAACGAAATGACTCCAGAGCACTGAAAAACCCGCTTACAACGAAACGCCTTCAGAGCACTTAAAAACCCGCTTGCAACGAAATGACTCCAGAGCACTTAAAAACCCGCTTGCAACGAAATGAATCCAGAGCACTTAAAAACCCGCTTGCAACGAAATGACTCCAGAGCACTTAAAAACCCGCTTGCAACGAAATGACTCCAGAGCACTTAAAAACCCGCTTGCAACGAAATGACTGCAGAGCACTTAAAAACCCGCTTGCAACGAAATGACTCCAGAGCACTTAAAAATCCGCTTGCAACGAAATGACTCCAGAGCACTTAAAAACCCGCTTGCAACGAAATGACTCCAGAGTACTTAAAAACCCGCTTGCAACGAAATGACTCCAGAGCACTTAAAAACCCGCTTGCAACGAAATGACTCCAGAGCACTTAAAAACCCGCTTGCGACGAAATGACTCTAGAGTACTTAAAAACCCGCTTGCAACGAAATGACTCCAGAGCACTTAAAAAACCCGCTTCCAGTGAAATGTCTGAGAAGTATGTAAAAACCCGCTTGCAATGAAATGACTCCAGAGCACGTAAAAACCCGCTTGCAACAAAATGCCTTCAGAGCACTTAAAAACCCGCTTGCAACGAAATGACTCCAGAGCACTTAAAAACCCGCGTGCAACGAAATGACTCCAGAGCACTTAAAAACCAGCTTGCAACGAAATGACTCCAGAGCACTTAAAAACCCGCTTGCAACGAAATGACTCCAGAGCACTTAAAAACCCGCTTGCAACGAAATGACTCCAGAGCACTTAAAAACCCGCTTGCAACGAAATGACTCCAGAGCACTTAAACACCCGCTTACAACGAAATGCCTCCAGAGCACTTAAAAACCCGCGTGCAACGAAATGACTCCAGAGCACTTAAAAACCCGCTTGCAACGAAATGACTCCAGAGCACTTAAAAACCCGCTTGCAACGAAATGACTCCAGGGTACTTAAAAACCCGCTTGCAACGAAAGGCCAACAGAGCACTTAAAAAACCCGCTTCCAGTGAAATGTCTGAGAAGTATGTAAAAACCCGCTTGCAACGAAATGACTCCAGAACACGTAAAAACCCGCTTGCAACGAAGTGACTTCAGAGCACTTAAAAACCCGCTTACAACGAAATGCCTTCAGAGCACTTAAAAACTCGCTTGCAACGAAATGACTCCAGAGCACTTAAAAACCCCCTTGCAACGAAATGACTCCAGAGCACTTAAAAACCCGCTTGCAACGAAATGACTCCAGAGTACTTAAAAACCCGCTTGCAACGAAATGACTCCAGAGCACTTAAAAACCCGCTTGCAACGAAATGACTACAGAGCACTTAAAAACCCGCTTGCGACGAAATGACTCTAGAGTACTTAAAAACCCGCTTGCAACGAAATGACTCCAGAGCACTTAAAAAACCCGCTTCCAGTGAAATGTCTGAAAAGTATGTAAAAACCCGCTTGCAATGAAATGACTCCAGAGCACGTAAAAACCCGCTTGCAACAAAATGCCTTCAGAGCACTTAAAAACCCGCTTGCAACGAAATGACTCCAGAGCACTTAAAAACCCGCGTGCAACGAAATGACTCCAGAGTACTTAAAAACCAGCTTGCAACGAAATGACTCCAGAGCACTTAAAAACCCGCTTGCAACGAAATGACTCCAGAGCACGTAAAAACCCGCTTGCAACGAAATGACTCCAGAGCACTTAAAAACCCGCTTGCAACGAAATGACTCCAGAGCACTTAAAAACCCGCTTGCAACGAAATGACTCCAGAGCACTTAAAAACCCGCTTGCAACGAAATGACTCCAGAGCACTTAAAAACCCGCTTGCAACGAAATGACTCCAGAGCACTTAAAAACCCGCTTGCAACGAAATGACTCCAGAGCACTTTAACACCCGCTTGCAACGAAATGACTCCAGAGCACTTAAAAACCCGCTTGCAACGAAATGACTCCAGAGCACTTAAAAACCCGCTTGCAACGAAATGACTCCAGAGTACTTAAAAACCCGCTTGCAACGAAATGACTCCAGAGCACTTAAAAAACCCGCTTCCAGTGAAATGTCTGAGAAGTATGTAAAAACCCGCTTGCAATGAAATGACTCCAGAGCACGTAAAAACCCGCTTGCAACAAAATGCCTTCAGAGCACTTAAAAACCCGCTTGCAACGAAATGACTCCAGAGCACTTAAAAACCCGCGTGCAACGAAATGACTCCAGAGCACTTAAAAACCAGCTTGCAACGAAATGACTCCAGAGCACTTAAAAACCCGCGTGCAACGAAATGACTCCAGAGCACTTAAAAACCCGCTTGCAACGAAATGACTCCAGAGCACTTAAAAACCCGCTTGCAACGAAATGACTCCAGAGCACTTAAAAACCCGCTTGCAACGAAATGACTCCAGAGCACATAAAAACCCGCTTGCAACGAAATGACTCCAGAGCACTTAAAAACCCGCTTGCAACGAAATGACTCCAGAGCACTTAAAAACCCGCTTGGAACGAAATGACTCCAGAGCACTTAAACACCCGCTTTCAACGAAATGACTCCAGAGCACTTAAAAACCCGCTTGCAACGAAATGACTCCAGAGTACTTAAAAACCCGCTTGCAACGAAATGACTCCAGAGCACTTAAAAAACCCGCTTCCAGTGAAATGTCTGAGAAGTATGTAAAAACCCGCTTGCAACGAAATGACTCCAGAACACGTAAAAACCCGCTTGCACCGAAATGACTCCAGAGCACTTAAAAACTCGCTTACAACGAAATGCCTCCAGAGCACTTAAAAACCCGCTTGCAACGAACTGACTCCAGAGCACTTAAAAACCCGCTTGCAACGAAATGACTCCAGAGCACTTAAAAACCCGCTTGCAACGAAATGACTCCAGAGTACTTAAAAACCCGATTGCAACGAAAGGCCAACAGAGCACTTAAAAAACCCGCTTCCAGTGAAATGTCTGAGAAGTATGTAAAAACCCGCTTGCAACGAAATGACTCCAGAACACGTAAAAACCCGCTTGCAACGAAGTGACTCCAGAGCACTTAAAAACCCGCTTACAACGAAATGCCTTCAGAGCACTTAAAAACTCGCTTGCAACGAAATGATTCCAGAGCACTTAAAAACCCGCTTGCAACGAAATGACTCCAGAGCACTTAAAAACCCGCTTGCAACGAAATGACTCCAGAGTACTTAAAAACCCGCTTGCAACGAAATGACTCCAGAGCACTTAAAAACCCGCTTGCAACGAAATGACTCCAGAGCACTTAAAAACCCGCTTGCGACGAAATGACTCTAGAGTACTTAAAAACCCGCTTGCAACGAAATGACTCCAGAGCACTTAAAAAACCCGCTTCCAGTGAAATGTCTGAGAAGTATGTAAAAACCCGCTTGCAATGAAATGACTCCAGAGCACGTAAAAACCCGCTTGCAACAAAATGCCTTCAGAGCACTTAAAAACCCGCTTGCAACGAAATGACTCCAGAGCACTTAAAAACCCGCGTGCAACGAAATGACTCCAGAGTACTTAAAAACCAGCTTGCAACGAAATGACTCCAGAGCACTTAAAAACCCGCTTGCAACGAAATGACTCCAGAGCACGTAAAAACCCGCTTGCAACGAAATGACTCCAGAGCACTTAAAAACCCGCTTGCAACGAAATGAATTCAGAGCACTTAAAAACCCGCTTGCAACGAAATGACTCCAGAGCACTTAAAAACCCGCTTGCAACGAAATGACTCCAGAGCACTTAAAAACCCGCTTGCAACGAAATGACTCCAGAGCACTTAAAAACCCGCTTGCAACGAAATGACTCCAGAGCACTTAAAAACCCGCTTGCAACGAAATGACTCCAGAGCACTTAAAAACCCGCTTGCAACGAAATGACTCCAGAGTACTTAAAAACCCGCTTGCAACGAAATGACTCCAGAGCACTTAAAAAACCCGCTTCCAGTGAAATGTCTGAGAAGTATGTAAAAACCCGCTTGCAATGAAATGACTCCAGAGCACGTAAAAACCCGCTTGCAACGAAATGACTCCAGAGCACTGAAAAACCCGCTTACAACGAAACGCCTTCAGAGCACGTAAAAACCCGCTTGCAACGAAATGACTCCAGAGCACTTAAAAACCCGCTTGCAACGAAATGACTCCAGAGCACTTAAAAACCCGCTTGCAACGAAATGACTCCAGAGCACTTAAAAACCCGCTTACAACGAAACGCCTTCAGAGCACTTAAAAACCTGCTTGCAACGAAATGACTCCAGAGCACTTAAAAACCCGCTTGCAACGAAATGACTCCAGAGCACTTAAAAACCCGCTTGCAACGAAATGACTCCAGAACACTTAAAAACCCGCTTGCAACGAAATGACTCCAGAGCACTTAAAAACCCGCTTGCAACGAAATGACTCCAGAGCACTTAAAAACCTGCTTGCAACGAAATGACTCCAGAGCACTTAAAAACCCGCTTGCAACTAAAAGACTCCAGAGCACTTAAAAACCCGCTTGCAACGAACTGACTCAAGAGCACTTAAAAACCCGCTTGCAACGAAAGGCCAACAGAGCACTTAAAAAACCCGCTTCCAGTGAAATGTCTGAGAAGTATGTAAAAACCCGCTTGCAACGAAATGACTCCAGAACACGTAAAAACCCGCTTGCAACGAAGTGACTCCAGAGCACTTAAAAACCCGCTTACAACGAAATGCCTTCAGAGCACTTAAAAACTCGCTTGCAACGAAATGACTCCAGAGCACTTAAAAACCCGCTTGCAACGAAATGACTCCAGAGCACTTAAAAACCCGCTTGCAACGAAATGACTCCAGAGTACTTAAAAACCCGCTTGCAACGAAATGACTCCAGAGCACTTAAAAACCCGCTTGCAACGAAATGACTCCAGAGCACTTAAAAACCCGCTTGCGACGAAATGACTCTAGAGTACTTAAAAACCCGCTTGCAACGAAATGACTCCAGAGCACTTAAAAAACCCGCTTCCAGTGAAATGTCTGAGAAGTATGTAAAAACCCGCTTGCAATGAAATGACTCCAGAGCACGTAAAAACCCGCTTGCAACAAAATGCCTTCAGAGCACTTAAAAACCCGCTTGCAACGAAATGACTCCAGAACACTTAAAAACCCGCTTGCAACGAAATGACTCCAGAGCACTTAAAAACCCGCTTGCAACGAAATGACTCCAGAGCACTTAAAAACCTGCTTGCAACGAAATGACTCCAGAGCACTTAAAAACCCGCTTGCAACTAAAAGACTCCAGAGCACTTAAAAACCCGCTTGCAACGAACTGACTCAAGAGCACTTAAAAACCCGCTTGCAACGAAAGGCCAACAGAGCACTTAAAAAACCCGCTTCCAGTGAAATGTCTGAGAAGTATGTAAAAACCCGCTTGCAACGAAATGACTCCAGAACACGTAAAAACCCGCTTGCAACGAAGTGACTCCAGAGCACTTAAAAACCCGCTTACAACGAAATGCCTTCAGAGCACTTAAAAACTCGCTTGCAACGAAATGACTCCAGAGCACTTAAAAACCCGCTTGCAAAGAAATGACTCCAGAGCACTTAAAAACCCGCTTGCAACGAAATGACTCCAGAGTACTTAAAAACCCGCTTGCAACGAAATGACTCCAGAGCACTTAAAAACCCGCTTGCAACGAAATGACTCCAGAGCACTTAAAAACCCGCTTGCGACGAAATGACTCTAGAGTACTTAAAAACCCGCTTGCAACGAAATGACTCCAGAGCACTTAAAAAACCCGCTTCCAGTGAAATGTCTGAGAAGTATGTAAAAACCCGCTTGCAATGAAATGACTCCAGAGCACGTAAAAACCCGCTTGCAACAAAATGCCTTCAGAGCACTTAAAAACCCGCTTGCAACGAAATGACTCCAGAGCACTTAAAAACCAGCTTGCAACAAAATGTCTCCAGAGCACTTAAAAACCCGCTTGCAACGAAATGACTCCAGAGCACTTAAAAACCCGCTTGCAACGAAATGACTCCAGAGCACTTAAAAACCCGCTTGCAACGAAATGACTCCAGAGCACTTAAAAACCCGCTTGCAACGAAATGACTCCAGAGTACTTAAAAACCCGCTTGCAACGAAATGACTCCAGAGCACTTAAAAAACCCGCTTCCAGTGAAATGTCTGAGAAGTATGTAAAAACCCGCTTGCAATGAAATGACTCCAGAGCACGTAAAAACCCGCTTGCAACGAAATGACTCCAGAGCACTGAAAAACCCTCTTACAACGAAACGCCTTCAGAGCACGTAAAAACCCGCTTGCAACGAAATGACTCCAGAGCACTTAAAAACCCGCTTGCAACGAAATGACTCCAGAGCACTTAAAAACCCGCTTGCAACGAAATGACTCCAGAGCACTTAAAAACCCGCTTACAACGAAACGCCTTCAGAGCACTTAAAAACCTGCTTGCAACGAAATGACTCCAGAGCACTTAAAAACCCGCTTGCAACGAAATGACTCCAGAGCACTTAAAAACCCGCTTGCAACGAAATGACTCCAGAACACTTAAAAACCCGCTTGCAACGAAATGACTCCAGAGCACTTAAAAACCCGCTTGCAACGAAATGACTCCAGAGCACTTAAAAACCTGCTTGCAACGAAATGACTCCAGAGCACTTAAAAACCCGCTTGCAACTAAAAGACTCCAGAGCACTTAAAAACCCGCTTGCAACGAACTGACTCAAGAGCACTTAAAAACCCGCTTGCAACGAAAGGCCAACAGAGCACTTAAAAAACCCGCTTCCAGTGAAATGTCTGAGAAGTATGTAAAAACCCGCTTGCAACGAAATGACTCCAGAACACGTAAAAACCCGCTTGCAACGAAGTGACTCCAGAGCACTTAAAAACCCGCTTACAACGAAATGCCTTCAGAGCACTTAAAAACTCGCTTGCAACGAAATGACTCCAGAGCACTTAAAAACCCGCTTGCAACGAAATGACTCCAGAGCACTTAAAAACCCGCTTGCAACGAAATGACTCCAGAGTACTTAAAAACCCGCTTGCAACGAAATGACTCCAGAGCACTTAAAAACCCGCTTGCAACGAAATGACTCCAGAGCACTTAAAAACCCGCTTGCGACGAAATGACTCTAGAGTACTTAAAAACCCGCTTGCAACGAAATGACTCCAGAGCACTTAAAAAACCCGCTTCCAGTGAAATGTCTGAGAAGTATGTAAAAACCCGCTTGCAATGAAATGACTCCAGAGCACGTAAAAACCCGCTTGCAACAAAATGCCTTCAGAGCACTTAAAAACCCACTTGCAACGAAATGACTCCAGAGCACTTAAAAACCAGCTTGCAACAAAATGACTCCAGAGCACTTAAAAACCCGCTTGCAACGAAATGACTCCAGAGCACTTAAAAACCCGCTTGCAACGAAATGACTCCAGAGCACTTAAAAACCCGCTTGCAACGAAATGACTCCAGAGCACTTAAAAACCCGCTTGCAACGAAATGACTCCAGAGCACTTTAACACCCGCTAGCAACGAAATGACTCCAGAGCACTTAAAAACCCGCTTGCAACGAAATGACTCCAGAGCACTTAAAAACCCGCTTGCAACGAAATGACTCCAGAGTACTTAAAAACCCGCTTGCAACGAAATGACTCCAGAGCACTTAAAAAACCCGCTTCCAGTGAAATGTCTGAGAAGTATGTAAAAACCCGCTTGCAATGAAATGACTCCAGAGCACGTAAAAACCCGCTTGCAACGAAATGACTCCAGAGCACTGAAAAACCCGCTTACAACGAAACGCCTTCAGAGCACTTAAAAACCCGCTTGCAACGAAATGACTCCAGAGCACTTAAAAACCCGCTTGCAACGAAATGACTCCAGAACACTTAAAAACCCGCTTGCAACGAAATGACTCCAGAGCACTTAAAAACCCGCTTACAACGAAACGCCTTCAGAGCACTTAAAAACCTGCTTGCAACGAAATGACTCCAGAGCACTTAAAAACCCGCTTGCAAGGAAATGACTCCAGAGCAATTAAAAACACGCTTGCAACGAAATGACTCCAGAACACTTAAAAACCCGCTTGCAACGAAATGACTCCAGAGCACTTAAAAACCCGCTTGCAACGAAATGACTCCAGAGCACTTAAAAACCCGCTTGCAACGAAATGACTCCAGAGCACTTAAAAACCAGATTGCAACGAAATGACTCCAGAGCACTTAAAAAACCCGCTTCCAGTGAAATGTCTGAGAAGTATGTAAAAACCCGCTTGCAATGAAATGACTCCAGAGCACGTAAAAACCCGCTTGCAACGAAATGACTCCAGAGCACTGAAAAACCCGCTTACAACGAAACGCCTTCAGAGCACTTAAAAACCCGCTTGCAACGAAATGACTCCAGAGCACTTAAAAACCCGCTTGCAACGAAATGAATCCAGAGCACTTAAAAACCCGCTTGCAACGAAATGACTCCAGAGCACTTAAAAACCCGCTTGCAACGAAATGACTCCAGAGCACTTAAAAACCCGCTTGCAACGAAATGACTGCAGAGCACTTAAAAACCCGCTTGCAACGAAATGACTCCAGAGCACTTAAAAATCCGCTTGCAACGAAATGACTCCAGAGCACTTAAAAACCCGCTTGCAACGAAATGACTCCAGAGTACTTAAAAACCCGCTTGCAACGAAATGACTCCAGAGCACTTAAAAACCCGCTTGCAACGAAATGACTCCAGAGCACTTAAAAACCCGCTTGCGACGAAATGACTCTAGAGTACTTAAAAACCCGCTTGCAACGAAATGACTCCAGAGCACTTAAAAAACCCGCTTCCAGTGAAATGTCTGAGAAGTATGTAAAAACCCGCTTGCAATGAAATGACTCCAGAGCACGTAAAAACCCGCTTGCAACAAAATGCCTTCAGAGCACTTAAAAACCCGCTTGCAACGAAATGACTCCAGAGCACTTAAAAACCCGCGTGCAACGAAATGACTCCAGAGCACTTAAAAACCAGCTTGCAACGAAATGACTCCAGAGCACTTAAAAACCCGCTTGCAACGAAATGACTCCAGAGCACTTAAAAACCCGCTTGCAACGAAATGACTCCAGAGCACTTAAAAACCCGCTTGCAACGAAATGACTCCAGAGCACTTAAACACCCGCTTACAACGAAATGCCTCCAGAGCACTTAAAAACCCGCGTGCAACGAAATGACTCCAGAGCACTTAAAAACCCGCTTGCAACGAAATGACTCCAGAGCACTTAAAAACCCGCTTGCAACGAAATGACTCCAGGGTACTTAAAAACCCGCTTGCAACGAAAGGCCAACAGAGCACTTAAAAAACCCGCTTCCAGTGAAATGTCTGAGAAGTATGTAAAAACCCGCTTGCAACGAAATGACTCCAGAACACGTAAAAACCCGCTTGCAACGAAGTGACTTCAGAGCACTTAAAAACCCGCTTACAACGAAATGCCTTCAGAGCACTTAAAAACTCGCTTGCAACGAAATGACTCCAGAGCACTTAAAAACCCCCTTGCAACGAAATGACTCCAGAGCACTTAAAAACCCGCTTGCAACGAAATGACTCCAGAGTACTTAAAAACCCGCTTGCAACGAAATGACTCCAGAGCACTTAAAAACCCGCTTGCAACGAAATGACTCCAGAGCACTTAAAAACCCGCTTGCGACGAAATGACTCTAGAGTACTTAAAAACCCGCTTGCAACGAAATGACTCCAGAGCACTTAAAAAACCCGCTTCCAGTGAAATGTCTGAGAAGTATGTAAAAACCCGCTTGCAATGAAATGACTCCAGAGCACGTAAAAACCCGCTTGCAACAAAATGCCTTCAGAGCACTTAAAAACCCGCTTGCAACGAAATGACTCCAGAGCACTTAAAAACCCGCGTGCAACGAAATGACTCCAGAGTACTTAAAAACCAGCTTGCAACGAAATGACTCCAGAGCACTTAAAAACCCGCTTGCAACGAAATGACTCCAGAGCACGTAAAAACCCGCTTGCAACGAAATGACTCCAGAGCACTTAAAAACCCGCTTGCAACGAAATGACTCCAGAGCACTTAAAAACCCGCTTGCAACGAAATGACTCCAGAGCACTTAAAAACCCGCTTGCAACGAAATGACTCCAGAGCACTTAAAAACCCGCTTGCAACGAAATGACTCCAGAGCACTTAAAAACCCGCTTGCAACGAAATGACTCCAGAGCACTTTAACACCCGCTTGCAACGAAATGACTCCAGAGCACTTAAAAACCCGCTTGCAACGAAATGACTCCAGAGCACTTAAAAACCCGCTTGCAACGAAATGACTCCAGAGTACTTAAAAACCCGCTTGCAACGAAATGACTCCAGAGCACTTAAAAAACCCGCTTCCAGTGAAATGTCTGAGAAGTATGTAAAAACCCGCTTGCAATGAAATGACTCCAGAGCACGTAAAAACCCGCTTGCAACAAAATGCCTTCAGAGCACTTAAAAACCCGCTTGCAACGAAATGACTCCAGAGCACTTAAAAACCCGCGTGCAACGAAATGACTCCAGAGCACTTAAAAACCAGCTTGCAACGAAATGACTCCAGAGCACTTAAAAACCCGCGTGCAACGAAATGACTCCAGAGCACTTAAAAACCCGCTTGCAACGAAATGACTCCAGAGCACTTAAAAACCCGCTTGCAACGAAATGACTCCAGAGCACTTAAAAACCCGCTTGCAACGAAATGACTCCAGAGCACATAAAAACCCGCTTGCAACGAAATGACTCCAGAGCACTTAAAAACCCGCTTGCAACGAAATGACTCCAGAGCACTTAAAAACCCGCTTGGAACGAAATGACTCCAGAGCACTTAAACACCCGCTTTCAACGAAATGACTCCAGAGCACTTAAAAACCCGCTTGCAACGAAATGACTCCAGAGTACTTAAAAACCCGCTTGCAACGAAATGACTCCAGAGCACTTAAAAAACCCGCTTCCAGTGAAATGTCTGAGAAGTATGTAAAAACCCGCTTGCAACGAAATGACTCCAGAACACGTAAAAACCCGCTTGCACCGAAATGACTCCAGAGCACTTAAAAACTCGCTTACAACGAAATGCCTCCAGAGCACTTAAAAACCCGCTTGCAACGAACTGACTCCAGAGCACTTAAAAACCCGCTTGCAACGAAATGACTCCAGAGCACTTAAAAACCCGCTTGCAACGAAATGACTCCAGAGTACTTAAAAACCCGATTGCAACGAAAGGCCAACAGAGCACTTAAAAAACCCGCTTCCAGTGAAATGTCTGAGAAGTATGTAAAAACCCGCTTGCAACGAAATGACTCCAGAACACGTAAAAACCCGCTTGCAACGAAGTGACTCCAGAGCACTTAAAAACCCGCTTACAACGAAATGCCTTCAGAGCACTTAAAAACTCGCTTGCAACGAAATGATTCCAGAGCACTTAAAAACCCGCTTGCAACGAAATGACTCCAGAGCACTTAAAAACCCGCTTGCAACGAAATGACTCCAGAGTACTTAAAAACCCGCTTGCAACGAAATGACTCCAGAGCACTTAAAAACCCGCTTGCAACGAAATGACTCCAGAGCACTTAAAAACCCGCTTGCGACGAAATGACTCTAGAGTACTTAAAAACCCGCTTGCAACGAAATGACTCCAGAGCACTTAAAAAACCCGCTTCCAGTGAAATGTCTGAGAAGTATGTAAAAACCGCTTGCAATGAAATGACTCCAGAGCACGTAAAAACCCGCTTGCAACAAAATGCCTTCAGAGCACTTAAAAACCCGCTTGCAACGAAATGACTCCAGAGCACTTAAAAACCCGCGTGCAACGAAATGACTCCAGAGTACTTAAAAACCAGCTTGCAACGAAATGACTCCAGAGCACTTAAAAACCCGCTTGCAACGAAATGACTCCAGAGCACGTAAAAACCCGCTTGCAACGAAATGACTCCAGAGCACTTAAAAACCCGCTTGCAACGAAATGAATTCAGAGCACTTAAAAACCCGCTTGCAACGAAATGACTCCAGAGCACTTAAAAACCCGCTTGCAACGAAATGACTCCAGAGCACTTAAAAACCCGCTTGCAACGAAATGACTCCAGAGCACTTAAAAACCCGCTTGCAACGAAATGACTCCAGAGCACTTAAAAACCCGCTTGCAACGAAATGACTCCAGAGCACTTAAAAACCCGCTTGCAACGAAATGACTCCAGAGTACTTAAAAACCCGCTTGCAACGAAATGACTCCAGAGCACTTAAAAAACCCGCTTCCAGTGAAATGTCTGAGAAGTATGTAAAAACCCGCTTGCAATGAAATGACTCCAGAGCACGTAAAAACCCGCTTGCAACGAAATGACTCCAGAGCACTGAAAAACCCGCTTACAACGAAACGCCTTCAGAGCACGTAAAAACCCGCTTGCAACGAAATGACTCCAGAGCACTTAAAAACCCGCTTGCAACGAAATGACTCCAGAGCACTTAAAAACCCGCTTGCAACGAAATGACTCCAGAGCACTTAAAAACCCGCTTACAACGAAACGCCTTCAGAGCACTTAAAAACCTGCTTGCAACGAAATGACTCCAGAGCACTTAAAAACCCGCTTGCAACGAAATGACTCCAGAGCACTTAAAAACCCGCTTGCAACGAAATGACTCCAGAACACTTAAAAACCCGCTTGCAACGAAATGACTCCAGAGCACTTAAAAACCCGCTTGCAACGAAATGACTCCAGAGCACTTAAAAACCTGCTTGCAACGAAATGACTCCAGAGCACTTAAAAACCCGCTTGCAACTAAAAGACTCCAGAGCACTTAAAAACCCGCTTGCAACGAACTGACTCAAGAGCACTTAAAAACCCGCTTGCAACGAAAGGCCAACAGAGCACTTAAAAAACCCGCTTCCAGTGAAATGTCTGAGAAGTATGTAAAAACCCGCTTGCAACGAAATGACTCCAGAACACGTAAAAACCCGCTTGCAACGAAGTGACTCCAGAGCACTTAAAAACCCGCTTACAACGAAATGCCTTCAGAGCACTTAAAAACTCGCTTGCAACGAAATGACTCCAGAGCACTTAAAAACCCGCTTGCAACGAAATGACTCCAGAGCACTTAAAAACCCGCTTGCAACGAAATGACTCCAGAGTACTTAAAAACCCGCTTGCAACGAAATGACTCCAGAGCACTTAAAAACCCGCTTGCAACGAAATGACTCCAGAGCACTTAAAAACCCGCTTGCGACGAAATGACTCTAGAGTACTTAAAAACCCGCTTGCAACGAAATGACTCCAGAGCACTTAAAAAACCCGCTTCCAGTGAAATGTCTGAGAAGTATGTAAAAACCCGCTTGCAATGAAATGACTCCAGAGCACGTAAAAACCCGCTTGCAACAAAATGCCTTCAGAGCACTTAAAAACCCGCTTGCAACGAAATGACTCCAGAACACTTAAAAACCCGCTTGCAACGAAATGACTCCAGAGCACTTAAAAACCCGCTTGCAACGAAATGACTCCAGAGCACTTAAAAACCTGCTTGCAACGAAATGACTCCAGAGCACTTAAAAACCCGCTTGCAACTAAAAGACTCCAGAGCACTTAAAAACCCGCTTGCAACGAACTGACTCAAGAGCACTTAAAAACCCGCTTGCAACGAAAGGCCAACAGAGCACTTAAAAAACCCGCTTCCAGTGAAATGTCTGAGAAGTATGTAAAAACCCGCTTGCAACGAAATGACTCCAGAACACGTAAAAACCCGCTTGCAACGAAGTGACTCCAGAGCACTTAAAAACCCGCTTACAACGAAATGCCTTCAGAGCACTTAAAAACTCGCTTGCAACGAAATGACTCCAGAGCACTTAAAAACCCGCTTGCAAAGAAATGACTCCAGAGCACTTAAAAACCCGCTTGCAACGAAATGACTCCAGAGTACTTAAAAACCCGCTTGCAACGAAATGACTCCAGAGCACTTAAAAACCCGCTTGCAACGAAATGACTCCAGAGCACTTAAAAACCCGCTTGCGACGAAATGACTCTAGAGTACTTAAAAACCCGCTTGCAACGAAATGACTCCAGAGCACTTAAAAAACCCGCTTCCAGTGAAATGTCTGAGAAGTATGTAAAAACCCGCTTGCAATGAAATGACTCCAGAGCACGTAAAAACCCGCTTGCAACAAAATGCCTTCAGAGCACTTAAAAACCCGCTTGCAACGAAATGACTCCAGAGCACTTAAAAACCAGCTTGCAACAAAATGTCTCCAGAGCACTTAAAAACCCGCTTGCAACGAAATGACTCCAGAGCACTTAAAAACCCGCTTGCAACGAAATGACTCCAGAGCACTTAAAAACCCGCTTGCAACGAAATGACTCCAGAGCACTTAAAAACCCGCTTGCAACGAAATGACTCCAGAGTACTTAAAAACCCGCTTGCAACGAAATGACTCCAGAGCACTTAAAAAACCCGCTTCCAGTGAAATGTCTGAGAAGTATGTAAAAACCCGCTTGCAATGAAATGACTCCAGAGCACGTAAAAACCCGCTTGCAACGAAATGACTCCAGAGCACTGAAAAACCCTCTTACAACGAAACGCCTTCAGAGCACGTAAAAACCCGCTTGCAACGAAATGACTCCAGAGCACTTAAAAACCCGCTTGCAACGAAATGACTCCAGAGCACTTAAAAACCCGCTTGCAACGAAATGACTCCAGAGCACTTAAAAACCCGCTTACAACGAAACGCCTTCAGAGCACTTAAAAACCTGCTTGCAACGAAATGACTCCAGAGCACTTAAAAACCCGCTTGCAACGAAATGACTCCAGAGCACTTAAAAACCCGCTTGCAACGAAATGACTCCAGAACACTTAAAAACCCGCTTGCAACGAAATGACTCCAGAGCACTTAAAAACCCGCTTGCAACGAAATGACTCCAGAGCACTTAAAAACCTGCTTGCAACGAAATGACTCCAGAGCACTTAAAAACCCGCTTGCAACTAAAAGACTCCAGAGCACTTAAAAACCCGCTTGCAACGAACTGACTCAAGAGCACTTAAAAACCCGCTTGCAACGAAAGGCCAACAGAGCACTTAAAAAACCCGCTTCCAGTGAAATGTCTGAGAAGTATGTAAAAACCCGCTTGCAACGAAATGACTCCAGAACACGTAAAAACCCGCTTGCAACGAAGTGACTCCAGAGCACTTAAAAACCCGCTTACAACGAAATGCCTTCAGAGCACTTAAAAACTCGCTTGCAACGAAATGACTCCAGAGCACTTAAAAACCCGCTTGCAACGAAATGACTCCAGAGCACTTAAAAACCCGCTTGCAACGAAATGACTCCAGAGTACTTAAAAACCCGCTTGCAACGAAATGACTCCAGAGCACTTAAAAACCCGCTTGCAACGAAATGACTCCAGAGCACTTAAAAACCCGCTTGCGACGAAATGACTCTAGAGTACTTAAAAACCCGCTTGCAACGAAATGACTCCAGAGCACTTAAAAAACCCGCTTCCAGTGAAATGTCTGAGAAGTATGTAAAAACCCGCTTGCAATGAAATGACTCCAGAGCACGTAAAAACCCGCTTGCAACAAAATGCCTTCAGAGCACTTAAAAACCCACTTGCAACGAAATGACTCCAGAGCACTTAAAAACCAGCTTGCAACAAAATGACTCCAGAGCACTTAAAAACCCGCTTGCAACGAAATGACTCCAGAGCACTTAAAAACCCGCTTGCAACGAAATGACTCCAGAGCACTTAAAAACCCGCTTGCAACGAAATGACTCCAGAGCACTTAAAAACCCGCTTGCAACGAAATGACTCCAGAGCACTTTAACACCCGCTAGCAACGAAATGACTCCAGAGCACTTAAAAACCCGCTTGCAACGAAATGACTCCAGAGCACTTAAAAACCCGCTTGCAACGAAATGACTCCAGAGTACTTAAAAACCCGCTTGCAACGAAATGACTCCAGAGCACTTAAAAAACCCGCTTCCAGTGAAATGTCTGAGAAGTATGTAAAAACCCGCTTGCAATGAAATGACTCCAGAGCACGTAAAAACCCGCTTGCAACGAAATGACTCCAGAGCACTGAAAAACCCGCTTACAACGAAACGCCTTCAGAGCACTTAAAAACCCGCTTGCAACGAAATGACTCCAGAGCACTTAAAAACCCGCTTGCAACGAAATGACTCCAGAACACTTAAAAACCCGCTTGCAACGAAATGACTCCAGAGCACTTAAAAACCCGCTTACAACGAAACGCCTTCAGAGCACTTAAAAACCTGCTTGCAACGAAATGACTCCAGAGCACTTAAAAACCCGCTTGCAAGGAAATGACTCCAGAGCAATTAAAAACACGCTTGCAACGAAATGACTCCAGAACACTTAAAAACCCGCTTGCAACGAAATGACTCCAGAGCACTTAAAAACCCGCTTGCAACGAAATGACTCCAGAGCACTTAAAAACCCGCTTGCAACGAAATGACTCCAGAGCACTTAAAAACCAGATTGCAACGAAATGACTCCAGAGCACTTAAAAAACCCGCTTCCAGTGAAATGTCTGAGAAGTATGTAAAAACCCGCTTGCAATGAAATGACTCCAGAGCACGTAAAAACCCGCTTGCAACGAAATGACTCCAGAGCACTGAAAAACCCGCTTACAACGAAACGCCTTCAGAGCACTTAAAAACCCGCTTGCAACGAAATGACTCCAGAGCACTTAAAAACCCGCTTGCAACGAAATGAATCCAGAGCACTTAAAAACCCGCTTGCAACGAAATGACTCCAGAGCACTTAAAAACCCGCTTGCAACGAAATGACTCCAGAGCACTTAAAAACCCGCTTGCAACGAAATGACTGCAGAGCACTTAAAAACCAGCTTGCAACGAAATGACTCCAGAGCACTTAAAAACCCGCTTGCAACGAAATGACTCCAGAGCACTTAAAAACCCGCTTGCAACGAAATGACTCCAGAGTACTTAAAAACCCGCTTGCAACGAAATGACTCCAGAGCACTTAAAAACCCGCTTGCAACGAAATGACTCCAGAGCACTTAAAAACCCGCTTGCGACGAAATGACTCTAGAGTACTTAAAAACCCGCTTGCAACGAAATGACTCCAGAGCACTTAAAAAACCCGCTTCCAGTGAAATGTCTGAGAAGTATGTAAAAACCCGCTTGCAAAGAAATGACTCCAGAGCACGTAAAAACCCGCTTGCAACAAAATGCCTTCAGAGCACTTAAAAACCCGCTTGCAACGAAATGACTCCAGAGCACTTAAAAACCCGCGTGCAACGAAATGACTCCAGAGCACTTAAAAACCAGCTTGCAACGAAATGACTCCAGAGCACTTAAAAACCCGCTTGCAACGAAATGACTCCAGAGCACTTAAAAACCCGCTTGCAACGAAATGACTCCAGAGCACTTAAAAACCCGCTTGCAACGAAATGACTCCAGAGCACTTAAACACCCGCTTTCAACGAAATGACTCCAGAGCACTTAAAAACCCGCTTGCAACGAAATGACTCCAGAGTACTTAAAAACCCGCTTGCAACGAAATGACTCCAGAGCACGTAAAAACCCGCTTGCAACAAAATGCCTTCAGAGCACTTAAAAACACGCTTGCAACGAAATGACTCCAGAGCACTTAAAAACCCGCGTGCAACGAAATGACTCCAGAGCACTTAAAAACAAGCTTGCAACGAAATGACTCCAGAGCACTTAAAAACCCGCGTGCAACGAAATGACTCCAGAGCACTTAAAAACCCGCTTGCAACGAAATGACTCCAGAGCACTTAAAAACCCGCTTGCAACGAAATGACTCCAGAGCACTTAAAAACCCGCTTGCAACGAAATGACTCCAGAGCACATAAAAACCCGCTTGCAACGAAATGACTCCAGAGCACTTAAAAACCCGCTTGCAACGAAATGACTCCAGAGCACTTAAAAACCCGCTTGCAACGAAATGACTCCAGAGCACTTAAACACCCGCTTTCAACGAAATGACTCCAGAGCACTTAAAAACCCGCTTGCAACGAAATGACTCCAGAGTACTTAAAAACCCGCTTGCAACGAAATGACTCCAGAGCACTTAAAAAACCCGCTTCCAGTGAAATGTCTGAGAAGTATGTAAAAACCCGCTTGCAACGAAATGACTCCAGAACACGTAAAAACCCGCTTGCAACGAAATGACTCCAGAGCACTTAAAAACTCGCTTACAACGAAATGCCTCCAGAGCACTTAAAAACCCGCTTGCAACGAAATGACTGCAGAGTACTTAAAAACCCGCTTGCAACGAAATGACTCCAGAGCACTTAAAAACCCGCTTGCAACGAAATGACTCCAGAGCACTTAAAAACCCGCTTGCGACGAAATGACTCTAGAGTACTTAAAAACCCGCTTGCAACGAAATGACTCCAGAGCACTTAAAAAACCCGCTTCCAGTGAAATGTCTGAGAAGTATGTAAAAACCCGCTTGCAATGAAATGACTCCAGAGCACGTAAAAACCCGCTTGCAACAAAATGCCTTCAGAGCACTTAAAAACCCGCTTGCAACGAAATGACTCCAGAGCACTTAAAAACCCGCGTGCAACGAAATGACTCCAGAGCACTTAAAAACCAGCTTGCAACGAAATGACTCCAGAGCACTTAAAAACCCGCTTGCAACGAAATGACTCCAGAGCACTTAAAAACCCGCTTGCAACGAAATGACTCCAGAGCACTTAAAAACCCGCTTGCAACGAAATGACTCCAGAGCACTTAAACACCCGCTTTCAACGAAATGACTCCAGAGCACTTAAAAACCCGCTTGCAACGAAATGACTCCAGAGTACTTAAAAACCCGCTTGCAACGAAATGACTCCAGAGCACGTAAAAACCCGCTTGCAACAAAATGCCTTCAGAGCACTTAAAAACACGCTTGCAACGAAATGACTCCAGAGCACTTAAAAACCCGCGTGCAACGAAATGACTCCAGAGCACTTAAAAACAAGCTTGCAACGAAATGACTCCAGAGCACTTAAAAACCCGCGTGCAACGAAATGACTCCAGAGCACTTAAAAACCCGCTTGCAACGAAATGACTCCAGAGCACTTAAAAACCCGCTTGCAACGAAATGACTCCAGAGCACTTAAAAACCCGCTTGCAACGAAATGACTCCAGAGCACATAAAAACCCGCTTGCAACGAAATGACTCCAGAGCACTTAAAAACCCGCTTGCAACGAAATGACTCCAGAGCACTTAAAAACCCGCTTGCAACGAAATGACTCCAGAGCACTTAAACACCCGCTTTCAACGAAATGACTCCAGAGCACTTAAAAACCCGCTTGCAACGAAATGACTCCAGAGTACTTAAAAACCCGCTTGCAACGAAATGACTCCAGAGCACTTAAAAAACCCGCTTCCAGTGAAATGTCTGAGAAGTATGTAAAAACCCGCTTGCAACGAAATGACTCCAGAACACGTAAAAACCCGCTTGCAACGAAATGACTCCAGAGCACTTAAAAACTCGCTTACAACGAAATGCCTCCAGAGCACTTAAAAACCCGCTTGCAACGAAATGACTCCAGAGCACTTAAAAACCCGCTTGCAACGAAATGACTCCAGGGTACTTAAAAACCCGCTTGCAACGAAAGGCCAACAGAGCACTTAAAAAACCCGCTTCCAGTGAAATGTCTGAGAAGTATGTAAAAACCCGCTTGCAACGAAATGACTCCAGAACACGTAAAAACCCGCTTGCAACGAAGTGACTCCAGAGCACTTAAAAACCCGCTTACAACGAAATGCCTTCAGAGCACTTAAAAACTCGCTTGCAACGAAATGACTCCAGAGCACTTAAAAACCCGCTTGCAACGAAATGACTCCAGAGCACTTAAAAACCCGCTTGCAACGAAATGACTCCAGAGTACTTAAAAACCCGCTTGCAACGAAATGACTCCAGAGCACTTAAAAAACCCGCTTCCAGTGAAATGTCTGAGAAGTATGTAAAAACCCGCTTGCAATGAAATGACTCCAGAGCACGTAAAAACCCGCTTGCAACGAAATGACTCCAGAGCACTGAAAAACCCGCTTACAACGAAACGCCTTCAGAGCACTTAAAAACCCGCTTGCAACGAAATGACTCCAGAGCACTTAAAAACCCGCTTGCAACGAAATGACTCCAGAACACTTAAAAACCCGCTTGCAACGAAATGACTCCAGAGCACTTAAAAACCCGCTTACAACGAAACGCCTTCAGAGCACTTAAAAACCTGCTTGCAACGAAATGACTCCAGAGCACTTAAAAACCCGCTTGCAAGGAAATGACTCCAGAGCAATTAAAAACACGCTTGCAACGAAATGACTCCAGAACACTTAAAAACCCGCTTGCAACGAAATGACTCCAGAGCACTTAAAAACCCGCTTGCAACGAAATGACTCCAGAGCACTTAAAAACCCGCTTGCAACGAAATGACTCCAGAGCACTTAAAAACCAGATTGCAACGAAATGACTCCAGAGCACTTAAAAAACCCGCTTCCAGTGAAATGTCTGAGAAGTATGTAAAAACCCGCTTGCAATGAAATGACTCCAGAGCACGTAAAAACCCGCTTGCAACGAAATGACTCCAGAGCACTGAAAAACCCGCTTACAACGAAACGCCTTCAGAGCACTTAAAAACCCGCTTGCAACGAAATGACTCCAGAGCACTTAAAAACCCGCTTGCAACGAAATGAATCCAGAGCACTTAAAAACCCGCTTGCAACGAAATGACTCCAGAGCACTTAAAAACCCGCTTGCAACGAAATGACTCCAGAGCACTTAAAAACCCGCTTGCAACGAAATGACTGCAGAGCACTTAAAAACCCGCTTGCAACGAAATGACTCCAGAGCACTTAAAAACCCGCTTGCAACGAAATGACTCCAGAGCACTTAAAAACCCGCTTGCAACGAAATGACTCCAGAGTACTTAAAAACCCGCTTGCAACGAAATGACTCCAGAGCACTTAAAAACCCGCTTGCAACGAAATGACTCCAGAGCACTTAAAAACCCGCTTGCGACGAAATGACTCTAGAGTACTTAAAAACCCGCTTGCAACGAAATGACTCCAGAGCACTTAAAAAACCCGCTTCCAGTGAAATGTCTGAGAAGTATGTAAAAACCCGCTTGCAATGAAATGACTCCAGAGCACGTAAAAACCCGCTTGCAACAAAATGCCTTCAGAGCACTTAAAAACCCGCTTGCAACGAAATGACTCCAGAGCACTTAAAAACCCGCGTGCAACGAAATGACTCCAGAGCACTTAAAAACCAGCTTGCAACGAAATGACTCCAGAGCACTTAAAAACCCGCTTGCAACGAAATGACTCCAGAGCACTTAAAAACCCGCTTGCAACGAAATGACTCCAGAGCACTTAAAAACCCGCTTGCAACGAAATGACTCCAGAGCACTTAAACACCCGCTTTCAACGAAATGACTCCAGAGCACTTAAAAACCCGCTTGCAACGAAATGACTCCAGAGTACTTAAAAACCCGCTTGCAACGAAATGACTCCAGAGCACGTAAAAACCCGCTTGCAACAAAATGCCTTCAGAGCACTTAAAAACACGCTTGCAACGAAATGACTCCAGAGCACTTAAAAACCCGCGTGCAACGAAATGACTCCAGAGCACTTAAAAACAAGCTTGCAACGAAATGACTCCAGAGCACTTAAAAACCCGCGTGCAACGAAATGACTCCAGAGCACTTAAAAACCCGCTTGCAACGAAATGACTCCAGAGCACTTAAAAACCCGCTTGCAACGAAATGACTCCAGAGCACTTAAAAACCCGCTTGCAACGAAATGACTCCAGAGCACATAAAAACCCGCTTGCAACGAAATGACTCCAGAGCACTTAAAAACCCGCTTGCAACGAAATGACTCCAGAGCACTTAAAAACCCGCTTGCAACGAAATGACTCCAGAGCACTTAAACACCCGCTTTCAACGAAATGACTCCAGAGCACTTAAAAACCCGCTTGCAACGAAATGACTCCAGAGTACTTAAAAACCCGCTTGCAACGAAATGACTCCAGAGCACTTAAAAAACCCGCTTCCAGTGAAATGTCTGAGAAGTATGTAAAAACCCGCTTGCAACGAAATGACTCCAGAACACGTAAAAACCCGCTTGCAACGAAATGACTCCAGAGCACTTAAAAACTCGCTTACAACGAAATGCCTCCAGAGCACTTAAAAACCCGCTTGCAACGAAATGACTCCAGAGCACTTAAAAACCCGCTTGCAACGAAATGACTCCAGGGTACTTAAAAACCCGCTTGCAACGAAAGGCCAACAGAGCACTTAAAAAACCCGCTTCCAGTGAAATGTCTGAGAAGTATGTAAAAACCCGCTTGCAACGAAATGACTCCAGAACACGTAAAAACCCGCTTGCAACGAAGTGACTCCAGAGCACTTAAAAACCCGCTTACAACGAAATGCCTTCAGAGCACTTAAAAACTCGCTTGCAACGAAATGACTCCAGAGCACTTAAAAACCCGCTTGCAACGAAATGACTCCAGAGCACTTAAAAACCCGCTTGCAACGAAATGACTCCAGAGTACTTAAAAACCCGCTTGCAACGAAATGACTCCAGAGCACTTAAAAACCCGCTTGCAACGAAATGACTCCAGAGCACTTAAAAAACCCGCTTCCAGTGAAATGTCTGAGAAGTATGTAAAAACCCGCGTGCAATGAAATGACTCCAGAGCACGTAAAAACCCGCTTGCAACAAAATGACTCCAGAGCACTTAAAAACCCGCGTGCAACGAAATGACTCCAGAGTACTTAAAAACCAGCTTGCAACGAAATGACTCCAGAGCACTTAAAAACCCGCTTGCAACGAAATGACTCCAGAGCACGTAAAAACCCGCTTGCAACGAAATGACTCCAGAGCACTTAAAAACCCGCTTGCAACGAAATGACTCCAGAGCACTTAAAAACACGCTTGCAACGAAATGACTCCAGAGCACTTAAAAACCCGCTTGCAACGAAATGACTCCAGAGCACTTAAAAACCCGCTTGCAACGAAATGACTCCAGAGCACTTAAAAACCCGCTTGCAACGAAATGACTCCAGAGCACTTTAACACCCGCTTGCAACGAAATGACTCCAGAGCACTTAAAAACCCGCTTGCAACGAAATGACTCCAGAGCACTTAAAAACCCGCTTGCAACGAAATGACTCCAGAGTACTTAAAAACCCGCTTGCAACGAAATGACTCCAGAGCACTTAAAAAACCCGCTTCCAGTGAAATGTCTGAGAAGTATGTAAAAACCCGCTTGCAATGAAATGACTCCAGAGCACGTAAAAACCCGCTTGCAACGAAATGACTCCAGAGCACTGAAAAACCCGCTTACAACGAAACGCCTTCAGAGCACTTAAAAACCCGCTTGCAACGAAATGACTCCAGAGCACTTAAAAACCCGCTTGCAACGAAATGACTCCAGAGCACTTAAAAACCCGCTTGCAACGAAATGACTCCAGAGCACTTAAAAACCCGCTTACAACGAAACGCCTTCAGAGCACTTAAAAACCTGCTTGCAACGAAATGACTCCAGAGCACTTAAAAACCCGATTGCAACGAAATGACTCCAGAGCACTTAAAAACCCGCTTGCAACGAAATGACTCCAGAACACTTAAAAACCCGCTTGCAACGAAATGACTCCAGAGCACTTAAAAACCCGCTTGCAACGAAATGACTCCAGAGCACTTAAAAACCTGCTTGCAACGAAATGACTCCAGAGCACTTAAAAACCCGCTTACAACTAAAAGACTCCAGAGCACTTAAAAACCCGCTTGCAACGAACTGACTCAAGAGCACTTAAAAACCCGCTTGCAACGAAATGACTCCAGAGCACTTAAAAACCCGCTTACAACGAAATGCCTTCAGAGCACTTAAAAACTCGCTTGCAACGAAATGACTGCAGAGCACTTAAAAACCCGCTTGCAACGAAATGACTCCAGAGCACTTAAAAACCCGCTTGCAACGAAATGACTCCAGAGTACTTAAAAACCCGCTTGCAACGAAATGACTCCAGAGCACTTAAAAACCCGCTTGCAACGAAATGACTCCAGAGCACTTAAAAACCCGCTTGCGACGAAATGACTCTAGAGTACTTAAAAACCCGCTTGCAACGAAATGACTCCAGAGCACTTAAAAAACCCGCTTCCAGTGAAATGTCTGAGAAGTATGTAAAAACCCGCGTGCAATGAAATGACTCCAGAGCACGTAAAAACCCGCTTGCAACAAAATGACTCCAGAGCACTTAAAAACCCGCGTGCAACGAAATGACTCCAGAGTACTTAAAAACCAGCTTGCAACGAAATGACTCCAGAGCACTTAAAAACCCGCTTGCAACGAAATGACTCCAGAGCACGTAAAAACCCGCTTGCAACGAAATGACTCCAGAGCACGTAAAAACCCGCTTGCAACGAAATGACTCCAGAGCACTTAAAAACCCGCTTGCAACGAAATGACTCCAGAGCACTTAAAAACACGCTTGCAACGAAATGACTCCAGAGCACTTAAAAACCCGCTTGCAACGAAATGACTCCAGAGCACTTAAAAACCCGCTTGCAACGAAATGACTCCAGAGCACTTAAAAACCCGCTTGCAACGAAATGACTCCAGAGCACTTTAACACCCGCTTGCAACGAAATGACTCCAGAGCACTTAAAAACCCGCTTGCAACGAAATGACTCCAGAGCACTTAAAAACCCGCTTGCAACGAAATGACTCCAGAGTACTTAAAAACCCGCTTGCAACGAAATGACTCCAGAGCACTTAAAAAACCCGCTTCCAGTGAAATGTCTGAGAAGTATGTAAAAACCCGCTTGCAATGAAATGACTCCAGAGCACGTAAAAACCCGCTTGCAACGAAATGACTCCAGAGCACTGAAAAACCCGCTTACAACGAAACGCCTTCAGAGCACTTAAAAACCCGCTTGCAACGAAATGACTCCAGAGCACTTAAAAACCCGCTTGCAACGAAATGACTCCAGAGCACTTAAAAACCCGCTTGCAACGAAATGACTCCAGAGCACTTAAAAACCCGCTTACAACGAAACGCCTTCAGAGCACTTAAAAACCTGCTTGCAACGAAATGACTCCAGAGCACTTAAAAACCCGATTGCAACGAAATGACTCCAGAGCACTTAAAAACCCGCTTGCAACGAAATGACTCCAGAGTACTTAAAAACCAGCTTGCAACGAAATGACTCCAGAGCACTTAAAAACCCGCTTGCAACGAAATGACTCCAGAGCACGTAAAAACCCGCTTGCAACGAAATGACTCCAGAGCACTTAAAAACCCGCTTGCAACGAAATGACTCCAGAGCACTTAAAAACACGCTTGCAACGAAATGACTCCAGAGCACTTAAAAACCCGCTTGCAACGAAATGACTCCAGAGCACTTAAAAACCCGCTTGCAACGAAATGACTCCAGAGCACTTAAAAACCCGCTTGCAACGAAATGACTCCAGAGCACTTAAAAACCCGCTTACAACGAAACGCCTTCAGAGCACTTAAAAACCTGCTTGCAACGAAATGACTCCAGAGCACTTAAAAACCCGATTGCAACGAAATGACTCCAGAGCACTTAAAAACCCGCTTGCAACGAAATGACTCCAGAGTACTTAAAAACCAGCTTGCAACGAAATGACTCCAGAGCACTTAAAAACCCGCTTGCAACGAAATGACTCCAGAGCACGTAAAAACCCGCTTGCAACGAAATGACTCCAGAGCACTTAAAAACCCGCTTGCAACGAAATGACTCCAGAGCACTTAAAAACACGCTTGCAACGAAATGACTCCAGAGCACTTAAAAATCCGCTTGCAACGAAATGACTCCAGAGCACTTAAAAACCCGCTTGCAACGAAATGACTCCAGAGCACTTAAAAACCCGCTTGCAACGAAATGACTCCAGAGCACTTTAACACCCGCTTGCAACGAAATGACTCCAGAGCACTTAAAAACCCGCTTGCAACGAAATGACTCCAGAGCACTTAAAAACCAGCTTGCAACGAAATGACTCCAGAGTACTTAAAAACCCGCTTGCAACGAAATGACTCCAGAGCACTTAAAAAACCCGCTTCCAGTGAAATGTCTGAGAAGTATGTAAAAACCCGCTTGCAATGAAATGACTCCAGAGCACGTAAAAACCGGCTTGCAACGAAATGACTCCAGAGCACTGAAAAACCCGCTTACAACGAAACGCCTTCAGAGCACTTAAAAACCCGCTTGCAACGAAATGACTCCAGAGCACTTAAAAACCCGCTTGCAACGAAATGACTCCAGAGCACTTAAAAACCCGCTTGCAACGAAATGACTCCAGAGCACTTAAAAACCCGCTTACAACGAAACGCCTTCAGAGCACTTAAAAACCTGCTTGCAACGAAATGACTCCAGAGCACTTAAAAACCCGATTGCAACGAAATGACTCCAGAGCACTTAAAAACCCGCTTGCAACGAAATGACTCCAGAACACTTAAAAACCCGCTTGCAACGAAATGACTCCAGAGCACTTAAAAACCCGCTTGCAACGAAATGACTCCAGAGCACTTAAAAACCTGCTTGCAACGAAATGACTCCAGAGCACTTAAAAACCCGCTTACAACTAAAAGACTCCAGAGCACTTAAAAACCCGCTTGCAACGAACTGACTCAAGAGCACTTAAAAACCCGCTTGCAACGAAATGACTCCAGAGCACTTAAAAACCCGCTTACAACGAAATGCCTTCAGAGCACTTAAAAACTCGCTTGCAACGAAATGACTGCAGAGCACTTAAAAACCCGCTTGCAACGAAATGACTCCAGAGCACTTAAAAACCCGCTTGCAACGAAATGACTCCAGAGTACTTAAAAACCCGCTTGCAACGAAATGACTCCAGAGCACTTAAAAACCCGCTTGCAACGAAATGACTCCAGAGCACTTAAAAACCCGCTTGCGACGAAATGACTCTAGAGTACTTAAAAACCCGCTTGCAACGAAATGACTCCAGAGCACTTAAAAAACCCGCTTCCAGTGAAATGTCTGAGAAGTATGTAAAAACCCGCGTGCAATGAAATGACTCCAGAGCACGTAAAAACCCGCTTGCAACAAAATGACTCCAGAGCACTTAAAAACCCGCGTGCAACGAAATGACTCCAGAGTACTTAAAAACCAGCTTGCAACGAAATGACTCCAGAGCACTTAAAAACCCGCTTGCAACGAAATGACTCCACAGCACGTAAAAACCCGCTTGCAACGAAATGACTCCAGAGCACTTAAAAACCCGCTTGCAACGAAATGACTCCAGAGAACTTAAAAACACGCTTGCAACGAAATGACTCCAGAGCACTTAAAAACCCGCTTGCAACGAAATGACTCCAGAGCACTTAAAAACCCGCTTGCAACGAAATGACTCCAGAGCACTTAAAAACCCGCTTGCAACGAAATGACTCCAGAGCACTTTAACACCCGCTTGCAACGAAATGACTCCAGAGCACTTAAAAACCCGCTTGCAACGAAATGACTCCAGAGCACTTAAAAACCCGCTTGCAACGAAATGACTCCAGAGTACTTAAAAACCCGCTTGCAACGAAATGACTCCAGAGCACTTAAAAAACCCGCTTCCAGTGAAATGTCTGAGAAGTATGTAAAAACCCGCTTGCAATGAAATGACTCCAGAGCACGTAAAAACCCGCTTGCAACGAAATGACTCCAGAGCACTGAAAAACCCGCTTACAACGAAACGCCTTCAGAGCACTTAAAAACCCGCTTGCAATGAAATGACTCCAGAGCACTTAAAAACCCGCTTGCAACGAAATGACTCCAGAGCACTTAAAAACCCGCTTGCAACGAAATGACTCCAGAGCACTTAAAAACCCGCTTACAACGAAACGCCTTCAGAGCACTTAAAAACCTGCTTGCAACGAAATGACTCCAGAGCACTTAAAAACCCGCTTGCAACGAAATGACTCCAGAGCACTTAAAAACCCGCTTGCAACGAAATGACTCCAGAACACTTAAAAACCCGCTTGCAACGAAATGACTCCAGAGCACTTAAAAACCCGCTTGCAACGAAATGACTCCAGAGCACTTAAAAACCTGCTTGCAACGAAATGACTCCAGAGCACTTAAAAACCCGCTTACAACTAAAAGACTCCAGAGCACTTAAAAACCCGCTTGCAACGAACTGACTCAAGAGCACTTAAAAACCCGCTTGCAACGAAATGACTCCAGAGCACTTAAAAAACCGCTTGCAACGAAATGACTCCAGAGTACTTAAAAACCCGCTTGCAACGAAAGGCCAACAGAGCACTTAAAAAACCCGCTTCCAGTGAAATGTCTGAGAAGTATGTAAAAACCCGCTTGCAACGAAATGACTCCAGAACACGTAAAAACCCGCTTGCAACGAAGTGACTCCAGAGCACTTAAAAACCCGCTTACAACGAAATGCCTTCAGAGCACTTAAAAACTCGCTTGCAACGAAATGACTCCAGAGCACTTAAAAACCCGCTTGCAACGAAATGACTCCAGAGCACTTAAAAACCCGCTTACAACGAAATGACTCCAGAGTACTTAAAAACCCGCTTGCACCGAAATGACTCCAGAGCACTTAAAAACCCGCTTGCAACGAAATGACTCCAGAGCACATAAAAACCCGCTTGCGACGAAATGACTCTAGAGTACTTAAAAACCCGCTTGCAACGAAATGACTCCAGAGCACTTAAAAAACCCGCTTCCAGTGAAATGTCTGAGAAGTATGTAAAAACCCGCTTGCAATGAAATGACTCCAGAGCACGTAAAAACCCGCTTGCAACAAAATGCCTTCAGAGCACTTAAAAACCCGCTTGCAACGAAATGACTCCAGAGCACTTAAAAACTAGCTTGCAACGAAATGACTCCAGAGCACTTAAAAACCCGCTTGCAACGAAATGACTCCAGAGCACTTAAAAACCCGCTTGCAACGAAATGACTCCAGAGCACTTAAAAACCCGCTTGCAACGAAATGACTCCAGAGCACTTAAAAACCCACTTGCAACGAAATGACTCCAGAGCACTTAAAAACCCGCTTGCAACGAAATGACTCCAGAGCACTTTAACACCCGCTTGCAACGAAATGACTCCAGAGCACTTAAAAACCCGCTTGCAACGAAATGACTCCAGAGCACTTAAAAACCCGCTTGCAACGAAATGACTCCAGAGTACTTAAAAACACGCTTGCAACGAAATGACTCCAGAGCACTTAAAAAACCCGCTTCCAGTGAAATGTCTGAGAAGTATGTAAAAACCCGCTTGCAACGAAATGACTCCAGAGCACGTAAAAACCCGCTTGCAACGAAATGACTCCAGAGCACTTAAAAACCCGCTTGCAACGAAATGACTCCAGAGCACTTTAACACCCGCTTGCAACGAAATGACTCCAGAGCACTTAAAAACCCGCTTGCAACGAAATGACTCCAGAGCACTTAAAAACCCGCTTGCAACGAAATGACTCCAGAGTACTTAAAAACCCGCTTGCAACGAAATGACTCCAGAGCACTTAAAAAACCCGCTTCCAGTGAAATGTCTGAGAAGTATGTAAAAACCCGCTTGCAATGAAATGACTCCAGAGCACGTAAAAACCCGCTTGCAACGAAATGACTCCAGAGCACTGAAAAACCCGCTTACAACGAAACGCCTTCAGAGCACTTAAAAACCCGCTTGCAACGAAATGACTCCAGAGCACTTAAAAACCCGCTTGCAACGAAATGACTCCAGAGCACTTAAAAACCCGCTTGCAACGAAATGACTCCAGAGCACTTAAAAACCCGCTTACAACGAAACGCCTTCAGAGCACTTAAAAACCTGCTTGCAACGAAATGACTCCAGAGCACTTAAAAACCCGCTTGCAACGAAATGACTCCAGAGCACTTAAAAACCCGCTTGCAACGAAATGACTCCAGAACACTTAAAAACCCGCTTGCAACGAAATGACTCCAGAGCACTTAAAAACCCGCTTGCAACGAAATGACTCCAGAGCACTTAAAAACCTGCTTGCAACGAAATGACTCCAGAGCACTTAAAAACCCGCTTGCAACTAAAAGACTCCAGAGCACTTAAAAACCCGCTTGCAACGAACTGACTCAAGAGCACTTAAAAACCCGCTTGCAACGAAATGACTCCAGAGCACTTAAAAAACCGCTTGCAACGAAATGACTCCAGAGTACTTAAAAACCCGCTTGCAACGAAAGGCCAACAGAGCACTTAAAAAACCCGCTTCCAGTGAAATGTCTGAGAAGTATGTAAAAACCCGCTTGCAACGAAATGACTCCAGAACACGTAAAAACCCGCTTGCAACGAAGTGACTCCAGAGCACTTAAAAACCCGCTTACAACGAAATGCCTTCAGAGCACTTAAAAACTCGCTTGCAACGAAATGACTCCAGAGCACTTAAAAACCCGCTTGCAACGAAATGACTCCAGAGCACTTAAAAACCCGCTTGCAACGAAATGACTCCAGAGTACTTAAAAACCCGCTTGCACCGAAATGACTCCAGAGCACTTAAAAACCCGCTTGCAACGAAATGACTCCAGAGCACATAAAAACCCGCTTGCGACGAAATGACTCTAGAGTACTTAAAAACCCGCTTGCAACGAAATGACTCCAGAGCACTTAAAAAACCCGCTTCCAGTGAAATGTCTGAGAAGTATGTAAAAACCCGCTTGCAATGAAATGACTCCAGAGCACGTAAAAACCCGCTTGCAACAAAATGCCTTCAGAGCACTTAAAAACCCGCTTGCAACGAAATGACTCCAGAGCACTTAAAAACTAGCTTGCAACGAAATGACTCCAGAGCACTTAAAAACCCGCTTGCAACGAAATGACTCCAGAGCACTTAAAAACCCGCTTGCAACGAAATGACTCCAGAGCACTTAAAAACCCGCTTGCAACGAAATGACTCCAGAGCACTTAAAAACCCGCTTGCAACGAAATGACTCCAGAGCACTTAAAAACCCGCTTGCAACGAAATGACTCCAGAGCACTTTAACACCCGCTTGCAACGAAATGACTCCAGAGCACTTAAAAACCCGCTTGCAACGAAATGACTCCAGAGCACTTAAAAACCCGCTTGCAACGAAATGACTCCAGAGTACTTAAAAACACGCTTGCAACGAAATGACTCCAGAGCACTTAAAAAACCCGCTTCCAGTGAAATGTCTGAGAAGTATGTAAAAACCCGCTTGCAATGAAATGACTCCAGAGCACGTAAAAACCCGCTTGCAACGAAATGACTCCAGAGCACTGAAAAACCCGCTTACAACGAAACGCCTTCAGAGCACTTAAAAACCTGCTTGCAACGAAATGACTCCAGAGCACTTAAAAACCCGCTTGCAACGAAATGACTCCAGAACACTTAAAAACCCGCTTGCAACGAAATGACTCCAGAGCACTTAAAAACCCGCTTACAACGAAACGCCTTCAGAGCACTTAAAAACCTGCTTGCAACGAAATGACTCCAGAGCACTTAAAAACCCGCTTGCAACGAAATGACTCCAGAGCACTTAAAAACACGCTTGCAACGAAATGACTCCAGAACACTTAAAAACCCGCTTGCAACAAAATGACTCCAGAGCACTTAAAAACCCGCTTGCAACGAAATGACTCCAGAGCACTTAAAAACCCGCTTGCAACGAAATGACTCCAGAACACTTAAAAACCCGCTTGCAACGAAATGACTCCAGAGCACTTAAAAACCCGCTTGCAACGAAATGACTCCAGAGTACTTAAAAACCCGCTTGCAACGAAATGACTCCAGAGCACTTAAAAAACCCGCTTCCAGTGAAATGTCTGAGAAGTATGTAAAAACCCGCTTGCAATGAAATGACTCCAGAGCACGTAAAAACCCGCTTGCAACGAAATGACTCCAGAGCACTGAAAAACCCGCTTACAACGAAACGCCTTCAGAGCACTTAAAAACCCGCTTGCAACGAAATGACTCCAGAGCACTTAAAAACCCGCTTGCAACGAAATGACTCCAGAACACTTAAAAACCCGCTTGCAACGAAATGACTCCAGAGCACTTAAAAACCCGCTTACAACGAAACGCCTTCAGAGCACTTAAAAACCTGCTTGCAACGAAAAGACTCCAGAGCACTTAAAAACCCGCTTGCAACGAAATGACTCCAGAGCACTTAAAAACACGCTTGCAACGAAATGACTCCAGAACACTTAAAAACCCGCTTGCAACGAAACGCCTTCAGAGCACTTAAAAACCCGCTTGCAACGAAATGACTCCAGAGCACTTAAAAACCCGCTTGCAACGAAATGACTCCAGAACACTTAAAAACCCGCTTGCAACGAAATGACTCCAGAGCACTTAAAAACCCGCTTACAACGAAACGCCTTCAGAGCACTTAAAAACCTGCTTGCAACGAAATGACTCCAGAGCACTTAAAAACCCGCTTGCAACGAAATGACTCCAGAGCACTTAAAAACACGCTTGCAACGAAATGACTCCAGAACACTTAAAAACCCGCTTGCAACGAAATGACTCCAGAGCACTTAAAAACCCGCTTGCAACGAAATGACTCCAGAGCACTTTAACACCCGCTTGCAACGAAATGACTCCAGAGCACTTAAAAACCCGCTTGCAACGAAATGACTCCAGAGCACTTAAAAACCCGCTTGCAACGAAATGACTCCAGAGTACTTAAAAACCCGCTTGCAACGAAATGACTCCAGAGCACTTAAAAAACCCGCTTCCAGTGAAATGTCTGAGAAGTATGTAAAAAAAAGCTTGCAATGAAATGACTCCAGAGCACGTAAAAAACCGCTTGCAACGAAATGACTCCAGAGCACTGAAAAACCCGCTTACAACGAAACGCCTTCAGAGCACTTAAAAACCCGCTTGCAACGAAATGACTCCAGAGCACTTAAAAACCCGCTTGCAACGAAATGACTCCAGAACACTTAAAAACCCGCTTGCAACGAAATGACTCCAGAGCACTTAAAAACCCGCTTACAACGAAACGCCTTCAGAGCACTTAAAAACCTGCTTGCAACGAAATGACTCCAGAGCACTTAAAAACCTGCTTGCAACGAAATGACTCCAGAGCACTTAAAAACACGCTTGCAACGAAATGACTCCAGAACACTTAAAAACCCGCTTGCAACGAAATGACTCCAGAGCACTTAAAAACCCGCTTGCAACGAAATGACTCCAGAGCACTTAAAAACCCGCTTGCAACGAAATGACTCCAGAACACTTAAAAACCCGCTTGCAACGAAATGACTCCAGAGCACTTAAAAACCCGCGTGCAACGAAATGACTCCAGAGTACTTAAAAACCAGCTTGCAACGAAATGACTCCAGAGCACTTAAAAACCCGCTTGCAACGAAATGACTCCAGAGCACGTAAAAACCCGCTTGCAACGAAATGACTCCAGAGCACTTAAAAACCCGCTTGCAACGAAATGACTCCAGAGCACTTAAAAACCCGCTTGCAACGAAATGACTCCAGAGCACTTAAAAACCCGCTTGCAACGAAATGACTCCAGAGCACTTAAAAACCCGCTTGCAACGAAATGACTCCAGAGCACTTAAAAACCCGCTTGCAACGAAATGACTCCAGAGCACTTTAACACCCGCTTGCAACGAAATGACTCCAGAGCACTTAAAAACCCGCTTGCAACGAAATGACTCCAGAGCACTTAAAAACCCGCTTGCAACGAAATGACTCCAGAGTACTTAAAAACCCGCTTGCAACGAAATGACTCCAGAGCACTTAAAAAACCCGCTTCCAGTGAAATGTCTGAGAAGTATGTAAAAACCCGCTTGCAATGAAATGACTCCAGAGCACGTAAAAACCCGCTTGCAACGAAATGACTCCAGAGCACTGAAAAACCCGCTTACAACGAAACGCCTTCAGAGCACTTAAAAACCCGCTTGCATCGAAATGACTCCAGAGCACTTAAAAACCCGCTTGCAACGAAATGACTCCAGAGCACTTAAAAACCCGCTTGCAACGAAATGACTCCAGAGCACTTAAAAACCCGCTTACAACGAAACGCCTTCAGAGCACTTAAAAACCTGCTTGCAACGAAATGACTCCAGAGCACTTAAAAACCCGCTTGCAACGAAATGACTCCAGAGCACTTAAAAACCCGCTTGCAACGAAATGACTCCAGAACACTTAAAAACCCGCTTGCAACGAAATGACTCCAGAGCACTTAAAAACCCGCTTGCAACGAAATGACTCCAGAGAACTTAAAAACCTGCTTGCAACGAAATGACTCCAGAGCACTTAAAAACCCGCTTGCAACTAAAAGACTCCAGAGCACTTAAAAACCCGCTTGCAACGAACTGACTCAAGAGCACTTAAAAACCCGCTTGCAACGAAATGACTCCAGAGCACTTAAAAAACCGCTTGCAACGAAATGACTCCAGAGTACTTAAAAACCCGCTTGCAACGAAAGGCCAACAGAGCACTTAAAAAACCCGCTTCCAGTGAAATGTCTGAGAAGTATGTAAAAACCCGCTTGCAACGAAATGACTCCAGAACACGTAAAAACCCGCTTGCAACGAAGTGACTCCAGAGCACTTAAAAACCCGCTTACAACGAAATGCCTTCAGAGCACTTAAAAACTCGCTTGCAACGAAATGACTCCAGAGCACTTAAAAACCCGCTTGCAACGAAATGACTCCAGAGCACTTAAAAACCCGCTTGCAACGAAATGACTCCAGAGCACTTAAAAACCAGCTTGCAACGAAATGACTCCAGAGCACTTAAAAACCCGCTTGCAACGAAATGACTCCAGAGCACTTAAAAACCCGCTTGCAACGAAATGACTCCAGAGCACTTAAAAACCCGCTTGCAACGAAATGACTCCAGAGCACTTAAAAACCCGCTTGCAACGAAATGACTCCAGAGCACTTAAAAACCCGCTTGCAACGAAATGACTCCAGAGCACTTTAACACCCGCTTGCAACGAAATGACTCCAGAGCACTTAAAAACCCGCTTGCAACGAAATGACTCCAGAGCACTTAAAAACCCGCTTGCAACGAAATGACTCCAGAGTACTTAAAAACACGCTTGCAACGAAATGACTCCAGAGCACTTAAAAAACCCGCTTCCAGTGAAATGTCTGAGAAGTATGTAAAAACCCGCTTGCAACGAAATGACTCCAGAGCACGTAAAAACCCGCTTGCAACGAAATGACTCCAGAGCACTTAAAAACCCGCTTGCAACGAAATGACTCCAGAGCACTTTAACACCCGCTTGCAACGAAATGACTCCAGAGCACTTAAAAACCCGCTTGCAACGAAATGACTCCAGAGCACTTAAAAACCCGCTTGCAACGAAATGACTCCAGAGTACTTAAAAACCCGCTTGCAACGAAATGACTCCAGAGCACTTAAAAAACCCGCTTCCAGTGAAATGTCTGAGAAGTATGTAAAAACCCGCTTGCAATGAAATGACTCCAGAGCACGTAAAAACCCGCTTGCAACGAAATGACTCCAGAGCACTGAAAAACCCGCTTACAACGAAACGCCTTCAGAGCACTTAAAAACCCGCTTGCAACGAAATGACTCCAGAGCACTTAAAAACCCGCTTGCAACGAAATGACTCCAGAGCACTTAAAAACCCGCTTGCAACGAAATGACTCCAGAGCACTTAAAAACCCGCTTACAACGAAACGCCTTCAGAGCACTTAAAAACCTGCTTGCAACGAAATGACTCCAGAGCACTTAAAAACCCGCTTGCAACGAAATGACTCCAGAGCACTTAAAAACCCGCTTGCAACGAAATGACTCCAGAGCACTTTAACACCCGCTTGCAACGAAATGACTCCAGAGCACTTAAAAACCCGCTTGCAACGAAATGACTCCAGAGCACTTAAAAACCTGCTTGCAACGAAATGACTCCAGAGCACTTAAAAACCCGCTTGCAACTAAAAGACTCCAGAGCACTTAAAAACCCGCTTGCAACGAACTGACTCAAGAGCACTTAAAAACCCGCTTGCAACGAAATGACTCCAGAGCACTTAAAAAACCGCTTGCAACGAAATGACTCCAGAGTACTTAAAAACCCGCTTGCAACGAAAGGCCAACAGAGCACTTAAAAAACCCGCTTCCAGTGAAATGTCTGAGAAGTATGTAAAAACCCGCTTGCAACGAAATGACTCCAGAACACGTAAAAACCCGCTTGCAACGAAGTGACTCCAGAGCACTTAAAAACCCGCTTACAACGAAATGCCTTCAGAGCACTTAAAAACTCGCTTGCAACGAAATGACTCCAGAGCACTTAAAAACCCGCTTGCAACGAAATGACTCCAGAGCACTTAAAAACCCGCTTGCAACGAAATGACTCCAGAGTACTTAAAAACCCGCTTGCACCGAAATGACTCCAGAGCACTTAAAAACCCGCTTGCAACGAAATGACTCCAGAGCACATAAAAACCCGCTTGCGACGAAATGACTCTAGAGTACTTAAAAACCCGCTTGCAACGAAATGACTCCAGAGCACTTAAAAAACCCGCTTCCAGTGAAATGTCTGAGAAGTATGTAAAAACCCGCTTGCAATGAAATGACTCCAGAGCACGTAAAAACCCGCTTGCAACGAAATGACTCCAGAGCACTTAAAAACCCGCTTGCAACGAAATGACTCCAGAGCACTTTAACACCCGCTTGCATCGAAATGACTCCAGAGCACTTAAAAACCCGCTTGCAACGAAATGACTCCAGAGCACTTAAAAACCCGCTTGCAACGAAATGACTCCAGAGTACTTAAAAACACGCTTGCAACGAAATGACTCCAGAGCACTTAAAAAACCCGCTTCCAGTGAAATGTCTGAGAAGTATGTAAAAACCCGCTTGCAATGAAATGACTCCAGAGCACGTAAAAACCCGCTTGCAACGAAATGACTCCAGAGCACTGATAAACCCGCTTACAACGAAACGCCTTCAGAGCACTTAAAAACCCGCTTGCAACGAAATGACTCCAGAGCACTTAAAAACCCGCTTGCAACGAAATGACTCCAGAACACTTAAAAACCCGCTTGCAACGAAATGACTCCAGAGCACTTAAAAACCCGCTTACAACGAAACGCCTTCAGAGCACTTAAAAACCTGCTTGCAACGAAATGACTCCAGAGCACTTAAAAACCCGCTTGCAACGAAATGACTCCAGAGCACTTAAAAACACGCTTGCAACGAAATGACTCCAGAACACTTAAAAACCCGCTTGCAACAAAATGACTCCAGAGCACTTAAAAACCCGCTTGCAACGAAATGACTCCAGAGCACTTAAAAACCCGCTTGCAACGAAATGACTCCAGAACACTTAAAAACCCGCTTGCAACGAAATGACTCCAGAGCACTTAAAAACCCGCTTGCAACGAAATGACTCCAGAGTACTTAAAAACCCGCTTGCAACGAAATGACTCCAGAGCACTTAAAAAACCCGCTTCCAGTGAAATGTCTGAGAAGTATGTAAAAACCCGCTTGCAATGAAATGACTCCAGAGCACGTAAAAACCCGCTTGCAACGAAATGACTCCAGAGCACTGAAAAACCCGCTTACAACGAAACGCCTTCAGAGCACTTAAAAACCCGCTTGCAACGAAATGACTCCAGAGCACTTAAAAACCCGCTTGCAACGAAATGACTCCAGAACACTTAAAAACCCGCTTGCAACGAAATGACTCCAGAGCACTTAAAAACCCGCTTACAACGAAACGCCTTCAGAGCACTTAAAAACCTGCTTGCAACGAAATGACTCCAGAGCACTTAAAAACCCGCTTGCAACGAAATGACTCCAGAGCACTTAAAAACACGCTTGCAACGAAATGACTCCAGAACACTTAAAAACCCGCTTGCAACGAAACGCCTTCAGAGCACTTAAAAACCCGCTTGCAACGAAATGACTCCAGAGCACTTAAAAACCCGCTTGCAACGAAATGACTCCAGAACACTTAAAAACCCGCTTGCAACGAAATGACTCCAGAGCACTTAAAAACCCGCTTACAACGAAACGCCTTCAGAGCACTTAAAAACCTGCTTGCAACGAAATGACTCCAGAGCACTTAAAAACCCGCTTGCAACGAAATGACTCCAGAGCACTTAAAAACACGCTTGCAACGAAATGACTCCAGAACACTTAAAAACCCGCTTGCAACGAAATGACTCCAGAGCACTTAAAAACCCGCTTGCAACGAAATGACTCCAGAGCACTTAAAAACCCGCTTGCAACGAAATGACTCCAGAGCACTTAAAAACCCGCTTGCAACGAAATGACTCCAGAGCACTTAAAAACCCGCTTGCAACGAAATGACTCCAGAGTACTTAAAAACCCGCTTGCAACGAAATGACTCCAGAGCACTTAAAAAACCCGCTTCCAGTGAAATGTCTGAGAAGTATGTAAAAACCCGCTTGCAATGAAATGACTCCAGAGCACGTAAAAACCCGCTTGCAACGAAATGACTCCAGAGCACTTAAAAACCCGCTTGCAACGAAATGACTCCAGAGTACTTAAAAACCCGCTTGCAACGAAATGACTCCAGAGCACTTAAAAAACCCGCTTCCAGTGAAATGTCTGAGAAGTATGTAAAAACCCGCTTGCAACGAAATGACTCCAGAGCACGTAAAAACCCGCTTGCAACGAAATGACTCCAGAGCACTTAAAAACCCGCTTGCAACGAAATGACTCCAGAGCACTTTAACACCCGCTTGCAACGAAATGACTCCAGAGCACTTAAAAACCCGCTTGCAACGAAATGACTCCAGAGCACTTAAAAACCCGCTTGCAACGAAATGACTCCAGAGTACTTAAAAACCCGCTTGCAACGAAATGACTCCAGAGCACTTAAAAAACCCGCTTCCAGTGAAATGTCTGAGAAGTATGTAAAAACCCGCTTGCAATGAAATGACTCCAGAGCACGTAAAAACCCGCTTGCAACGAAATGACTCCAGAGCACTGAAAAACCCGCTTACAACGAAACGCCTTCAGAGCACTTAAAAACCCGCTTGCAACGAAATGACTCCAGAGCACTTAAAAACCCGCTTGCAACGAAATGACTCCAGAGCACTTAAAAACCCGCTTGCAACGAAATGACTCCAGAGCACTTAAAAACCCGCTTACAACGAAACGCCTTCAGAGCACTTAAAAACCTGCTTGCAACGAAATGACTCCAGAGCACTTAAAAACCCGCTTGCAACGAAATGACTCCAGAGCACTTAAAAACCCGCTTGCAACGAAATGACTCCAGAACACTTAAAAACCCGCTTGCAACGAAATGACTCCAGAGCACTTAAAAACCCGCTTGCAACGAAATGACTCCAGAGCACTTAAAAACCTGCTTGCAACGAAATGACTCCAGAGCACTTAAAAACCCGCTTGCAACTAAAAGACTCCAGAGCACTTAAAAACCCGCTTGCAACGAACTGACTCAAGAGCACTTAAAAACCCGCTTGCAACGAAATGACTCCAGAGCACTTAAAAAACCGCTTGCAACGAAATGACTCCAGAGTACTTAAAAACCCGCTTGCAACGAAAGGCCAACAGAGCACTTAAAAAACCCGCTTCCAGTGAAATGTCTGAGAAGTATGTAAAAACCCGCTTGCAACGAAATGACTCCAGAACACGTAAAAACCCGCTTGCAACGAAGTGACTCCAGAGCACTTAAAAACCCGCTTACAACGAAATGCCTTCAGAGCACTTAAAAACTCGCTTGCAACGAAATGACTCCAGAGCACTTAAAAACCCGCTTGCAACGAAATGATTCCAGAGCACTTAAAAACCCGCTTGCAACGAAATGACTCCAGAGTACTTAAAAACCCGCTTGCACCGAAATGACTCCAGAGCACTTAAAAACCCGCTTGCAACGAAATGACTCCAGAGCACATAAAAACCCGCTTGCGACGAAATGACTCTAGAGTACTTAAAAACCCGCTTGCAACGAAATGACTCCAGAGCACTTAAAAAACCCGCTTCCAGTGAAATGTCTGAGAAGTATGTAAAAACCCGCTTGCAATGAAATGACTCCAGAGCACGTAAAAACCCGCTTGCAACAAAATGCCTTCAGAGCACTTAAAAACCCGCTTGCAACGAAATGACTCCAGAGCACTTAAAAACTAGCTTGCAACGAAATGACTCCAGAGCACTTAAAAACCCGCTTGCAACGAAATGACTCCAGAGCACTTAAAAACCCGCTTGCAACGAAATGACTCCAGAGCACTTAAAAACCCGCTTGCAACGAAATGACTCCAGAGCACTTAAAAACCCGCTTGCAACGAAATGACTCCAGAGCACTTAAAAACCCGCTTGCAACGAAATGACTCCAGAGCACTTTAACACCCGCTTGCAACGAAATGACTCCAGAGCACTTAAAAACCCGCTTGCAACGAAATGACTCCAGAGCACTTAAAAACCCGCTTGCAACGAAATGACTCCAGAGTACTTAAAAACACGCTTGCAACGAAATGACTCCAGAGCACTTAAAAAACCCGCTTCCAGTGAAATGTCTGAGAAGTATGTAAAAACCCGCTTGCAATGAAATGACTCCAGAGCACGTAAAAACCCGCTTGCAACGAAATGACTCCAGAGCACTGAAAAACCCGCTTACAACGAAACGCCTTCAGAGCACTTAAAAACCCGCTTGCAACGAAATGACTCCAGAGCACTTAAAAACCCGCTTGCAACGAAATGACTCCAGAACACTTAAAAACCCGCTTGCAACGAAATGACTCCAGAGCACTTAAAAACCCGCTTACAACGAAACGCCTTCAGAGCACTTAAAAACCTGCTTGCAACGAAATGACTCCAGAGCACTTAAAAACACGCTTGCAACGAAATGACTCCAGAGCACTTAAAAACACGCTTGCAACGAAATGACTCCAGAACACTTAAAAACCCGCTTGCAACAAAATGACTCCAGAGCACTTAAAAACCCGCTTGCAACGAAATGACTCCAGAGCACTTAAAAACCCGCTTGCAACGAAATGACTCCAGAACACTTAAAAACCCGCTTGCAACGAAATGACTCCAGAGCACTTAAAAACCCGCTTGCAACGAAATGACTCCAGAGTACTTAAAAACCCGCTTGCAACGAAATGACTCCAGAGCACTTAAAAAACCCGCTTCCAGTGAAATGTCTGAGAAGTATGTAAAAACCCGCTTGCAATGAAATGACTCCAGAGCACGTAAAAACCCGCTTGCAACGAAATGACTCCAGAGCACTGAAAAACCCGCTTACAACGAAACGCCTTCAGAGCACTTAAAAACCCGCTTGCAACGAAATGACTCCAGAGCACTTAAAAACCCGCTTGCAACGAAATGACTCCAGAACACTTAAAAACCCGCTTGCAACGAAATGACTCCAGAGCACTTAAAAACCCGCTTACAACGAAACGCCTTCAGAGCACTTAAAAACCTGCTTGCAACGAAATGACTCCAGAGCACTTAAAAACCCGCTTGCAACGAAATGACTCCAGAGCACTTAAAAACACGCTTGCAACGAAATGACTCCAGAACACTTAAAAACCCGCTTGCAACGAAACGCCTTCAGAGCACTTAAAAACCCGCTTGCAACGAAATGACTCCAGAGCACTTAAAAACCCGCTTGCAACGAAATGACTCCAGAACACTTAAAAACCCGCTTGCAACGAAATGACTCCAGAGCACTTAAAAACCCGCTTACAACGAAACGCCTTCAGAGCACTTAAAAACCTGCTTGCAACGAAATGACTCCAGAGCACTTAAAAACCCGCTTGCAACGAAATGACTCCAGAGCACTTAAAAACACGCTTGCAACGAAATGACTCCAGAACACTTAAAAACCCGCTTGCAACGAAATGACTCCAGAGCACTTAAAAACCCGCTTGCAACGAAATGACTCCAGAGCACTTTAACACCCGCTTGCAACGAAATGACTCCAGAGCACTTAAAAACCCGCTTGCAACGAAATGACTCCAGAGCACTTAAAAACCCGCTTGCAACGAAATGACTCCAGAGTACTTAAAAACCCGCTTGCAACGAAATGACTCCAGAGCACTTAAAAAACCCGCTTCCAGTGAAATGTCTGAGAAGTATGTAAAAACCCGCTTGCAATGAAATGACTCCAGAGCACGTAAAAACCCGCTTGCAACGAAATGACTCCAGAGCACTGAAAAACCCGCTTACAACGAAACGCCTTCAGAGCACTTAAAAACCCGCTTGCAACGAAATGACTCCAGAGCACTTAAAAACCCGCTTGCAACGAAATGACTCCAGAACACTTAAAAACCCGCTTGCAACGAAATGACTCCAGAGCACTTAAAAACCCGCTTACAACGAAACGCCTTCAGAGCACTTAAAAACCTGATTGCAACGAAATGACTCCAGAGCACTTAAAAACCCGCTTGCAACGAAATGACTCCAGAGCACTTAAAAACACGCTTGCAACGAAATGACTCCAGAACACTTAAAAACCCGCTTGCAACGAAATGACTCCAGAGCACTTAAAAACCCGCTTGCAATGAAATGACTCCAGAGCACTTAAAAACCCGCTTGCAACGAAATGACTCCAGAACACTTAAAAACCCGCTTGCAACGATATGACTCCAGAGCACTTAAAAACCCGCTTGCAACTAAAAGACTCCAGAGCACTTAAAAACCCGCTTGCAACGAACTGACTCAAGAGCACTTAAAAACCCGCTTGCAACGAAATGACTCCAGAGCACTTAAAAAACCGCTTGCAACGAAATGACTCCAGAGTACTTAAAAACCCGCTTGCAACGAAAGGCCAACAGAGCACTTAAAAAACCCGCTTCCAGTGAAATGTCTGAGAAGTATGTAAAAACCCGCTTGCAACGAAATGACTCCAGAACACGTAAAAACCCGCTTGCAACGAAGTGACTCCAGAGCACTTAAAAACCCGCTTACAACGAAATGCCTTCAGAGCACTTAAAAACTCGCTTGCAACGAAATGACTCCAGAGCACTTAAAAACCCGCTTGCAACGAAATGACTCCAGAGCACTTAAAAACCCGCTTGCAACGAAATGACTCCAGAGCACTTAAAAACCCGCTTGCGACGAAATGACTCTAGAGTACTTAAAAACCCGCTTGCAACGAAATGACTCCAGAGCACTTAAAAAACCCGCTTCCAGTGAAATGTCTGAGAAGTATGTAAAAACCCGCTTGCAATGAAATGACTCCAGAGCACGTAAAAACCCGCTTGCAACAAAATGCCTTCAGAGCACTTAAAAACCCGCTTGCAACGAAATGACTCCAGAGCACTTAAAAACCCGCGTGCAACGAAATGACTCCAGAGCACTTAAAAACCAGCTTGCAACGAAATGACTCCAGAGCACTTAAAAACCCGCTTGCAACGAAATGACTCCAGAGCACTTAAAAACCCGCTTGCAACGAAACGCCTTCAGAGCACTTAAAAACCTGCTTGCAACGAAATGACTCCAGAGCACTTAAAAACCCGCTTGCAACGAAATGACTCCAGAGCACTTAAAAACACGCTTGCAACGAAATGACTCCAGAACACTTAAAAACCCGCTTGCAACGAAATGACTCCAGAGCACTTAAAAACCCGCTTGCAACGAAATGACTCCAGAGCACTTTAACACCCGCTTGCAACGAAATGACTCCAGAGCACTTAAAAACCCGCTTGCAACGAAATGACTCCAGAGCACTTAAAAACCCGCTTGCAACGAAATGACTCCAGAGTACTTAAAAACCCGCTTGCAACGAAATGACTCCAGAGCACTTAAAAAACCCGCTTCCAGTGAAATGTCTGAGAAGTATGTAAAAACCCGCTTGCAATGAAATGACTCCAGAGCACGTAAAAACCCGCTTGCAACGAAATGACTCCAGAGCACTTAAAAACCCGCTTGCAACGAAATGACTCCAGAGTACTTAAAAACCCGCTTGCAACGAAATGACTCCAGAGCACTTAAAAAACCCGCTTCCAGTGAAATGTCTGAGAAGTATGTAAAAACCCGCTTGCAACGAAATGACTCCAGAGCACGTAAAAACCCGCTTGCAACGAAATGACTCCAGAGCACTTAAAAACCCGCTTGCAACGAAATGACTCCAGAGCACTTTAACACCCGCTTGCAACGAAATGACTCCAGAGCACTTAAAAACCCGCTTGCAACGAAATGACTCCAGAGCACTTAAAAACCCGCTTGCAACGAAATGACTCCAGAGTACTTAAAAACCCGCTTGCAACGAAATGACTCCAGAGCACTTAAAAAACCCGCTTCCAGTGAAATGTCTGAGAAGTATGTAAAAACCCGCTTGCAATGAAATGACTCCAGAGCACGTAAAAACCCGCTTGCAACGAAATGACTCCAGAGCACTGAAAAACCCGCTTACAACGAAACGCCTTCAGAGCACTTAAAAACCCGCTTGCAACGAAATGACTCCAGAGCACTTAAAAACCCGCTTGCAACGAAATGACTCCAGAGCACTTAAAAACCCGCTTGCAACGAAATGACTCCAGAGCACTTAAAAACCCGCTTACAACGAAACGCCTTCAGAGCACTTAAAAACCTGCTTGCAACGAAATGACTCCAGAGCACTTAAAAACCCGCTTGCAACGAAATGACTCCAGAGCACTTAAAAACCCGCTTGCAACGAAATGACTCCAGAACACTTAAAAACCCGCTTGCAACGAAATGACTCCAGAGCACTTAAAAACCCGCTTGCAACGAAATGACTCCAGAGCACTTAAAAACCTGCTTGCAACGAAATGACTCCAGAGCACTTAAAAACCCGCTTGCAACTAAAAGACTCCAGAGCACTTAAAAACCCGCTTGCAACGAACTGACTCAAGAGCACTTAAAAACCCGCTTGCAACGAAATGACTCCAGAGCACTTAAAAAACCGCTTGCAACGAAATGACTCCAGAGTACTTAAAAACCCGCTTGCAACGAAAGGCCAACAGAGCACTTAAAAAACCCGCTTCCAGTGAAATGTCTGAGAAGTATGTAAAAACCCGCTTGCAACGAAATGACTCCAGAACACGTAAAAACCCGCTTGCAACGAAGTGACTCCAGAGCACTTAAAAACCCGCTTACAACGAAATGCCTTCAGAGCACTTAAAAACTCGCTTGCAACGAAATGACTCCAGAGCACTTAAAAACCTGCTTGCAACGAAATGATTCCAGAGCACTTAAAAACCCGCTTGCAACGAAATGACTCCAGAGTACTTAAAAACCCGCTTGCACCGAAATGACTCCAGAGCACTTAAAAACCCGCTTGCAACGAAATGACTCCAGAGCACATAAAAACCCGCTTGCGACGAAATGACTCTAGAGTACTTAAAAACCCGCTTGCAACGAAATGACTCCAGAGCACTTAAAAAACCCGCTTCCAGTGAAATGTCTGAGAAGTATGTAAAAACCCGCTTGCAATGAAATGACTCCAGAGCACGTAAAAACCCGCTTGCAACAAAATGCCTTCAGAGCACTTAAAAACCCGCTTGCAACGAAATGACTCCAGAGCACTTAAAAACTAGCTTGCAACGAAATGACTCCAGAGCACTTAAAAACCCGCTTGCAACGAAATGACTCCAGAGCACTTAAAAACCCGCTTGCAACGAAATGACTCCAGAGCACTTAAAAACCCGCTTGCAACGAAATGACTCCAGAGCACTTAAAAACCCGCTTGCAACGAAATGACTCCAGAGCACTTAAAAACCCGCTTGCAACGAAATGACTCCAGAGCACTTTAACACCCGCTTGCAACGAAATGACTCCAGAGCACTTAAAAACCCGCTTGCAACGAAATGACTCCAGAGCACTTAAAAACCCGCTTGCAACGAAATGACTCCAGAGTACTTAAAAACACGCTTGCAACGAAATGACTCCAGAGCACTTAAAAAACCCGCTTCCAGTGAAATGTCTGAGAAGTATGTAAAAACCCGCTTGCAATGAAATGACTCCAGAGCACGTAAAAACCCGCTTGCAACGAAATGACTCCAGAGCACTGAAAAACCCGCTTACAACGAAACGCCTTCAGAGCACTTAAAAACCCGCTTGCAACGAAATGACTCCAGAGCACTTAAAAACCCGCTTGCAACGAAATGACTCCAGAACACTTAAAAACCCGCTTGCAACGAAATGACTCCAGAGCACTTAAAAACCCGCTTACAACGAAACGCCTTCAGAGCACTTAAAAACCTGCTTGCAACGAAATGACTCCAGAGCACTTAAAAACACACTTGCAACGAAATGACTCCAGAGCACTTAAAAACACGCTTGCAACGAAATGACTCCAGAACACTTAAAAACCCGCTTGCAACAAAATGACTCCAGAGCACTTAAAAACCCGCTTGCAACGAAATGACTCCAGAGCACTTAAAAACCCGCTTGCAACGAAATGACTCCAGAACACTTAAAAACCCGCTTGCAACGAAATGACTCCAGAGCACTTAAAAACCCGCTTGCAACGAAATGACTCCAGAGTACTTAAAAACCCGCTTGCAACGAAATGACTCCAGAGCACTTAAAAAACCCGCTTCCAGTGAAATGTCTGAGAAGTATGTAAAAACCCGCTTGCAATGAAATGACTCCAGAGCACGTAAAAACCCGCTTGCAACGAAATGACTCCAGAGCACTGAAAAACCCGCTTACAACGAAACGCCTTCAGAGCACTTAAAAACCCGCTTGCAACGAAATGACTCCAGAGCACTTAAAAACCCGCTTGCAACGAAATGACTCCAGAACACTTAAAAACCCGCTTGCAACGAAATGACTCCAGAGCACTTAAAAACCCGCTTACAACGAAACGCCTTCAGAGCACTTAAAAACCTGCTTGCAACGAAATGACTCCAGAGCACTTAAAAACCCGCTTGCAACGAAATGACTCCAGAGCACTTAAAAACACGCTTGCAACGAAATGACTCCAGAACACTTAAAAACCCGCTTGCAACGAAACGCCTTCAGAGCACTTAAAAACCCGCTTGCAACGAAATGACTCCAGAGCACTTAAAAACCCGCTTGCAACGAAATGACTCCAGAACACTTAAAAACCCGCTTGCAACGAAATGACTCCAGAGCACTTAAAAACCCGCTTACAACGAAACGCCTTCAGAGCACTTAAAAACCTGCTTGCAACGAAATGACTCCAGAGCACTTAAAAACCCGCTTGCAACGAAATGACTCCAGAGCACTTAAAAACACGCTTGCAACGAAATGACTCCAGAACACTTAAAAACCCGCTTGCAACGAAATGACTCCAGAGCACTTAAAAACCCGCTTGCAACGAAATGACTCCAGAGCACTTTAACACCCGCTTGCAACGAAATGACTCCAGAGCACTTAAAAACCCGCTTGCAACGAAATGACTCCAGAGCACTTAAAAACCCGCTTGCAACGAAATGACTCCAGAGTACTTAAAAACCCGCTTGCAACGAAATGACTCCAGAGCACTTAAAAAACCCGCTTCCAGTGAAATGTCTGAGAAGTATGTAAAAACCCGCTTGCAATGAAATGACTCCAGAGCACGTAAAAACCCGCTTGCAACGAAATGACTCCAGAGCACTGAAAAACCCGCTTACAACGAAACGCCTTCAGAGCACTTAAAAACCCGCTTGCAACGAAATGACTCCAGAGCACTTAAAAACCCGCTTGCAACGAAATGACTCCAGAACACTTAAAAACCCGCTTGCAACGAAATGACTCCAGAGCACTTAAAAACCCGCTTACAACGAAACGCCTTCAGAGCACTTAAAAACCTGATTGCAACGAAATGACTCCAGAGCACTTAAAAACCCGCTTGCAACGAAATGACTCCAGAGCACTTAAAAACACGCTTGCAACGAAATGACTCCAGAACACTTAAAAACCCGCTTGCAACGAAATGACTCCAGAGCACTTAAAAACCCGCTTGCAACGAAATGACTCCAGAGCACTTAAAAACCCGCTTGCAACGAAATGACTCCAGAACACTTAAAAACCCGCTTGCAACGATATGACTCCAGAGCACTTAAAAACCCGCTTGCAACTAAAAGACTCCAGAGCACTTAAAAACCCGCTTGCAACGAACTGACTCAAGAGCACTTAAAAACCCGCTTGCAACGAAATGACTCCAGAGCACTTAAAAAACCGCTTGCAACGAAATGACTCCAGAGTACTTAAAAACCCGCTTGCAACGAAAGGCCAACAGAGCACTTAAAAAACCCGCTTCCAGTGAAATGTCTGAGAAGTATGTAAAAACCCGCTTGCAACGAAATGACTCCAGAACACGTAAAAACCCGCTTGCAACGAAGTGACTCCAGAGCACTTAAAAACCCGCTTACAACGAAATGCCTTCAGAGCACTTAAAAACTCGCTTGCAACGAAATGACTCCAGAGCACTTAAAAACCCGCTTGCAACGAAATGACTCCAGAGCACTTAAAAACCCGCTTGCAACGAAATGACTCCAGAGCACTTAAAAACCCGCTTGCGACGAAATGACTCTAGAGTACTTAAAAACCCGCTTGCAACGAAATGACTCCAGAGCACTTAAAAAACCCGCTTCCAGTGAAATGTCTGAGAAGTATGTAAAAACCCGCTTGCAATGAAATGACTCCAGAGCACGTAAAAACCCGCTTGCAACAAAATGCCTTCAGAGCACTTAAAAACCCGCTTGCAACGAAATGACTCCAGAGCACTTAAAAACCCGCGTGCAACGAAATGACTCCAGAGCACTTAAAAACCAGCTTGCAACGAAATGACTCCAGAGCACTTAAAAACCCGCTTGCAACGAAATGACTCCAGAGCACTTAAAAACCCGCTTGCAACGAAATGACTCCAGAGCACTTAAAACCCGCTTGCAACGAAATGACTCCAGAGCACTTAAAAACCCGCTTGCAACGAAATGACTCCAGAGCACTTAAAAACCTGCTTGCAACGAAATGACTCCAGAGCACTTAAAAACCCGCTTGCAACGAAATGACTCCAGAGCACTTAAAAACCCGCTTGCAACGAAATGACTCCAGAGCACTTTAACACCCGCTTGCAACGAAATGACTCCAGAGCACTTAAAAACCCGCTTGCAACGAAATGACTCCAGAGTACTTAAAAACCCGCTTGCAACGAAATGACTCCAGAGCACTTAAAAAACCCGCTTCCAGTGAAATGTCTGAGAAGTATGTAAAAACCCGCTTGCAATGAAATGACTCCAGAGCACGTAAAAACCCGCTTGCAACGAAATGACTCCAGAGCACTGAAAAACCCGCTTACAACGAAACGCCTTCAGAGCACTTAAAAACCCGCTTGCAACGAAATGACTCCAGAGCACTTAAAAACCCGCTTGCAACGAAATGACTCCAGAACACTTAAAAACCCGCTTGCAACGAAATGACTCCAGAGCACTTAAAAACCCGCTTACAACGAAACGCCTTCAGAGCACTTAAAAACCTGCTTGCAACGAAATGACTCCAGAGCACTTAAAAACCCGCTTGCAACGAAATGACTCCAGAGCACTTAAAAACACGCTTGCAACGAAATGACTCCAGAACACTTAAAAACCCGCTTGCAACGAAATGACTCCAGAGCACTTAAAAACCCGCTTGCAACGAAATGACTCCAGAGCACTTAAAAACCCGCTTGCAACGAAATGACTCCAGAGCACTTAAAAATCCGCTTGCAACTAAAAGACTCCAGAGCACTTAAAAACCCGCTTGCAACGAACTGACTCAAGAGCACTTAAAAACCCGCTTGCAACGAAATGACTCCAGAGCACTTAAAAAACCGCTTGCAACGAAATGACTCCAGAGTACTTAAAAACCCGCTTGCAACGAAAGGCCAACAGAGCACTTAAAAAACCCGCTTCCAGTGAAATGTCTGAGAAGTATGTAAAAACCCGCTTGCAACGAAATGACTCCAGAACACGTAAAAACCCGCTTGCAACGAAGTGACTCCAGAGCACTTAAAAACCCGCTTACAACGAAATGCCTTCAGAGCACTTAAAAACTCGCTTGCAACGAAATGACTCCAGAGCACTTAAAAACCCGCTTGCAACGAAATGACTCCAGAGCACTTAAAAACCCGCTTGCAACGAAATGACTCCAGAGCACTTAAAAACCCGCTTGCGACGAAATGACTCTAGAGTACTTAAAAACCCGCTTGCAACGAAATGACTCCAGAGCACTTAAAAAACCCGCTTCCAGTGAAATGTCTGAGAAGTATGTAAAAACCCGCTTGCAATGAAATGACTCCAGAGCACGTAAAAACCCGCTTGCAACAAAATGCCTTCAGAGCACTTAAAAACCCGCTTGCAACGAAATGACTCCAGAGCACTTAAAAACCCGCGTGCAACGAAATGACTCCAGAGCACTTAAAAACCAGCTTGCAACGAAATGACTCCAGAGCACTTAAAAACCCGCTTGCAACGAAATGACTCCAGAGCACTTAAAAACCCGCTTGCAACGAAATGACTCCAGAGCACTTAAAAACCCGCTTGCAACGAAATGACTCCAGAGCACTTAAAAACCCGCTTGCAACGAAATGACTCCAGAGCACTTAAAAACCCGCTTGCAACGAAATGACTCCAGAGCACTTAAAAACCCGCTTGCAACGAAATGACTCCAGAGCACTTAAAAACCCGCTTGCAACGAAATGACTCCAGAGCACTTAAACACCCGCTTGCAACGAAATGACTCCAGAGCACTTAAAAACCTGCTTGCAACGAAATGACTCCAGAGCACTTAAAAACCCGCTTGCAACGAAATGACTCCAGAGTACTTAAAAACCCGCTTGCAACGAAATGACTCCAGAGCACTTAAAAAACCCGCTTCCAGTGAAATGTCTGAGAAGTATGTAAAAACCCGCTTGCAATGAAATGACTCCAGAGCACGTAAAAACCCGCTTGCAACGAAATGACTCCAGAGCACTGAAAAACCCGCTTACAACGAAACGCCTTCAGAGCACTTAAAAACCCGCTTGCAACGAAATGACTCCAGAGCACTTAAAAACCCGCTTGCAACGAAATGAATCCAGAGCACTTAAAAACCCGCTTGCAACGAAATGACTCCAGAGCACTTAAAAACCCGCTTGCAACGAAATGACTCCAGAGCACTTAAAAACCCGCTTGCAACGAAATGACTGCAGAGCACTTAAAAACCCGCTTGCAACGAAATGACTCCAGAGCACTTAAAAACCCGCTTGCAACGAAATGACTCCAGAGCACTTAAAAACCCGCTTGCAACGAAATGACTCCAGAGTACGTAAAAACCCGCTTGCAACGAAATGACTCCAGAGCACTTAAAAACCCGCTTGCAACGAAATGACTCCAGAGCACTTAAAAACCCGCTTGCGACGAAATGACTCTAGAGTACTTAAAAACCCGCTTGCAACGAAATGACTCCAGAGCACTTAAAAAACCCGCTTCCAGTGAAATGTCTGAGAAGTATGTAAAAACCCGCTTGCAAGGAAATGACTCCAGAGCACGTAAAAACCCGCTTGCAACAAAATGCCTTCAGAGCACTTAAAAACCCGCTTGCAACGAAATGACTCCAGAGCACTTAAAAACCCGCGTGCAACGAAATGACTCCAGAGCACTTAAAAACCAGCTTGCAACGAAATGACTCCAGAGCACTTAAAAACCCGCTTGCAACGAAATGACTCCAGATCACTTAAAAACGCGCTTGCAACGAAATGACTCCAGAGCACTTAAAAACCCGCTTGCAACGAAATGACTCCAGAGCACTTAAAAACCCGCTTGCAACGAAATGACTCCAGAGCACTTAAAAACCCGCTTGCAACGAAATGACTCCAGAGCACTTAAAAACCCGCTTGCAACGAAATGACTCCAGAGCACTTAAAAACCCGCTTGCAACGAAATGACTCCAGAGCACTTAAAAACCCGCTTGCAACGAACTGACTCCATAGCACTTAAAAACCCGCTTGCAACGAAATGAATCCAGAGCACTTAAAAACCCGCTTGCAACGAAATGACTCCAGAGCACTTAAAAACCCGCTTGCAACGAAATGACTCCAGAGCACTTAAAAACCCGCTTGCAACGAAATGACTGCAGAGCACTTAAAAACCCGCTTGCAACGAAATGACTCCAGAGCACTTAAAAACCCGCTTGCAACGAAATGACTCCAGAGCACTTAAAAATCCGCTTGCAACGAAATGACTCCAGAGTACTTAAAAACCCGCTTGCAACGAAATGACTCCAGAGCACTTAAAAACCCGCTTGCAACGAAATGACTCCAGAGCACTTAAAAACCCGCTTGCGACGAAATGACTCTAGAGTACTTAAAAACCCGCTTGCAACGAAATGACTCCAGAGCACTTAAAAAACCCGCTTCCAGTGAAATGTCTGAGAAGTATGTAAAAACCCGCTTGCAAGGAAATGACTCCAGAGCACGTAAAAACCCGCTTGCAACAAAATGCCTTCAGAGCACTTAAAAACCCGCTTGCAACGAAATGACTCCAGAGCACTTAAAAACCCGCGTGCAACGAAATGACTCCAGAGCACTTAAAAACCAGCTTGCAACGAAATGACTCCAGAGCACTTAAAAACCCGCTTGCAACGAAATGACTCCAGATCACTTAAAAACCCGCTTGCAACGAAATGACTCCAGAGCACTTAAAAACCCGCTTGCAACGAAATGACTCCAGAGCACTTAAAAAACCGCTTGCAACGAAATGACTCCAGAGCACTTAAAAATCCGCTTGCAACGAAATGACTCCAGAGCACTTAAAAACCCGCTTGCAACGAAATGACTCCAGAGCACTTAAAAACCCGCTTGCAACGAAATGACTCCAGAGCACTTAAACACCTGCTTGCAACGAAATGACTCCAGAGCACTTAAAAACCCGCTTGCAACGAAATGACTCCAGAGCACTTAAAAACCCGCTTGCAACGAAATGACTCCAGAGTACTTTAAAAACCCGCTTGCAACGAAATGACTCCAGAGCACTTAAAAAACCCGCTTCCAGTGAAATGTCTGAGAAGTATGTAAAAACCCGCTTGCAATGAAATGACTCCAGAGCACGGAAAAACCCGCTTGCAACGAAATGACTCCAGAGCACTGAAAAACCCGCTTACAAAGAAACGCCTTCAGAGCACTTAAAAACCCGCTTGCAACGAAATGACTCCAGAGCACTTAAAAACCCGCTTGCAACGAAATGAATCCAGAGCACTTAAAAACCCGCTTGCAACGAAATGACTCCAGAACACTTAAAAACCCGCTTGCAACGAAATGACTCCAGAGCACTTAAAAACCCGCTTGCAACGAAATGACTGCAGAGCACTTAAAAACCCGCTTGCAACGAAATGACTCCAGAGCACTTAAAAACCCGCTTGCAACGAAATGACTCCAGAGCACTTAAAAACCCGCTTGCAACGAACTGACTCCATAGCACTTAAAAACCCGCTTGCAGCGAAATGACTCCAGAGCACTTAAAAACCCGCTTGCAACGAAATGACTCCAGAGTACTTAAAAACCCGCTTGCAACGAAAGGCCAACAGAGCACTTAAAAAACCCGCTTCCAGTGAAATGTCTGAGAAGTATGTAAAAACCCGCTTGCAACGAAATGACTCCAGAACACGTAAAAACCCGCTTGCAACGAAATGACTCCAGAGCACTTAAAAACCCGCTTACAACGAAATGCCTCCAGAGCACTTAAAAACCCGCTTGCAACGAAATGACTCCAGAGCACTTAAAAACCCGCTTGCAACGAAATGACTCCAGAGCACTTAAAAACCCGCTTGCAACGAAATGACTCCAGAGTACTTAAAAACCCGCTTGCAACGAAATGACTCCAGAGCACTTAAAAACCCGCTTGCAACGAAATGACTCCAGAGCACTTAAAAACCCGCTTGCAACGAAATGACTCCAGAGCACTTAAAAAACCCGCTTCCAGTGAAATGTCTGAGAAGTATGTAAAAACCCGCTTGCAACGAAATGACTCCAGAGCACTTAAAAACCCGCTTACAACGAAAAACCCGCTTGCAACGAAAAACCCGCTTGCAACGAAAAACCCGCTTGCAACGAAGTGACTCCAGAGCACTTAAAAACCCGCTTGCAACGAAATGACTGCAGAGCACTTAAAAACTCGCTTGCAACGAAATGACTCCAGAGTACTTAAAAACCCGCTTGCAACGAAAGGCCTACAGAGCACTTAAAAAACCCGCTTCCAGTGAAATGTCTGAGAAGTATGTAAAAACCCGCTTGCAACGAAATGACTCCAGAACACGTAAAAACCCGCTTGCAACGAAATGACTCCAGAGCACTTAAAAACCCGCTGACAACGAAATGCCTCCAGAGCACTTAAAAACCCGCTTGCAACGAAATGACTCCAGAGCACTTAAAAACCCGCTTGCAACGAAATGACTCCAGAGCACTTAAAAACCCGCTTGCAACGAAATGACTCCAGAGTACTTAAAAAACCGCTTGCAACGAAATGACTCCAGAGTACTTAAAAACCCGCTTGCAACGAAATGATTCCAGAGCACTTAAAAACCCGCTTGCAACGAAATGACTCCAGAGCACTTAAAAACCCGCTTGCAACGAAATGACTCCAGAGCACTTAAAAACCCGCTTACATCGAAATGACTCCAGAGCACTTAAAAAACCTGCTTCCAGTGAAATGTCTGAGAAGAATGTAAAAACCCGCTTGCAATGAAATGACTCCAGAGCACGTAAAAACCCGCTTGCAACTAAATGACTCCAGAGCACTGAAAAACCCGCTTACAACAAAATGCCTTCAGAGCACTTAAAAACCCGCTTACAACGAAATGACTCCAGAGCACTTAAAAACCCGCTTGCAACGAAATGACTCCAGAGCACTTAAAAACCCGCTTGCAACGAAATGACTCCAGAGCACTTAAAAACCCGCTTCCAGTGAAATGTCTGAGAAGTATGTAAAAACCCGCTTGCAACGAAATGATTCCAGAGCACGTAAAAACCCGCTTGCAACGAAATGACTCCAGAGCACTGAAAAACCCGCTTACAACGAAACGCCTTCAGAGCACTTAAAAACCCGCTTGCAACGAAATGACTCCAGAGCACTTAAAAACCCGCTTGCAACGAAATGACTCCAGAGCACTTAAAAACCCGCTTGCAACGAAATGACTCCAGAACACTTAAAAACCCGCTTGCAACGAAATGACTCCAGAGCACTTAAAAACCCGCTTGCAACGAAATGACTGCAGAGCACTTAAAAACCCGCTTGCAACGAAATGACTCCAGAGCACGTAAAAAACCGCTTGCAACGAAAGGCCAACAGAGCACTTAAAAAACCCGCTTCCAGTGAAATGTCTGAGAAGTATGTAAAAACCCGCTTGCAACGAAATGACTCCAGAACACGTAAAAACCCGCTTGCAACGAAATGACTCCAGAGCACTTAAAAACCCGCTTGCAACGAAATGACTCCAGAGTACTTAAAAACCCGCTAGCAATGAAAGGTCTACAGAGCACTTAAAAAACCCACTTCCAGTGAAATGTCTGAGAAGTATGTAAAAACCCGCTTGCAACGAAATGACTCCAGAACACGTAAAAACCCGCTTGCAACGAAATGACTCCAGAGCACTTAAAAACCCGCTTACAACGAAATGCCTTCAGAGCACTTAAAAACCCGCTTGCAACGAAATGACTCCAGGGCACTTAAAAACCCGCTTGCAACGAAATGACTCCAGAGCACTTAAAAACCCGCTTGCAACGAAATGACTACAGAGCACTTAAAAAACCCGCTTCCAGTGAAATGTCTGAGAAGTATGTAAAAACCCGCTTGCAATGAAATGACTCCAGAGCACGTAAAAACCCGCTTGCAACGAAATGACTCCAGAGCACTTAAAAAACCCGCTTCCAGTGAAATGTCTGAGAAGTATGTAAAAACCCGCTTGCAATGAAATGACTCCAGAGCACGTAAAAACCCGCTTGCAACGAAATGACTCCAGAGCACTTAAAAACCCGCTTGCAACGAAATGACTCCAGAGCACTTAAAAACCCGCTTGCAACGAAATGACTCCAGAGCACTTAAAAACCCGCTTGCAACGAAATGACTCCAGAGCACTTAAAAACCCGCTTGCAACGAAATGACTCCAGAGCACTTAAAAACCCGCTTGCAACGAAATGACTCCAGAGCACTTAAAAACCCGCTTGCAACGAAATGACTCCAGAGCACTTAAAAACCCGCTTGCAACGAAATGACTCCAGAGCACTTAAAAACCCGCTTGCAACGAAAAGAGTCCAGAACACTTAAAAACCCGCTTGCAACGAAATGACTCCAGAGAATTTAAAAACCCGCTTGCAACGAAATGACTCCAGAGCACTTAAACACCCGCTTGCAACGAAATGACTCCAGAGCACTTAAAAACCCGCTTGCAACGAAATGACTCCAGAGCACTTAAAAACCCGCTTGCAACGAAATGACTCCAGAGTACTTAAAAACCCGCTTGCAACGAAATGACTCCAGAGCACTTAAAAAACCCGCTTCCAGTGAAAAGTCTGAGAAGTATGTAAAAACCCGCTTGCAATGAAATGACTCCAGAGCACGGAAAAACCCGCTTGCAACGAAATGACTCCAGAGCACTTAAAAACCCGCTTACAACGAAATGCCTCCAGAGCACTTAAAAACCCGCTTGCAACGAAATGACTCCAGAGCACTTAAAAACCCGCTTGCAACGAAATGACTCCAGAGCACTTAAAAACCCGCTTGCAACGAAATGACTCCAGAGCAATTAAAAACACGCTTGCAACGAAATGACTCCAGAGCAATTAAAAACCCGCTTGCAACGAAATGACTCCAGAGCACTTAAAAACCCGCTTGCAACGAAATGACTCCAGAGTACTTAAAAACCCGCTTGAAACGAAAGGCCAACAGAGCACTTAAAAAACCCGCTTCCAGTGAAATGTCTGAGAAGTATGTAAAAACACGCTTGCAACGAAATGACTCCAGAACACGTAAAAACCCGCTTGCAACGAAGTGACTCCAGAGCACTTAAAAACCCGCTTGCAACGAAATGACTCCAGAGTACTTAAAAACCCGCTTGCAACGAAATGACTCCAGAGCACTTAAAAACCCGCTTGCAACGAAATGACTCGAGAGCACTTAAAAACCCGCTTGCGACGAAATGACTCTAGAGCACTTAAAAACCCGCTTGCAACGAAATGACTCCAGAGTACTTAAAAACCCGCTAGCAACGAAAGGTCTACAGAGCACTTAAAAAAACCGCTTCCAGTGAAATGTCTGAGAAGTATGTAAAAACCCGCTTGGAACGAAATGACTCCAGAGCACTTATAAACCCGCTTGCAACGAAATGACTCCAGAGCACTTAAAAACCCGCTTACAACGAAATGCCTTCAGAGCACTTAAAAACCCGCTTGCAACGAAATGACTCCAGAGCACTTAAAAACCCGCTTGCAACGAAATGACTCCAGAGCACGTAAAAACCCGCTTGCAACGAAATGACTCCAGAGCACTTAAAAAACCCGCTTCCAGTGAAATGTCTGAGAAGTATGTAAAAACCCGCTTGCAATGAAATGACTCCAGAGCACGTAAAAACCCGCTTGCAACGAAATGACTCCAGAGCACTGAAAAAACCGCTTACAACGAAATGTCCTCAGAGCACTTAAAAACCCGCTTGCAACGAAATGACTCCAGAGCACTTAAAAACCCGCTTGCAATGAAATGACTCCAGAGCACTTAAAAACCCGCTTGCAACGAAATGACTCCAGAACACTTAAAAACCCGCTTGCATCGAAATGACTCCAGAGCACTTAAAAACCCACTTGCAACGAAATGACTCCAGAGCACTTAAAAACCCGCTTGCAACGAAATGACTCCAGAGCATTAAAAACCAGCTTGCAACGAAATGACTCCAGAGCACTTAAAAACCCGCTTGCAACGAAAAGAGTCCAGAACACTTAAAAACCCGCTTGCAACGAAATGACTCCAGAGCACTTAAAAACCCGCTTGCAACGAAATGACTCCAGAGCACTTAAACACCCGCTTGCAACGAAATGACTCCAGAGCACTTAAAAATCCGCTTGCAACGAAATGACTCCAGAGCACTTAAAAACCCGCTTGCAACGAAATGACTCCAGAGTACTTAAAAACCCGCTTGCAACGAAATGACTCCAGAGCACTTAAAAAACCCGCTTCCAGTGAAAAGTCTGAGAAGTATGTAAAAACCCGCTTGCAATGAAAAGACTCCAGAGCACGGAAAAACCTGCTTGCAACGAAATGACTCCAGAGCACTTAAAAACCCGCTTACAACGAAATGCCTCCAGAGCACTTAAAAACCCGCTTGCAACGAAATGACTCCAGAGCACTTAAAAACCCGCTTGCAACGAAATGACTCCAGAGCACTTAAACACCCGCTTGCAACGAAATGACTCCAGAGCACTTAAAAACCCGCTTGCAACGAAATGACTCCAGAGCACTTAAAAACCCGCTTGCAACGAAATGACTCCAGAGCACTTAAAAACCCGCTTGCAACGAAATGACTCCAGAGCACTTAAAAACCCGCTTGCAACGAAATGACTCCAGAGCACTTAAAAACCCGCTTGCAACGAAATGACTCCAGAGCACTTAAAAACCCGCTTGCAACGAAATGACTCCAGAGTACTTAAAAACCCGCTTGCAACGAAAGGCCAACAGAGCACTTAAAAAACCCGCTTCCAGTGAAATATCTGAGAAGTATGTAAAAACACGCTTGCAACGAAATGACTCCAGAACACGTAAAAACCCGCTTGCAACGAAGTGACTCCAGAGCACTTAAAAACCCGCTTGCAACGAAATGACTCCAGAGTACTTAAAAACCCGCTAGCAATGAAAGGTCTACAGAGCACTTAAAAAACCCACTTCCAGTGAAATGTCTGAGAAGTATGTAAAAACCCGCTTGCAACGAAATGACTCCAGAACACGAAAAAACCCGCTTGCAACGAAATGACTCCAGAGCACTTAAAAACCCGCTTACAACGAAATGCCTTCAGAGCACTTAAAAACCCGCTTGCAACGAAATGACTCCAGGGCACTTAAAAACCCGCTTGCAACGAAATGACTCCAGAGCACTTAAAAACCCGCTTGCAACGAAATGACTCCAGAGCACTTAAAAAACCCGCTTCCAGTGAAATGTCTGAGAAGTATGTAAAAACCCGCTTGCAATGAAATGACTCCAGAACACGTAAAAACCCGCTTGCAACGAAATGACTCCAGAGCACTTAAAAAACCCGCTTCCAGTGAAATGTCTGAGAAGTATGTAAAAACCTGCTTGCAATGAAATGACTCCAGAGCACGTAAAAACCCGCTTGCAACGAAATGACTCCAGAGCACTTAAAAACCCGCTTGCAACGAAATGACTCCAGAGCACTTAAAAACCCGCTTGCAACGAAATGACTCCAGAGCACTTAAAAACCCGCTTGCAACGAAATGACTCCAGAACACTTAAAAACCCGCTTGCAACGAAATGACTCCAGAGCACTTAAAAACCCGCTTGCAACGAAATGACTCCAGAGCACTTAAAAACCCGCTTGCAACGAAATGACTCCAGAGCACTTAAAAACCCGCTTGCAACGAAATGACTCCAGAGCACTTAAAAACCCGCTTGCAACGAAAAGAGTCCAGAACACTTAAAAACCCGCTTGCAACGAAATGACTCCAGAGAATTTAAAAACCCGCTTGCAACGAAATGACTCCAGAGCACTTAAACACCCGCTTGCAACGAAATGACTCCAGAGCACTTAAAAACCCGCTTGCAACGAAATGACTCCAGAGCACTTAAAAACCCGCTTGCAACGAAATGACTCCAGAGTACTTAAAAACCCGCTTGCAACGAAATGACTCCAGAGCACTTAAAAAACCCGCTTCCAGTGAAAAGTCTGAGAAGTATGTAAAAACCCGCTTGCAATGAAATGACTCCAGAGCACGGAAAAACCCGCTTGCAACGAAATGACTCCAGAGCACTTAAAAACCCGCTTACAACGAAATGCCTCCAGAGCACTTAAAAACCCGCTTGCAACGAAATGACTCCAGAGCACTTAAAAACCCGCTTGCAACGAAATGACTCCAGAGCACTTAAAAACCCGCTTGCAACGAAATGACTCCAGAGCACTTAAAAACCCGCTTGCAACGAAATGACTCCAGAGCACTTAAAAACCCGCTTGCAACGAAATGACTCCAGAGCACTTAAAAACCCGCTTGCAACGAAATGACTCCAGAGCACTTAAAAACCCGCTTGCAACGAAATGACTCCAGAGCACTTAAAAACCCGCTTGCAACGAAATGACTCCAGAGTACTTAAAAACCCGCTTGAAACGAAAGGCCAACAGAGCACTTAAAAAACCCGCTTCCAGTGAAATGTCTGAGAAGTATGTAAAAACACGCTTGCAACGAAATGACTCCAGAACACGTAAAAACCCGCTTTCAACGAAGGGACTCCAGAGCACTTAAAAACCCGCTTGCAACGAAATGACTCCAGAGTACTTAAAAACCCGCTTGCAACGAAATGACTCCAGAGCACTTAAAAACCCGCTTGCAACGAAATGACTCGAGAGCACTTAAAAACCCGCTTGCGACGAAATGACTCTAGAGCACTTAAAAACCCGCTTGCAACGAAATGACTCCAGAGTACTTAAAAACCCGCTAGCAATGAAAGGTCTACAGAGCACTTAAAAAACCCGCTTCCAGTGAAATGTCTGAGAAGTATGTAAAAACCCGCTTGGAACGAAATGACTCCAGAGCACTTATAAACCCGCTTGCAACGAAATGACTCCAGAGCACTTAAAAACCCGCTTACAACGAAATGCCTTCAGAGCACTTAAAAACCCGCTTGCAACGAAATGACTCCAGAGCACTTAAAAACCCGCTTGCAACGAAATGACTCCAGAGCACGTAAAAACCCGCTTGCAACGAAATGACTCCAGAGCACTTAAAAAACCCGCTTCCAGTGAAATGTCTGAGAAGTATGTAAAAACCCGCTTGCAATGAAATGACTCCAGAGCACTTAAACACCCGCTTGCAACGAAATGACTCCAGAGCACTTAAAAATCCGCTTGCAACGAAATGACTCCAGAGCACTTAAAAACCCGCTTGCAACGAAATGACTCCAGAGTACTTAAAAACCCGCTTGCAACGAAAGGCCAACAGAGCACTTAAAAAACCCGCTTCCAGTGAAATATCTGAGAAGTATGTAAAAACACGCTTGCAACGAAATGACTCCAGAACACGTAAAAACCCGCTTGCAACGAAGTGACTCCAGAGCACTTAAAAACCCGCTTGCAACGAAATGACTCCAGAGTACTTAAAAACCCGCTAGCAATGAAAGGTCTACAGAGCACTTAAAAAACCCACTTCCAGTGAAATGTCTGAGAAGTATGTAAAAACCCGCTTGCAACGAAATGACTCCAGAACACGAAAAAACCCGCTTGCAACGAAATGACTCCAGAGCACTTAAAAACCCGCTTACAACGAAATGCCTTCAGAGCACTTAAAAACCCGCTTGCAACGAAATGACTCCAGGGCACTTAAAAACCCGCTTGCAACGAAATGACTCCAGAGCACTTAAAAACCCGCTTGCAACGAAATGACTCCAGAGCACTTAGAAAACCCGCTTCCAGTGAAATGTCTGAGAAGTATGTAAAAACCCGCTTGCAATGAAATGACTCCAGAACACGTAAAAACCCGCTTGCAACGAAATGACTCCAGAGCACTTAAAAAACCCGCTTCCAGTGAAATGTCTGAGAAGTATGTAAAAACCCGCTTGCAATGAAATGACTCCAGAGCACGTAAAAACCCGCTTGCAACGAAATGACTCCAGAGCACTTAAAAACCCGCTTGAAACGAAATGACTCCAGAGCACTTAAAAACCCGCTTGCAACGAAATGACTCCAGAGCACTTAAAAACCCGCTTGCAACGAAATGACTCCAGAGCACTTAAAAACCCGCTTGCAACGAAATGACTCCAGAGCACTTAAAAACCCGCTTGCAACGAAATGACTCCAGAGCACTTAAAAACCCGCTTGCAACGAAATGACTCCAGAGCACTTAAAAACCCGCTTGCAACGAAATGACTCCAGAGCACTTAAAAACCCGCTTGCAACGAAAAGAGTCCAGAACACTTAAAAACCCGCTTGCAACGAAATGACTCCAGAGAATTTAAAAACCCGCTTGCAACGAAATGACTCCAGAGCACTTAAAAACCCGCTTGCAACGAAATGACTCCAGAGCACTTAAAAACCCGCTTGCAACGAAATGACTCCAGAGCACTTAAAAACCCGCTTGCAACGAAATGACTCCAGAGCACTTAAAAACCCGCTTGCAACGAAATGACTCCAGAGCACTTAAAAACCCGCTTGCAACGAAATGACTCCAGAGCACTTAAAAACCCGCTTGCAACGAAATGACTCCAGAGCACTTAAAAACCCGCTTGCAACGAAATGACTCCAGAGTACTTAAAAACCCGCTTGAAACGAAAGGCCAACAGAGCACTTAAAAAACCCGCTTCCAGTGAAATGTCTGAGAAGTATGTAAAAACACGCTTGCAACGAAATGACTCCAGAACACGTAAAAACCCGCTTGCAACGAAGGGACTCCAGAGCACTTAAAAACCCGCTTGCAACGAAATGACTCCAGAGTACTTAAAAACCCGCTTGCAACGAAATGACTCCAGAGCACTTAAAAACCCGCTTGCAACGAAATGACTCGAGAGCACTTAAAAACCCGCTTGCGACGAAATGACTCTAGAGCACTTAAAAACCCGCTTGCAACGAAATGACTCCAGAGTACTTAAAAACCCGCTAGCAATGAAAGGTCTACAGAGCACTTAAAAAACCCGCTTCCAGTGAAATGTCTGAGAAGTATGTAAAAACCCGCTTGGAACGAAATGACTCCAGAGCACTTATAAACCCGCTTGCAACGAAATGACTCCAGAGCACTTAAAAACCCGCTTACAACGAAATGCTTTCAGAGCACTTAAAAACCCGCTTGCAACGAAATGACTCCAGAGCACGTAAAAACCCGCTTGCAACGAAATGACTCCAGAGCACTTAAAAAACCCGCTTCCAGTGAAATGTCTGAGAAGTATGTAAAAACCCGCTTGCAATGAAATGACTCCAGAGCACGTAAAAACCCGCTTGCAACGAAATGACTCCAGAGCACTGAAAAAACCGCTTACAACGAAATGCCCTCAGAGCACTTAAAAACCCGCTTGCAACGAAATGACTCCAGAGCACTTAAAAACCCGCTTGCAATGAAATGACTCCAGAGCACTTAAAAACCCGCTTGCAACGAAATGACTCCAGAACACTTAAAAACCCGCTTGCATCGAAATGACTCCAGAGCACTTAAAAACCCGCTTGCAACGAAATGACTCCAGAGCACTTAAAAACCCGCTTGCAACGAAATGACTCCAGAGCATTTAAAAACCCGCTTGCAACGAAATGACTCCAGAGCACTTAAACACCCGCTTGCAACGAAATGACTCCAGAGCACTTAAAAATCCGCTTGCAACGAAATGACTCCAGAGCACTTAAAAACCCGCTTGCAACGAAATGACTCCAGAGTACTTAAAAACCCGTTTGCAACGAAATGACTCCAGAGCACTTAAAAAACCCGCTTCCAGTGAAAAGTCTGAGAAGTATGTAAAAACCCGCTTGCAATGAAAAGACTCCAGAGCACGGAAAAACCCGCTTGCAACGAAATGACTCCAGAGCACTTAAAAACCCGCTTACAACGAAATGCCTCCAGAGCACTTAAAAACCCGCTTGCAACGAAATGACTCCAGAGCACTTAAAAACCCGCTTGCAACGAAATGACTCCAGAGCACTTAAACACCCGCTTGCAACGAAATGACTCCAGAGCACTTAAAAACCCGCTTGCAACGAAATGACTCCAGAGCACTTAAAAACCCGCTTGCAACGAAATGACTCCAGAGCACTTAAAAACCCGCTTGCAACGAAATGACTCCAGAGCACTTAAAAACCCGCTTGCAACGAAATGACTCCAGAGCACTTAAAAACCCGCTTGCAACGAAATGACTCCAGAGTACTTAAAAACCTGCTTGCAACGAAAGGCCAACAGAGCACTTAAAAAACCCGCTTCCAGTGAAATATCTGAGAAGTATGTAAAAACACGCTTGCAACGAAATGACTCCAGAACACGTAAAAACCCGCTTGCAACGAAGTGACTCCAGAGCACTTAAAAACCCGCTTGCAACGAAATGACTCCAGAGTACTTAAAAACCCGCTAGCAATGAAAGGTCTACAGAGCACTTAAAAAACCCACTTCCAGTGAAATGTCTGAGAAGTATGTAAAAACCCGCTTGCAACGAAATGACTCCAGAACACGTAAAAACCCGCTTGCAACGAAATGACTCCAGAGCACTTAAAAACCCGCTTACAACGAAATGCCTTCAGAGCACTTAAAAACCCGCTTGCAACGAAATGACTCCAGGGCACTTAAAAACCCGCTTGCAACGAAATGACTCCAGAGCACTTAAAAACCCGCTTGCAACGAAATGACTCCAGAGCACTTAAAAAACCCGCTTCCAGTGAAATGTCTGAGAAGTATGTAAAAACCCGCTTGCAATGAAATGACTCCAGAGCACGTAAAAACCCGCTTGCAACGAAATGACTCCAGAGCACTTAAAAACCCGCTTGCAACGAAATGACTCCAGAGCACTTAAAAACCCGCTTGCAACGAAATGACTCCAGAGCACTTAAAAACCCGCTTGCAACGAAATGACTCCAGAACACTTAAAAACCCGCTTGCAACGAAATGACTCCAGAGCACTTAAAAACCCGCTTGCAACGAAATGACTCCAGAGCACTTAAAAACCCGCTTGCAACGAAATGACTCCAGAGCACTTAAAAACCCGCTTGCAACGAAATGACTCCAGAGCACTTAAAAACCCGCTTGCAACGAAAAGAGTCCAGAACACTTAAAAACCCGCTTGCAACGAAATGACTCCAGAGCACTTAAACACCCGCTTGCAACGAAATGACTCCAGAGCACTTAAAAACCCGCTTGCAACGAAATGACTCCAGAGCACTTAAAAACCCGCTTGCAACGAAATGACTCCAGAGTACTTAAAAACCCGCTTGCAACGAAATGACTCCAGAGCACTTAAAAAACCCGCTTCCAGTGAAAAGTCTGAGAAGTATGTAAAAACCCGCTTGCAATGAAATGACTCCAGAGCACGTAAAAACCCGCTTGCAACGAAATGACTCCAGAGCACTTAAAAACCCGCTTACAACGAAATGCCTCCAGAGCACTTAAAAACCCGCTTGCAACGAAATGACTCCAGAGCACTTAAAAACCCGCTTGCAACGAAAAGAGTCCAGAACACTTAAAAACCCGCTTGCAACGAAATGACTCCAGAGAATTTAAAAACCCGCTTGCAACGAAATGACTCCAGAGCACTTAAAAACCCGCTTGCAACGAAATGACTCCAGAGCACTTAAAAACCCGCTTGCAACGAAATGACTCCAGAGCACTTAAAAACCCGCTTGCAACGAAATGACTCCAGAGCACTTAAAAACCCGCTTGCAACGAAATGACTCCAGAGCACTTAAAAACCCGCTTGCAACGAAATGACTCCAGAGCACTTAAAAACCCGCTTGCAACGAAATGACTCCAGAGCACTTAAAAACCCGCTTGCAACGAAATGACTCCAGAGTACTTAAAAACCCGCTTGAAACGAAAGGCCAACAGAGCACTTAAAAAACCCGCTTCCAGTGAAATGTCTGAGAAGTATGTAAAAACACGCTTGCAACGAAATGACTCCAGAACACGTAAAAACCCGCTTGCAACGAAGGGACTCCAGAGCACTTAAAAACCCGCTTGCAACGAAATGACTCCAGAGTACTTAAAAACCCGCTTGCAACGAAATGACTCCAGAGCACTTAAAAACCCGCTTGCAACGAAATGACTCGAGAGCACTTAAAAACCCGCTTGCGACGAAATGACTCTAGAGCACTTAAAAACCCGCTTGCAACGAAATGACTCCAGAGTACTTAAAAACCCGCTAGCAATGAAAGGTCTACAGAGCACTTAAAAAACCCGCTTCCAGTGAAATGTCTGAGAAGTATGTAAAAACCCGCTTGGAACGAAATGACTCCAGAGCACTTATAAACCCGCTTGCAACGAAATGACTCCAGAGCACTTAAAAACCCGCTTACAACGAAATGCTTTCAGAGCACTTAAAAACCCGCTTGCAACGAAATGACTCCAGAGCACTTAAAAACCCGCTTGCAACGAAATGACTCCAGAGCACGTAAAAACCCGCTTGCAACGAAATGACTCCAGAGCACTTAAAAAACCCGCTTCCAGTGAAATGTCTGAGAAGTATGTAAAAACCCGCTTGCAATGAAATGACTCCAGAGCACGTAAAAACCCGCTTGCAACGAAATGACTCCAGAGCACTGAAAAAACCGCTTACAACGAAATGCCCTCAGAGCACTTAAAAACCCGCTTGCAACGAAATGACTCCAGAGCACTTAAAAACCCGCTTGCAATGAAATGACTCCAGAGCACTTAAAAACCCGCTTGCAACGAAATGACTCCAGAACACTTAAAAACCCGCTTGCATCGAAATGACTCCAGAGCACTTAAAAACCCGCTTGCAACGAAATGACTCCAGAGCACTTAAAAACCCGCTTGCAACGAAATGACTCCAGAGCATTTAAAAACCCGCTTGCAACGAAATGACTCCAGAGCACTTAAACACCCGCTTGCAACGAAATGACTCCAGAGCACTTAAAAATCCGCTTGCAACGAAATGACTCCAGAGCACTTAAAAACCCGCTTGCAACGAAATGACTCCAGAGTACTTAAAAACCCGTTTGCAACAAAATGACTCCAGAGCACTTAAAAAACCCGCTTCCAGTGAAAAGTCTGAGAAGTATGTAAAAACCCGCTTGCAATGAAAAGACTCCAGAGCACGGAAAAACCCGCTTGCAACGAAATGACTCCAGAGCACTTAAAAACCCGCTTACAACGAAATGCCTCCAGAGCACTTAAAAACCCGCTTGCAACGAAATGACTCCAGAGCACTTAAAAACCCGCTTGCAACGAAATGACTCCAGAGCACTTAAACACCCGCTTGCAACGAAATGACTCCAGAGCACTTAAAAACCCGCTTGCAACGAAATGACTCCAGAGCACTTAAAAACCCGCTTGCAACGAAATGACTCCAGAGCACTTAAAAACCCGCTTGCAACGAAATGACTCCAGAGCACTTAAAAACCCGCTTGCAACGAAATGACTCCAGAGCACTTAAAAACCCGCTTGCAACGAAATGACTCCAGAGTACTTAAAAACCTGCTTGCAACGAAAGGCCAACAGAGCACTTAAAAAACCCGCTTCCAGTGAAATATCTGAGAAGTATGTAAAAACACGCTTGCAACGAAATGACTCCAGAACACGTAAAAACCCGCTTGCAACGAAGTGACTCCAGAGCACTTAAAAACCCGCTTGCAACGAAATGACTCCAGAGTACTTAAAAACCCGCTAGCAATGAAAGGTCTACAGAGCACTTAAAAAACCCACTTCCAGTGAAATGTCTGAGAAGTATGTAAAAACCCGCTTGCAACGAAATGACTCCAGAACACGTAAAAACCCGCTTGCAACGAAATGACTCCAGAGCACTTAAAAACCCGCTTACAACGAAATGCCTTCAGAGCACTTAAAAACCCGCTTGCAACGAAATGACTCCAGGGCACTTAAAAACCCGCTTGCAACGAAATGACTCCAGAGCACTTAAAAACCCGCTTGCAACGAAATGACTCCAGAGCACTTAAAAAACCCGCTTCCAGTGAAATGTCTGAGAAGTATGTAAAAACCCGCTTGCAATGAAATGACTCCAGAGCACGTAAAAACCCGCTTGCAACGAAATGACTCCAGAGCACTTAAAAACCCGCTTGCAACGAAATGACTCCAGAGCACTTAAAAACCCGCTTGCAACGAAATGACTCCAGAGCACTTAAAAACCCGCTTGCAACGAAATGACTCCAGAACACTTAAAAACCCGCTTGCAACGAAATGACTCCAGAGCACTTAAAAACCCGCTTGCAACGAAATGACTCCAGAGCACTTAAAAACCCGCTTGCAACAAAATGACTCCAGAGCACTTAAAAACCCGCTTGCAACGAAATGACTCCAGAGCACTTAAAAACCCGCTTGCAACGAAAAGAGTCCAGAACACTTAAAAACCCGCTTGCAACGAAATGACTCCAGAGCACTTAAACACCCGCTTGCAACGAAATGACTCCAGAGCACTTAAAAACCCGCTTGCAACGAAATGACTCCAGAGCACTTAAAAACCCGCTTGCAACGAAATGACTCCAGAGTACTTAAAAACCCGCTTGCAACGAAATGACTCCAGAGCACTTAAAAAACCCGCTTCCAGTGAAAAGTCTGAGAAGTATGTAAAAACCCGCTTGCAATGAAATGACTCCAGAGCACGGAAAAACCCGCTTGCAACGAAATGACTCCAGAGCACTTAAAAACCCGCTTACAACGAAATGCCTCCAGAGCACTTAAAAACCCGCTTGCAACGAAATGACTCCAGAGCACTTAAAAACCCGCTTGCAACGAAATGACTCCAGAGCACTTAAAAACCCGCTTGCAACGAAATGACTCCAGAGCACTTAAAAACCCGCTTGCAACGAAATGACTCCAGAGCACTTAAAAACCCGCTTGCAACGAAATGACTCCAGAGCACTTAAAAACCCGCTTGCAACGAAATGACTCCAGAGCACTTAAAAACCCGCTTGCAACGAAATGACTCCAGAGCACTTAAAAACCCGCTTGCAACTAAATGACTCCAGAGTACTTAAAAACCCGCTTGAAACGAAAGGCCAACAGAGCACTTAAAAAACCCGCTTCCAGTGAAATGTCTGAGAAGTATGTAAAAACACGCTTGCAACGAAATGACTCCAGAACACGTAAAAACCCGCTTGCAACGAAGGGACTCCAGAGCACTTAAAAACCCGCTTGCAACGAAATGACTCCAGAGTACTTAAAAACCCGCTTGCAACGAAATGACTCCAGAGCACTTAAAAAACCCGCTTCCAGTGAAAAGTCTGAGAAGTATGTAAAAACCCGCTTGCAATGAAATGACTCCAGAGCACGGAAAAACCCGCTTGCAACGAAATGACTCCAGAGCACTTAAAAACCCGCTTACAACGAAATGCCTCCAGAGCACTTAAAAACCCGCTTGCAACGAAATGACTCCAGAGCACTTAAAAACCCGCTTGCAACGAAATGACTCCAGAGCACTTAAAAACCCGCTTGCAACGAAATGACTCCAGAGCACTTAAAAACCCGCTTGCAACGAAATGACTCCAGAGCACTTAAAAACCCGCTTGCAACGAAATGACTCCAGAGCACTTAAAAACCCGCTTGCAACGAAATGACTCCAGAGCACTTAAAAACCCGCTTGCAACGAAATGACTCCAGAGCACTTAAAAACCCGCTTGCAACGAAATGACTCCAGAGTACTTAAAAACCCGCTTGAAACGAAAGGCCAACAGAGCACTTAAAAAACCCGCTTCCAGTGAAATGTCTGAGAAGTATGTAAAAACACGCTTGCAACGAAATGACTCCAGAACACGTAAAAACCCGCTTGCAACGAAGGGACTCCAGAGTACTTAAAAACCCGTTTGCAACGAAATGACTCCAGAGCACTTAAAAACCCGCTTGCAACGAAATGACTCGAGAGCACTTAAAAACCCGCTTGCGACGAAATGACTCTAGAGCACTTAAAAACCCGCTTGCAACGAAATGACTCCAGAGTACTTAAAAACCCGCTAGCAATGAAAGGTCTACAGAGCACTTAAAAAACCCGCTTCCAGTGAAATGTCTGAGAAGTATGTAAAAACCCGCTTGGAACGAAATGACTCCAGAGCACTTATAAACCCGCTTGCAACGAAATGACTCCAGAGCACTTAAAAACCCGCTTACAACGAAATGCCTTCAGAGCACTTAAAAACCCGCTTGCAACGAAATGACTCCAGAGCACTTAAAAACCCGCTTGCAACGAAATGACTCCAGAGCACTTAAAAACCCGCTTGCAACGAAATGACTCCAGAGCACTTAAAAACCCGCTTGCAACGAAATGACTCCAGAGCACTTAAAAACCCGCTTGCAACGAAATGACTCCAGAGCACTTAAAAACCCGCTTGCAACTAAATGACTCCAGAGTACTTAAAAACCCGCTTGAAACGAAAGGCCAACAGAGCACTTAAAAAACCCGCTTCCAGTGAAATGTCTGAGAAGTATGTAAAAACACGCTTGCAACGAAATGACTCCAGAACACGTAAAAACCCGCTTGCAACGAAGGGACTCCAGAGCACTTAAAAACCCGCTTGCAACGAAATGACTCCAGAGTACTTAAAAACCCGCTTGCAACGAAATGACTCTAGAGCACTTAAAAACCCGCTTGCAACGAAGGGACTCCAGAGCACTTAAAAACCCGCTTGCAACGAAATGACTCGAGAGCACTTAAAAACCCGCTTGCGACGAAATGACTCTAGAGCACTTAAAAACCCGCTTGCAACGAAATGACTCCAGAGTACTTAAAAACCCGCTAGCAATGAAAGGTCTACAGAGCACTTAAAAAACCCGCTTCCAGTGAAATGTCTGAGAAGTATGTAAAAACCCGCTTGGAACGAAATGACTCCAGAGCACTTATAAACCCGCTTGCAACGAAATGACTCCAGAGCACTTAAAAACCCGCTTACAACGAAATGCCTTCAGAGCACTTAAAAACCCGCTTGCAACGAAATGACTCCAGAGCACTTAAAAACCCGCTTGCAACGAAATGACTCCAGAGCACGTAAAAACCCGCTTGCAACGAAATGACTCCAGAGCACTTAAAAAACCCGCTTCCAGTGAAATGTCTGAGAAGTATGTAAAAACCCGCTTGCAATGAAATGACTCCAGAGCACGTAAAAACCCGCTTGCAACGAAATGACTCCAGAGCACTGAAAAAACCGCTTACAACAAAATGCCCTCAGAGCACTTAAAAACCCGCTTGCAACGAAATGACTCCAGAGCACTTAAAAACCCGCTTGCAATGAAATGACTCCAGAGCACTTAAAAACCCGCTTGCAACGAAATGACTACAGAACACTTAAAAACCCGCTTGCATCGAAATGACTCCAGAACACGTAAAAATCCGCTTGCAACGAAATGACACCAGAGCACTTAAAAACCCGCTTACAACGAAATGCCTCCAGAGCACTCAAAAACCCGCTTGCAACGAAATGACTCCAGAGCACTTAAAAACCCGCTCACAACGAAATGCCTTCAGAGCACTTAAAAACCCGCTTGCAAAGAAATGACTCCAGAACACTTAAAAACCAGCTTGCAACGAAATGACTCCATAGCACTTAAAAACCCGCTTGCAACGAAATGACTCCAGAGCATTTAAAAACGCGCTTGCAACGAAATGACTCCAGAGCACTTAAACACCCGCTTGCAACAAAATGACTCCAGAGCACTTAAAAACCCGCTTGCAACGAAATGACTCCAGAGCACTTAAAAACCCGCTTGCAACGAAATGACTCCAGAGTACTTAAAAACCCGCTAGCAATGAAAGGTCTACAGAGCACTTAAAAAACCCGCTTCCAGTGAAATGTCTGAGAAGTATGTAAAAACCCGCTTGCAACGAAATGACTCCAGAACACGTAAAAACCCGCTTGCAACGAAATGACTCCAGAGCACTTAAAAACCCGCTTGCAACGAAATGACTCCAGAGTACTTAAAAACCCGCTAGCAATGAAAGGTCTACAGAGCACTTAAAAAACCCACTTCCAGTGAAATGTCTGAGAAGTATGTAAAAACCCGCTTGCAACGAAATGACTCCAGAACACGTAAAAACCCGCTTGCAACGAAATGACTCCAGAGCACTTAAAAACCCGCTTACAACGAAATGCCTCCAGAGCACTTAAAAACCCGCTTGCAACGAAATGACTCCAGGGCACTTAAAAACCCGCTTGCAACGAAATGACTCCAGAGCACTTAAAAACCCGCTTGCAACGAAATGACTCCAGAGCACTTAAAAAACCCGCTTCCAGTGAAATGTCTGAGAAGTATGTAAAAACCCGCTTGCAATGAAATGACTCCAAAGCACGTAAAAACCCGCTTGCAACGAAATGACTCCAGAGCACTTAAAAAACCCGCTTCCAGTGAAATGTCTGAGAAGTATGTAAAAACCCGCTTGCAATGAAATGACTCCAGAGCACGTAAAAACCCGCTTGCAACGAAATGACTCCAGAGCACTTAAAAACCCGCTTGCAACGAAATGACTCCAGAGCACTTAAAAACCCGCTTGCAACGAAATGACTCCAGAGCACTTAAAAACCCGCTTGCAACGAAATGACTCCAGAACACTTAAAAACCCGCTTGCAACGAAATGACTCCAGAGCACTTAAAAACCCGCTTGCAACGAAATGACTCCAGAGCACTTAAAAACCCGCTTGCAACGAAATGACTCCAGAGCACTTAAAAACCCGCTTGCAACGAAATGACTCCAGAGCACTTAAAAACCCGCTTGCAATGAAAAGAGTCCAGAACACTTAAAAACCCGCTTGCAACGAAATGACTCCAGAGAATTTAAAAACCCGCTTGCAACGAAATGACTCCAGAGCACTTAAACACCCGCTTGCAACGAAATGACTCCAGAGCACTTAAAAACCCGCTTGCAACGAAATGACTCCAGAGCACTTAAAAACCCGATTGCAACGAAATGACTCCAGAGTACTTAAAAACCCGCTTGCAACGAAATGACTCCAGAGCACTTAAAAAACCCGCTTCCAGTGAAAAGTCTGAGAAGTATGTAAAAACCCGCTTGCAATGAAATGACTCCAGAGCACGGAAAAACCCGCTTGCAACGAAATGACTCCAGAGCACTTAAAAACCCGCTTACAACGAAATGCCTCCAGAGCACTTAAAAACCCGCTTGCAAAGAAATGACTCCAGAGCACTTAAAAACCCGCTTGCAACGAAATGACTCCAGAGCACTTAAAAACCCGCTTGCAACGAAATGACTCCAGAGCACTTAAAAACCCGCTTGCAACGAAATGACTCCAGAGCACTTAAAAACCCGCTTGCAACGAAATGACTCCAGAGCACTTAAAAACCCGCTTGCAACGAAATGACTCCAGAGCACTTAAAAACCCGCTTGCAACGAAATGACTCCAGAGCACTTAAAAACCCGCTTGCAACGAAATGACTCCAGAGTACTTAAAAACTCGCTTGAAACGAAAGGCCAACAGAGCACTTAAAAAACCCGCTTCCAGTGAAATGTCTGAGAAGTATGTAAAAACACGCTTACAACGAAATGACTCCAGAACACGTAAAAACCCGCTTGCAACGAAGTGACTCCAGAGCACTTAAAAACCCGCTTGCAACGAAATGACTCCAGAGTACTTAAAAACCCGCTTGAAACGAAAGGCCAACAGAGCACTTAAAAAACCCGCTTCCAGTGAAATGTCTGAGAAGTATGTAAAAACACGCTTGCAACGAAATGACTCCAGAACACTTAAAAACCCGCTTGCAACGAAATGACTCCAGAGTACTTAAAAACCCGCTTGCAACGAAATGACTCCAGAGCACTTAAAAACCCGCTTGCAACGAAATGACTCGAGAGCACTTAAAAACCCGCTTGCGACGAAATGACTCTAGAGCACTTAAAAACCCGCTTGCAACGAAATGACTCCAGAGTACTTAAAAACCCGCTAGCAATGAAAGGTCTACAGAGCACTTAAAAAACCCGCTTCCAGTGAAATGTCTGAGAAGTATGTAAAAACCCGCTTGCAATGAAATGACTCCAGAGCACGTAAAAACCCGCTTGCAACGAAATGACTCCAGAGCACTTAAAAACCCGCTTGCAACGAAATGACTCCAGAGCACGTAAAAACCCGCTTGCAACGAAATGACTCCAGAGCACTTAAAAACCCGCTTGCAACGAAATGACTCCAGAACACTTAAAAACCCGCTTGCAACGAAATGACTCCAGAGCACTTAAAAACCCGCTTGCAACGAAATGACTCCAGAGCACTTAAAAACCCGCTTGCAACGAAATGACTCCAGAGCACTTAAAAACCCGCTTGCAACGAAATGACTCCAGAGCACTTAAAAACCCGCTTGCAACGAAAAGAGTCCAGAACACTTAAAAACCCGCTTGCAACGAAATGACTCCAGAGCACTTAAACACCCGCTTGCAACGAAATGACTCCAGAGCACTTAAAAACCCGCTTGCAACGAAATGACTCCAGAGCACTTAAAAACCCGCTTGCAACGAAATGACTCCAGAGTACTTAAAAACCCGCTTGCAACGAAATGACTCCAGAGCACTTAAAAAACCCGCTTCCAGTGAAAAGTCTGAGAAGTATGTAAAAACCCGCTTGCAATGAAATGACTCCAGAGCACGGAAAAACCCGCTTGCAACGAAATGACTCCAGAGCACTTAAAAACCCGCTTACAACGAAATGCCTCCAGAGCACTTAAAAACCCGCTTGCAACGAAATGACTCCAGAGCACTTAAAAACCCGCTTGCAACGAAATGACTCCAGAGCACTTAAAAACCCGCTTGCAACGAAATGACTCCAGAGCACTTAAAAACCCGCTTGCAACGAAATGACTCCAGAGCACTTAAAAACCCGCTTGCAACGAAATGACTCCAGAGCACTTAAAAACCCGCTTGCAACGAAATGACTCCAGAGCACTTAAAAACCCGCTTGCAACGAAATGACTCCAGAGCACTTAAAAACCCGCTTGCAACTAAATGACTCCAGAGTACTTAAAAACCCGCTTGAAACGAAAGGCCAACAGAGCACTTAAAAAACCCGCTTCCAGTGAAATGTCTGAGAAGTATGTAAAAACACGCTTGCAACGAAATGACTCCAGAACACGTAAAAACCCGCTTGCAACGAAGGGACTCCAGAGCACTTAAAAACCCGCTTGCAACGAAATGACTCCAGAGTACTTAAAAACCCGCTTGCAACGAAATGACTCCAGAGCACTTAAAAAACCCGCTTCCAGTGAAAAGTCTGAGAAGTATGTAAAAACCCGCTTGCAATGAAATGACTCCAGAGCACGGAAAAACCCGCTTGCAACGAAATGACTCCAGAGCACTTAAAAACCCGCTTACAACGAAATGCCTCCAGAGCACTTAAAAACCCGCTTGCAACGAAATGACTCCAGAGCACTTAAAAACCCGCTTGCAACGAAATGACTCCAGAGCACTTAAAAACCCGCTTGCAACGAAATGACTCCAGAGCACTTAAAAACCCGCTTGCAACGAAATGACTCCAGAGCACTTAAAAACCCGCTTGCAACGAAATGACTCCAGAGCACTTAAAAACCCGCTTGCAACGAAATGACTCCAGAGCACTTAAAAACCCGCTTGCAACGAAATGACTCCAGAGCACTTAAAAACCCGCTTGCAACGAAATGACTCCAGAGTACTTAAAAACCCGCTTGAAACGAAAGGCCAACAGAGCACTTAAAAAACCCGCTTCCAGTGAAATGTCTGAGAAGTATGTAAAAACACGCTTGCAACGAAATGACTCCAGAACACGTAAAAACCCGCTTGCAACGAAGGGACTCCAGAGTACTTAAAAACCCGCTTGCAACGAAATGACTCCAGAGCACTTAAAAACCCGCTTGCAACGAAATGACTCGAGAGCACTTAAAAACCCGCTTGCGACGAAATGACTCTAGAGCACTTAAAAACCCGCTTGCAACGAAATGACTCCAGAGTACTTAAAAACCCGCTAGCAATGAAAGGTCTACAGAGCACTTAAAAAACCCGCTTCCAGTGAAATGTCTGAGAAGTATGTAAAAACCCGCTTGGAACGAAATGACTCCAGAGCACTTATAAACCCGCTTGCAACGAAATGACTCCAGAGCACTTAAAAACCCGCTTACAACGAAATGCCTTCAGAGCACTTAAAAACCCGCTTGCAACGAAATGACTCCAGAGCACTTAAAAACCCGCTTGCAACGAAATGACTCCAGAGCACTTAAAAACCCGCTTGCAACGAAATGACTCCAGAGCACTTAAAAACCCGCTTGAAACGAAAGGCCAACAGAGCACTTAAAAAACCCGCTTCCAGTGAAATGTCTGAGAAGTATGTAAAAACACGCTTGCAACGAAATGACTCCAGAACACGTAAAAACCCGCTTGCAACGAAGGGACTCCAGAGTACTTAAAAACCCGCTTGCAACGAAATGACTCCAGAGCACTTAAAAACCCGCTTGCAACGAAATGACTCGAGAGCACTTAAAAACCCGCTTGCGACGAAATGACTCTAGAGCACTTAAAAACCCGCTTGCAACGAAATGACTCCAGAGTACTTAAAAACCCGCTAGCAATGAAAGGTCTACAGAGCACTTAAAAAACCCGCTTCCAGTGAAATGTCTGAGAAGTATGTAAAAACCCGCTTGGAACGAAATGACTCCAGAGCACTTATAAACCCGCTTGCAACGAAATGACTCCAGAGCACTTAAAAACCCGCTTACAACGAAATGCCTTCAGAGCACTTAAAAACCCGCTTGCAACGAAATGACTCCAGAGCACTTAAAAACCCGCTTGCAACGAAATGACTCCAGAGCACTTAAAAACCCGCTTGCAACGAAATGACTCCAGAGCACTTAAAAACCCGCTTGCAACGAAATGACTCCAGAGCACTTAAAAACCCGCTTGCAACGAAATGACTCCAGAGCACTTAAAAACCCGCTTGCAACGAAATGACTCCAGAGTACTTAAAAACCCGCTTGAAACGAAAGGCCAACAGAGCACTTAAAAAACCCGCTTCCAGTGAAATGTCTGAGAAGTATGTAAAAACACGCTTGCAACGAAATGACTCCAGAACACGTAAAAACCCGCTTGCAACGAAGGGACTCCAGAGCACTTAAAAACCCGCTTGCAACGAAATGACTCCAGAGTACTTAAAAACCCGCTTGCAACGAAATGACTCCAGAGCACTTAAAAACCCGCTTGCAACGAAATGACTCGAGAGCACTTAAAAACCCGCTTGCGACGAAATGACTCTAGAGCACTTAAAAACCCGCTTGCAACGAAATGACTCCAGAGTACTTAAAAACCCGCTAGCAATGAAAGGTCTACAGAGCACTTAAAAAACCCGCTTCCAGTGAAATGTCTGAGAAGTATGTAAAAACCCGCTTGGAACGAAATGACTCCAGAGCACTTATAAACCCGCTTGCAACGAAATGACTCCAGAGCACTTAAAAAGCCGCTTACAACGAAATGCCTTCAGAGCACTTAAAAACCCGCTTGCAACGAAATGACTCCAGAGCACTTAAAAACCCGCTTGCAACGAAATGACTCCAGAGCACGTAAAAACCCGCTTGCAACGAAATGACTCCAGAGCACTTAAAAAACCCGCTTCCAGTGAAATGTCTGAGAAGTATGTAAAAACCCGCTTGCAATGAAATGACTCCAGAGCACGTAAAAACCCGCTTGCAACGAAATGACTCCAGAGCACTGAAAAAACCGCTTACAACAAAATGCCCTCAGAGCACTTAAAAACCCGCTTGCAACGAAATGACTCCAGAGCACTTAAAAACCCGCTTGCAATGAAATGACTCCAGAGCACTTAAAAACCCGCTTGCAACGAAATGACTACAGAACACTTAAAAACCCGCTTGCATCGAAATGACTCCAGAACACGTAAAAATCCGCTTGCAACGAAATGACACCAGAGCACTTAAAAACCCGCTTACAACGAAATGCCTCCAGAGCACTCAAAAACCCGCTTGCAACGAAATGACTCCAGAGCACTTAAAAACCCGCTCACAACGAAATGCCTTCAGAGCACTTAAAAACCCGCTTGCAAAGAAATGACTCCAGAACACTTAAAAACCAGCTTGCAACGAAATGACTCCATAGCCCTTAAAAACCCGCTTGCAACGAAATGACTCCAGAGCATTTAAAAACGCGCTTGCAACGAAATGACTCCAGAGCACTTAAACACCCGCTTGCAACAAAATGACTCCAGAGCACTTAAAAACCCGCTTGCAACGAAATGACTCCAGAGCACTTAAAAACCCGCTTGCAACGAAATGACTCCAGAGTACTTAAAAACCCGCTAGCAATGAAAGGTCTACAGAGCACTTAAAAAACCCGCTTCCAGTGAAATGTCTGAGAAGTATGTAAAAACCCGCTTGCAACGAAATGACTCCAGAACACGTAAAAACCCGCTTGCAACGAAATGACTCCAGAGCACTTAAAAACCCGCTTGCAACGAAATGACTCCAGAGTACTTAAAAACCCGCTTGCAACGAAATGACTCCAGAACACTTAAAAAACCCGCTTCCAGTGAAATGTCTGAGAAGTATGTAAAAACCCGCTTGCAATGAAATGACTCCAAAGCACGTAAAAACCCGCTTGCAACGAAATGACTCCAGAGCACTTAAAAAACCCGCTTCCAGTGAAATGTCTGAGAAGTATGTAAAAACCCGCTTGCAATGAAATGACTCCAGAGCACGTAAAAACCCGCTTGCAACGAAATGACTCCAGAGCACTTAAAAACCCGCTTGCAACGAAATGACTCCAGAGCACTTAAAAACCCGCTTGCAACGAAATGACTCCAGAGCACTTAAAAACCCGCTTGCAACGAAATGACTCCAGAACACTTAAAAACCCGCTTGCAACGAAATGACTCCAGAGCACTTAAAAACCCGCTTGCAACGAAATGACTCCAGAGCACTTAAAAACCCGCTTGCAACGAAATGACTCCAGAGCACTTAAAAACCCGCTTGCAACGAAATGACTCCAGAGCACTTAAAAACCCGCTTGCAATGAAAAGAGTCCAGAACACTTAAAAACCCGCTTGCAACGAAATGACTCCAGAGAATTTAAAAACCCGCTTGCAACGAAATGACTCCAGAGCACTTAAACACCCGCTTGCAACGAAATGACTCCAGAGCACTTAAAAACCCGCTTGCAACGAAATGACTCCAGAGCACTTAAAAACCCGATTGCAACGAAATGACTCCAGAGTACTTAAAAACCCGCTTGCAACGAAATGACTCCAGAGCACTTAAAAAACCCGCTTCCAGTGAAAAGTCTGAGAAGTATGTAAAAACCCGCTTGCAATGAAATGACTCCAGAGCACGGAAAAACCCGCTTGCAACGAAATGACTCCAGAGCACTTAAAAACCCGCTTACAACGAAATGCCTCCAGAGCACTTAAAAACCCGCTTGCAACGAAATGACTCCAGAGCACTTAAAAACCCGCTTGCAACGAAATGACTCCAGAGCACTTAAAAACCCGCTTGCAACGAAATGACTCCAGAGCACTTAAAAACCCGCTTGCAACGAAATGACTCCAGAGCACTTAAAAACCCGCTTGCAACGAAATGACTCCAGAGCACTTAAAAACCCGCTTGCAACGAAATGACTCCAGAGCACTTAAAAACCCGCTTGCAACGAAATGACTCCAGAGCACTTAAAAACCCGCTTGCAACGAAATGACTCCAGAGTACTTAAAAACCCGCTTGAAACGAAAGGCCAACAGAGCACTTAAAAAACCCGCTTCCAGTGAAATGTCTGAGAAGTATGTAAAAACACGCTTACAACGAAATGACTCCAGAACACGTAAAAACCCGCTTGCAACGAAGTGACTCCAGAGCACTTAAAAACCCGCTTGCAACGAAATGACTCCAGAGTACTTAAAAACCCGCTTGAAACGAAAGGCCAACAGAGCACTTAAAAAACCCGCTTCCAGTGAAATGTCTGAGAAGTATGTAAAAACACGCTTGCAACGAAATGACTCCAGAACACGTAAAAACCCGCTTGCAACGAAGTGACTCCAGAGCACTTAAAAACCCGCTTGCAACGAAATGACTCCAGAGTACTTAAAAACCCGCTTGCAACGAAATGACTCCAGAGCACTTAAAAACCCGCTTGCAACGAAATGACTCGAGAGCACTTAAAAACCCGCTTGCGACGAAATGACTCTAGAGCACTTAAAAACCCGCTTGCAACGAAATGACTCCAGAGTACTTAAAAACCCGCTAGCAATGAAAGGTCTACAGAGCACTTAAAAAACCCGCTTCCAGTGAAATGTCTGAGAAGTATGTAAAAACCCGCTTGGAACGAAATGACTCCAGAGCACTTATAAACCCGCTTGCAACGAAATGACTCCAGAGCACTTAAAAACCCGCTTACAACGAAATGCCTTCAGAGCACTTAAAAACCCGCTTGCAACGAAATGACTCCAGAGCACTTAAAAACCCGCTTGCAACGAAATGACTCCAGAGCACGTAAAAACCCGCTTGCAACGAAATGACTCCAGAGCACTTAAAAAACCCGCTTCCAGTGAAATGTCTGAGAAGTATGTAAAAACCCGCTTGCAATGAAATGACTCCAGAGCACGTAAAAACCCGCTTGCAACGAAATGACTCCAGAGCACTGAAAAAACCGCTTACGACGAAATGCCCTCAGAGCACTTAAAAACCCGCTTGCAACGAAATGACTCCAGAGCACTTAAAAACCCGCTTGCAATGAAATGACTCCAGAGCACTTAAAAACCCGCTTGCAACGAAATGACTCCAGAACACTTAAAAACCCGCTTGCATCGAAATGACTCCAGAGCACTTAAAAACCCGCTTGCAACGAAATGACTCCAGAGCACTTAAAAACCCGCTTGCAACGAAATGACTCCAGAGCATTTAAAAACCCGCTTGCAACGAAATGACTCCAGAGCACTTAAACACCCGCTTGCAACGAAATGACTCCAGAGCACTTAAAAACCCGCTTGCAACGAAATGACTCCAGAGCACTTAAAAACCCGCTTGCAACGAAATGACTCCAGAGTACTTAAAAACCCGTTTGCAACGAAATGACTCCAGAGCACTTAAAAAACCCGCTTCCAGTGAAAAGTCTGAGAAGTATGTAAAAACCCGCTTGCAATGAAAAGACTCCAGAGCACGGAAAAACCCGCTTGCAACGAAATGACTCCAGAGCACTTAAAAACCCGCTTACAACGAAATGCCTCCAGAGCACTTAAAAACCCGCTTGCAACGAAATGACTCCAGAGCACTTAAAAACCCGCTTGCAACGAAATGACTCCAGAGCACTTAAACACCCGCTTGCAACGAAATGACTCCAGAGCACTTAAAAACCCGCTTGCAACGAAATGACTCCAGAGCACTTAAAAACCCGCTTGCAACGAAATGACTCCAGAGCACTTAAAAACCCGCTTGCAACGAAATGACTCCAGAGCACTTAAAAACCCGCTTGCAACGAAATGACTCCAGAGCACTTAAAAACCCGCTTGCAACGAAATGACTCCAGAGTACTTAAAAACCTGCTTGCAACGAAAGGCCAACAGAGCACTTAAAAAACCCGCTTCCAGTGAAATATCTGAGAAGTATGTAAAAACACGCTTGCAACGAAATGACTCCAGAACACGTAAAAACCCGCTTGCAACGAAGTGACTCCAGAGCACTTAAAAACCCGCTTGCAACGAAATGACTCCAGAGTACTTAAAAACCCGCTAGCAATGAAAGGTCTACAGAGCACTTAAAAAACCCACTTCCAGTGAAATGTCTGAGAAGTATGTAAAAACCCGCTTGCAACGAAATGACTCCAGAACACGTAAAAACCCGCTTGCAACGAAATGACTCCAGAGCACTTAAAAACCCGCTTACAACGAAATGCCTTCAGAGCACTTAAAAACCCGCTTGCAACGAAATGACTCCAGGGCACTTAAAAACCCGCTTGCAACGAAATGACTCCAGAGCACTTAAAAAACCCGCTTCCAGTGAAATGTCTGAGAAGTATGTAAAAACCCGCTTGCAATGAAATGACTCCAGAGCACGTAAAAACCCGCTTGCAACGAAATGACTCCAGAGCACTTAAAAACCCGCTTGCAACGAAATGACTCCAGAGCACTTAAAAACCCGCTTGCAACGAAATGACTCCAGAGCACTTAAAAACCCGCTTGCAACGAAATGACTCCAGAACACTTAAAAACCCGCTTGCAACGAAATGACTCCAGAGCACTTAAAAACCCGCTTGCAACGAAATGACTCCAGAGCACTTAAAAACCCGCTTGCAACGAAATGACTCCAGAGCACTTAAAAACCCGCTTGCAACGAAATGACTCCAGAGCACTTAAAAACCCGCTTGCAACGAAAAGAGTCCAGAACACTTAAAAACCCGCTTGCAACGAAATGACTCCAGAGCACTTAAACACCCGCTTGCAATGAAAGGTCTACAGAGCACTTAAAAAACCCACTTCCAGTGAAATGTCTGAGAAGTATGTAAAAACCCGCTTGCAACGAAATGACTCCAGAACACGTAAAAACCCGCTTGCAACGAAATGACTCCAGAGCACTTAAAAACCCGCTTACAACGAAATGCCTTCAGAGCACTTAAAAACCCGCTTGCAACGAAATGACTCCAGGGCACTTAAAAACCCGCTTGCAACGAAATGACTCCAGAGCACTTAAAAAACCCGCTTCCAGTGAAATGTCTGAGAAGTATGTAAAAACCCGCTTGCAATGAAATGACTCCAGAGCACGTAAAAACCCGCTTGCAACGAAATGACTCCAGAGCACTTAAAAACCCGCTTGCAACGAAATGACTCCAGAGCACTTAAAAACCCGCTTGCAACGAAATGACTCCAGAGCACTTAAAAACCCGCTTGCAACGAAATGACTCCAGAACACTTAAAAACCCGCTTGCAACGAAATGACTCCAGAGCACTTAAAAACCCGCTTGCAACGAAATGACTCCAGAGCACTTAAAAACCCGCTTGCAACGAAATGACTCCAGAGCACTTAAAAACCCGCTTGCAACGAAATGACTCCAGAGCACTTAAAAACCCGCTTGCAACGAAAAGAGTCCAGAACACTTAAAAACCCGCTTGCAACGAAATGACTCCAGAGCACTTAAACACCCGCTTGCAACGAAATGACTCCAGAGCACTTAAAAACCCGCTTGCAACGAAATGACTCCAGAGCACTTAAAAACCCGCTTGCAACGAAATGACTCCAGAGCACTTAAAAACCCGCTTGCAACGAAATGACTCCAGAGCACTTAAAAACCCGCTTGCAACGAAATGACTCCAGAGCACTTAAAAACCCGCTTGCAACGAAATGACTCCAGAGCACTTAAAAACCCGCTTGCAACGAAATGACTCCAGAGCACTTAAAAACCCGCTTGCAACGAAATGACTCCAGAGTACTTAAAAACCCGCTTGAAACGAAAGGCCAACAGAGCACTTAAAAAACCCGCTTCCAGTGAAATGTCTGAGAAGTATGTAAAAACACGCTTGCAACGAAATGACTCCAGAACACGTAAAAACCCGCTTGCAACGAAGGGACTCCAGAGCACTTAAAAACCCGCTTGCAACGAAATGACTCCAGAGTACTTAAAAACCCGCTTGCAACGAAATGACTCCAGAGCACTTAAAAAACCCGCTTCCAGTGAAAAGTCTGAGAAGTATGTAAAAACCCGCTTGCAATGAAATGACTCCAGAGCACGGAAAAACCCGCTTGCAACGAAATGACTCCAGAGCACTTAAAAACCCGCTTACAACGAAATGCCTCCAGAGCACTTAAAAACCCGCTTGCAACGAAATGACTCCAGAGCACTTAAAAACCCGCTTGCAACGAAATGACTCCAGAGCACTTAAAAACCCGCTTGCAACGAAATGACTCCAGAGCACTTAAAAACCCGCTTGCAACGAAATGACTCCAGAGCACTTAAAAACCCGCTTGCAACGAAATGACTCCAGAGCACTTAAAAACCCGCTTGCAACGAAATGACTCCAGAGCACTTAAAAACCCGCTTGCAACGAAATGACTCCAGAGCACTTAAAAACCCGCTTGCAACGAAATGACTCCAGAGTACTTAAAAACCCGCTTGAAACGAAAGGCCAACAGAGCAATTAAAAAACCCGCTTCCAGTGAAATGTCTGAGAAGTATGTAAAAACACGCTTGCAACGAAATGACTCCAGAACACGTAAAAACCCGCTTGCAACGAAGGGACTCCAGAGTACTTAAAAACCCGCTTGCAACGAAATGACTCCAGAGCACTTAAAAACCCGCTTGCAACGAAATGACTCGAGAGCACTTAAAAACCCGCTTGCGACGAAATGACTCTAGAGCACTTAAAAACCCGCTTGCAACGAAATGACTCCAGAGTACTTAAAAACCCGCTAGCAATGAAAGGTCTACAGAGCACTTAAAAAACCCGCTTCCAGTGAAATGTCTGAGAAGTATGTAAAAACCCGCTTGGAACGAAATGACTCCAGAGCACTTATAAACCCGCTTGCAACGAAATGACTCCAGAGCACTTAAAAACCCGCTTACAACGAAATGCCTTCAGAGCACTTAAAAACCCGCTTGCAACGAAATGACTCCAGAGCACTTAAAAACCCGCTTGCAACGAAATGACTCCAGATCACGTAAAAACCCGCTTGCAACGAAATGACTCCAGAGCACTTAAAAAACCCGCTTCCAGTGAAATGTCTGAGAAGTATGTAAAAACCTGCTTGCAATGAAATGACTCCAGAGCACGTAAAAACCCGCTTGCAACGAAATGACTCCAGAGCACTGAAAAAACCGCTTACAACAAAATGCCCTCAGAGCACTTAAAAACCCGCTTGCAACGAAATGACTCCAGAGCACTTAAAAACCCGCTTGCAATGAAATGACTCCAGAGCACTTAAAAACCCGCTTGCAACGAAATGACTACAGAACACTTAAAAACCCGCTTGCATCGAAATGACTCCAGAACACGTAAAAATCCGCTTGCAACGAAATGACACCAGAGCACTTAAAAACCCGCTTACAACGAAATGCCTCCAGAGCACTCAAAAATCCGCTTGCAACGAAATGACTCCAGAGCACTTAAAAACCCGCTCACAACGAAATGCCTTCAGAGCACTTAAAAACCCGCTTGCAAAGAAATGACTCCAGAACACTTAAAAACCAGCTTGCAACGAAATGACTCCAGAGCACTTAAAAACCCGCTTGCAACGAAATGACTCCAGAGCATTTAAAAACGCGCTTGCAACGAAATGACTCCAGAGCACTTAACCACCCGCTTGCAACAAAATGACTCCAGAGCACTTAAAAACCCGCTTGCAACGAAATGACTCCAGAGCACTTAAAAACCCGCTTGCAACGAAATGACTCCAGAGTACTTAAAAACCCGCTAGCAATGAAAGGTCTACAGAGCACTTAAAAAACCTGCTTCCAGTGAAATGTCTGAGAAGTATGTAAAAACCCGCTTGCAACGAAATTACTCCAGAAAACGTAAAAACCCGCTTGCAACGAAATGACTCCAGAGCACTTAAAAACCCGCTTGCAACGAAATGACTCCAGAGTACTTAAAAACCCGCTAGCAATGAAAGGTCTACAGAGCACTTAAAAAACCCACTTCCAGTGAAATGTCTGAGAAGTATGTAAAAACCCGCTTGCAACGAAATGACTCCAGAACACGTAAAAACCCGCTTGCAACGAAATGACTCCAGAGCACTTAAAAACCCGCTTACAACGAAATGCCTTCAGAGCACTTAAAAACCCGCTTGCAACGAAATGACTCCAGGGCACTTAAAAACCCGCTTGCAACGAAATGACTCCAGAGCACTTAAAAACCCGCTTGCAACGAAATGACTCCAGAGCACTTAAAAAACCCGCTTCCAGTGAAATGTCTGAGAAGTATGTAAAAACCCGCTTGCAATGAAATGACTCCAAAGCACGTAAAAACCCGCTTGCAACGAAATGACTCCAGAGCACTTAAAAAACCCGCTTCCAGTGAAATGTCTGAGAAGTATGTAAAAACCCGCTTGCAAGGAAATGACTCCAGAGCACGTAAAAACCCGCTTGCAACGAAATGACTCCAGAGCACTTAAAAACCCGCTTGCAACGAAATGACTCCAGGGCACTTAAAAACCCGCTTGCAACGAAATGACTCCAGAGCACTTAAAAACCCGCTTGCAACGAAATGACTCCAGAACACTTAAAAACCCGCTTGCAACGAAATGCCTCCAGAGCACTTAAAAACCCGCTTGCAACGAAATGACTCCAGAGCACTTAAAAACCCGCTTGCAACGAAATGACTCCAGAGCACTTAAAAACCCGCTTGCAACGAAATGACTCCAGAGTACTTAAAAACCCGCTTGAAACGAAAGGCCAACAGAGCACTTAAAAAACCCGCTTCCAGTGAAATGTCTGAGAAGTATGTAAAAACACGCTTGCAACGAAATGACTCCAGAACACGTAAAAACCCGCTTGCAACGAAGGGACTCCAGAGCACTTAAAAACCCGCTTGCAACGAAATGACTCCAGAGTACTTAAAAACCCGCTTGCAACGAAATGACTCCAGAGCACTTAAAAAACCCGCTTCCAGTGAAAAGTCTGAGAAGTATGTAAAAACCCGCTTGCAATGAAATGACTCCAGAGCACGGAAAAACCCGCTTGCAACGAAATGACTCCAGAGCACTTAAAAACCCGCTTACAACGAAATGCCTCCAGAGCACTTAAAAACCCGCTTGCAACGAAATGACTCCAGAGCACTTAAAAACCCGCTTGCAACGAAATGACTCCAGAGCACTTAAAAACCCGCTTGCAACGAAATGACTCCAGAGCACTTAAAAACCCGCTTGCAACGAAATGACTCCAGAGCACTTAAAAACCCGCTTGCAACGAAATGACTCCAGAGCACTTAAAAACCCGCTTGCAACGAAATGACTCCAGAGCACTTAAAAACCCGCTTGCAACGAAATGACTCCAGAGCACTTAAAAACCCGCTTGCAACGAAATGACTCCAGAGTACTTAAAAACCCGCTTGAAACGAAAGGCCAACAGAGCAATTAAAAAACCCGCTTCCAGTGAAATGTCTGAGAAGTATGTAAAAACACGCTTGCAACGAAATGACTCCAGAACACGTAAAAACCCGCTTGCAACGAAGGGACTCCAGAGTACTTAAAAACCCGCTTGCAACGAAATGACTCCAGAGCACTTAAAAACCCGCTTGCAACGAAATGACTCGAGAGCACTTAAAAACCCGCTTGCGACGAAATGACTCTAGAGCACTTAAAAACCCGCTTGCAACGAAATGACTCCAGAGTACTTAAAAACCCGCTAGCAATGAAAGGTCTACAGAGCACTTAAAAAACCCGCTTCCAGTGAAATGTCTGAGAAGTATGTAAAAACCCGCTTGGAACGAAATGACTCCAGAGCACTTATAAACCCGCTTGCAACGAAATGACTCCAGAGCACTTAAAAACCCGCTTACAACGAAATGCCTTCAGAGCACTTAAAAACCCGCTTGCAACGAAATGACTCCAGAGCACTTAAAAACCCGCTTGCAACGAAATGACTCCAGATCACGTAAAAACCCGCTTGCAACGAAATGACTCCAGAGCACTTAAAAAACCCGCTTCCAGTGAAATGTCTGAGAAGTATGTAAAAACCCGCTTGCAATGAAATGACTCCAGAGCACGTAAAAACCCGCTTGCAACGAAATGACTCCAGAGCACTGAAAAAACCGCTTACAACAAAATGCCCTCAGAGCACTTAAAAACCCGCTTGCAACGAAATGACTCCAGAGCACTTAAAAACCCGCTTGCAATGAAATGACTCCAGAGCACTTAAAAACCCGCTTGCAACGAAATGACTACAGAACACTTAAAAACCCGCTTGCATCGAAATGACTCCAGAACACGTAAAAATCCGCTTGCAACGAAATGACACCAGAGCACTTAAAAACCCGCTTACAACGAAATGCCTCCAGAGCACTCAAAAACCCGCTTGCAACGAAATGACTCCAGAGCACTTAAAAACCCGCTCACAACGAAATGCCTTCAGAGCACTTAAAAACCCGCTTGCAAAGAAATGACTCCAGAACACTTAAAAACCAGCTTGCAACGAAATGACTCCAGAGCACTTAAAAACCCGCTTGCAACGAAATGACTCCAGAGCATTTAAAAACGCGCTTGCAACGAAATGACTCCAGAGCACTTAACCACCCGCTTGCAACAAAATGACTCCAGAGCACTTAAAAACCCGCTTGCAACGAAATGACTCCAGAGCACTTAAAAACCCGCTTGCAACGAAATGACTCCAGAGTACTTAAAAACCCGCTAGCAATGAAAGGTCTACAGAGCACTTAAAAAACCTGCTTCCAGTGAAATGTCTGAGAAGTATGTAAAAACCCGCTTGCAACGAAATGACTCCAGAAAACGTAAAAACCCGCTTGCAACGAAATGACTCCAGAGCACTTAAAAACCCGCTTGCAACGAAATGACTCCAGAGTACTTAAAAACCCGCTAGCAATGAAAGGTCTACAGAGCACTTAAAAAACCCACTTCCAGTGAAATGTCTGAGAAGTATGTAAAAACCCGCTTGCAACGAAATGACTCCAGAACACGTAAAAACCCGCTTGCAACGAAATGACTCCAGAGCACTTAAAAACCCGCTTACAACGAAATGCCTTCAGAGCACTTAAAAACCCGCTTGCAACGAAATGACTCCAGGGCACTTAAAAACCCGCTTGCAACGAAATGACTCCAGAGCACTTAAAAACCCGCTTGCAACGAAATGACTCCAGAGCACTTAAAAAACCCGCTTCCAGTGAAATGTCTGAGAAGTATGTAAAAACCCGCTTGCAATGAAATGACTCCAAAGCACGTAAAAACCCGCTTGCAACGAAATGACTCCAGAGCACTTAAAAAACCCGCTTCCAGTGAAATGTCTGAGAAGTATGTAAAAACCCGCTTGCAAGGAAATGACTCCAGAGCACGTAAAAACCCGCTTGCAACGAAATGACTCCAGAGCACTTAAAAACCCGCTTGCAACGAAATGACTCCAGAGCACTTAAAAACCCGCTTGCAACGAAATGACTCCAGAGCACTTAAAAACCCGCTTGCAACGAAATGACTCCAGAGCACTTAAAAACCCGCTTGCAACGAAATGACTCCAGAGCACTTAAAAACCCGCTTGCAACGAAATGACTCCAGAGCACTTAAAAACCCGCTTGCAACGAAATGACTCCAGAGCACTTAAAAACCCGCTTGCAACGAAATGACTCCAGAGCACTTAAAAACCCGCTTGCAATGAAAAGAGTCCAGAACACTTAAAAACCCGCTTGCAACGAAATGACTCCAGAGAATTTAAAAACCCGCTTGCAACGAAATGACTCCAGAGCACTTAAACACCCGCTTGCAACGAAATGACTCCAGAGCACTTAAAAACCCGCTTGCAACGAAATGACTCCAGAGCACTTAAAAACCCGATTGCAACGAAATGACTCCAGAGTACTTAAAAACCCGCTTGCAACGAAATGACTCCAGAGCACTTAAAAAACCCGCTTCCAGTGAAAAGTCTGAGAAGTATGTAAAAACCCGCTTGCAATGAAATGACTCCAGAGCACGGAAAAACCCGCTTGCAACGAAATGACTCCAGAGCACTTAAAAACCCGCTTACAACGAAATGCCTCCAGAGCACTTAAAAACCCGCTTGCAACGAAATGACTCCAGAGCACTTAAAAACCCGCTTGCAACGAAATGACTCCAGAGCACTTAAAAACCCGCTTGCAACGAAATGACTCCAGAGCACTTAAAAACCCGCTTGCAACGAAATGACTCCAGAGCACTTAAAAACCCGCTTGCAACGAAATGACTCCAGAGCACTTAAAAACCCGCTTGCAACGAAATGACTCCAGAGCACTTAAAAACCCGCTTGCAACGAAATGACTCCAGAGCACTTAAAAACCCGCTTGCAACGAAATGACTCCAGAGTACTTAAAAACCCGCTTGAAACGAAAGGCCAACAGAGCACTTAAAAAACCCGCTTCCAGTGAAATGTCTGAGAAGTATGTAAAAACACGCTTGCAACGAAATGACTCCAGAACACGTAAAAACCCGCTTGCAACGAAGTGACTCCAGAGCACTTAAAAACCCGCTTGCAACGAAATGACTCCAGAGTACTTAAAAACCCGCTTGCAACGAAATGACTCCAGAGCACTTAAAAACCCGCTTGCAACGAAATGACTCGAGAGCACTTAAAAACCCGCTTGCGACGAAATGACTCTAGAGCACTTAAAAACCCGCTTGCAACGAAATGACTCCAGAGTACTTAAAAACCCGCTAGCAATGAAAGGTCTACAGAGCACTTAAAAAACCCGCTTCCAGTGAAATGTCTGAGAAGTATGTAAAAACCCGCTTGGAACGAAATGACTCCAGAGCACTTATAAACCCGCTTGCAAGGAAATGACTCCAGAGCACTTAAAAACCCGCTTACAACGAAATGCCTTCAGAGCACTTAAAAACCCGCTTGCAACGAAATGACTCCAGAGCACTTAAAAACCCGCTTGCAACGAAATGACTCCAGAGCACGTAAAAACCCGCTTGCAACGAAATGACTCCAGAGCACTTAAAAAACCCGCTTCCAGTGAAATGTCTGAGAAGTATGTAAAAACCCGCTTGCAATGAAATGACTCCAGAGCACGTAAAAACCCGCTTGCAACGAAATGACTCCAGAGCACTGAAAAAACCGCTTACAACGAAATGCCCTCAGAGCACTTAAAAACCCGCTTGCAACGAAATGACTCCAGAGCACTTAAAAACCCGCTTCCAGTGAAAAGTCTGAGAAGTATGTAAAAACCCGCTTGCAATGAAAAGACTCCAGAGCACGGAAAAACCCGCTTGCAACGAAATGACTCCAGAGCACTTAAAAACCCGCTTACAACGAAATGCCTCCAGAGCACTTAAAAACCCGCTTGCAACGAAATGACTCCAGAGCACTTAAAAACCCGCTTGCAACGAAATGACTCCAGAGCACTTAAACACCCGCTTGCAACGAAATGACTCCAGAGCACTTAAAAACCCGCTTGCAACGAAATGACTCCAGAGCACTTAAAAACCCGCTTGCAACGAAATGACTCCAGAGCACTTAAAAACCCGCTTGCAACGAAATGACTCCAGAGCACTTAAAAACCCGCTTGCAACGAAATGACTCCAGAGCACTTAAAAACCCGCTTGCAACGAAATGACTCCAGAGTACTTAAAAACCTGCTTGCAACGAAAGGCCAACAGAGCACTTAAAAAACCCGCTTCCAGTGAAATATCTGAGAAGTATGTAAAAACACGCTTGCAACGAAATGACTCCAGAACACGTAAAAACCCGCTTGCAACGAAGTGACTCCAGAGCACTTAAAAACCCGCTTGCAACGAAATGAATCCAGAGTACTTAAAAACCCGCTAGCAATGAAAGGTCTACAGAGCACTTAAAAAACCCACTTCCAGTGAAATGTCTGAGAAGTATGTAAAAACCCGCTTGCAACGAAATGACTCCAGAACACGTAAAAACCCGCTTGCAACGAAATGACTCCAGAGCACTTAAAAACCCGCTTACAACGAAATGCCTTCAGAGCACTTAAAAACCCGCTTGCAACGAAATGACTCCAGGGCACTTAAAAACCCGCTTGCAACGAAATGACTCCAGAGCACTTAAAAACCCGCTTGCAACGAAATGACTCCAGAGCACTTAAAAAACCCGCTTCCAGTGAAATGTCTGAGAAGTATGTAAAAACCCGCTTGCAATGAAATGACTCCAGAGCACGTAAAAACCCGCTTGCAACGAAATGACTCCAGAGCACTTAAAAACCCGCTTGCAACGAAATGACTCCAGAGCACTTAAAAACCCGCTTGCAACGAAATGACTCCAGAGCACTTAAAAACCCGCTTGCAACGAAATGACTCCAGAACACTTAAAAACCCGCTTGCAACGAAATGACTCCAGAGCACTTAAAAACCCGCTTGAAACGAAATGACTCCAGAGCACTTAAAAACCCGCTTGCAACGAAATGACTCCAGAGCACTTAAAAACCCGCTTGCAACGAAATGACTCCAGAGCACTTAAAAACCCGCTTGCAACGAAAAGAGTCCAGAACACTTAAAAACCCGCTTGCAACGAAATGACTCCAGAGCACTTAAACACCCGCTTGCAACGAAATGACTCCAGAGCACTTAAAAACCCGCTTGCAACGAAATGACTCCAGAGCACTTAAAAACCCGCTTGCAACGAAATGACTCCAGAGTACTTAAAAACCCGCTTGCAACAAAATGACTCCAGAGCACTTAAAAAACCCGCTTCCAGTGAAAAGTCTGAGAAGTATGTAAAAACCCGCTTGCAATGAAATGACTCCAGAGCACGGAAAAACCCGCTTGCAACGAAATGACTCCAGAGCACTTAAAAACCCGCTTACAACGAAATGCCTCCAGAGCACTTAAAAACCCGCTTGCAACGAAATGACTCCAGAGCACTTAAAAACCCGCTTGCAACGAAATGACTCCAGAGCACTTAAAAACCCGCTTGCAACGAAATGACTCCAGAGCACTTAAAAACCCGCTTGCAACGAAATGACTCCAGAGCACTTAAAAACCCGCTTGCAACGAAATGACTCCAGAGCACTTAAAAACCCGCTTGCAACGAAATGACTCCAGAGCACTTAAAAACCCGCTTGCAACGAAATGACTCCAGAGCACTTAAAAACCCGCTTGCAACTAAATGACTCCAGAGTACTTAAAAACCCACTTGAAACGAAAGGCCAACAGAGCACTTAAAAAACCCGCTTCCAGTGAAAAGTCTGAGAAGTATGTAAAAACCCGCTTGCAATGAAAAGACTCCAGAGCACGGAAAAACCCGCTTGCAACGAAATGACTCCAGAGCACTTAAAAACCCGCTTACAACGAAATGCCTCCAGAGCACTTAAAAACCCGCTTGCAACGAAATGACTCCAGAGCACTTAAAAACCCGCTTGCAACGAAATGACTCCAGAGCACTTAAACACCCGCTTGCAACGAAATGACTCCAGAGCACTTAAAAACCCGCTTGCAACGAAATGACTCCAGAGCACTTAAAAACCCGCTTGCAACGAAATGACTCCAGAGCACTTAAAAACCCGCTTGCAACGAAATGACTCCAGAGCACTTAAAAACCCGCTTGCAACGAAATGACTCCAGAGCACTTAAAAACCCGCTTGCAACGAAATGACTCCAGAGTACTTAAAAACCTGCTTGCAACGAAAGGCCAACAGAGCACTTAAAAAACCCGCTTCCAGTGAAATATCTGAGAAGTATGTAAAAACACGCTTGCAACGAAATGACTCCAGAACACGTAAAAACCCGCTTGCAACGAAGTGACTCCAGAGCACTTAAAAACCCGCTTGCAACGAAATGACTCCAGAGTACTTAAAAACCCGCTAGCAATGAAAGGTCTACAGAGCACTTAAAAAACCCACTTCCAGTGAAATGTCTGAGAAGTATGTAAAAACCCGCTTGCAACGAAATGACTCCAGAACACGTAAAAACCCGCTTGCAACGAAATGACTCCAGAGCACTTAAAAACCCGCTTACAACGAAATGCCTTCAGAGCACTTAAAAACCCGCTTGCAACGAAATGACTCCAGGGCACTTAAAAACCCGCTTGCAACGAAATGACTCCAGAGCACTTAAAAACCCGCTTGCAACGAAATGACTCCAGAGCACTTAAAACACCCGCTTCCAGTGAAATGTCTGAGAAGTATGTAAAAACCCGCTTGCAATGAAATGACTCCAGAGCACGTAAAAACCCGCTTGCAACGAAATGACTCCAGAGCACTTAAAAACCCGCTTGCAACGAAATGACTCCAGAGCACTTAAAAACCCGCTTGCAACGAAATGACTCCAGAGCACTTAAAAACCCGCTTGCAACGAAATGACTCCAGAACACTTAAAAACCCGCTTGCAACGAAATGACTCCAGAGCACTTAAAAACCCGCTTGCAACGAAATGACTCCAGAGCACTTAAAAACCCGCTTGCAACGAAATGACTCCAGAGCACTTAAAAACCCGCTTGCAACGAAATGACTCCAGAGCACTTAAAAACCCGCTTGCAACGAAAAGAGTCCAGAACACTTAAAAACCCGCTTGCAACGAAATGACTCCAGAGCACTTAAACACCCGCTTGCAACGAAATGACTCCAGAGCACTTAAAAACCCGCTTGCAACGAAATGACTCCAGAGCACTTAAAAACCCGCTTGCAACGAAATGACTCCAGAGTACTTAAAAACCCGCTTGCAACAAAATGACTCCAGAGCACTTAAAAAACCCGCTTCCAGTGAAAAGTCTGAGAAGTATGTAAAAACCCGCTTGCAATGAAATGACTCCAGAGCACGGAAAAACCCGCTTGCAACGAAATGACTCCAGAGCACTTAAAAACCCGCTTACAACGAAATGCCTCCAGAGCACTTAAAAACCCGCTTGCAACGAAATGACTCCAGAGCACTTAAAAACCCGCTTGCAACGAAATGACTCCAGAGCACTTAAAAACCCGCTTGCAACGAAATGACTCCAGAGCACTTAAAAACCCGCTTGCAACGAAATGACTCCAGAGCACTTAAAAACCCGCTTGCAACGAAATGACTCCAGAGCACTTAAAAACCCGCTTGCAACGAAATGACTCCAGAGCACTTAAAAACCCGCTTGCAACGAAATGACTCCAGAGCACTTAAAAACCCGCTTGCAACTAAATGACTCCAGAGTACTTAAAAACCCACTTGAAACGAAAGGCCAACAGAGCACTTAAAAAACCCGCTTCCAGTGAAATGTCTGAGAAGTATGTAAAAACACGCTTGCAACGAAATGACTCCAGAACACGTAAAAACCCGCTTGCAACGAAGGGACTCCAGAGCACTTAAAAACCCGCTTGCAACGAAATGACTCCAGAGTACTTAAAAACCCGCTTGCAACGAAATGACTCCAGAGCACTTAAAAACCCGCTTGCAACGAAATGACTCGAGAGCACTTAAAAACCCGCTTGCGACGAAATGACTCTAGAGCACTTAAAAACCCGCTTGCAACGAAATGACTCCAGAGTACTTAAAAACCCGCTAGCAATGAAAGGTCTACAGAGCACTTAAAAAACCCGCTTCCAGTGAAATGTCTGAGAAGTATGTAAAAATCCGCTTGGAACGAAATGACTCCAGAGCACTTATAAACCCGCTTGCAACGAAATGACTCCAGAGCACTTAAAAACCCGCTTACAACGAAATGCCTTCAGAGCACTTAAAAACCCGCTTGCAACGAAATGACTCCAGAGCACTTAAAAACCCGCTTGCAACGAAATGACTCCGGAGCACGTAAAAACCCGCTTGCAACGAAATGACTCCAGAGCACTTAAAAACCCGCTTGCAACGAAATGACTCCAGAACACTTAAAAACCCGCTTGCATCGAAATGACTCCAGAGCACTTAAAAACCCGCTTGCAACGAAATGACTCCAGAGCACTTAAAAACCCGCTTGCAACGAAATGACTCCAGAGTACTTAAAAACCCGCTTGCAACGAAATGACTCCAGAGCACTTAAAAAACCCGCTTCCAGTGAAAAGTCTGAGAAGTATGTAAAAACCCGCTTGCAATGAAATGACTCCAGAGCACGGAAAAACCCGCTTGCAACGAAATGACTCCAGAGCACTTAAAAACCCGCTTACAACGAAATGCCTCCAGAGCACTTAAAAACCCGCTTGCAACGAAATGACTCCAGAGCACTTAAAAACCCGCTTGCAACGAAATGACTCCAGAGCACGTAAACACCCGCTTGCAACGAAATGACTCCAGAGCACTTAAAAACCCGCTTGCAACGAAATGACTCCAGAGCACTTAAAAACCCGCTTGCAACGAAATGACTCCAGAGCACTTAAAAACCCGCTTGCAACGAAATGACTCCAGAGCACTTAAAAACCCGCTTGCAACGAAATGACTCCAGAGTACTTAAAAACCCGCTTGCAACGAAAGGCCAACAGAGCACTTAAAAAACCCGCTTCCAGTGAAATATCTGAGAAGTATGTAAAAACACGCTTGCAACGAAATGACTCCAGAACACGTAAAAACCCGCTTGCAACGAAGTGACTCCAGAGCACTTAAAAACCCGCTTGCAACGAAATGACTCCAGAGTACTTAAAAACCCGCTTGCAACGAAATGACTCCAGAGCACTTAAAAACCCGCTTGCAACGAAATGACTCCAGAGCACTTAAAAACCTGCTTGCGACGAAATGACTCTAGAGCACTTAAAAACCCGCTTGCAACGAAATGACTCCAGAGTACTTAAAAACCCGCTAGCAATGAAAGGTCTACAGAGCACTTAAAAAACCCGCTTCCAGTGAAATGTCTGAGAAGTATGTAAAAACCCGCTTGCAACGAAATGACTCCAGAACACGTAAAAACCCGCTTGCAACGAAATGACTCCAGAGCACTTAAAAACCCGCTTACAACGAAATGCCTTCAGAGCACTTAAAAACCCGCTTGCAACGAAATGACTCCAGAGCACTTAAAAACCCGCTTGCAACGAAATGACTCCAGAGCACTTAAAAACCCGCTTGCAACGAAATGACTCCAGAGTACTTAAAAACCCGCGTGCAACGAAATGACTCCAGAGCACTTAAAAACCTGCTTGCAACGAAATGACTCCAGAGCACTTAAAAACCCGCATGCAACGAAATGACTCCAGAGCACTTAAAAACCCGCTTGCAACGAAATGACTCCAGAGCACTTAAAAACCCGCTCACAACGAAATGCCTTCAGAGCACTTAAAAACCCGCTTGCAACGAAATGACTCCAGAGCACTTAAAAACCCGCTTGCGACGAAATGACTCTAGAGCACTTAAAAACCCGCTTGCAACGAAATGACTCCAGAGTACTTAAAAACCCGCTAGCAATGAAAGGTCTACAGAGCACTTAAAAAACCCGCTTCCAGTGAAATGTCTGAGAAGCATGTAAAAACCCGCTTGCAACGAAATGACTCCAGAACACGTAAAAACCCGCTTGCAACGAAATGACTTCAGAGCACTTAAAAACCCGCTTGCAACGAAATGACTCCAGAGTACTTAAAAACCCGCTTGCAACGAAATGACTCCAGAGCACTTAAAAACCCGCTTACAACGAAATGCCTTCAGAGCACTTAAAAACCCGCTTGCAACGAAATGACTCCAGAGCACTTAAAAACCCGCTTGCAACGAAATGACTTCAGAGCACTTAAAAACCCGCTTGCAACGAAATGACTCCAGAGCACTTAAAAACCCGCTTGCAACGAAATGACTCCAGAGCACTTAAAAACCCGCTTGCAACGAAATGACTCCAGAGCACTTAAAAACCCGCATGCAACGAAATGACTCCAGAGCACTTAAAAACCCGCTTGCAACGAAATGACTCCAGAGCACTTAAAAACCCGCTCACAACGAAATGCCTTCAGAGCACTTAAAAACCCGCTTGCAAAGAAATGACTCCAGAGTACTTGAAAACCCGCTTGCAACGAAAGGCCTCCAGAGCACTTAAAAAACCCGCTTCCAGTGAAATGTCTGAGAAGTATGTAAAAACCCGCTTGCAACGATATGACTCCAGAACACGTAAAAACCCGCTTGCAAGGAAATGACTCCAGAGCACTTAAAAACCCGCTTACAACGAAATGACTCCAGAGCACTTAAAAACCCGCTTGCAACGAAATGACTCCAGAGCACTTAAAAACCCGCTTGCAACGAAATGACTCCAGAGCACTTAAAAACCCGCTTGCAACGAAATGACTCCAGAGCACTTAAAAACCCGCTTGCAACGAAATGACTCCAGAGCACTTAAAAACCCGCTTGCAACGAAATGACTCCAGAGCACTTAAAAACCCGGTTGCAACGAAATGACTCCAGAGCACTTAAAAACCCGCTTGCAACGAAATGACTCCAGAGTACTTAAAAACCCGCTTGCAACGAAATGACTCCAGAGCACTTAAAAACCCGCTTGCAACGAAATGACTCCAGAGCACTTAAAAACCCGCATGCAACGAAATGAGTCCAGAGCACTTAAAAACCCGCTTGCAACGAAATGACTCCAGAGCACTTAAAAACCCGCTCGCAACGAAATGCCTTCAGAGCACTTAAAAACCCGCTTGCAAGGAAATGACTCCAGAGTACTTGAAAACCCGCTTGCAACGAAAGGCCTACAGAGCACTTAAAAAACCCGCTTCCAGTGAAATGTCTGAGAAGTATGTAAAAACCCGCTTGCAACGAAATGACTCCAGAACACGTAAAAACCCGCTTGCAAGGAAATGACTCCAGAGCACTTAAAAACCCGCTTACAACGAAATGCCTCAAGAGCCCTTAAAAACCCGCTTGCAACGAAATGACTCCAGAGCACTTAAAAACCCGCTTGCAACGAAATGACTCCAGAGCACTTAAAAACCCGCTTGCAACGAAATGACTCCAGAGCACTTAAAAACCCGCTTGCAACGAAAAGAGTCCAGAACACTTAAAAACCCGCTTGCAACGAAATGACTCCAGAGCATTTAAAAACCCGCTTGCAACGAAATGACTCCAGAGCACTTAAAAACCCGCTTGCAACGAAATGACTCCAGAGCACTTAAAAACCCGCTTGCAACGAAATGACTCCAGAACACTTAAAAACCCGCTTGCAACGAAATGACTCCAGAGCACTTAAAAGCCCCCTTACAACGAAATGCCTTCAGAGCACTTAAAAACCCGCTTGCAACGAAATGACTCCAGAGCACTTAAAAACCCGCTTGCAATGAAATGACTCCAGAGCACTTAAAAACCCGCTTGCAACGAAATGACTCCAGAGTACTTAAAAACCTGCTTGCAACGAAATGACTCCAGAACACTTAAAAACCCGCTTGCAACGAAATGACTCCAGAGCACTTAAAAGCCCGCTTACAACGAAATGCCTTCAGAGCACTTAAAAACCCGCTTGCAACGAAATGACTCCAGAGCACTTAAAAACCCACTTGCAACGAAATGACTCCAGAGCACTTAAAAACCCGCTTGCAACGAAATGACTCCAGAACACTTAAAAGCCCACTTACAACGAAATGCCTTCAGAGCACTTAAAAACCCGCTTGCAACGAAATGACTCCAGAGCACTTAAAAACCCGCTTGCAACGAAATGACTCCAGAGCACTTAAAAACCCGCTTGCAACGAAATGACTCCAGAGCACTTAAACACCCGCTTGCAACGAAATGACTCCAGAGCACTCAAAAATCCGCTTGCAACGAAATGACTCCAGAGCACTTAAAAACCCGCTTGCAACGAAATGACTCCAGAGTACTTAAAAACCCGCTTGCAACGAAATGACTCCAGAGCACTTAAAAAACCCGCTTCCATTGAAATGTCTGAGAAGTATGTAAAAACCCGCTTGCAATGAAATGACTCCAGAGCACGTAAAAACCCGCTTGCAACGAAATGACTCCAGAGCACTTAAAAACCCGCTTGCAACGAAATGACTCCAGAGCACTTAAAATCCCGCTTGCAACGAAATGACTCCAGAACACTTAAAAACCCGCTTGCATCGAAATGACTCCAGAGCACTTAAAAACCCGCTTGCATCGAAATGACTCCAGAGCACTTAAAAACCCGCTTGCAACGAAATGACTCCAGAGCACTTAAAAGCCCCCTTACAACGAAATGCCTTCAGAGCACTTAAAAACCCGCTTGCAACGAAATGACTCCAGAGCACTTAAAAACCCGCTTGCAATGAAATGACTCCAGAGCACTTAAAAACCCGCTTGCAACGAAATGACTCCAGAGTACTTAAAAACCTGCTTGCAACGAAATGACTCCAGAACACTTAAAAACCCGCTTGCAACGAAATGACTCCAGAGCACTTAAAAGCCCGCTTACAACGAAATGCCTTCAGAGCACTTAAAAACCCGCTTGCAACGAAATGACTCCAGAGCACTTAAAAACCCACTTGCAACGAAATGACTCCAGAGCACTTAAAAACCCGCTTGCAACGAAATGACTCCAGAACACTTAAAAGCCCACTTACAACGAAATGCCTTCAGAGCACTTAAAAACCCGCTTGCAACGAAATGACTCCAGAGCACTTAAAAACCCGCTTGCAACGAAATGACTCCAGAGCACTTAAAAACCCGCTTGCAACGAAATGACTCCAGAGCACTTAAACACCCGCTTGCAACGAAATGACTCCAGAGCACTCAAAAATCCGCTTGCAACGAAATGACTCCAGAGCACTTAAAAACCCGCTTGCAACGAAATGACTCCAGAGTACTTAAAAACCCGCTTGCAACGAAATGACTCCAGAGCACTTAAAAAACCCGCTTCCATTGAAATGTCTGAGAAGTATGTAAAAACCCGCTTGCAATGAAATGACTCCAGAGCACGTAAAAACCCGCTTGCAACGAAATGACTCCAGAGCACTTAAAAACCCGCTTGCAACGAAATGACTCCAGAGCACTTAAAATCCCGCTTGCAACGAAATGACTCCAGAACACTTAAAAACCCGCTTGCAACGAAATGACTCCAGAGAACTTAATAACCCGCTTACAACGAAATGCCTTCAGAGCATTTAAAAACCCGCTTGCAACGAAATGACTCCAGAGCACTTAAAAACCCGCTTGCAACGAAATGACTCCAGAGCACTTAAAAACCCGCTTGCAACGAAATGACTCCAGAGCACTTAAAAACCCGCTTGCAACGAAATGACTCCAGAGTACTTAAAACTCGCTTGCAACGAAAAGACTCCAGAGCACTTAAAAAACCCGCTTCAATTGAAATGTCTGAGAAGTATGTAAAAACCCGCTTGCAATGAAATGACTCCCGAGCACGTAAAAACCCGCTTGCAACGAAATGACTCCAGAGCACGTAAAAACCCGCTTGCAACGAAATGACTCCAGAGCACTGAAAAACCCGCTTACAACGAAATGCCTTCAGAGCACTTAAAAACCCGCTTGCAACGAAATGACTCCAGAGCACTTAAAAACCCGCTTGCAACGAAATGACTCCAGAGCACTTAAAAACCCACTTGCAACGAAATGACTCCAGAGCACTTAAAAACCCGCTTGCAATGAAATGACTCCACAGCACTTAAAAACCCTCTTGCAAGAAAATGACTCCAGAGCACTTAAAAACCCGCTTGCAACGAAATGACTCCAGAACACTTAAAAACCCGCTTGCAACGAAATGACTCCAGAGCACTTAAAAACCCGCTTGCAACGAAATGACTCCAGAGCACTTAAACACCCGCTTGCAACGAAATGACTCCAGAGCACTTAAAAACCCGCTTGCAACGAAATGACTCCAGAGCACTTAAAAACCCGCTTGCAACGAAATGACTCCAGAGTACTTAAAAACCCGCTTGCAACGAAATGACTCCAGAGCACTTAAAAAACCCGCTTCCATTGAAATGTCTGAGAAGTATATAAAAACCCGCTTGCAATGAAATGACTCCAGAGCACGTAAAAACCCGCTTGAAACGAAATGACTCCAGAGCACTTAAAAACCCGCTTGCAACGAAATGACTCCAGAGCACTTAAAAACCCGCGTGCAACGAAATGACTCCAGAACACTTAAAAACCCGCTTGCAACGAAATGACTCCAGAGAACTTAATAACCCGCTTACAACGAAATGCCTTCAGAGCACTTAAAAACCCGCTTGCAACGAAATGACTCCAGAGCACTTAAAAACCCGCTTGCAACGAAATGACTCCAGAGCACTTAAAAACCCACTTGCAAAGAAATGACTCCAGAGCACTTAAAAACCCGCTTGCAATGAAATGACTCCACAGCACTTAAAAACCCTCTTGCAAGAAAATGACTCCAGAGCACTTAAAAACCCGCTTGCAAGGAAATGACTCCAGAACATTTAAAAACCCGCTTGCAACGAAATGACTCAAGAGCACTTAAAAACCCGCTTGCAACGAAATGACTCCAGAGCACTTAAAAACCCGCTTGCAACGAAATGACTCCAGAACACTTAAAAACCCGCTTGCAACGAAATGACTCCAGAGCACTTAAAAACCCGCTTGCAACGAAATGACTCCAGAGCACTTAAAAACCCGCTTGCAACGAAATGACTCTAGAGCACTGAAAAACCCCCGTACAACGAAATGCCTTCAGAGCACTTAAAAACCCGCTTGCAACGAAATGACTCCAGAGCACTTAAAAACCCGCTTGCAACGAAATGACTCCAGAGCACTTAAAAACCCGCTTGCAATGAAATGACTCCAGAGCACTTAAAAACCCTCTTGCAAGGAAATGACTCCAGAGCACTTAAAAACCCGCTTGCAAGGAAATGACTCCAGAGCACTTAAAAACCCGCTTGCAACGAAATGACTCCAGAGCACTTAAAAACCCGCTTGCAACGAAATGACTCCAGAGTACTTAAATAACGCTTGCAACGAAAGGCCTACAGAGCACTTAAAAAACCCGCTTCCAGTGAAATGTCTGAGAAGTATGTAAAAACCCGCTTGCAACGAAATGACTCCAGAACACGTAAAAACCCGCTTGCAACGAAATGACTCCAGAGCACTTAAAAACCCGCTTACAACGGAATGCCTCCAGAGCACTTAAAAACCTGCTTGCAACGAAATGACTCCAGAGCACTTAAAAACCCGCTTGCAACGAAATGACTCCAGAGTACTTAAAAACCCGCTTGCAACGAAAGGCCTACAGAGCACTTAAAAAACCCGCTTCCAGTGAAATGTCTGAGAAGTATGTAAAAACCCGCTTGCAACGAAATGACTCCAGAACACGTAAAAACCCGCTTGCAACGAAATGACTCCAGAGCACTTAAAAGCCGCTTGCAACGAAATGACTCCAGAGCACTTAAAAACCCGCCTGCAACGAAATGACTCCAGAGCACTTAAAAACCCACTTGCAACGAAATGACTCCAGAGCACTTAAAAACCCGCTTGCAACGAAATGACTCCAGAGCACTTAAAAACCCGCTTACAACGAAATGACTCCAGAGCACTTAAAAACCCGCTTACAACGAAATGACTCCAGAGCACTTAAAAGCCGCTTGCAACGAAATGACTCCAGAGCACTTAAAAACCCGCTTGCAACGAAATGACTCCAGAACACTTAAAAACCCGCTTGCAACGAAATGACTCCAGAGCACTTAAAAACCCGCTTGCAACGAAATGACTCCAGAGCACTTAAAAACCTGCTTGCAACGAAATGACTCCAGAACACTTAAAAACCCGCTTGCAACGAAATGACTCCAGAGCACTTAAAAACCCGCTTGCAACGAAATGACTCCAGAGCACTTAAACACCTGCTTGCAACGAAATGACTCCAGAGCACTTAAAAACCCGCTTGCAACGAAATGACTCCAGAGCACTTAAAAACCCGCTTGCAACGAAATGACTCCAGAGTACTGAAAAACTCGCTTGCAACGAAATGACTCCAGAGCACTTAAAAAACCCGCTTCCATTGAAATGTCTGAGAAGTATGTAAAAACCCGCTTGCAATGAAATGACTCCAGAGCACGTAAAAACCCGCTTGCAACGAAATGACTCCAGAGCACTTAAAAACCCGCTTACAACGAAATGCCTCCAGAGCACTTAAAAACCCGCTTGCAACGAAATGACTCCAGAGCACTTAAAAACCCGCTTGCAACGAAATGACTCCAGAGCACTTAAAAACCCGCTTGCAACGAAATGACTCCAGAGCACTTAAAAACCCGCTTGCAACGAAATGACTCCAGAGCACTTAAAAACCCGCTTGCATCGAAATGACTCCAGAGCACTTAAAAACCCGCTTGCAACGAAATGACTCCAGAGCACTTAAAAACCCGCTTGCAACGAAATGACTCCAGAGCACTTAAAAACCTGCTTGCAACGAAATGACTCCAGAACACTTAAAAACCCGCTTGCAACGAAATGACTCCAGAGCACTTAAAAGCCCGCTTACAATGAAATGCATTCAGAGCACTTAAAAACCCGCTTGCAACGAAATGACTCCAGAGCACTAAAAAACCCGCTTGCAATGAAATGACTCCAGAGCACTTAAAAACCCGCTTGCAACGAAATGACTCCAGAGTACTTAAAAACCTGCTTGCAACGAAATGACTCCAGAACACTTAAAAACCCGCTTGCAACGAAATGACTCCAGAGCACTTAAAAGCCCGCTTACAACGAAATGCCTTCAGAGCACTTAAAAACCCGCTTGCAACGAAATGACTCCAGAGCACTTAAAAACCCACTTGCAACGAAATGACTCCAGAGCACTTAAAAACCCGCTTGCAACGAAATGACTCCAGAACACTTAAAAGCCCACTTACAACGAAATGCCTTCAGAGCACTTAAAAACCCGCTTGCAACGAAATGACTCCAGAGCACTTAAAAACCCGCTTGCAACGAAATGACTCCAGAGCACTTAAAAACCCGCTTGCAACGAAATGACTCCAGAGCACTTAAACACCCGCTTGCAACGAAATGACTCCAGAGCACTCAAAAACCCGCTTGCAACGAAATGACTCCAGAGCACTTAAAAACCCGCTTGCAACGAAATGACTCCAGAGTACTTAAAAACCCGCTTGCAATGAAATGACTCCAGAGCACTTAAAAAACCCGCTTCCATTGAAATGTCTGAGAAGTATGTAAAAACCCGCTTGCAATGAAATGACTCCAGAGCACGTAAAAACCCGCTTGCAACGAAATGACTCCAGAGCACTTAAAAACCCGCTTGCAACGAAATGACTCCAGAGCACTTAAAATCCCGCTTGCAACGAAATGACTGCAGAACACTTAAAAACCCGCTTGCAACGAAATGACTCCAGAGAACTTAATAACCCGCTTACAACGAAATGCCTTCAGAGCACTTAAAAACCCGCTTGCAACGAAATGACTCCAGAGTACTTAAAAACCCGCTTGCAACGAAATGACTCCAGAGCACTTAAAAACCCGCTTGCAACGAAATGACTCCAGAGCACTTAAAAACCCGCTTGCAACGAAATGACTCCAGAGTACTTAAAACTCGATTGCAACGAAAAGACTCCAGAGCACTTAAAAAACCCGCTTCAATTGAAATGTCTGAGAAGTATGTAAAAACCCGCTTGCAATGAAATGACTCCCGAGCACGTAAAAACCCGATTGCAACGAAATAACTCCAGAGCACTGAAAAACCCGCTTACAACGAAATGCCTTCAGAGTACTTAAAAACCCGCTTGCAACGAAATGACTCCAGAGCACTTAAAAAACCCGCTTCCATTGAAATGTCTGAGAAGTATGTAAAAACCCGCTTGCAATGAAATGACTCCAGAGCACGTAAAAACCCGCTTGAAACGAAATGACTCCAGAGCACTTAAAAACCCACTTGCAACGAAATGACTCCAGAGCACTTAAAAACCCGCTTGCAACGAAATGACTCCAGAACACTTAAAAACCCGCTTGCAACGAAATGACTCCAGAGAACTTAATAACCCGCTTACAACGAAATGCCTTCAGAGCACTTAAAAACCCGCTTGCAACGAAATGACTCCAGAGCACTTAAAAACCCACTTGCAAAGAAATGACTCCAGAGCACTTAAAAACCCGCTTGCAATGAAATGACTCCACAGCACTTAAAAACCCTCTTGCAAGAAAATGACTCCAGAGCACTTAAAAACCCGCTTGCAAGGAAATGACTCCAGAACACTTAAAAACCCGCTTGCAACGAAATGACTCCAGAGCACTTAAAAACCCGCTTGCAACGAAATGACTCCAGAGCACTTAAACACCCGCTTGCAACGAAATGACTCCAGAGCACTTAAAAACCCGCTTGCAACGAAATGACTCCAGAGCACTTAAAAACCCGCTTGCAACGAAATGACTCCAGAGTACTTAAAAACCCGCTTGAAACGAAATGACTCCAGAGCACTTAAAAAACCCGCTTCCATTGAAATGTCTGAGAAGTATGTAAAAACCCGCTTGCAATGAAATGACTCCAGAGCACGTAAAAACCCGCTTGAAACGAAATGACTCCAGAGCACTTAAAAACCCGCTTGCAACGAAATGAATCCAGAGCACTTAAAAACCCGCTTGCAAAGAAATGACTCCAGAACACTTAAAAACCCGCTTGCAACGAAATGACTCCAGAGAACTTAATAACCCGCTTACAACGAAATGCATTCAGAGCACTTAAAAACCTGCTTGCAACGAAATGACTCCAGAGCACTTAAAAACCCGCTTGCAACGAAATGACTCCAGAGCACTTAAAAACCGCCTGCAACGAAATGACTCCAGAGCACTTAAAAACCCACTTGCAACGAAATGACTCCAGAGCACTTAAAAACCCGCTTGCAATGAAATGACTCCACAGCACTTAAAAACCCTCTTGCAAGAAAATGACTCCAGAGCACTTAAAAACCCGCTTGCAAGGAAATGACTCCAGAACATTTAAAAACCCGCTTGCAACGAAATGACTCAAGAGCACTTAAAAACCCGCTTGCAACGAAATGACTCCAGAGCACTTAAAAACCCGCTTGCAACGAAATGACTCCAGAACACTTAAAAACCCGCTTGCAACGAAATGACTCCAGAGCACTTAAAAACCCGCTTGCAACGAAATGACTCCAGAGCACTTAAAAACCCGCTTGCAACGAAATGACTCTAGAGCACTGAAAAACCCCCGTACAACGAAATGCCTTCAGAGCACTTAAAAACCCGCTTGCAACGAAATGACTCCAGAGCACTTAAAAACCCGCTTGCAACGAAATGACTCCAGAGCACTTAAAAACCCGCTTGCAATGAAATGACTCCAGAGCACTTAAAAACCCTCTTGCAAGGAAATGACTCCAGAGCACTTAAAAACCCGCTTGCAAGGAAATGACTCCAGAGCACTTAAAAACCCGCTTGCAACGAAATGACTCCAGAGCACTTAAAAACCCGCTTGCAACGAAATGACTCCAGAGTACTTAAATAACGCTTGCAACGAAAGGCCTACAGAGCACTTAAAAAACCCGCTTCCAGTGAAATGTCTGAGAAGTATGTAAAAACCCGCTTGCAACGAAATGACTCCAGAACACGTAAAAACCCGCTTGCAACGAAATGACTCCAGAGCACTTAAAAACCCGCTTACAACGGAATGCCTCCAGAGCACTTAAAAACCTGCTTGCAACGAAATGACTCCAGAGCACTTAAAAACCCGCTTGCAACGAAATGACTCCAGAGTACTTAAAAACCCGCTTGCAACGAAAGGCCTACAGAGCACTTAAAAAACCCGCTTCCAGTGAAATGTCTGAGAAGTATGTAAAAACCCGCTTGCAACGAAATGACTCCAGAACACGTAAAAACCCGCTTGCAACGAAATGACTCCAGAGCACTTAAAAGCCGCTTGCAACGAAATGACTCCAGAGCACTTAAAAACCCGCCTGCAACGAAATGACTCCAGAGCACTTAAAAACCCACTTGCAACGAAATGACTCCAGAGCACTTAAAAACCCGCTTGCAACGAAATGACTCCAGAGCACTTAAAAACCCGCTTACAACGAAATGACTCCAGAGCACTTAAAAACCCGCTTACAACGAAATGACTCCAGAGCACTTAAAAGCCGCTTGCAACGAAATGACTCCAGAGCACTTAAAAACCCGCTTGCAACGAAATGACTCCAGAACACTTAAAAACCCGCTTGCAACGAAATGACTCCAGAGCACTTAAAAACCCGCTTGCAACGAAATGACTCCAGAGCACTTAAAAACCTGCTTGCAACGAAATGACTCCAGAACACTTAAAAACCCGCTTGCAACGAAATGACTCCAGAGCACTTAAAAACCCGCTTGCAACGAAATGACTCCAGAGCACTTAAACACCTGCTTGCAACGAAATGACTCCAGAGCACTTAAAAACCCGCTTGCAACGAAATGACTCCAGAGCACTTAAAAACCCGCTTGCAACGAAATGACTCCAGAGTACTGAAAAACTCGCTTGCAACGAAATGACTCCAGAGCACTTAAAAAACCCGCTTCCATTGAAATGTCTGAGAAGTATGTAAAAACCCGCTTGCAATGAAATGACTCCAGAGCACGTAAAAACCCGCTTGCAACGAAATGACTCCAGAGCACTTAAAAACCCGCTTACAACGAAATGCCTCCAGAGCACTTAAAAACCCGCTTGCAACGAAATGACTCCAGAGCACTTAAAAACCCGCTTGCAACGAAATGACTCCAGAGCACTTAAAAACCCGCTTGCAACGAAATGACTCCAGAGCACTTAAAAACCCGCTTGCAACGAAATGACTCCAGAGCACTTAAAAACCCGCTTGCATCGAAATGACTCCAGAGCACTTAAAAACCCGCTTGCAACGAAATGACTCCAGAGCACTTAAAAACCCGCTTGCAACGAAATGACTCCAGAGCACTTAAAAACCTGCTTGCAACGAAATGACTCCAGAACACTTAAAAACCCGCTTGCAACGAAATGACTCCAGAGCACTTAAAAGCCCGCTTACAATGAAATGCATTCAGAGCACTTAAAAACCCGCTTGCAACGAAATGACTCCAGAGCACTAAAAAACCCGCTTGCAATGAAATGACTCCAGAGCACTTAAAAACCCGCTTGCAACGAAATGACTCCAGAGTACTTAAAAACCTGCTTGCAACGAAATGACTCCAGAACACTTAAAAACCCGCTTGCAACGAAATGACTCCAGAGCACTTAAAAGCCCGCTTACAACGAAATGCCTTCAGAGCACTTAAAAACCCGCTTGCAACGAAATGACTCCAGAGCACTTAAAAACCCACTTGCAACGAAATGACTCCAGAGCACTTAAAAACCCGCTTGCAACGAAATGACTCCAGAACACTTAAAAGCCCACTTACAACGAAATGCCTTCAGAGCACTTAAAAACCCGCTTGCAACGAAATGACTCCAGAGCACTTAAAAACCCGCTTGCAACGAAATGACTCCAGAGCACTTAAAAACCCGCTTGCAACGAAATGACTCCAGAGCACTTAAACACCCGCTTGCAACGAAATGACTCCAGAGCACTCAAAAACCCGCTTGCAACGAAATGACTCCAGAGCACTTAAAAACCCGCTTGCAACGAAATGACTCCAGAGTACTTAAAAACCCGCTTGCAATGAAATGACTCCAGAGCACTTAAAAAACCCGCTTCCATTGAAATGTCTGAGAAGTATGTAAAAACCCGCTTGCAATGAAATGACTCCAGAGCACGTAAAAACCCGCTTGCAACGAAATGACTCCAGAGCACTTAAAAACCCGCTTGCAACGAAATGACTCCAGAGCACTTAAAATCCCGCTTGCAACGAAATGACTGCAGAACACTTAAAAACCCGCTTGCAACGAAATGACTCCAGAGAACTTAATAACCCGCTTACAACGAAATGCCTTCAGAGCACTTAAAAACCCGCTTGCAACGAAATGACTCCAGAGTACTTAAAAACCCGCTTGCAACGAAATGACTCCAGAGCACTTAAAAACCCGCTTGCAACGAAATGACTCCAGAGCACTTAAAAACCCGCTTGCAACGAAATGACTCCAGAGTACTTAAAACTCGATTGCAACGAAAAGACTCCAGAGCACTTAAAAAACCCGCTTCAATTGAAATGTCTGAGAAGTATGTAAAAACCCGCTTGCAATGAAATGACTCCCGAGCACGTAAAAACCCGATTGCAACGAAATAACTCCAGAGCACTGAAAAACCCGCTTACAACGAAATGCCTTCAGAGTACTTAAAAACCCGCTTGCAACGAAATGACTCCAGAGCACTTAAAAAACCCGCTTCCATTGAAATGTCTGAGAAGTATGTAAAAACCCGCTTGCAATGAAATGACTCCAGAGCACGTAAAAACCCGCTTGAAACGAAATGACTCCAGAGCACTTAAAAACCCACTTGCAACGAAATGACTCCAGAGCACTTAAAAACCCGCTTGCAACGAAATGACTCCAGAACACTTAAAAACCCGCTTGCAACGAAATGACTCCAGAGAACTTAATAACCCGCTTACAACGAAATGCCTTCAGAGCACTTAAAAACCCGCTTGCAACGAAATGACTCCAGAGCACTTAAAAACCCACTTGCAAAGAAATGACTCCAGAGCACTTAAAAACCCGCTTGCAATGAAATGACTCCACAGCACTTAAAAACCCTCTTGCAAGAAAATGACTCCAGAGCACTTAAAAACCCGCTTGCAAGGAAATGACTCCAGAACACTTAAAAACCCGCTTGCAACGAAATGACTCCAGAGCACTTAAAAACCCGCTTGCAACGAAATGACTCCAGAGCACTTAAACACCCGCTTGCAACGAAATGACTCCAGAGCACTTAAAAACCCGCTTGCAACGAAATGACTCCAGAGCACTTAAAAACCCGCTTGCAACGAAATGACTCCAGAGTACTTAAAAACCCGCTTGAAACGAAATGACTCCAGAGCACTTAAAAAACCCGCTTCCATTGAAATGTCTGAGAAGTATGTAAAAACCCGCTTGCAATGAAATGACTCCAGAGCACGTAAAAACCCGCTTGAAACGAAATGACTCCAGAGCACTTAAAAACCCGCTTGCAACGAAATGAATCCAGAGCACTTAAAAACCCGCTTGCAAAGAAATGACTCCAGAACACTTAAAAACCCGCTTGCAACGAAATGACTCCAGAGAACTTAATAACCCGCTTACAACGAAATGCATTCAGAGCACTTAAAAACCTGCTTGCAACGAAATGACTCCAGAGCACTTAAAAACCCGCTTGCAACGAAATGACTCCAGAGCACTTAAAAACCGCCTGCAACGAAATGACTCCAGAGCACTTAAAAACCCACTTGCAACGAAATGACTCCAGAGCACTTAAAAACCCGCTTGCAACGAAATGACTCCAGAGCACTTAAAAACCCGCTTGCAATGAAATGACTCCAGAACACTTAAAAACCCGCTTGCAACGAAATGACTCCAGAGCACTTAAAAACCCGCTTGCAACGAAATGACTCCAGAACACTTAAAAACCCGCTTGCAACGAAATGACTCCAGAGCACTTAAAAACCCGCTTGCAACGAAATGACTCCAGAGCACTTAAAAACCCGCTTGCAACGAAATGACTCTAGAGCACTGAAAAACCCCCGTACAACGAAATGCCTTCAGAGCACTTAAAAACCCGCTTGCAACGAAATGACTCCAGAGCACTTAAAAACCCGCTTGCAACGAAATGACTCCAGAGCACTTAAAAACCCGCTTGCAACGAAATGACTCCAGAGCACTTAAAAACCCGCTTGCAATGAAATGACTCCAGAGCACTTAAAAACCTGCTTGCAACGAAATGACTCCAGAGCACTTAAAAACCCGCTTGCAAGGAAATGACTCCAGAGCACTTAAAAACCCGCTTGCAACGAAATGACTCCAGAGCACTTAAAAACCCGCTTGCAACGAAATGACTCCAGAGTACTTAAAAAAACGCTTGCAACGAAAGGCCTACAGAGCACTTAAAAAACCCGCTTCCAGTGAAATGTCTGAGAAGTATGTAAAAACCCGCTTGCGACGAAATGACTCCAGAACACGTAAAAACCCGCTTGCAACGAAATGACTCCAGAGCACTTAAAAACCCGCTTACAACGAAATGCCTCCAGAGCACTTAAAAACCTGCTTGCAACGAAATGACTCCAGAGCACTTAAAAACCCGCTTGCAACGAAATGACTCCAGAGTACTTAAAAACCCGCTTGCAACGAAAGGCCTACAGAGCACTTAAAAAACCCGCTTCCAGTGAAATGTCTGAGAAGTATGTAAAAACCCGCTTGCAACGAAATGACTCCAGAACACGTAAAAACCCGCTTGCAACGAAATGACTCCAGAGCACTTAAAAGCCGCTTGCAACGAAATGACTCCAGAGCACTTAAAAACCCGCCTGCAACGAAATGACTCCAGAGCACTTAAAAACCCACTGGCAACGAAATGACTCCAGAGCACTTAAAAACCCGCTTGCATCGAAATGACTCCAGAGCACTTAAAAACCCGATTACAACGAAATGACTCCAGAACACTTAAAAACCCGCTTGCAACGAAATGACTCCAGAGCACTTAAAAACCCGCTTGCAACGAAATGACTCCAGAGCACTTAAAAACCTGCTTGCAACGAAATGACTCCAGAACACTTAAAAACCCGCTTGCAACGAAATGACTCCAGAGCACTTAAAAACCCGCTTTCAACGAAATGACTCCAGAGCACTTAAACACCTGCTTGCAACAAAATGACTCCAGAGCACTTAAAAACCCGCTTGCAACGAAATGACTCCAGAGCACTTAAAAACCCGCTTGCAACGAAATGACTCCAGAGTACTGAAAAACTCGCTTGCAACGAAATGACTCCAGAGCACTTAAAAAACCCGCTTCCATTGAAATGTCTGAGAAGTATGTAAAAACCCGCTTGCAATGAAATGACTCCAGAGCACGTAAAAACCCGCTTGCAACGAAATGACTCCAGAGCACTTAAAAACCCGCTTACAACGAAATGCCTCCAGAGCACTTAAAAACCCGCTTGCAACGAAATGACTCCAGAGCACTTAAAAACCCGCTTGCAACGAAATGACTCCAGAGCACTTAAAAACCCGCTTGCAACGAAATGACTCCAGAGCACTTAAAAACCCGCTTGCAACGAAATGACTCCAGAGCACTTAAAAACCCGCTTGCATAGAAATGACTCCAGAGCACTTAAAAACCCGCTTGCAACGAAATGACTCCAGAGCACTTAAAAACCCGCTTGCAACGAAATGACTCCAGAGCACTTAAAAACCTGCTTGCAACGAAATGACTCCAGAACACTTAAAAACCCGCTTGCAACCAAATGACTCCAGAGCACGTAAAAGCCCGCTTACAATGAAATGCCTTCAGAGCACTTAAAAACCCGCTTGCAACGAAATGACTCCAGAGCACTTAAAAACCCGCTTGCAATGAAATGACTCCAGAGCACTTAAAAACCCGCTTGCAACGAAATGACTCCAGAACACTTAAAAACCCGCTTGCAACGAAATGACTCCAGAGCACTTAAAAACCCGCTTGCAACGAAATGACTCCAGAGCACTTAAAAACCCGCTTGCAACGAAATGACTCCAGAGCACTTAAAAACCCGCTTGCATAGAAATGACTCCAGAGCACTTAAAAACCCGCTTGCAACGAAATGACTCCAGAGCACTTAAAAACCCGCTTGCAACGAAATGACTCCAGAGCACTTAAAAACCTGCTTGCAACGAAATGACTCCAGAACACTTAAAAACCCGCTTGCAACGAAATGACTCCAGAGCACTTAAAAACCCGCTTTCAACGAAATGACTCCAGAGCACTTAAACACCTGCTTGCAACAAAATGACTCCAGAGCACTTAAAAACCCGCTTGCAACGAAATGACTCCAGAGCACTTAAAAACCCGCTTGCAACGAAATGACTCCAGAGTACTGAAAAACTCGCTTGCAACGAAATGACTCCAGAGCACTTAAAAAACCCGCTTCCATTGAAATGTCTGAGAAGTATGTAAAAACCCGCTTGCAATGAAATGACTCCAGAGCACGTAAAAACCCGCTTGCAACGAAATGACTCCAGAGCACTTAAAAACCCGCTTACAACGAAATGCCTCCAGAGCACTTAAAAACCCGCTTGCAACGAAATGACTCCAGAGCACTTAAAAACCCGCTTGCAACGAAATGACTCCAGAGCACTTAAAAACCCGCTTGCAACGAAATGACTCCAGAGCACTTAAAAACCCGCTTGCAACGAAATGACTCCAGAGCACTTAAAAACCTGCTTGCAACGAAATGACTCCAGAACACTTAAAAACCCGCTTGCAACCAAATGACTCCAGAGCACGTAAAAGCCCGCTTACAATGAAATGCCTTCAGAGCACTTAAAAACCCGCTTGCAACGAAATGACTCCAGAGCACTTAAAAACCCGCTTGCAATGAAATGACTCCAGAGCACTTAAAAACCCGCTTGCAACGAAATGACTCCAGAACACTTAAAAACCCGCTTGCAACGAAATGACTCCAGAGCACTTAAAAACCCGCTTGCAACGAAATGACTCCAGAGCACTTAAAAACCTGCTTGCAACGAAATGACTCCAGAACACTTAAAAACCCGCTTGCAACGAAATGACTCCAGAGCACTTAAAAACCCGCTTGCAACGAAATGACTCCAGAGCACTTAAACACCTGCTTGCAACGAAATGACTCCAGAGCACTTAAAAACCCGCTTGCAACGAAATGACTCCAGAGCACTTAAAAACCCGCTTGCAACGAAATGACTCCAGAGTACTGAAAAACTCGCTTGCAACGAAATGACTCCAGAGCACTTAAAAAACCCGCTTCCATTGAAATGTCTGAGAAGTATGTAAAAACCCGCTTGCAATGAAATGACTCCAGAGCACGTAAAAACCCGCTTGCAACGAAATGACTCCAGAGCACTTAAAAACCCGCTTACAACGAAATGCCTCCAGAGCACTTAAAAACCCGCTTGCAACGAAATGACTCCAGAGCACTTAAAAACCCGCTTGCAACGAAATGACTCCAGAGCACTTAAAAACCCGCTTGCAACGAAATGACTCCAGAGCACTTAAAAACCCGCTTGCAACGAAATGACTCCAGAGCACTTAAAAACCCGCTTGCATCGAAATGACTCCAGAGCACTTAAAAACCCGCTTGCAACGAAATGACTCCAGAGCACTTAAAAACCCGCTTGCAACGAAATGACTCCAGAGCACTTAAAAACCTGCTTGCAACGAAATGACTCCAGAACACTTAAAAACCCGCTTGCAACGAAATGACTCCAGAGCACTTTAAAACCCGCTTGCAACGAAATGACTCCAGAACACTTAAAAACCCGCTTGCAACGAAATGACTCCAGAGCAGTTAAAAACCCGCTTGCAACGAAATGACTCCAGAGCACTTAAAAACCCGCTTGCAACGAAATGACTCCAGAGTACTTAAAAACCTGCTTGCAACGAAATGACTCCAGAACACTTAAAAACCCGCTTGCAACGAAATGACTCCAGAGCACTTAAACACCCGCTTGCAACGAAATGACTCCAGAGCACTTAAAAACCCGCTTGCAACGAAATGACTCCAGAGCACTTAAAAACCCACTTGCAACGAAATGACTCCAGAGCACTTAAAAACCCGCTTGCAACGAAATGACTCCAGAACACTTAAAAGCCCACTTACAACGAAATGCCTTCAGAGCACTTAAAAACCCGCTTCCAGTGAAATGTCTGAGAAGTACGTAAAAACCCGCTTGCAATGAAATGACTCCAGAGCACGTAAAAACCCGCTTGCAACGAAATGACTCCAGAGCACTGAAAAACCCGCTTACAACGAAATGCCTTCAGAGCACTTAAAAACCCGCTTGCAACGAAATGACTCCAGAGCACTTAAAAACCCGCTTGCAACGAAATGACTCCAGAGCACTTAAAACCCGCTTGCAACGAAATGACTCCAGAGCACTTAAAAACCCTCTTGCAACGAAATGACTCCAGAGCACTTAAAAACCCGCTTGCAACGAAATGACTCCAGAGCACGTAAAAACCCGCTTGCAACGAAATGACTCCAGAGCACTTAAAAACCCGCTTGCAACGAAATGACTCCAGAGCACTTAAAATCCCGCTTGCAACGAAATGACTCCAGAACACTTAAAAACCCGCTTGCAACGAAATGACTCCAGAGCACGTAAAAACCCGCTTGCAACGAAATGACTCCAGAGCACTTAAAAACCCGCTTGCAACGAAATGACTCCAGAACACTTAAAAACCCGCTTGCAACGAAATGACTCCAGAGCAATTAAAAACCCGCTTGCAACGAAATGACTCCAGAGCACTTAAAAACCCGCTTGCAACGAAATGACTCCAGAACACTTAAAAACCCGCTTGCAACGAAATGACTCCAGAGCAATTAAAAACCCGCTTGCAACGAAATAACTCCAGAGCACTTAAAAACCTGCTTGCAAAGAAATGACTCCAGAACACTTAAAAACCCGCTTGCAACGAAATGACTCCAGAGCACTTAAAAACCCGCTTACAACGAAATGCCTTCAGAGCACTTAAAAACCCGCTTGCAACGAAATGACTCCAGAGCACTTAAAAACCCGCTTGCAACGAAATGACTCCAGAGCACTTAAAAACCCGCTTGCAACGAAATGACTCCAGAGGACTTAAAAACCCGCTTGCAACGAAATGACTCCAGAGCACTTAAACACCCGCTTGCAACGAAATGACTCCAGAGCACTTAAAAACCCGCTTGCAACGAAATGACTCCAGATCACTTAAAAACCCGCTTGCAACGAAATGACTCCAGAGGACTTAAAAACCCGCTTACAACGAAATGCTTTCAGAGCACTTAAAAACCCGCTTGCAACGAAATGACTCCAGAGCACTTAAAAACCCGCTTGCAACGAAATGACTCCAGAGCACTTAAAAACCCGCTTGCAATGAAATGACTCCAGAGCACTTAAAAACCCGCTTGCAATGAAATGACTCCAGAGCACTTAAAAACCCGCTTGCAACGAAATGACTCCAGAGCACTTAAAAACCCGCTTGCAACGAAATGACTCCAGAGCACTTAAAAACCCGCTTGCAACGAAATGACTCCAGAGCACTTAAAAACCCGCTTGCAACGAAATGACTCCAGAGCACTTAAACACCCGCTTGCAACGAAATGACTCCAGAGCACTTAAAAACCCGCTTGCAACGAAATGACTCCAGAGCACTTAAAAACCCGCTTGCAACGTAATGACTCCAGAGTACGTAAAAACCCGCTTGCAACGAAATGACTCCAGAGCACTTAAAAAACCCGCTTCCAGTGAAATGTCTGAGAAGTATGTAAAAACCCGCTTGCAATGAAATGACTCCAGAGCACGTAAAAACCCGCTTGCAACGAAATGACTCCAGAGCACTGAAAAACCCGCTTACAACAAAATGCCTTCAGAGCACTTAAAAACCCGCTTGCAACAAAATGACTCCAGAGCACTTAAAAACCCGCTTGCAACGAAATGACTCCGGAGCACTTAAAAACCCGCATGCAACGAAATGACTCCAGAGTACTTAAAAACCCGCTTGCAACGAAATGACTCCAGAGCACTTAAAAACCCGCTTGCAACGAAATGACTCCAGAGCACTTAAAAACCCGCTTGCAACGAAATGACTCCAGAGCACTTAAAAACCCGCTTGCAACGAAATGACTCCAGAGCACTTAAACACCCGCTTGCAACGAAATGACTCCAGAGCACTTAAAAACCCGCTTGCAACGAAATGACTCCAGAGCACTTAAAAACCCGCTTGCAACGTAATGACTCCAGAGTACGTAAAAACCCGCTTGCAACGAAATGACTCCAGAGCACTTAAAAAACCCGCTTCCAGTGAAATGTCTGAGAAGTATGTAAAAACCCGCTTGCAATGAAATGACTCCAGAGCACGTAAAAACCCGCTTGCAACGAAATGACTCCAGAGCACTGAAAAACCCGCTTACAACAAAATGCCTTCAGAGCACTTAAAAACCCGCTTGCAACAAAATGACTCCAGAGCACTTAAAAACCCGCTTGCAACGAAATGACTCCGGAGCACTTAAAAACCCGCATGCAACGAAATGACTCCAGAGTACTTAAAAACCCGCTTGCAACGAAATGACTCCAGAGCACTTAAAAACCCGCTTGCAACGAAATGACTCCAGAGCACTTAAAAACCCGCTTGCAACGAAATGAGTCCAGAACCCTTAAAAACCCGCTTGCAACGAAATGACTCCAGAGCACTTAAAAACCCGCTTGCAACGAAATGACTCCAGAGCACTTAAAAACCCGCTTGCAACGAAATGACTCCAGAGCACTTAAACTCCCGCTTGCAACGGTATGACTCCAGAGCACTTAAAAACCCCCTTGCAACGAAATGACTCCAGAGCACTTAAAAACCCGCTTGCAACGAAATGACTCCAGAGCAGTTAAAAACCCGCTTGCAACGAAATGACTCCAGAGCACTTAAAAACCCGCTTGCAACGAAATGACTCCAGAGCACTTAAAAACCCGCTTGCAACGAAATGACTCCAGAGCACTGAAAAACCCGCTTACAACGAAATGCCTTCAGAGCACTTAAAAACCCGCTTGCAACGAAATGACTCCAGAGCACTTAAAAACCCGCTTGCAACGAAATGACTCCAGAGCACTTAAAACCCGCTTGCAGCGAAATGACTCCAGAGCACTTAAAAACCCGCTTGCAACGAAATGACTCCAGAGCACGTAAAAACCCGCTTGCAACGAAATGACTCCAGAGCACTTAAAAACCCGCTTGCAACGAAATGACTCCAGAACACTTAAAAACCCGCTTGCAACGAAATGACTCCAGAGCAATTAAAAACCCGCTTGCAACGAAATAACTCCAGAGCACTTAAAAACCTGCTTGCAAAGAAATGACTCCAGAACACTTAAAAACCCGCTTGCAACGAAATGACTCCAGAGCACTTAAAAACCCGCTTACAACGAAATGCCTTCAGAGCACTTAAAAACCCGCTTGCAACGAAATGACTCCAGAGCACTTAAAAACCCGCTTGCAACGAAATGACTCCAGAGCACTTAAAAACCCGCTTGCAACGAAATGACTCCAGAGCACTTAAAAACCCGCTTGCAACGAAATGACTCCAGAGCACTTAAACACCCGCTTGCAACGAAATGACTCCAGAGCACTTAAAAACCCGCTTGCAACGAAATGACTCCAGATCACTTAAAAACCCGCTTGCAACGAAATGACTCCAGAGGACTTAAAAACCCGCTTACAACGAAATGCTTTCAGAGCACTTAAAAACCCGCTTGCAACGAAATGACTCCAGAGCACTTAAAAACCCGCTTGCAACGAAATGACTCCAGAGCACTTAAAAACCCGCTTGCAATGAAATGACTCCAGAGCACTTAAAAACCCGCTTGCAATGAAATGACTCCAGAGCACTTAAAAACCCGCTTGCAACGAAATGACTCCAGAGCACTTAAACACCCGCTTGCAACGAAATGACTCCAGAGCACTTAAAAACCCGCTTGCAACGAAATGCTTTCAGAGCACTTAAAAACCCGCTTGCAACGAAATGACTCCAGAGCACTTGAAAACCCGCTTGCAACGAAATGACTCCAGAGCACTTAAAAACCTGCTTGCAACGAAATGCCTCCAGAGTACTTAAAAACCCGCTTGCAACGAAAGGCCTACAGAGCACTTAAAAAACCCGCTTCCAGTGAAATGTCTGAGAAGTATGTAAAAACCCGCTTGCAACGAAATGACTCCAGAACACGTAAAAACCCGCTTGCAACGAAATGACTCCAGAGCACTTAAAAGCCGCTTGCAACGAAATGACTCCAGAGCACTTAAAAACCCGCCTGCAACGAAATGACTCCAGAGCACTTAAAAACCCACTTGCAACGAAATGACTCCAGAGCACTTAAAAACCCGCTTGCAACGAAATGACTCCAGAGCACTTAAAAACCCGCTTACAACGAAATGACTCCAGAGCACTTAAAAACCCGCTTACAACGAAATGACTCCAGAGCACTTAAAAGCCGCTTGCAACGAAATGACTCCAGAGCACTTAAAAACCCGCCTGCAACGAAATGACTCCAGAGCACTTAAAAACCCGCTTGCAACGAAATGACTCCAGAGCACTTAAAAACCCGCTTGCAACGAAATGACTCCAGAGCACTTAAAAACCCGCTTGCAACGAAATGACTCCAGAACACTTAAAAACCCGCTTGCAACGAAATGACTCCAGAGCAATTAAAAACCCGCTTGCAACGAAATAACTCCAGAGCACTTAAAAACCTGCTTGCAAAGAAATGACTCCAGAACACTTAAAAACCCGCTTGCAACGAAATGACTCCAGAGCAATTAAAAACCCGCTTGCAACGAAATAACTCCAGAGCACTTAAAAACCTGCTTGCAATGAAATGACTCCCGAGCACGTAAAAACCCGATTGCAACGAAATAACTCCAGAGCACTGAAAAACCCGCTTACAACGAAATGCCTTCAGAGTACTTAAAAACCCGCTTGCAACGAAATGACTCCAGAGCACTTAAAAAACCCGCTTCCATTGAAATGTCTGAGAAGTATGTAAAAACCCGCTTGCAATGAAATGACTCCAGAGCACGTAAAAACCCGCTTGAAACGAAATGACTCCAGAGCACTTAAAAACCCACTTGCAACGAAATGACTCCAGAGCACTTAAAAACCCGCTTGCAACGAAATGACTCCAGAACACTTAAAAACCCGCTTGCAACGAAATGACTCCAGAGAACTTAATAACCCGCTTACAACGAAATGCCTCCAGAGCACTTAAAAACCCGCTTGCAACGAAATGACTCCAGAGCACTTAAAAACCCACTTGCAAAGAAATGACTCCAGAGCACTTAAAAACCCGCTTGCAATGAAATGACTCCACAGCACTTAAAAACCCTCTTGCAAGAAAATGACTCCAGAGCACTTAAAAACCCGCTTGCAAGGAAATGACTCCAGAACACTTAAAAACCCGCTTGCAACGAAATGACTCCAGAGCACTTAAAAACCCGCTTGCAACGAAATGACTCCAGAGCACTTAAACACCCGCTTGCAACGAAATGACTCCAGAGCACTTAAAAACCCGCTTGCAACGAAATGACTCCAGAGCACTTAAAAACCCGCTTGCAACGAAATGACTCCAGAGTACTTAAAAACCCGCTTGCAACGAAATGACTCCAGAGCACTTAAAAAACCCGCTTCCATTGAAATGTCTGAGAAGTATGTAAAAACCCGCTTGCAATGAAATGACTCCAGAGCACGTAAAAACCCGCTTGAAACGAAATGACTCCAGAGCACTTAAAAACCCGCTTGCAACGAAATGACTCCAGAGTACTTAAAAACCCGCTTGCAACGAAATGACTCCAGAGCACTTAAAAACCCGCTTGCAACGAAATGACTCCAGAACACTTAAAAACCCGCTTGCAACGAAATGACTCCAGAGCACTTAAAAACCCGCTTGCAACGAAATGACTCCAGAGCACTTAAAAACCCGCTTGCAACGAAATGAGTCCAGAACCCTTAAAAACCCGCTTGCAACGAAATGACTCCAGAGCACTTAAAAACCCGCTTGCAACGAAATGACTCCAGAGCACTTAAAAACCCGCTTGCAACGAAATGACTCCAGAGCACTTAAACTCCCGCTTGCAACGGTATGACTCCAGAGCACTTAAAAACCCGCTTGCAACGAAATGACTCCAGAGCACTTAAAAACCCGCTTGCAACGAAATGACTCCAGAGCAGTTAAAAACCCGCTTGCAACGAAATGACTCCAGAGCACTTAAAAACCCGCTTGCAACGAAATGACTCCAGAGCACTTAAAAACCCGCTTGCAACGAAATGACTCCAGAGCACTGAAAAACCCGCTTACAACGAAATGCCTTCAGAGCACTTAAAAACCCGCTTGCAACGAAATGACTCCAGAGCACTTAAAAACCCGCTTGCAACGAAATGACTCCAGAGCACTTAAAACCCGCTTGCAGCGAAATGACTCCAGAGCACTTAAAAACCCGCTTGCAACGAAATGACTCCAGAGCACTTAAAAACCCGCTTGCAACGAAATGACTCCAGAGCACTTAAAAACCCGCTTGCAACGAAATGACTCCAGATCACTTAAAAACCCGCTTGCAACGAAATGACTCCAGAGCACTTAAAAACCCGCTTGCAACGAAATGACTCCAGAACACTTAAAAACCCGCTTGCAACGAAATGACTCCAGAGCACGTAAAAACCCGCTTGCAACGAAATGACTCCAGAGCACTTAAAAACCCGCTTGCAACGAAATGACTCCAGAGCACTTAAAAACCCGCTTGCAACGAAATGACTCCAGAGCACTTAAACACCCGCTTGCAACGAAATGACTCCAGAGCACTTAAAAACCCGCTTGCAACGAAATGACTCCAGAGCACTTAAAAACCCGCTTGCAACGAAATGACTCCAGAGCACTTAAAAACCCGCTTGCAACGAAATGACTCCAGAGCACTTAAACACCCGCTTGCAACGAAATGACTCCAGAGCACTTAAAAACCCGCTTGCAACGAAATGACTCCAGAGCACTTAAAAACCCGCTTGCAACGTAATGACTCCAGAGTACTTAAAAACCCGCTTGCAATGAAATGACTCCAGAGCACTTAAAAAACCCACTTCCAGTGAAATGTCTGAGAAGTATGTAAAAACCCGCTTGCAATGAAATGACTCCAGAGCACGTAAAAACCCGCTTGCAACGAAATGACTCCAGAGCACTGAAAAACCCGCTTACATCAAAATGCCTTCAGAGCACTTAAAAACCCGCTTGCAACAAAATGACTCCAGAGCACTTAAAAACCCGCTTGCAACGAAATGACTCCGGAGCACTTAAAAACCCGCTTGCAACTAAATGACTCCAGAGTACTTAAAAACCCGCTTGCAACGAAATGACTCCAGAGCACTTAAAAACCCGCTTGCAACGAAATGACTCCAGAACACTTAAAAACCCGCTTGCAACGAAATGACTCCAGAGCACTTAAAAACCCGCTTGCAACGAAATGACTCCAGAGCACTTAAAAACCCGCTTGCAACGAAATGAGTCCAGAACCCTTAAAAACCCGCTTGCAACGAAATGACTCCAGAGCACTTAAAAACCCGCTTGCAACGAAATGACTCCAGAGCACTTAAAAACCCGCTTGCAACGAAATGACTCCAGAGCACTTAAACACCCGCTTGCAACGAAATGACTCCAGAGCACTTAAAAACCCGCTTGCAACGAAATGACTCCAGAGCACTTAAAAACCCGCTTGCAACGAAATGACTCCAGAGCACTTAAACACCCGCTTGCAACGAAATGACTCCAGAGCACTTAAAAACCCGCTTGCAACGAAATGACTCCAGATCACTTAAAAACCCGCTTGCAACGAAATGACTCCAGAGCACTTAAAAACCCGCTTACAACGAAATGCTTTCAGAGCACTTAAAAACCCGCTTGCAACGAAATGACTCCAGAGCACTTAAAAACCCTCTTGCAACGAAATGACTCCAGAGCACTTAAAAACCCGCTTGCAACGAAATATCTCCAGAGCACTTAAAAACCCGCTTGCAATGAAATGACTCCAGAGCACTTAAAAACCCGCTTGCAACGAAATGACTCCAGAGAACTTAAACACCCGCTTGCAACGAAATGACTCCAGAGCACTTAAAAACCCGCTTGCAACGAAATGCTTTCAGAGCACTTAAAAACCCGCTTGCAACGAAATGACTCCAGAGAACTTAAAAACCCGCTTGCAACGAAATGACTCCAGAGCACTTAAAAACCCGCTTGCAACGAAATGACTCCAGAGCACTTAAAAACCCGCTTGCAACGAAATGACTCCAGAGCACTTAAAAACCCGCTTGCAACGAAATGACTCCAGAGCACTTAAAAACCCGCTTGCAACGAAATGACTCCAGAGCACTTAAAAACCCGCTTGCAACGAAATGACTCCAGAGCACTTAAACACCCGCTTGCAACGAAATGACTCCAGAGCACTTAAAAACCCGCTTGCAACGAAATGACTCCAGAGCACTTAAAAACCCGCTTGCAACGTAATGACTCCAGAGTACTTAAAAACCCGCTTGCAACGAAATGACTCCAGAGCACTTAAAAAACCCACTTCCAGTGAAATGTCTGAGAAGTATGTAAAAACCCGCTTGCAATGAAATGACTCCAGAGCACGTAAAAACCCGCTTGCAACGAAATGACTCCAGAGCACTGAAAAACCCGCTTACAACAAAATGCCTTCAGAGCACTTAAAAACCCGCTTGCAACAAAATGACTCCAGAGCACTTAAAAACCCGCTTGCAACGAAATGACTCCGGAGCACTTAAAAACCCGCTTGCAACGAAATGACTCCAGAGTACTTAAAAACCCGCTTGCAACGAAATGACTCCAGAGGACTTAAAAACCCGCTTGCAACGAAATGACTCCAGAACACTTAAAAACCCGCTTGCAACGAAATGACTCCAGAGCACTTAAAAACCCGCTTGCAACGAAATGAGTCCAGAGCACTTAAAAACCCGCTTGCAACGAAATGAGTCCAGAACCCTTAAAAACCCGCTTGCAACGAAATGACTCCAGAGCACTTAAAAACCCGCTTGCAACGAAATGACTCCAGAGCACTTAAAAACCCGCTTGCAACGAAATGACTCCAGAGCACTTAAACACCCGCTTGCAACGGTATGACTCCAGAGCACTTAAAAACCCGCTTGCAACAAAATGACTCCAGAGCACTTAAAAACCCGCTTGCAACGAAATGACTCCAGAGTACTTAAAAACCCGCTTGCAACGAAATGACTCCAGAGCACTTAAAAAACCCGCTTCCAGTGAAATGTCTGAGAAGTATGTAAAAACCCGCTTGCAATGAAATGACTCCAGATCACGTAAAAACCCGCTTGCAACGAAATGACTCCAGAGCACTGAAAAACCCGCTTACAACGAAATGCCTTCAGAGCACTTAAAAACCCGCTTGCAACGAAATGAGTCCAGAGCACTTAAAAACCCGCTTGCAACGAAATGACTCCAGAGCACTTAAAAACCCGCTTGCAACGAAATGACTCCAGAGCACTTAAAAACCCGCTTGCAACGAAATGACTCCAGAGCACTTAAAAACCCGCTTGCAACGAAATGACTCCAGAGCACTTAAAAACCCGCTTGCAACGAAATGACTCCAGAGCACTTAAAAACCCTCTTGCAACGAAATGACTCCAGAGCACTTAAAAACCCGCTTGCAACGAAATGACTCCAGAGCACTTAAAAACCCGCTTGCAATGAAATGACTCCAGAGCACTTAAAAACCCGCTTGCAACGAAATGACTCCAGAGAACTTAAACACCCGCTTGCAACGAAATGACTCCAGAGCACTTAAAAACCCGCTTGCAACGAAATGCTTTCAGAGCACTTAAAAACCCGCTTGCAACGAAATGACTCCAGAGCACTTAAAAACCCGCTTGCAACGAAATGACTCCAGAGCACTTAAAAACCCGCTTGCAACGAAATGACTCCAGAGCACTTAAAAACCCGCTTGCAACGAAATGACTCCAGAGCACTTAAAAACCCGCTTGCAACGAAATGACTCCAGAGCACTTAAAAACCCGCTTGCAACGAAATGACTCCAGAGCACTTAAAAACCCGCTTGCAACGAAATGACTCCAGAGCACTTAAACACCCGCTTGCAACGAAATGACTCCAGAGCACTTAAAAACCCGCTTGCAACGAAATGACTCCAGAGCACTTAAAAACCCGCTTGCAACGTAATGACTCCAGAGTACTTAAAAACCCGCTTGCAACGAAATGACTCCAGAGCACTTAAAAAACCCACTTCCAGTGAAATGTCTGAGAAGTATGTAAAAACCCGCTTGCAATGAAATGACTCCAGAGCACGTAAAAACCCGCTTGCAACGAAATGACTCCAGAGCACTGAAAAACCCGCTTACAACAAAATGCCTTCAGAGCACTTAAAAACCCGCTTGCAACAAAATGACTCCAGAGCACTTAAAAACCCGCTTGCAACGAAATGACTCCGGAGCACTTAAAAACCCGCTTGCAACGAAATGACTCCAGAGTACTTAAAAACCCGCTTGCAACGAAATGACTCCAGAGCACTTAAAAAACCGCTTGCAACGAAATGACTCCACAACACTTAAAAACCCGCTTGCAACGAAATGACTCCAGAGCACTTAAAAACCCGCTTGCAACGAAATGAGTCCAGAGCACTTAAAAACCCGCTTGCAACGAAATGAGTCCAGAACCCTTAAAAACCCGCTTGCAACGAAATGACTCCAGAGCATTTAAAAACCCGCTTGCAACGAAATGACTCCAGAGCACTTAAAAACCCGCTTGCAACGAAATGACTCCAGAGCACTTAAACACCCGCTTGCAACGGTATGACTCCAGAGCACTTAAAAACCCGCTTGCAACAAAATGACTCCAGAGCACTTAAAAACCCGCTTGCAACGAAATGACTCCAGAGTACTTAAAAACCCGCTTGCAACGAAATGACTCCAGAGCACTTAAAAAACCCGCTTCCAGTGAAATGTCTGAGAAGTATGTAAAAACCCGCTTGCAATGAAATGACTCCAGATCACGTAAAAACCCGCTTGCAACGAAATGACTCCAGAGCACTGAAAAACCCGCTTACAACGAAATGCCTTCAGAGCACTTAAAAACCCGCTTGCAACGAAATGACTCCAGAGCACTTAAAAACCCGCTTGCAACGAAATGACTCCAGAGCACTTAAAAACCCGCTTGCAACGAAATGACTCCAGAGCACTTAAAAACCCGCTTGCAACGAAATGACTCCAGAGCACTTAAAAACCCGCTTGCAACGAAATGACTCCAGAGCACTTAAAAACCCGCTTGCAACGAAATGACTCCAGAGCAGTTAAAAACCCGCTTGCAACGAAATGACTCCAGAGCACTTAAAAACCCGCTTGCAACGAAATGACTCCAGAACACTTAAAAACCCGCTTGCAACGAAATGACTCCAGAGCACTTAAAAACCCGCTTGCAACGAAATGACTCCAGAGCACTTAAAAATCCGCTTGCAACGAAATGACTCCAGAGCACTTAAAAACCCGCTTGCAACGAAATGAGTCCAGAACACTTAAAAACCCGCTTGCAACGAAATGACTCCAGAGCACTTAAAAACCCGCTTGCAACGAAATGACTCCAGAGCACTTAAGCACCCGCTTGCAACAAAATGACTCCAGAGCACTTAAAAACCCGCTTGCAATGAAATGACTCAAGAACACTTAAAAACCCGCTTGCAACGAAATGACTCCAGAGCACTTAAACACCCGCTTGCAACGAAATGACTCCAGAACACTTAAAAACCCGCTTGCAACGAAATGACTCCAGAGCACTTAAAAACCCGCTTGCAACGAAACGACTCCAGAGCACTTAAACACCCGCTTGCAACGAAATGACTCCAGAGCACTTAAAAACCCACTTGCAACGAAATGACTCCAGAAAACTTGAAAACCCGCTTGCAACGAAATGACTCCAGAGTACTTAAAAACCCGCTTGCAACGAAATGACTCCAGAGCACTTAAAAAACCCGCTTCCAGTGAAATGTCTGAGAAGTATGTAAAAACCCGCTTGCAATGAAATGACTCCAGAGCACGTAAAAACCCGCTTGCAACGAAATGACTCCAGAGCACTGAAAAACCCGCTTACAACGAAATGCCTTCAGAGCACTTAAAAACCCGCTTGCAACGAAATGACTCCAGAGCACTTAAAAACCCGCTTGCAACGAAATGACTCCAGAGCACTTAAAACCCGCTTGCAACGAAATGAGTCCAGAGCACTTAAAAACCCGCTTGCAACGAAATGACTCCAGAGCACTTAAAAACCCGCTTGCAACGAAATGACTCAAGAGCACTTAAAAACCCGCTTGCAACGAAATGACTCCAGAGCACTTAAAAACCCGCTTGCAACGAAATGACTCCAGAGAACTTAAAAACCCGCTTGCAACGAAATGACTCCAGAGCACTTAAAAACCCGCTTGCAACGAAATGACTCCAGAGCACTTAAAAACCCGCTTGCAACGAAATGACTCCAGAACACTTAAAAACCCGCTTGCAACGAAATGACTCCAGAGCACGTAAAAACCCGCTTGCAACGAAATGATTCCAGAGCACTTAAAAACCCGCTTGCAACGAAATGACTCCAGAACACTTAAAAACCCGCTTGCAACGAAATGACTCCAGAGCACTTAAACACCCGCTTGCAACGAAATGACTCCAGAGCACTTAAAAACCCGCTTGCAACGAAATGACTCCAGAGCACTTAAAAAACCCGCTTCCAGTGAAATGTCTGAGAAGTATGTAAAAACCCGCTTGCAACGGAATGACTCCAGAGCACGTAATAACCAGCTTGCAATGAAATGACTCCAGAGCACTTAAAAACCCGCTTGCAACGAAATGACTCCAGAGCACGTAAAAACCCGCTTGCAACGAAATGACTCCAGAGCACTTAAAAACCCCCTAGCAACGAAATGACTCCAGAACACTTAAAAAACCCGCTTCCAGTTAAATGTAAGAGAAGTATGTAAAAACCCGCTTGCAACGAAATGACTCCAGAGTACGTAAAAACCCGCTTGCAACGAAATGACTCCAGAGTATTAAAAACCCGCTTGCAACGAAATGCCTCCAGAGCACTTAAAAAACCCGCTTCCAGTTAAATGTCTGAGAAGTATGGAAAAACCCGCTTGCAACGAAATGACTCCAGAACACGTAAAAACCATCTTGCAACGAAATGACTCCAGAACACTTAAAAACCCACTTACAACGAAATGCCTTCAGAGTACTTAAAAACCCGCTTGCAACGAAATGACTCCAGAACACTTAAAAACCCGCTTGCAACGAAAAGACTCCAGAGCACTTAAAAACCCGCTTCGAACGAAATGACTCCAGAGCACTTAAAAACCCGCTTGCAATGAAATGACTCCAGAGTACTTAAAAACCCGCTTGCAACGAAATGACTCCAGAGTACTTAAAAACCCGCTTGCAACGAAATGACTCCAGAGCACGTAAAAACCCGCTTGCAACGAAATGACTCCAGAGTACTTAAAAACCCGCTTGCAACGAAATGCCTCCAGAGTACTTAAAAAACCCGCTTCCAGTGAAATGTCTGAGAAGTATGGAAAAACCCGCTTGCAACGAAATGACTCCAGAACCCGGAAAAACCCGCTTGCAACGAAATGACTCCAGAGCACTTAAAAACCCACTTACAACAAAATGCCTTCAGAGTACTTAATAACCCGCTTGCAACGAAATGACTCCAGAGCACTTAAAAACCCGCTTGCAACGAAATGACTCCAGAGTACTTAAAAACCCGCTTGCAACGAAATGACTCCAGAGCACGTAAAAATCCGCATGCAACGAAATGACTCCAGAGTACTTAAAAACCCGCTTGCAACGAAATGACTCCAGAGCACTTAAAAACCCGCTTGCAACGAAATGCCTCCAGAGCACTTAAAAACCCGCTTCCAGTGAAATGTCTGAGAAGTATGTAAAAACCCGCTTGCAACGAAATGACTCCAGAACACGTAAAAACCCGCTTGCAACGAAATGACTCCAGAGCACTTAATAAACTCGCTTCCAGTTAAATGTCAGAGAAGTATGTAAAAACCCGCTTGCAACGAAATGACTCCAGAGCACGTAAAAACCCGCTTGCAACGAAATGACTCCAGAGTACTTCAAAACCCGCTTGCAACGAAATGACTCCAGAACACTTATAAACCCGCTTGCAACGAAAAGACTCCAGAGCACTTAAAAACCCGCTTGCAACGAAATGACTCCAGAGCACTTAAAAAACTCGCTTCCAGTTAAATGTCAGAGAAGTATGTAAAAACCCGCTTGCAACGAAATGACTCCAGAGCACGTAAAAACCCGCTTGCAACGAAATGACTCCAGAGTACTTCAAAACCCGCTTGCAACGAAATGACTCCAGAACACTTAAAAACCCGCTTGCAACGAAAAGACTCCAGAGCACTTAAAAACCCGCTTGCAACGAAATGACTCCAGAGCACTTAAAAACCCGATTGCAACGAAATGACTCCAGAGCACGTAATAACCCCCCTGCAACGAAATGACTCCAGAGCTCTTAAAAGCCCGCTTGCAAGGAAATGACTCCAGAGCACTTAAAAACCCGCTTGCAACGAAATGACTCCAGAGCACGTAAAAACCCGCTTGCAACGAAATGACTCCAGAGCACGTAATAACCCCCCTGCAACGAAATGACTCCAGAGCACTTAAAAACCCGCTTGCAAGGAAATGACTCCAGAGCACTTAAAAAACCCGCTTCCAGTGAAATGTCTGAGAAGTATGTAAAAACCCGCTTGCAATGAAATGACTCCAGATCACGTAAAAACCCGCTTGCAACGAAATGACTCCAGAGCACTGAAAAACCCGCTTAAAACGAAATGCCTTCAGAGCACTTAAAAACCCGCTTGCAACGAAATGACTCCAGAGCACTTAAAAACCCGCTTGCAACGAAATGACTCCAGAGCACTTAAAAACCCGCTTGCAACGAAATGACTCCAGAGCACTTAAAAACCCGCTTGCAACGAAATGACTCCAGAGCACTTAAAAACCCGCTTGCAACGAAATGACTCCAGAGCACTTAAAAACCCGCTTGCAATGAAATGACTCCAGAGCACTTAAAAACCCGCTTGCAACGAAATGACTCCAGAGCACTTAAAAACCCGCTTGCAACGAAATGACTCCAGAGCACTTAAAAACCCACTTGCAACGAAATGACTCCAGAGCACGTAAAAACCCGCTTGCAACGAAATGACTCCAGAGTACTTCAAAACCCGCTTGCAACGAAATGACTCCAGAACACTTAAAAACCCGCTTGCAACGAAAAGACTCCAGAGCACTTAAAAACCCGCTTGCAACGAAATGACTCCAGAGCACTTAAAAACCCGCTTGCAACGAAATGACTCCAGAGCACGTAATAACCCCCCTGCAACGAAATGACTCCAGAGCTCTTAAAAACCCGCTTGCAAGGAAATGACTCCAGAGCACTTAAAAACCCGCTTGCAACGAAATGACTCCAGAGTACTTAAAAACTCGCTTGCAACGAAATGACTCCAGAACACTTAAAAACCCGCTTGCAACGAAATGATTCCAGAGCACTTAAAAACCCGCTTGCAACAAAATGACTCCAGAGCACTTAAAAACCCGCTTGCAACGAAATGACTCCAGAGCACTTAAAAACCCGCTTGCAACGAAATGACTCCAGAGCACGTAAAAACCCGCTTGCAACGAAATGACTCCAGAGCACGTAATAACCCCCCTGCAACGAAATGACTCCAGAGCACTTAAAAACCCGCTTGCAAGGAAATGACAACAGAGCATTTAAAAACCCGCTTGCAACGAAATGACTCCAGAGCACTTAAAAACCCGCTTGCAAGGAAATGACAACAGAGCATTTAAAAACCCGCTTGCAACGAAATGACTCCAGAGCACTTAAAAACCCGCTTGCAACGAAATGACTCCAGAGCACGTAAAAACCCGCTTGCAACGAAATGACTCCAGAGTACTTCAAAACCCGCTTGCAACGAAATGACTCCAGAACACTTAAAAACCCGCTTGCAACGAAAAGACTCCAGAGCACTTAAAAACCCGCTTGCAACGAAATGACTCCAGAGCACTTAAAAACCCGATTGCAACGAAATGACTCCAGAGCACGTAATAACCCCCCTGCAACGAAATGACTCCAGAGCTCTTAAAAGCCCGCTTGCAACGAAATGACTCCAGAGCACTTAAAAACCCGCTTGCAACGAAATGACTCCAGAACACTTAAAAACCCGCTTGCAACGAAATGACTCCAGAGCACTTAAAAACCCGCTTGCAACAAAATGACTCCAGAGCACTTAAAAACCCGCTTGCAACGAAATGACTCCAAAGCACTTAAAAACCCGCTTGCAACGAAATGACTCCAGAGCACGTAAAAACCCGCTTGCAACGAAATGACTCCAGAGCACGTAATAACCCCCCTGCAACGAAATGACTCCAGAGCACTTAAAAACCCGCTTGCAAGGAAATGACTCCAGAGCACTTAAAAAACCCGCTTCCAGTGAAATGTCTGAGAAGTATGTAAAAACCCGCTTGCAATGAAATGACTCCAGATCACGTAAAAACCCGCTTGCAACGAATTGACTCCAGAGCACTGAAAAACCCGCTTACAACGAAATGCCTTCAGAGCACTTAAAAACCCGCTTGCAACGAAATGACTCCAGAGCACTTAAAAACCCGCTTGCAACGAAATGACTCCAGAGCACTTAAAAACCCGCTTGCAACGAAATGACTCCAGAGCACGTAAAAACCCGCTTGCAACGAAATGACTCCAGAGTACTTCAAAACCCGCTTGCAACGAAATGACTCCAGAGTACTTAAAAACCCGGTTGCAACGAAATGACTCCAGAGCACTTAAAAACCCGCTTGCAACGAAATGACTCCAGAGCACGTAAAAACCCGCTTGCAACGAAATGACTCCAGAGTACTTCAAAACCCGCTTGCAACGAAATGACTCCAGAACACTTAAAAACCCGCTTGCAACGAAAAGACTCCAGAGCACTTAAAACCCGCTTGCAACGAAATGACTCCAGAGCACTTAAAAACCCGCTTGCAACGAAATGACTCCAGAGCACGTAATAACCCCCCTGCAACGAAATGACTCCAGAGCTCTTAAAAACCCGCTTGCAAGGAAATGACTCCAGAGCACTTAAAAACCCGCTTGCAACGAAATGACTCAAGAGTACTTAAAAACCCGCTTGCAACGAAATGACTCCAGAACACTTAAAAACCCGCTTGCAACGAAAAGACTCCAGAGCACTTAAAAACCCGCTTGCAACGAAATGACTCCAGAGCACTTAAAAACCCGCTTGCAACGAAATGACTCCAGAGCACGTAATAACCCCCCTGCAACGAAATGACTCCAGAGCTCTTAAAAACCCGCTTGCAAGGAAATGACTCCAGAGCACTTAAAAACCCGCTTGCAACGAAATGACTCCAGAGTACTTAAAAACTCGCTTGCAACGAAATGACTCCAGAACACTTAAAAACCCGCTTGCAACGAAATGATTCCAGAGCACTTAAAAACCCGCTTGCAACAAAATGACTCCAGAGCACTTAAAAACCCGCTTGCAACGAAATGACTCCAGAGCACTTAAAAACCCGCTTGCAACGAAATGACTCCAGAGCACGTAAAAACCCGCTTGCAACGAAATGACTCCAGAGCACGTAATAACCCCCCTGCAACGAAATGACTCCAGAGCACTTAAAAACCCGCTTGCAAGGAAATGACAACAGAGCATTTAAAAACCCGCTTGCAACGAAATGACTCCAGAGCACTTAAAAACCCGCTTGCAACGAAATGACTCCAGAGCACGTAAAAACCCGCTTGCAACGAAATGACTCCAGAGTACTTCAAAACCCGCTTGCAACGAAATGACTCCAGAACACTTAAAAACCCGCTTGCAACGAAAAGACTCCAGAGCACTTAAAAACCCGCTTGCAACGAAATGACTCCAGAGCACTTAAAAACCCGATTGCAACGAAATGACTCCAGAGCACGTAATAACCCCCCTGCAACGAAATGACTCCAGAGCTCTTAAAAGCCCGCTTGCAACGAAATGACTCCAGAGCACTTAAAAACCCGCTTGCAACGAAATGACTCCAGAACACTTAAAAACCCGCTTGCAACGAAATGACTCCAGAGCACTTAAAAACCCGCTTGCAACAAAATGACTCCAGAGCACTTAAAAAC